>NC_140590.1:623457445-624084112 GCF_964204655.1 Triturus cristatus | reverse complement strand
GCTGAATTGATCGCTTTAATTAAAGCATGCAAAATTGGGAAAAATTGGAGAGTAACCATATTTACTGACAGTCAATATGGTTATGGGGTTGTGCATGATTTTGGCCAACTGTGGATGCAGAGGGATTTCCTCAGGGACACCCATTAAAAATTGAATTTTTGTAAAAGAATTACTTGAAGCAATTTAATTACCAAAAGAGTTAGCCGTGGTTAAGTGTGCTGCTCACCAATGAGGAAATGACTATGTGACAGCCGGTAACCGATATGCTGACCAGGTTGCCCAACATTGTGCAAGTAATAAGATTGCCTTAAACAAGCAAATCGAAACTTGTGGAATCAGCTGCCAACTTATGCTACTTGCAGGAGTGGGAACCTGGGAGGAGGTGAAAGATCTGCAGGATGTAGTAGACATGAGAGAAAAGGAAGAGTGGGTGAAAATAGGATGTCAAAAGGACAGAAGATGGTGTGTGGGTTTGTTATGATGGTAGACCAGTCATGCCAGACAGTATGCTTGCACCAATGGCTAGAATGTATCATGGAGACACACATGTGGGTAGAGATGCAATGATTCGACTTTTCAGACAAGATTGGTTTAACGCAAAGTTCAGGAATGTAGCAGAGAGCCTTTGCCAAAGATGTTTAATATGTCAACAAATGAATCCTGGCAGGAAAACCGTGGTCTGCATGGGAAAGATTAGAAAGGCAGAGGGTCCTTTTGTGAGACTTCAATTAGATGTCATTCAACAGTCTGCTTGTCGCGGGCTGAAATATGTGCTTGTCATAGTTTGTTTATATTTAAAGTGGGTGGAACCATACCCGACCCGAAGAAATGACAGCTTGACTGTTGCAAAACTTTTATTAAGAGAACTCATTCCTAGATTTGGTTTTAGTCTTCCAGTAACAAATCAGATAGAGGGTCTCATTTTAATAATGAAATAATTCGACTAATCTGTGAAGCGTTCAAAGTCGAACAAAAATTGCACTGGGCTTACCGTCCAGAGGCTTCTGGAGTGGTAGAACAATTGAATGGCACAATCAAGTCAAGACTCGGAAAGGTGTGTGCATCCACCCCACTGGAATGGCCTGATGCTTTGCCTCTTGTTCGGATGGGACTCAGAAGTATTCCAGACAAAAATACTGAATTGAGTCCTCATGAAATACTCATGGGAAGAGCAATGAGACAGGCATGTATACCAGGACACAAGCTGTTGAATATAACTGATGACTGGGTCTTGGAGTATTGCAAGACAGAGTGCGTTCTATCTCTCATCAGGTTGGGGAAGAAGCTTTCAACAGACAGCTGAGCCACTTGCATGGTCTGAATCCCGTTGACTGGGTAGTTGTGAAGAATCACACTCGAGAATCGTGCCTAGCACCAAGGTGGGATAAACCGCATCAAGTTATACTGACTACCTCAACAGCTGTAAAGTGTGCAGGATTGCCTAATTGGATTCATGCAAGCTATACCAAAAGGGTACCAGCTCCTGAAGAAGAAGAGATACAATTGAAACAAGAAATTGATGGTGCTGAAGGTTGTGCAGCTGAAGAACTTCCTGTAGGAGATCCAGAAGTAGCTGTCCAAGAGCAACCAAGCACTTATCACGACGACTGGATCCCAGTGGTGGACATACCTGAAGTACTTATAAGAACTAGAAGTCAAACACAGTTAGATAGACAGGAAAAGAGTGAGGACCAGACAGGTATAGAAGAACTCGCTCAGGAAAATAGGGAAACAACTGTTAGGGAGCCTGAGCAGGAACAGCTAAGGAGAGAACAATATACTCAGACAGAAGAAATTCAAAGCACTGTTCCAGAATCTGAGGAGGGACAGTTAGGACTTAGAGAAAACGTTCAGGCAGAAGAAGGTAAAGAGGTAAAAAGACCTGAACAGGACCAGATAGGCATAGAAACACAAGTTCAGGATACAGAAGAAAAACCAGTCATCACCAGTCCTGAACAGGGTCAGATTAAGGTAGATGAACGCATCCAGGCAGAACAGGCCGAAATAATAAGCCCTGGACAAGGTCAGATAGAGAGGAAATCTGAAGGAAATCTGAAGACAAAGCTGATCAAGTTGTGCCAAAATCTAAAGAAAATAAGAGGAGTCTTGAAGAACCTGGCAGTGCAGTGAAATTTAAAAAGAGTCGAAAAGGTGATAATTGGCCAAGAATGATCAAGAGACTGAGATATCATCTTAAGACAATCAGTGAAAAACCCGATCAAGTGAATGAAATAACTAGTCAATCTGGACCTTCCAAAGTAACACCAAAACGAAGGAGTCAAAGGTTGAAGACATTGAATAACAAGTTTAAGGGTCCTCAATGGACATATGTTATTCTTGAAGACTTTGAAAATTTCAATTTAAATGAAGAAAGTGATGAAGAACTGAGTGTTAAACAAAGTAAAGAAGAAGTGAGACCGACCTGAAAGAGAAAAGACGCCTAAGGTGTTATCTCATACCAGGTTCTGAAGTTAAGAATATGTAATTTTCTTGCCCAAGATGTCTGAAAATAATGTTGCTGGAAAATCAAAACAAAGCTGTATAAAGAAGTGTTGTAGGATCTGTAAATGTAGTTTAATATTAGTCCTCATAATATGGGTGATATTAGCAATAGCTATTCCCTATCTGGTGGTTACTGACACACAAAATAGTACTAACACACATACAGAAGTTGCAAACATTATAGGAGACTAAGAAACACCAGATGAGCTATATTTACACCACACTGTAGATAAGAATGAAACTGATTTAGATGTATTTGCAAATCTCTTAGTACATTATGTAGAAACTATGAAACTTAGTGATTGTTACGTTTGCATGAAATTGCCAAGCTCAGTAGCTGAAGGGGTAACTTATCATTATTTACCCTTGACATATGGAATTTCATGTAGTGTACTGGCTAGTTTATTCTATAGAACTGGAAAACTGCAGTATTATTATTCAAATGTAGATGTAATATTTCAGAAGTTCCCATGCGAAAGAGCATGGACCCTGTCCTTAGTACTAGAGACTCACAATTCATGGGTGAATATTTCCTAACAATGAAGACAATAGATATAGCTGATGCACATAAACGCAACTTAACCTGTAAATTGCATGAAGAAGAAAATATATTTTTGAATTTAGTAGAACACAGGAGACAGGATTTCCAAAGAAGGGCCTCTGAACCGAAACCTCAGATACCTAAATGGGCTGAAAGGGAAGACCTTTTAGTAACTCGCAAGACTCATGCTGCTATGTCTCTGGACTTTGAAAAGAAAGGGAAAATCTGTCTCCATAGACTTAAAACAGAATATAACAATGTATTTATTGGTTCCAGTGAATGTGAACATAACTTCTTAGTAATTGGGGGTTGGGGACTAAAAGGAGGAACTGATCCAGTATTACCTGGAATTTATTATATTTGTGGAAACAAAGCCTATTTTAGGTTACCTGATCACTGGTGTGGGAGCTGCTATTTCGGAATAGTATTCCCTAAAGTCTATTATGTTAAAAGAATCACTGGAACAATAGTGGACTAACAAGATACAAAAGAGCTAGTTTTTTAGGTCTCGCCTAGCTATTGCGATAGCAATCGCTATGCAAGACTCTAGTAAAGGGGCATTTCAAAGTGCTCCCAAAAGTGGATTGCATGGCGAGCATGCGCACAATCACGTGCATCGTGCCGCCATGCAATCCACTTTTGGGAAGCGCTTCAGCCCACTGGCACGTGCACCTACTTCAAAGGGTCCGCTCCCCCGCCTGGAATGCGCTCCCCCACCCCTTGCCGCTTCAAAGCCCGCCTTTAGCGAGATTAAAGTGACACTTCAATCTGGGCGCGAGACTGACGTACAGCAGCGCACGGGGAGCTCGAGCCCACGGGAAGGCACACGCTACTTTTGTCTTCCTTGTTGGTGATGTGCCAAGGAAAGATGATTTTTGGGAACTCACACTTGTGGCTACTTTCCGAGGCAAAACTTGTTCTTTTTTCAGTTTAGCTTTCTGCAGTGTATTTAATGCAAAATGAGCCTGTCCAAGGATATTACAATGGATTGAAAAGCTAACTGCATTAGTGGGCTTGGAGGAATACATTTGTAAAGTGGCAGAAGTCCCTAGTCATAAAAAGGTTTCTTAAAATGGGATTTACCGGCTATCGCACTGATTTTTTGCACGTTTCCAGGCCTTAAAAATTAGCCATGTTTATTTTGACAAATACCCAGCGTCGCCGGCAGCAGCGGTACTCTCATCTTAAGACAAAATCTAACTTTCGTCAGCCAAAAAGAGGACGACCCGACATGGCTGGGGATTTAACTTTTGGCTAATTAATTTAAAGGAAATTGGGCCAACATGTAAGTATTACACCTTCATTTGAACAACTTTTTTTTTTTTTTCTTTTTTTTTTGGTGTAAGAATTTTATTGCACTTTTTAACACACATACAACATGCCGAGAATCACTTATATTGCACTCGCCTACATCCGCCGTGGGCCGGCTACATGCAATCACAGTTCTCTGCTACAGTGCTAGTTGTACACAGCCCATCAGCCGGCATCCAACGGACCGGCGGCGTGTTATCAGACAGTATGCAGTTGTGTGTCAGTGCTATGCTCGCTGCCTGGTACATCGGTAGTCTTACATTTTTACAGTTTTTGTTTATTTTATGCGCATTTTTGTGTTTTAAACTGAAACTTATCTTAACATTGCATTCCCCAACTTGTAGGTCTCCCCCTGCATCCTTCCCTCTGCGTCACGGCATCCTCCCTCCCAAGTGTCAGTACTGCACAACTGATCGCCCTGTGTTATCATTTGCAGTCTTTCATTTTACGCAATTTCCGTTTCTGTGTCTGACGTGCCATGTTCAAGCAAATAGGCTCGTAAGTACCCCCAATAGTCTTTGGGCCTAGAGCCAACCGGCAATTCCTCTTCGTATGTGACGAGCGTATCTCGACAATACACCATGTCTTCAAGCCAGCGTTTAACCTCTGGCGCTCTTTTACTATGCCAGTGAAGCGACACCCTTCTTTTAGCCAGCAGTAGCGCCACAGCACAGAATCTACGCCTCAAAGCTCTCAGATGTGGAGTAATACCCAGCAGACAGACCTTCGCCTCGCACTGCACGCCAACCCCTAGCATTTCGCTCAAAACCTGTATGACCTGTTCCCAATATCCCGCCACTTTACGACAGTGCCATGCTAGATGCATGAAATCCGCGTCCTCCTGACCACACCTGCAACATTTTGAATCGTCTCGTAAGCCATGTTTGTAAAGCCTCTGAGGTGTGTGGTACACCTGATGCAAATACTTGTAATGTATAATTTTCAAATTCCCGTTGGGTGTCAGCATACCCGTGAGCATGCAAGCAGAATCCCACTCTACATCCGTCAGGGGTTCTGCTAGTCCAGCGCTCCATCTGTCCTTGGCCTTGTGTGTGTTGTTCCCTACCGCCCCTTGTATACTCGCATACAGTTTGGAGACCAGGTGGGATGCTTTGGGTGTAGTCAGGAGTAGTTGTAGAGGTTCAAGGGTAGGTGGTTCTTCCGGATGTGTCGGGTAGTGTTCCCGTAGTGCTCTCTGCAGCCTATAGAAGTTAAAACTGAACAGCGGAGTTGGATTGCTGATGTATTGTAGCTTATCAAGTGTCTGGAATTCGCCATTTGTGTACAGGTCCCCCAATGTGTCTATTCCGGCCCGCCGGAACAGATCCATGCCAACCCTCTCTTGTGTTACCGAGAGGGCTGGGTGATGCGCTAGCGGGAGTGTGGGTGCATATAGCGGCAGGCAGCCTGCTTCCCGGCCCAGTAGTCTCCATGCCTCTGCGGTCGTGTTAACTGTGTTAATATCACGGTCGTGTAGCCTGGTGCGCTTATGCGTGAGCATACTGGCCAAAGGGACCGGGTCGGCGTCACCTGCCTCTACCGCCACGTGTGTCAGGAATGGCACTTCGTGGTACCAGAAGTGCGCGTACTGCACCTGAGCGCATAGGTAATATAAGTAAAAGTCTGGAACTTTGAACCCCCCCCCTCGCGTATGGCAGTGTCATTGTGCGTAATTCCATCCTCGCCTGTTTGCCTGCCCATAGCAAACTAAGGACTAGCGTCTTGATATTGCGGAAGACGGCAGCGGGAGGTTTTATTGGGATATTGTTAAACAAATATAGGAATTTCGGTAGAAGTACCATTTTTACAATCGCTGCCCTGTCCGCCAAAGAAAGCGGAAGTCTGTTCCATTTTTTAATTTTGTCTTCCAGGGCTGCTATCGCCCGCCCGTAGTTCGTCCTGATTACCAATTCAGGGTCTCTGTGGTACCATATGCCCAGATATTTGGTGGGTTCCTCTTGCCACTCTAATGGATAGTCTAATGTGGTCGGTCGTGTGCTGTCTGTTAGCGCCAATACAAGGGATTTATCCCAGTTTATCTGTAAACCTGCCTGGCGACCGAACTTTATATACTCTCTCAGAAGCGGATTCAGGTACTGTTCAGGGTGTTTAACATATAACACCATGTCATCCGCGTATAGTGAGATATGTATGGGTCGGGAGGGCATTTGAATCGCAGAGTGATGGTAATGTTGCCGGATTTTGCAGGCTAGTGGCTCCAGCACTAAAGCGAAAAGCATCGGCGAGAGTGGGCACCCTTGCCGAGTGCCTCTGCAGATTTGTATGGGGTCTGAGATGTATCTGTTTACTCTGATGCGTGCTGTCAAGTTTGTGTATAGCATAGCTATCCATCTCTGAAATATCCACGGGAATCCCATGCGGACCAGCACTGCGTGGATAAAGGGCCAGCCAATAGTGTCGAACGCTTTAGCAGCGTCTAGTAGCACTGCCACAGCTTTCGTTTCCGGATCCAAATAGTGTGCTAATGCGAACAGTGTGCGAGTGTTGTGTGTAGTGGCCCTGTCCGGAATAAATCCCGACTGATCAGGCCTGATCAACAGCGGCATAAGTGGTTTAAGTCTGTCTGCCAGCAGACTAGCTATAATTTTGGTGTCTACATTTAACAATGATAGGGGACGGTATGAGTCACATTTATCTACTTCTTTGCCCGGTTTCAGCAAAGTAATGAGCAAGGCTTCCCTCATTGACGCCGGCAGTGTCTGGGCCTCATGTGCCGCCCCGTACAAGTTCACTAAGTGCGGGGCGAGTAAGTCAGCGTACGCCTTATAGAATTCCGCTACAAAGCCATCCGGCCCTGGCGCTTTGTTGTTAAGTAAGCGCCTAATGGTGTCTGTGACTTCTTCTACAGTTACTGGGCGTTCTAAGTATTTTCTATGTCCATCAGCCAGCCACGCCATCTCTATATCCTCCATGTATTTCAATAGTTCAGCCTGTGACGGTGAGGGGTGTGCCTTGTATAGTGCGCCATATGTGTTCATGAATTCCTGAGGTATACCCTTGGTGTCTGAGATCACCTCCCCGGTGCCAGTAGTTATGGACGTAATATTTTGTGGTGATTTGCCTGCGCATATCTTTGAGGCCAGTTCCCTGCCGGGCCTACCTCCTTCCCCATATCTTCTCGCAGTAGTTCGTTTAGACACATATTGCAGCTCTTCAGTTGCAAGTTTAGCATGCTCCGTCAGTAGTACCTGGATATCCCCCAAGATTTTGGTGTCTCCCGTCTGGGTGTAGGACTGTTCCAGTTTTTGAATGGCCTGTTCGCGCGTGTGCAGTTGCCGTCTGAGAACTCTGAGGATGCCTGAGGTTGTACTGAGGCAGACTCCCCTGATTGTAGCCTTAAAGGCCTCCCATAACAAACCCGGGTCTTCCGTTGTTGGGCCGTTAAGGTCAAAGTAGTCTCCTATTGCCTCCTGTATTGTAGTAACGTATACAGGGTCTCTCAGTGCCGCTGCGTTAAAACGCCAGGTGAAAGGCGGCGGGTCGTAGTATGGGACCTCCACCTCCAAAAGCACCGGACTGTGGTCCGATAGTGTTCGGGGTAAGTGAACAACATCTAATACCCATGAGAGTACGTCTTGTGTGCCCAGCCAGTAATCTATTCTGGACCAACTGTTATTCGCCGCGTTTATGTGTGTCGCTGTCGTTACCCCCGAGTTACGCGCCCTCCACAGATCTACCATGCGTAGGTCTTCCATTGCGTCCCGCAACATTGTCCTGGCGTTCCCATGATGTTCCGCAGTGTGTGCTGCTCTATCTAGTGCGTCTTGCAACGTGACATTGAAATCCCCTCCCCATATTACGTGAGGCGCCTGCATGTCCGTGATGGTGTCCCATACCTTTCTAAAAAACCCCGGATCATCCACATTAGGGCCATATGTGTTTACTAATAGGATCTGTTGCCTTCGAATCCTGCCAGCTATTGCCACGCTCCGCCCAGCCGTGTCTCTGTGAACGTCGGTAATGTCAAAGCCCGTACCCTTCCTAATCAATATGCTCACTCCCCTGGAGTAAGATGAGTAGTTAGAGTGAGTGACCGATTCAGCCCATTTAGCCCCCAGTGTGGAAGTGCCGTCTCGACCCAAATGTGTTTCCTGCAAGAAAACAATGTTGATTCGCAGCCTATCAAAGTAAGCAAACAGTCGCCTAATTTTCTTAGGGTTGCCCAGCCCTCTCACATTCCAAGTGAGTAATTTCAGCGAGTCCCTACGTGACATGCGTGTGTATAGGGTGATGGATTATCCCCGTCAGATGTTCAGTCAGGGTTCCATATCGCGTGTGCACTGTTTTATACCCTACGGTAGGTGAACGTGACAGCGGCATGCGTTGAGTGCAAACATTATATATGTGATAGTACCTTACCAAGGAGTTCGCCATGCTTCTCAGACACAGAGGTTGCAGTCGGTTAGAGTCCAATTCCCCCACCCTCCCCCCACCCACTTTAGCACCCGAACTTTGCCAAAGCCATCCCAGAAGTAACTGTAACTTCAACTGTAGTATAATTAGATTCGAAGTGGGGCGCACCCTCCTGGGGGTGTCGCCAGGTTCACACATCTCCATCCACATAGTGGATGTGGGCAGAAGTTTGAAGCATTAATATTGATTAACTTGCATGTTACCTTCCGCCCCCTCCCCCACCCCATACAAGTTTGCAATCACAACCGCCGGCCCGGCCGCCGATGCATAAGTGCGCCATGTCCCAAGTGTCCAGCATCCCGCTGTACACCTGCAAGGTTCCTTTACTGCTGTCTCTCCCAGCCGGATTGCTTCTCCCTCTATCGGTGGACCGCCACCTCCCAAGAGGCTAGTGTCACCCAGTGTCTCGCGCCGTTGCAACAGCCCTCCGCGTGTTGCATGTGCATTGTGTTCCCCATCTTAGACGTAAGTCTATGGCCACCAATCTCCTCATTCCCAATGCGTTCACTGTACTCACTGCGATAGGGGACACCTCCGATGCAACCGATCAACTGTTCCAGGCAGGGAGTGTGTCATCAGTTCTTACTCCCGCACTCAGTGGGAGAGCAGGGTCGCCCGTCATCTCACTGGGCGCCCACTGCCACATTGATCGCAGTCTGCCCTGTGGCACTCGACGGCCTGTAGATATCCACAACTGGGTGTAGAGTAGGTCTTACTTTTGTCGTCGCGCGTGGTCCAGTGTGTCCAGGAGTCATTCAACGTCGCTGGTTCGATCGGTCCTTTCCTGCGATTCCCTTCGCTTTCCCAGCTTCTTGACGTATTCCTGCGCCGCCTGCACTGTTGGGAGTATTACCGGCTTACCCGCTGACATGATCTTTAGTTTTGCTGGGTAGAGCATTGCATACCCTAGCCCCATGTCTCGTAATTTTTTCTTCACCGGGGCAAATTCCTTGCGGGCCATCTGTACCGCCATAGTGTGGTCTGGGTAAAATTCCAGGTCATTTCCTTGATGCGTGATTTTGCCCATTTCCCTGGCCATCCTGAGTGCTGTGTCCCTGTCTCTGTAATTCAACATCCTCGCTATTATCATGCGTGGGGCTGCTCCCGGTTTAGGTGTTGGTGCCAGTGACCTATGGGCCCGCTCAACAAGGAAGACAGGTGAGAATTTATCGGCCCCGAAGATTTCTTTTAGTAGTGTCTCCACATAGGTCTCCATCTTCCCAGTGTTTGTGGACTCCGGAAGGCCAGAAATGCGTATGTTGTTCCTCCTGGATCTAGCTTCCTGGTCCTCCACCTTCGCTCGCAGGGTCTCAAGCGCTTTATCGTGACCACTGCACGTGTTCAACGCAGCCCTGGAGTCGTCTTCCGCTTTTGAGATCCTGTGCTCCGCTTCCGTCAGCCGTCCATCATGTTTCTCAAGCTTTGCCGCCATGGTATCGACCCTCAGCATCACGTTATCCAGTTTGTTGTTCATTTCTTGTAGGCTCTGCTGGATCGCCTTCAGGACAGCCTCCATTCCCGAGCCTTCAGACGCCTCCCGATCCCCCTCAGCGTCTGGGGTGGCCGCGCTATTTTTGCCTTGTTTGCGGGCCTCGAACTGTAGCTTGGACTGTTGTTTGTCCGTTTTACCCATGTCAGCCGCCTGTGTCCTGGAGCTGTGGGTATGTGGGTCAGCGTGGTACCTGGCTATCTTCACGGCTGCGGCGCGGCGGGCAGGTGTACGGGGTTACAGCCAGGCAGCGAGTCTACACATCAGCCATCCATCTGCTGTTGGCAGGTGTATCACCACCCCCAGCCTCGCCAACACTGGCCTCAGCAGCCGACCCAGGCTCCGCGCGCCACCACACCCCCACACCCGCCGATGCGAGTATGAAGGCCCCTAGGTCCGCCGCCCCGTCCCGTCTCCAGCGACGTAGGGAGGTGCTTCGTCCAGTGCCGTGAGGTGGTGTATTGCTCCAGTCCGAGGCCGTTGCGCCAGTGTCTAGCTATGTGGCGCTATGGGGTACCGCTCCAGTAGGGACAGGCCACACATCCTTCACCAGCCAAGATCGCCCTTCCAGCAACGTTGTTTTCGCGCCTGTTTCTCCCTCGCTGTTGAAGCCGCCATACAGCCGCGTTGGTATGTGTACTCCCGGGTACTGCCCACGTCATACCCCGCCACCGGCCATCCGTCGTGTGTCTTCCGAGTCCGATATAGCGGTGGTCATCTGGCTACATTCGCTCGTGCCTCCCTTCCTCACAGCATCTCGGGTCTGCAAGCCAGCCCCTCCGCCATTTTGTGGTCGCCGGAACGCACGCTATGTGCCAGTGCTTTTCTCGTGCCCCAGGGCTCACCTCCAGATTGCACCAGCGCCCCGTTGGTGGCGCTCCGCTTCTTACACGACGGCAGGTCCGGGCAGCCGCGGGCCGGTTGTTGGACGTTCAGAGGCGGCGGCAGTCCCGAGCAGTGGGCGCGGCCATCTTGTATCGGCTCTCCGGTCCCCGTCCACTTTTAGCCGAAAATGTCCTGCCACGCCGCCGTTTCAGCCCCGCAACTGTATTTCCTTAGGCACCGAGGCGTCCGACTGCCATATTCGCCGTTTCCGCCGCTGTTGGGGTGGTTTAAGGGGGCGAAAGTCCGCTAATTGCCTTCCGCCCGGCGGAGCTGCCTTTCTCAGCCAGCCATTCCGCAGTGCGCCCTCTAGCGCCCCCCTTCATTTGAACAACTTAATTCCACCAAATCCAACAGAAAGTATTTTTAGCCCATCCTACGTGGTGGTTTTTGTATTAATTGATTTGTGTGAGCTAGGACAAAATAGAATGTGACCCAGCAGATTACCTTTTCTTTTAAATTGGCTATTGAAGGTATTTATGAAAGCGGTATCGTGCCCCTCTGTTCCCTGAACGCTTTAGGCATGGACTTGGATTTTCTTGTTTTATTTTTTTTAAATAAAATTCCGTTTACTCGTCTATAAATGAGGCATTCTGTATTTGTCGAGAACTCCGTCATTACCGATTGTCTCAATGCAGAGGAACTGCTTTGTTCGCCATAAGTTGGCAGGGTATGCTCAGACGTGAGTCCCTTGCTCACTTTGCCACTGGATTCAAGCAAGCCTGGCTGAAGACGGCTGAAATGCCAGAAACCGGTCCTAGGAAGCTTGTTTCCGGTCCAGGGAAGGCATGGCTTGGCAGTTCGGGCTGGACTGTTCCCATGAGGCACAGGGTCAGACTGATTTGCATATGGCCATGTCTGAACTGGGGTGGCAGAGTGGGCTAAAGAACGGTGATGGATCAAACCCAGATCTGTTGACTGGGTGTGAGTGTTTGATTGGTTCTGATGCTCCGTCCATCACCACCCCCTTTTGTACTGCTTTGTTCGCCATAAGTTGGCAGGGTATGCTCAGACGTGAGTCCCTTGCTCACTTTGCCACTGGATTCAAGCAAACCTGGCTGAAGACGGCTGAAATGCCAGAAACCGGTCCTAGGAAGCTTATTTCCGGTCCAGGGAAGGCATGGCTTGGCAGTTCGGGCTGGACTGTTCCCATGAGGCACAGGGTCAGACTGATTTGCATATGGCCATGTCTGAACTGGGGTGGCAGAGTGGGCTAAAGAACGGTGATGGATCAAACCCAGATCTGTTGACTGGGTGTGAGTGTTTGATTGGTTCTGATGCTCCGTCCATCACCACCTCCTTTTGTACTTCAATGCAGAGGAAGGGCAGAATCTTGGTAGCTTTTGATAACCAGCTTTCAGCGGGCTTAGCTATTAGTCATGCATCTTAGCCTCTCCCTAATTGCATTTAAAACACTTAATAAAAAATTAGTTATAATATGAATTGTCGGTATCTGTACTTTCCACACGCTGCGGCGCTCTGCTTTTTTTCCGGCATATTTCATGTTGATGCAACCATTTGAATTTATGACTTGTATTACCATACGCGCCGCTAAAAGAAATGTATGTCTGTGCTTAGCTGACTCGGACCCCCTGCAAATCTGCCTCTGGAAACCCAGTGCTAGTGAAAGGCAGCTGGGTGCATGTTAGAGTAGTGATCCTTGCTCTTACCCTCGTGCCCCCGTCTCGTGGTTATCAAAATTAGAAACGAGTTCCTCTTGTCGTACTAGTCTTTGGGACTGTAAATGTTAAATTTAAATGGCAGACTCTCTTTTTGTCGGGCAGTGTAGCGGTAAAAAACGTACATTGATAGTACTGTATTTTCAGACAGGAAAATTGTTAATACGCTAAGGTGAAAATGAGGAGGGTGGAGGCATTCATCTAAAAAAATGAATCTCTGGCTAAACACTTATAAGGTCCCAAAGGCGAGACCTATTGGCTATGCCAATGCTTGTCTGAAATAGTAGGTGATATATTTGGTACATTGATACCTTCAGTGGGGTTTCTGCTGAATTCTCGAAAAATCTGTCAATTGTCAACAGTAGTTGATCAGTTATCTACTGACACTGCTGGAGGATTTTTACTGATCAATACATAACAGTTGCTGTTAGATCTATGGTTTTGCAAAATCGACTTGCCCTTGATATCTTATTGGCAAAAGAGGGTGGAGTCTGTAAAATGCTGAAAGCGCAACATTGTTGCACGTATATGTTACGAAGTCACCCACCTTTTCTCCGGTTGTTTCTTCTTCGATGCCGATAGGTCCCAAATCCCTTCGAGGCTTACCAGGGTGGCGAAGAAACGTTCCAACCACTCTGAGAAAACCCACAAGGGAAAGGGGAGAGGGAATGAGAAAAAACAAGAGACGCTGAGTAGGTCTTCAGCTTCTTGTCTGCTGCGAAGGTTTGCTGCTTTCTCAAGGTTGAAGCGTCACTGAACCGATGGAAAGTATTTCTATGAAAAAAAGCTAACACACTTAATTTTACCGTGCTTTTAAAACAACATTACTCTCCTCATTCAAGAATAAACCTACCCAATCAAGATAGGCTCATAGTTTCGCTTCGTAGGAAATATCACTGCTATCAGAACACGAGGAACATTAAATAACATAAAATGTTAAACCAGCTTAAATGTAATACTATACTATTAGTTTGTTAGTGTGTTAATTGTGGCATTAATTAGCTGCTCACTAATGTTATCAACATACCTCTAATTCTCTGCAATGGTGCCTCCAAGGTTTCGAAAACTAAAAAAAAGTAAAATGGAGAAACAAAACAAATACCAACTGTACCCGATTAGGATACTCTCTCTTAATGTTTAAACCACGTCTGGATTACTCCTCATAATCAGTTAAGAGACATAGTGAGAAAAACATTTTTGTGTAAATGCTTTTCAATATATATTTCAATATATATATATAACACAGGTATTTTTATAGTCTTCGTTTTTTCACAACACAGGAATTTCTATAACCATGACAGTCTTGGTTCTACCATACCACAGGAGTCCCAATGTATGTGGCCGTCTTTGATCTAACACAGTAAACCTCTAAATCATAGCAGTTCAAGGAATTGTTCTTTCTAATGTCTTTAGAGATTGGCAACTCAACGTGCACTGAGATCCGCTTTCAGTTCTGTCTAGAAAATGATTCAGGTCTTACCGTGTTTTTCCGTAGTAGCTGTTTAGTATTTGTACTTTACCGTCTTTAAAATAACTTCCTGTTTTCTTTCTTTTGTTTTCGCAGGAACCGGAAGCTGGAGCGGTCGAAGGAACGGAAGATGAGCAGCCAAAGGAAGGATGGGCCTCGAGTGCGGGAACCGGAAAGGACGTCGGACCCAAAGAAGACTCTGGCACTTCTCCACAGGGGAATCCAGAACTGGAGCCAGACGCCGGAGAAGATGCACTGCTGACCTGGGAATCGGGAAGGAGACGCCGGCCGAAATGATCCGGGAACAGGTGAGTGATTCGCTGCAAGTAAGCGAAGCATCGGTATAGAGACGGGTGGGGTTTTTATAGTGGGAAGGGAAGGGCGTGTTACTCATGTTATGGATTTCACGTGTCCTTGCGTACGTTGCCCTGATTCATGAAATACACGTGAAGCATCCCTTTTACAGAGGAAACTTGAGTGTGACAGGTGCTTCCCCTAAAACGGTTGACACGTGAGAAAGCCCCGTTTTACACAGCAAACAATCATTGGTAAATCAAACAATAATCAACACACACGTGTGGAGCCTTGTTCTTGTGGTAAATAATCATTGGCAAAATTAAGCAAACAATCATTGGGAAAATTAAGCAATAACCATCCAACAGTGGTAAGTGTGAAGACCTTGTTCTTGCACAGTAAACGATCAAACATTGGTCAAATAGTGTGCACAGGATGGGTAAGTGCTACCAATTGTGGTTTTCCCATAACAGTATATACCCGATAAAAGTGTAGAGATTGGAAGATATGTTAAAAATATTACACATTTGGAAGAAGAACTGAAACCACTGGAGGTTGACAGCATATGGAAGAAAATAACAAACAGTTTTTCCACCATCAGTAGTTGGTTTTCTAACATAGGTCAAAGTATCTTAGGTCAAATATTATTGCCAATCATGTGCATAACTTTGCTAGTTTTGATGATAATGTGTTGTCGCAAATGCAGTGGGAAAAGAAAAAGTTACGAAGTGAATGAGAAGGGTAGAAAAAGAAAATTTAAAGAAATACGACTTGAAGAATTGAAGGGAAATATCTACAAAAGAATGAAAGGATCCCAATTTAGGAAAGATAAAGGAAGGAATAAAAGATTTGAAGACATTGAAATGGTAGAATGCTAAAGTTGGCATCTGATTTAGTAGAATTTAGTGATGGCATAAAATGCCATCAGAGAGGGGATTGATGCAGCAAGGTTTCGCATAAAAAGAAACTTGGGGCCCGATTCACAGAACTAACTTAAGACAAAATCCTAAACTTACTACCATTTTGGTATTCACAGAAGGCACTTACTCATTTTGGTATTCACAGAAGGCACTTACTCATTTCGGTATTCACAGAAGTTAGGAGTCCTAACTTTAGGACTCCTAAATGCCTTCTGTTAATACCGAAAGCCTTAAAATTAGGATTTTTCTCAGTTTAGTAGTAGTACAGTTAGGACTTCTAACTTTAGGACTCCTAAATGCCTTCTGTGAATACCGAAAGTCTTAAAATAAGGATTTTTTTCAATTTAGTAGTAGTAAAGTTCGGACTCCTAACTTTAGGACTCCTAAATGCCTTCTGTGAATACCGAAAGCCTTAAAATTAGGATTTTTCTCAGTTTAGTAGTAGTATAGTTAGGACTCCTAACTTTAGGACTCCTAAATGCCTTCTGTGAATACCGAAAGTCTTAAAATAAGGATTTTTCTCAGTTTAGTAGTAGTAAAGTTAGGAGTCCTAACTTTAGGACTCCTAAACTGAGAAAAATCCTAATTTTAAGACTTTCGGTATTCACAGAAGGCATTTAGGAGTCCTAAAGTTAGGACTCCTAACTTCTGTGAATACCGAAGTGAGTAAGTGTCTTCTGTGAATACCATAATGAGTAAGTGCATTCTGTGAATACGAAAATGGTAGTAAGTTTAGGATTTTGTCTTAAGTTAGTTCTGTGAATCGGGCCCTTGCTCTCGGTTGAACACAAAACAAAGTAAGAGTAAAGCTGAGTCCGAGAGAGAGAGAAGATGGCGGCCGACTAAGGAGCTCGGTCGGAAGCTCCGCATCCTGAGTTATACCAAACAGCTAAGATATGGCCATCTACACCAATAACTAACTACCATCAGATAAGGAATCAAATAATGTGGATCCGGAGTGGATCCGGAAATATGGGATGCATTACTAAGGCATAAAGAGGCACCAACGGAGAAAACGAAGAATTTGTACACAAATTGGTCGCACACTGCTCGTCACACCAGCAAGTTGCCCCAAAGGACTGTGGTAAATGAAGTGGCGACGGCGGGTACGCCTATGCCACGATGTGTAAAGAGAACAGTATGTGTTGCATTTAGCCATCCCTGGACACGTGTTGAAGAACGAGGAGAGAAGCGTGGAAAAAGCGTGGAAAAAGCAAATTACAAGGGGCTAACGCACCTGGTAAGCCGGCCATCAACATCGCTAGCACGGTCTTGCTGTCAGCCGACCATCGACGTCGTCGTTCAGCGCTGACCCGCTGTTTCAGCGGGTGTCACTCGAGCGGTGTGGAGGCATTGCCAAGCCTGTGCGAAGCCTCCTGAAGGAAGGTCCGACACTCGACCCTGGCGCGAGGGAGCAGGGCAGAGGCAGCGTCGTATCGGTCCGCAGGAGTGTGGGAGGAAGCAATTGAGGCACGCCGCAGCAGCAGGAGGGCCGCCTAAAGAGTGTCCTTCCGGGGGAGAGCAGTGGCAACAGTCGAGAAAGCCTACGTGGAGGGAAGGAGGAGGAGCAGCTCCACTCATAGTGTTGCGGATAGCCCAGACTTGGTGAGATCAGATCGTATCACCGCAGGACAGCGGGGGACCGGAGGACAGCGTGAACATGAGCCCGTAAGTGTGCAGGGCTCTGGCTCTTGTTCAGTATCTGGCAAGAAGCTAATAGCAAAAGGAGTAGGGAAGGGAAAAGCTTCTGCAGGGGCAATTCTAGGGGTACCCGGTAGTCAAGGGGCAGCAGCAGCAGGGAACCTGGAAGGCATTAAGGTCCCTCCTACCACTAGTAGAGGTTTGGAGAGTGGTTCTATTGAAGGAGGGGGCAATTGCCTCAGGAGCGATACTTGTCTGCTAAGGGAAGCTCCGATTCCAGGACGCACCCAGTCATTAAAGATACTAAAGTCAGTAAAGAGAAATCCCTAACACTGGCAAACGCATCGCCCAAAGTGATAAGAAGACACAATAAAAAGTATATCTTAGGGCAACCACAAGCCCAGCTGTCCAGAGCAAGTCGTGCTCTCCTAAAAGCACCAGGTCTGAGCAATGTACAGAAAATCACTCCCTCTCTGAGATCTTACTTCAGGATTCAGGAGAAGGACGACAAATCAGAATCAGGAAGGAGAGGATCAAAGGTCTCAGCAGCGTCACCACAGAAGCAGATCTTCAACCATCTCCTTCGCCTCTGACAGGAGTCACAAAATTAAAAGCCATAAGAATGGCAGAGAAAACCAAGGTTGGAAGTATAGATCAAGTTCTCTCTACACAGGAGCCAGAAACTGGAGGAAAAGCCCCAGAAGGTGCTGAAGATGTAAAAGGAGTTGTCCCCAATGGGGGACAGACACCACCCCGAGCATTAGACAAGATCCAGTAGCCTCCGGTAGTCGCCACACGGAAAATATCCTAGAAGAAATGATGAAGGAGATGAGAGCCAATTTTGTGATCTCAGAGAGGAATCAAACAAAGGTACAAGAAACCTGTGAGGCACTCGACCAAAAAATAAACACGCTCATTGATAGAGTGACGCAGGTGGAGGTGGAAGTAGAGTCACTGAGCAAGAAGACAGAGGCCGATCATGAAGAGATAACCAAGTTGAAAACCAGAGAAACGGAGATTAGTGAAAGAATGGAATCCCTGGAGAACCACGCTAGGAGGAACAACCTCAAAATCCTAAATGTGCCTGAAGGTATTGAAGGGGAAGATATAAAGGGGTTCACGATTCAGCTACTGGAGGAGAAAATTCCCTGGACTAAATCGGTTAACCTAGCAGAGGATATCCAAAGGATACATCGAGATCCCTTCAAGAAAGGGAAACTGAGGAAAAACCCCAGAAAAATCTTGATCAATTTCATGACATATTCCCTGAAAAGAGAAAATCCTGAGTGAAGGTCTTAAAGCTGGCTCGTTTTCTAAGGATGATTGGTCTTGCAGAATCAGGTCAGATATATCTAGAACAACCCAAGATAGGCAGTGGGAGTTGGGCCAGCATATGCCACAACTAAGATCGCTCGGTGCTACTGTTCAAAAGAGCTTCCCAGCCTCCTTGAAAATCATGTGGGACAATAAGATGCACAACATGAGAGACCCGAAGGAAGTTGAAGGCCTCATAGATCGAATTAAAACACAACGGAAAGATCACTCCTAAGACATAAGACATAAGTCATAAGGCTGGTCTTTAATGGTGACAGATGGCAAAAATCTTTAAACCATGTGGAAGGGCAAGGAGCTCAAAAGGGTGGAAAATCTGCCCAGAAAAAAGAAGAAAAAGGAGGCTTCTCCAGGGAGGGGGGAGGTCTACTGTAAAGAATGTACATCACAAAACTTTGAAAAAGAAAAAAATCAAAGTACGGGGTGGGGAGCAAAATGGGGAAAATAAGAAAAAAAGTCCTAAAAGCAAATTTAAGAGGAGGAAGGATACCCCTAAGTGAACCACAAGGGATAAAAGAAGATGCTAGCCGCTGGTAATGAAGCCAAAGAAAAGAGGCTTAACATTTTATCGTGGAACACAAATGGGCTAAGGATAAAAAAACGGAGATTGAAGATCCTAGAATACATTAAAAATATTGATTGTGAAAAAATCATACTACAGGAAACGCACCTATTAAAAGAAGAATGGGTGTTGATCTGCAAAAATCAAAGATGGGTGGATCACTGTATATGCACAAACCAAGAGTGTAACGTTAAGGGCATAGCAATTATATTTAAAAAATCTTTGAAAGCAATCATTGAAAAAGCAGAAATAGATAAATAAGGTAGATGGGTAATTGTAAAAGCAAGGATACACAATAATCCTTACACTGTAGCAGGATACTACGACCCCAACGTGGATGATTCTGAGCCTCTGCAAAAAATATACTCTCGTCTAATGACAGCACAAGCACCGATAATAATGGGTGGGGATTTTAACATAATACTAAACCCCAAGGAGGATCGATATCCAGCAAAAAAAAATCCTAATCTACCAAAAATGAGAGAATGGGTCGGAATGTGCATTAAGGACTTGGGGATTGTAGATGTATAGAAAGAAAAAGGAAATAAAAACCACAGATTCACCCTCCAGAATAAAAGGCTAGGGCATGCCTCCAGAATTGATTTCTTTCTGATTGACAGAAGCCTGGTTGACCGTACAAGTAAGGTCGAGCATATTCCAGAACATATCTCGGACCACTCAGCAGTGCAACTCAGCCTCAGCCTAAAAACCTCCCCTTGCAATCAGAGATGGACAGTGAACAGAGTTATCTTTGCAGATACGTCCTGCACTGATAAGCTAGCAGAAGAGACAGATCTTTTTTTCCAACTAAATAAAGAAGGCACAACAAAACTAATAGCCTGGGATGCCTACAAGTCCTTTATTAGGGGGAGAATCACAAACATCACAGGGCATAAAAGCAAGGAGAATAAGACCTTTATTAAACAAATTGAAAAAGATCTTGTAGCGCTGGATGTAGAGCACACGAAAGCAAAAACCGCACAAGAAAAGGTAGTAATAGAGGAAAAAAAGAAAGGAAAAAGGGTAGAGCTAGCGGACTTCCTTGACAAAAAGGTTAGAGACAGATGGGAGGCCAGTAAATTATCGCAATACGAGTATGGAGAAGGTTGTGGGAGAATCCTAGCATGGAAAACAAAAACAGAATCAACACAAAATAGGGTCACGAAGATACAGAAGGAAGCCCAACTTGGCTGCTGCTCGGAAGATATGGAAATCAGACGAGAATTTAAAGATTTGTTTGATAAATTATATGTGGAAGAAACAACTAGATCTAAAGAGCAAATACAAAGTTTTTTAGATAAGATAACAAATCCTGCAGCGACCCCTGAGCAGAGAATAGCCCTGAACCAGGTGATTTCCAGAGACGAAGTCTCAGACGCAATAAAAAGCCTAAAGAAAGGGAAGGCGGCAGGCCCAGACGCGTTACCAAATGAATTATACTCAACCTTAAGGGAAGTACTAATATCACCCCTAACAGACCTTTTAAACGATATCTTCTCAGGAAAAAATGATCTTCCAGAATCATGGAATAACGCAATAGTGAGTATTTTACTAAAACCAGGAAAGGACCCAGCCAAATGTGAGTCATACAGACCCATCTCACTTTTAAACTCAGACTACAAGATCTACACACAGATACTGGCCAAGAGACTAGGGGAAGTGGCAGGGTCTCTGATCCATCCAAATCAAAAAGGGTTCATCAAAGACAGACAAACATACAAATTATTTCATGAGCTCATCAGTGCAATTGACATTGCAACCCATAATCCTACACCATTGGCAGTAATAACTTTCGACGCTGCATAAGCGTTCGACAGGGTTAGCTGGCCTTTTGTGAACGCCACTCTAGTCAAATCTTGGGGACAACTTTGAGAGTGCAATTACAAATATATACAAGAACCCAGCAGCCAAAGTGCTGGTCAACGACGCTCTCACGGACAATATAAAGATAAAAAGAGGCACAAGACAAGGGTGCCCCCTCTCCCCACTACTTTTTAATCTTTATATAGAGCCTCTAGCTTGCCTTTTGAGAAGGGAAGAGGGGATAGTATCTTTTAAACATCAAGTCTGGGAAAAGAAAGTCACATTATATGTGGATGACTTAATGATATTTACTGGCGACCTAAATAGCTCACTCCCAAAGATAAAAGAGGTTATAGATCAGTTTGGGGTAGTCTCAGGATACCTTGTGAACCAACCAAAAATGGAAATCTTAGAGTGGAATACAAATTCTGGAAACCCATTAGTAAAGTAAAAAATAAAATATTTAGGGATAGAATACATAAAAGATTTAGACGGGATAGCCAGCATGAATTTTTCTAGAATCCATAAAGACATATGGAAACTCCTCAGGGCCTGATCAGGCTTACAATTGTCTTTCTTGGGGAAATCCAACCTAATTAAAATGAGTATATTACCTAAATTTACATACTTATTTAGTTCTATCCCGTTGGATTTCAAGACCGAGCAGATAAAAAACTGCAAGGGGAGATATCCAGTTTTATTTGGGCGGCCAAGTTGATAAGGATTGGCTGGAAAAAACTAAGAAGAAACAAGGCGCAGGGAGGAATCGCGAGCCCAGATATACCCGAGTATTGCAGAGCTTTCCAATTTAAGAACATAAGGAGACTTCTGGGTAATTGGGATACATGACCTATGTATATGAAAGCCTTGGTCAACTCTGACGGAGACTATTTTCTGTATAAATTCGGACACCCCAAATTCTTCAAAAAGATTAAACTAAAGACTTTGAAATCAGCTGCAAAAACCTGGTATGGAATAAGAACGATCCTAAAGATTCCGTACTACAGCAAGTATGCACCAATCTGGGACTCTCCAGGTACCCCCGAGTGTCTAAAAGACAGACTTGTGACTCCCCTGAGAGAAGGAAACATAAACAACTGGGGACAGTTAATAGAAAACAACAAAATTATAGAATGGGAGATTTTAAACGAAAAGACTCTGGAATCGCTAGTAAGATTCAAATACTACCAATTCAATAGTTGGATAAAAGACATAAAGGAAAACCTACAAGGATAATGACATTGAACAAAAGCTGTTGAATACAAAGTCCTTCAAAAAGGAAATATCATTTTGGTACTGGGCCCTCATAAGAGCTGGTGAAATAGAATATAAACACCCAAGTGAAATCTGGGGAAAAGCCTTGCTAAGGTTGGACATCTCTCACTACTGGCAAACCTCAATGGCAATTCTTGGCCGCGTGGTAAAATCAGCCCCAATGAAGAAAAATCACCTGTTTACGGTACACAGATCATATTGGACACCAAAAGAGCTGACTAAGATCGACAGTTATATATGGTAAAAAAAGTGCCCCAAATGCGGGGAGGAAAGAGCAGATGATCTGCACATGTTCCGGTTCTGCGTTGAGCTGGAAGAATTCTGGAAACAAATTGGTAAGACTCTTTCCGAGGTGCTGGAACAGCCCATAGAGGTAAGCATAGAGGCAGTTATTTTTGGGATTAATCAACAAAATATAAACTATCCTACATTGAATAGGGATCAGGAAAATATTTTCTTCCTATTCATACTGCTTGCCAGAAGGGAGATATGTATTAATTGGGTAAAAGTTACACCACCAACACACAAAGAATGGCTGGCTTCTATACTGAGGGTGTACAAATTAGATAAGCAAGGGAAAAAGAGTAAGAAGTTAAAATTTTGGAATATTTGGGAACGTTACAACCAAGTGAACAACAGGGTGTCTAATGATTAAGGCAATGGCAACAAGGAATGCAAGCAGGGCCTTGAATTGAGTAGTCATCATGACTAGCTCCCCTAATTCCAACAATCTTGTGCCGGGAGATAGACAAAAAGGGGCCCTAGAGGACAAGGCTAGACCAACCCCCTCACAACACTGAAAGGATTCGGTGTATTGGACACAGAGTGTTCAGAGGGGCCCCCAACTCCTCCAAACTCCCAAAAAACTTTGCTTGATGAGGACAAAAAAAATAAATAAACTTGCTCGTATGCAATCCTCTCGAATAACATGTAACATTATAATCCACCTGTCTGTGAGTACTAACAGTGCACCACATTTTGCATTTGTATCTAGGGGAAGCTTTACTATGTGCTTTACTAAATGAATAACCCGAGTATCCTAAAATGGCAGCCAAAACCGCTGGAACTCTTCTGCGCATGCATCTACTACATCTACGTAGTATGATGTTTCCTGTCGCTTGGGGGAAATCTTTGCAGCTGCGCAATAGCTTTTAATATGGCCGCTTAACAGTAACGCACTAATGCACATGCTGTGCTGAAACTAACCTATGCAAGTTCTACTAAGCTATTAATGCAAAAGATGTATTAAGTAAATGGGGTTAGAGTAGAAGTAAGTGGTATGCAGTGATTCATTTAATTTTGTAGTCTAACATGTTCTTCTTTGACTTTATTAATAGTTCATATTTGGGCCTTGGAGGGTGACCGCGTCTCTGTTTCCTTGTGGCTTCTACGTATGTGCAACGTCTGTTTGTTCTAAACAAGTGAAGTAATTGACTGCCAAACCCTAAGCCCAGCAAGGACATGGGAAACCAACTCTTGACCCTACGAGAGTAAGAGGATGCAATATTGTAATATAGACTTATCGATCCACATATGAAATGCTTGTGGGAATAAAGCTTGTGGGTATTAAAATTAAGGGGTGGAGAACTAGACAATAGACTAAAGAAAAAGATTGCACTTAGAATGGTGTGATGTCCTCACCCCACTGCTTGGCCCAATCAAATTGCGGGTCAACATGGAATTGAAACATTTGGAGGTGGATCATACATTTGAATTGGTATAACAGAGGTAAGTTCTAGATAGTTAGTCACACTTGATGCTGAGATACTGATGCTATACTGAGATGCTGCCCGATTTTGCTGCAATCTGACTGAAGAATCCAACACTAGGGAAATTTGCGGAACAACCGAGGAGGCACATCTAGGAAGGGGTCCGGACAAGCCCGAGCTGCAGAAAGTAGCACCAGAGAGGAGTGTAATGCTGGTGTTACACTAGAAGAGGTCACCTTCCCTGTCCTGAACCTGTCTTGAATCCTTGACTTTTGACTTTTTGATGTCGGGGTCCTCACACCATTATAGGTAAATATAATTGTAGGGTTAATGCTCCGTATTTGCTCTCTATTCTTTCTCTCCTCAGGTGCTGTCATTTCATGAATTTATCAATGCAAACTGATTATAAGCTAACGGTACTATTTTTCCTGATGGAGAACGTTGGCATACCCATGTGTAATTTGATTTGACTCACAAAATTAATTTAGATAAACTTTTAAAACTTTTTCTGAGTCTGTGGTTCTTTTAAATAAAGTTAAATGCATTATTGTATTTCCTCCCTATTCTAATCTACTACTAGATCTTTCGAAATGTTCATTTACTCGAGAGACTGGAATGGTAAGACTGGTGTAAAGGTTTCCTAGGGTAAAACAAAATTGATGACCAGTGGATATTTGCCAGCTCATTGTGTGTATGAATGTATATGGGCCCAAATGAGTGTTGTGTGCATGAATATGTAGAGCTGGTAAACTCCACTGCATCACAGACGCCTCTGATTGTGGGTTTGGGGGGGTTCTGTCTCAGCTATCCCCTGAGGGCGTTGAACACGCAGTCCTTTTCATAAGCTGAAAATTGTTCCCGAGGGAAATTAAGTACCCTACAATAGAAAAAGAGTGCCTTGCTGTAAAAAGGGCCATTGACAAGCTAAGGTATTATCTTCAAGGGACACACTTTATGCTAAATACCAACCACGCACCGCTCCAGTGGATGAGCGGAAACAGGGGCCATAACCCAATAGTCCTACGGTGGTTCTTGTCACTCCAACCCTTCTCATTTGAAGTAAAACACCGGAGAGGGTCAGAGAATGGGATCTTTCTGTCCAGAGTACTGCTTCTCCCCGATCCGGAGAATCCTAGCGGGAGGGAATGTCACGCTGTCCCACCTGGCGGAGAGGAGGGCATAGAGGGACTTACAATCATGGAGAAGGAGTTGTCAGCCTCACTTGACATCCGTCATCTCCTTCCCTTACAGCCCGGTGTCTGGGAGCCAGTGGGAGACCTGGTAGGGGACACCAATACACAGTGCGATGCTTCCTCTCCCTTTAAGGAAACGGCTTCCACTGAAAAGACCACCCACCCCTATGACATCACCTTCGCCCAACCAATCCCGTGGACACAAGATTTCCAGAGCGAGGTTCAAAACCCAGGAAGGAGCGAAGGACTGTGGTTCACGGACGCCTCAGGAACCGAGAAGGAGACGCCGAGAGTCACCACGCCACCGCGATTGGAGGACGTCAGGGATCGGAGTGCGAGCAGAAAGCCAGGAGGCCAACATTATCACACTGCGCCCAGCCACATTCCTGGAGGAGCGTGACTTCACCAGGTATGTGAACGCTTGGCGGGGTGGGTAGGAAAACGGGAGAAGGATAGCGATTAACACGTCCCTCTCGTGCATAATTCCCCGGTGATACCTCTGCACTTACTTCCGACCTGCAATTATTGGCTACAGCACTGGTGATCCCTCACTCCCCTTCCCTAAAGCAAGCATAATTTCAACTCGTCTCACACTTGCCCATTCTTTTCTTTGCCTGAGTGCCTCACAACCTCCAGAGGAGGAAGAAGAGCGAAGGAACCACCCCGACCATAGGACCAAGGACCGGATAAGACGGATTATCGCCCTTGAAGAGGACTCCTCTGTTCTTGTTTATTTTATGTTTGAACTCTGGCAACCCCTAAGAGGCGTGTTTTTGGGAGAATAAAACCCCGTTTAACTCGAATTAGTGTGGACCTCGATCCTTGCGATACCACTGACTCAGTATCCCCGCGACACCATGGTAAATCCTAGCCATGTGAGAAAGAAAGAGTCTGATCAAACTGGTCTCTCATCCTGATAAACCCATAGTTCATCATCTGTTCTTTTTCTACAGCCTGTAAGTTTCCAAATTTCTTTTTCCTCATCACTTGCCTCTTCCTACATCTGTCTCACTTCATCCCAAGTTTCAAATGTTGCTGTAGTTATAAACATAAGATGGCATTTGGTATTTCCTCTTTCAATTGATCTGTTTAAAGCCATTGTATTTTGTGCACAATAATGTGCAATTTGGTCTGCATATCTGTTGCCTTTTGTCACATGATCATCTTCTGATTGATGTGTGGCACATTTGACTACTGCAATTCTTTTGGGCAATTGTAAAGCATCCAATAGCTCTTTCACAATTTTACCATTTTGAATAGGGGAAACTGATGAAAGTCAGAAAACCCCTTTGCATCTATAGTCGGCCGAAATCGCGTACAATTCCAAATCCATATTGGCTGTCTGTGAACATTGGTACTTTCAAACTTTTGGCAACTTTGCATGCTCTAGTCAGAGCTATCAGCTCAGCTATTTGGGCGGAGTTTACTCCTTTTAGACAGGATGCTTCAATAACTCCTTCTAGGGTGCAAACAGCATAGGCAGTGCTTAATTCATCTCTTTCATTCCTCAAACATGACCCATCAACAAATATCTCACAATCTGAATCTTCTATCTTCTATATCTGGCCTAGGTTTGGTGCATAACTCTGTCACATGCAGACAATCATGAACCGCTTCCTCTCTCACTTCCTCACAGCGAGAATTTGGCAATAGAGTTGCTGGATTTACTGTAGTGTACCAAACCACAGTCACATTTTCAGCACCCAAAATCACTCTTTCATACTTAGTCAGCCGACTAGAAGTGAGATACTGGGTCCTGGTGTGAGTCAAAAGAATCTCAACCGAATGGGGCACATACACTTTGACAGGGTAACCCA
Source organism: Triturus cristatus (assembly GCF_964204655.1). Taxonomy (NCBI): domain Eukaryota; kingdom Metazoa; phylum Chordata; class Amphibia; order Caudata; family Salamandridae; genus Triturus; species Triturus cristatus. Next base: position 624,057,260 of record NC_140590.1, on the reverse strand, counting down.
TCACAATCGGTTCACTCTGTTCCAGACTCATGCAAGTAGCTGCTACTGCTTTCAAGCATCCTGGCAATGATGCGGCCACTGTATCCAAAGTAGCAGAGAAATATGCTACTGGACGTCGTGCCATTCCATGTTTGTAAGTTAGGACTAGGAGTACACATCCATTTCTCTCACAACAGTACAATGCAAATTCTTTTGTATAGTCTGGCATTCCTAATGCAGGTGCTCTACAGAGACTGCTTCTCAATTTTATAAAAGCATCCATACCTTCATCATCCAAAACAATCGGATATTTCAAATCCTTTCGTGTCAACCCCTGTAGAGGTTTTTCAATCAGTGAGAAATCACATATCCACTGGCGACAGTACCCGGCCATTCCCAAAAACATTCGCACCTCTTTCTGAGTTTTGGGTGGATTCATCTGTTTGATCACACAGATTCTTCCTGGGGTTACCTTTCTAACTCCCTTTTCTAATTTGTGTCCAAGATACTGTACTTCCGTTAACAAAATTGTAATCTTGCTGGGGACGCATGCCTCTCGTATCTTTGATGCCACCAGTAGGTTATCAATATATTGAACCTAAACCAAATTTCCTGGCATGACTAAAGTCTCCAGGCACTTTTTTAAGATCTGATTAAAGATTGGGGGACTCTCTGTGTACCCTTGAGGAACTTGGCACCATGCCAAAACACGGTCTCCGAACCGGAAGGCAAATAAAATATTGGCTTTCCAGATACAAAGGAATCGAAAAGAATGTTTGGCACAAATCAATCACCGTGTACCATTCTGCATCACATGGAATTTGGTAAAGAATCACTGCTGGATTTGGCACTACTGGACAATAGGGTACTACAATTGTATTTATTTTGCCTATATCCACACTATCCGGTACTTGCCACTGGGCTTTTTGATACCTATGATAGGCGAATTACAATGTCTGCTCATTATTTCTTTTAGAATCCCTTGTTCAATCATTTGATCAATTACTGGAGCAACTCCTGCAATCATTTCTGGATACATTTTGTATTGAGGCGTGTTTGGATACACAGCACCTTTCTTCACTATTACCTGAATCGGATCTACTCTTGTCATTAGGCCAATCTCCTTTCCTGTCAAATCCCACACATCTGGATTCACAGCACTCTTTAATTCTTCAGGCAGATTGTCTTCTGTGAGGAGTGAAAACAACTCATTCACTCATGTCCCTTGCTTTGCTAGCGTCATCTTGAATTCTACATCCTCATCTAAGGTCTGAAATGCAATTCCATCTGGCGTACAATAGATGGTGCAGTTCATTTTGCACAGCAAATTTCTCCCCAAGAAGACCTGCATCTTACTTCTTTTTCGTCCATCTAACTTTCCAACGATCTACATCTCCCCATTTTTTCAAAATATTCCTTATTTCCTTTATCTACAACCCTTTTCCAGACACATTTCAAACTTTCTAAGTCCTTGTCTGTGAATGCCAACCTATACAATTTATGCAATACCTTTGACTTTTCTATGTCTACTCCATACTCACTAGCGGCTTCCGATATTTTCTCATGTAGATTCTTAGCCCTCCAAGTAATACTCTTGCACAAAAACAACAATTCTTCATCACGAATGGTCCCTAATCTGTCTGGGCTTATTGTTCCAAGAATCATTTCTTCAACTTTCAACTGACTCACATTTATACTCTGTGGTTGAGGTTTCAGCTTTGTCATTTCTTTTATCCAATTATTTAATTCTTCTGGTGAGGAACCTACTCAGTTCTCTGCTATTGGAGTGACATTTCGCCCTATTCTTCTTGGCTCAAATTGGATATTTCATTGAGGGGTCTCAGTTATCAGTTCGCTAATCGGAAGATCTAACAATGTATTATTCGCATTTACCTGTCCATCCTCATTCGCACCACTCCTAATGCTACTTCCTGGCACTGCCAATGCATGCACTTTAGACACATTCTGTCTATTGCCATATAATGGAACTACAGGACCAATTGTTACCGGTACCGTCAATGCTTCTGCATTCAAACTCAACTGATTCAATTTCTGGACCTGTTCTACTCTGGCCTTATTCAACATTTTCGCTTCATTTTCTTTCATTACTTTTGCTATTTCTGAAACTTGCAGAGTCAACGGAGTTCCCAATTGCGGGGGACTTGGAGTCAATACCACTAAATTCTCTTCATATGGCGGAGGTCTTTTATTCATGATGACCTCTATCAATTCATCATCATCAGAATCATTCATATCACCTCTTACAATTGGAGTCTCTAAATGGTTTCTTTTTTCCTTACATTTACTTCCAGTGTACTCATCAAATGTTAAAACTGGGTATAATCCTTCCGCTACCACAGCTCTCCTCCATCTTTTCAGCTTTTCTTCCCTGTTCTCAAAGGGGTATCTGAACATCATACTCCTGTAACCTCTGTTACCAATTCTATATTTTTCTCTCTCAAATGCTTCCACTTCCCATTCTTCCAATGCTTCGTACTGAGTCAATCTAGGGTTTGGGACTAATTCATTCATTCGATTTCTCAAATTCTGCAATATCCTCACATTGAATGTACCTTGTTGGACAAAAGCTAAAACACCATCACCTTTCAAATACTCAATCCAATTTTCCAACCACATACTCATGTGATATCCGTGTTCTAACATCATAAAAGAAGCAGGCGTTTTTAGAGGCGGAATCAGAATTCCCTCACTAGTTACAATTGTTTTGTCTTTCTTGAATACGGTTTTTATTTTCTGCATTAACTTCATTTTCTGGCTTCCTCCACTAATTGGTCTTATCATGAACAAGCAAACACAACCTTTCCGTAATTCTACCTATTCTATTGGTTAACTTTCGTCCTATACCAGCGTGTCTCACACCAACCAATCGGAGCACTGCTACGTAAGCAAAGTCTTAACCAATACTAGCGCGGCTCACACCAACCAACCAATCACAATTCAGTAAACACCCGCTGCCTGACCAATGTCAGCGCGGCTTTTCTGACGTCAGAATTACTCCTTCTACTGACCCCGCCTTTACAAAATTTTACGGCAATATTTTTCGGTGTTTTCTTTAGTCAAAATTCTGTTAGTAACAACATAAAACAATGCTACTTTGTCTGTTCCACTAAGTAAAGAGATAGCTTTCACCCTTCCAGAGATTTTCTCACTCCGAGTCCGAATAATGACCAGCGCTATTCCTACACTTCAGACAAGCTCAAGGTGGACCTATTACTCTTCTAGGGCTAAAACCAAGATTTCACAAGAAGACTTTTTCATGTGAAAAGGAGTCTTGCTATTTTCCTGGAAATAAGGCTAGAGTTTCGGAAGTGAACCCTTCACTATTCAAACACTCCACTCACATAGCTTTCAGGCATGATTTCATCAGACAAAGTACTTCTGCAGTGTGATTTCTTTACCACACTCTTCTTCTGCCTACTTCCAGCAGATTTCTTCCTGGGATTTCTCAGGTTTATCCGTACCTGTACTTCTAGACAACATAGAACATGACGCTAACTTTTGGTGTTAAAAACATAACAATCAATAATCAATAAATATTACCAAACTAATCAATAATAATAATAATAATACCAATAATTGATCAGGGATCGATACACAACAACATCACTACAATGGCCCATACACATTTACCCAGTATCCCTGATGCGCTGGGGTCAATTTATTTGTTCCATCAAATATTTCTTTTATACATCGCTTTTAGGACATCCGTTAAAAAGCTAATCTTGATATCAACTTTCCTTCTATTTGGTCGATGGACCAATTAGTTGAATGTTTTCTTTGTTGTTTGTTTTTATTGGCATTTCAATGCAACAATACAAACCCATCAAACAGGCCAGTTGAATACCATAAATGCAACAGTATTTTGTAGGTGAGTCCGCTTCATACACAGTAAGAAAAAAGAAAGAAAAGAGCTCGCAGCATTACATCCGCCACCCCGAAAATCCCATACATGGTGTATACACTTTTCTTGTCTTGGTGTACTCATATTATAACATAGACATGAAAAACATAGATTTACCTGCTATGCCTTTGTCTGAGAGGGCCAAAACGAAAAGAACACTTCCCCCGGCCACCTAAATAAGTGACCTCTAAAATATACAGTATATAGGAATATAAGGCAAGGATACAATGCATCTACAGGGCCAGCTGCAAGGCCGCCATCTACGATGTAACAGCCTCACCGTGTGTGCTAGCTGACCATGTCAAGAATGGGTCCCAGATGTTCCGGGGTCTGGAAGCTGGTGGCATCAACTCCCAATACGTACTTAACTGTGTGTGTCCATATGTAATATCCCTTACCCAATCTTTGATGCAGGGCACCCTCCGCCTACCCCAATTCACTGCAACCTGGTGTTTTGGAAATAAAAGGAGGAGGGCGTGCAGTTTACGCAACTTAGGCGGCGTGTCCTTTACATAACCCAGCAAGCCCAACACCGGAGATGGGAGTCAGTGCAATCCCCAACATATCATTAACTGCATCAAAGATTGCCGCCCAAAACTCAGCTATCTTGGGGCAATGCCATGCCACATGTAAAAACGAAGCCGGCGCAAATCCACATCTCCAGCAATCACTCTCCGCTCGAAGTCCCATCCGATGAAGACCAACCGGGGATCTATTATCTATGCAAATATTTAAAGTGTATCAAGCGTAACTTGTAGTTCGGGGAGAGCTCTGTCAATTGCCCACAGCAAAATCTCCATTGCTCTTCTGTTATGTCTACCTCCAACTCCGCATTCCAGTTATTGAGGGAGTTTGGCGTTATGATCGGAGCTGTATCCTGCATGTGCGAGTTTCCGCGATGAAGGAAACTTCAATAGGTTATCTAGTGCTGACATAGTCGGTGGTGCCCTCGGAAAATCCTCCCCCAGAGAACAACACGCCGTGCGAATTTTATGATATAAAAAGAGTTCAGCAAATGGCACCGCCCGTCCCTCGGCCACGGCAGGCGGAAGCCGAAATGTGTCTCCGCGGTACAAGTCTCCAAACGTCTGGAGTTTTATTTTCGCAGCTAGGGTCCTACTAAGGCTGTCTTGTACACAGGGCATCATTAGGTTCTGCGGCAGAGGAACTGAGGGTGCGTAAAGCAACGGGAGTTTCGCCCTCCTACACAGTTCGTTCCACGCCCAACACAGGGTTCCAGCCGAGTCTAAATCCCCGCGAGGACGGCAGGGTTTTTGATATAGCGCCACCTTAAGTGGAATTGGGGCCATTACCTCCGCCTCAACCGCTACGTGCGGCTGGAATGGGGTCGGGTGCACCCAATAATGTAAAAACTGGGTGTGGTCGTGGGGGTGTGGCGGGCTGGAATAACAGACGAGGAGGCCAGATATAGTGGGCTATAGTGCGCTTCTTTAATATACACAAGTTCCAGTATAGGGTTGAGAGTCACGGGAAACGGGGTGATGGTCTCTCGTCTCGGTCGTCGCTGTCGGTGCTTCTGGTACGCCTCCCGCTCTTGGCGCTCTTCGGTGGTGGTAGACCGGGGTAGGTGTTCCTCGGAGGACCGAAAGAGAAACAAACAGAGGAGCCGTCAGTCCTGCAGGGACTCTGCGGAAGATACCGTCCCCCGAGACCCAAAATGTGATGAAGAAGAAACGGACCGTGGGGGGGGGGGGGGGGGGGGGGGGGGGGAAGAAACAGGTCGAGAAGGGAAAGGGCAAGGCTTAGTACCGGAAAGGGTGCTCTGAAAGGGGTGTGAGAAAACAGGACTCATATAGTGTAAATAGTGCTGTATAGTATTTACAAGGTGGTTGGACGTGACTGTAGGAGTGAGGGAGTCTATATACAAGGGGGGCTTCTATTGCTTTACACAGCGTAACTAATGAGCTAGAATATGGGGGAAGGTACTCACACGCTCCGCCGTAACTCTCCTTTGAGTTATGGCCGCTCTTCAGCTACCTCCGGAGGACTCCACCAGTCTTCCGACCATTCCTCGAGGTCCCCACTTCCGTCTTCTCCTTCCTCCGTATCGCCAGTCGAGAGTTCCTGCCACGATCTTCCGACTCCTTCATTCGTCTCTATTCCGCCTTTTCTGTTGTCGTCCGCCTGGGAGGGGGAGGGACTTCCGGGGTACCGGTTGAATCCTTCCGGTCTGTCGTCGCATCGGATTGGACCCTGTAAGAGAGAGAAGGGCGGGGTCGTCGTTGTCACGGACTCTTTGGAGATCATGTTGTTTGGCGGGTCCGGGAAGGGAGAACTCCGTAAAGGAGGTAATCCGGGTGGTATACGCGAGGGTTTGGGGTTCGGGGAAAAGGGTCCCTCACATCCCCTTTCCCTAGGTGTCTTTCGTGTACGGGGTGAGGACATGGGATACCGGGAGAGGTAATCCGCGTTTCCTTGTTCCACCCCCCTTCGGTGGATTGTGGTGAACCTGTACGGTTGTAGTGCAAGGAACCAGCGAAGGATCCGGTCGTTATGACCTTTGTTCCGAGCCATCCACTCCAGGGGGGCGTGGTCAGTGTAAATGGTGAATTTCCGACCTTCTAAGTAGTAACGGAGACTTTCCACCGCCCACTTAATAGCCAGAGCTTCTTTTTCTACCACAGCATAATTTCTCTCTCTGGGAAATAACTCCCTGCTGAGGTAGAGAATGGGTTTTTCGTTTCCATATGGGTCTTTTTGTGACAACACCGCCCCCAACCCCTGTTCTGAGGCATCTGTCTGCAAAAGGAAGGCACGTGTATAATCAGGACTCACTAGCACGGGATCTGAGGTCAACGCATGCTTGAGATCGGAAAAAGCCTGTAGTAACAAGGGGGCTGGGTGTCGGAGTAGGGTCTCAGTGTCTGTGGTTTTTTTCAGTAAGTCAGTGAGCGGTGCTGCCCTTTGTGAAAAATTGGGCACGAACCTCCGATAATACCCTAGGAGGCCTAGGAAGGCACGAAGGTCCTTTTTCGTTGCAGGAAAGGGGAGGGAACGGATGGCTTCGGTTTTGGTATGTTGGGGTCGTATGAGGCCCTCACCTAGAAGGTACCCCAAGTAGTGGACTGTTTGAGCAGCTAGGGTGGTTTTAGCGGGATTGATCGTAAATCCATATGACCCAAGAGAGGAGATGACTTTGTGAAGGTGGTCCAAGTGTTGTTTCCAGTTATCGCTATAGATGACTATGTCGTCTAGATATGCCCCCGCGTACTGGGTATGGGGTCGTAGGATGTGGTTCATGGCTCGTTGAAAGGTGGCGGGAGCACCGTGTAGGCCGAAAGGGAGGACCAGGAAGTGGTATAACCCCTCAGGAGTGGAAAACGCTGTTTTCTTCCTATCCTCTTTCCTGAGAGGTATCTGCCAATAGCCTTTACAGAGGTCCAGAGTGGAGATGAACTGGGCCTTCCCTATGCGTTCGATCATCTCATCAACACGCGGTAGGGGGTACGTGTCAAATGAGGATATTTTGTTGACTTCCCTGAAGTCAATGCAAAACCTGACGGACCCGTCAGGCTTGGGAACCAGGACGATCGGTGAGTTCCAATCGCTCGATGAGGGTTCTATTATGCCCATTTTCAACATCTGTTCTGTCTCTTGTTTTATGACAGTCCGACGGGCTTCAGGGACTCGATATGGCCTTTTTCTGACCACCTTTCCAGGTTCTGTGTGAATAGCGTGTTCGGTGATGGTCGTATGACCGGGTACCGAGGAAAACACCTGACGTAAGGGGTATAGATGTGTCATAAGGTCGTGACTTTGGTGGGGTGGGAGCCCCAAATCTATACAGGCAGCAAAGGAGAGGGGCACCTGCTCTAAGGTGTTAGTGAGGACGGGACGTGGGCCTTCCCACTTTTTCAGCAGATTCACATGGAAGATCTGCTTGGTGGCTCGTGTTGGGTCCAGTTCCAACTCATAAGTGACCGGGGTTACCTGTCGAATCACGTAATATGGGCCCTGCCACTGCCCCAGGAGTTTATGGTCAGACGACGGCATCATTAACAGAACCAAGTCCCCCACGGAGAAGTTTCGGGTTTTTGTCCCCTTGTCATATTGAACTTTTTGTTTGTTTTGGGCGTTCTCCAGGTTCTGGTGTACAATGTCTCTCATTAGGGCCAAATGGGTTTTCAGGTTGGATATGTATTCCGGGAGGGGGCGAGTACGGTTGGGTTCCGCTTCCCAGGCTTCCTGAGCCATATCCAACAGGGTACGTGGGGGTCGTCCGTATAGTAGCTCATAAGGTGAATAGCCGGTACTGCTCTGGGTTTTGCAATGAATAGCAAACAACGCTAGGGGTAGCATATCCTCCCACCTTTTTGCTTCCAACCCCAACAGTTTCTTAAGCGTTTGCTTCAGCGTTGCGTTATACCGCTCCACCAGCCCATCGGTTTGAGGGTGGTATGCTGAGGTCCGGATCTGTTTGATCCCCAGTTGTGAGCAGACCTGTTTCATCAGGGCGGATACAAAAGGCGTGCCCTGATCGGTTAGAATCTCCCGGGGAAATCCTACCCGAGAGAACACTGAGATGAGGGCTTTAGCTATGTTCTGGGTAGTCGGTTGTCGCAGAGGTACCGCCTCCGGGAAGCGAGTGGCATAGTCCACGAGGACTAGGGCATAACGACAACCGCTACGAGAGGGTAACAAGGGGCCTATAATGTCCATCCCTACTCTGCTAAACGGGACATCAATGATAGGGAGAGGCAACAAGGGTACCCTAGGGGGTCGATATCTACTGTTTTTTTGGCATACCGGGCATTCCCTGCAGTATGTTTTCCCTTGTTGGTGGACCCCGGGCCAGTAGAATCTTTCCAGAATGGTTTGGCTGGTTTTTTCGTCGCCAAAATGTCCGCCCAAGAGATGGCTATGGGCGAGAAACAGGACCTTGTCTCGGAAAGGGCCGGGAATCAGTAGTTGAGGCTTTTGTTGTGCCCCTCCCTTACGGTACAACAACCCCTTTTTTTTGTAAAAGTAGGGACCTACGGTAAGCGGATCTTCTTGCTCTAACGCCGTAGCCCAGGCTTCCTGTAGAACGGGATCCTCTTGTTGAGCTGCTCGGAATTCTTGGTCTATCTGCCAGGGATGTTCGTCGGGGATAGCTGGGAAGACGTCGACATAGTCTCTTTTCTCTTTTTTCTTCTGTGCTTTGGTTTTCGGGAGTTTGGGTTGGCTTGGGGGCGAGGACAGCCCCTGAGGAAAGGGGGCTTCTTCCCACCAAGTGTTTAGGGCATCAGTTGTGTCCTGGAGTAGACCGGGCAGACCGGGATAGTCGCTCCCCAAGATGGCTTCTTCTGGCAGGGAGGGAACGAGACCTACTGTGAGGGTGGTTCCCGGATCCTTGGGATGTTGGACCTGGACTTGGGTGGTCGGATATCTCTTCGTGTCGCCGTGAACACATTGAATGGCGACCATACCTGAGGGGGGGTCGACAGGGTTCTGCATGACCTGGGGCCTGAGAACACTCTGTCTACACCCAGAGTCTGCCAGAGCGGTGAGGGTTTTTCCGTTTATTTTCACTGGACGATGGAACGAGGGCGGTCCGATACCGGGAATGGAACAAACATAGTTTCGGGCCATACCAATCTCCATGGGTTCTTCCTTGTGGGGGCACATTCGAGCGATATGTCCAAAACCCCCACAGCCGTAACATTGGGGTCCCGGGTTGGTAGGGCGCATGGGTATCGGGGAAGGCATCAGAGGGGTCAGTACGGGTCTTTTGGGTAGTAGAGGGCGGAGAGGTCTGATCCCTGCAGCGGGAGGGTGTCTCTGGGGATGGTCCTCCTACTCGTAGGGTCTCTTGGGCTCGACTGTATGCGCTTGCTATTTCTACTGCTGTTTCCAGAGAGAGGCGGGCATGCTGACGTACCCACCGTTGGGTGCTAGGATGGAGAGAGGACAGGAATTGTTCTAAATGTATTTTTTCTAATATCTCCTCCTTAGTGGCTGTCTCTGGTTTCAGCCACCGCGAGGTCAGGTCCTTGATCCGAAACGATAAGGCTCGGGGAGTTTCCTGTGGTCGTTCTTTGACCTGTCGTAGCTTCACCCGGTAGGTCTCGGCATCAATGCCCAATCGTTCCAAAATACAGGTTTTGATGTCCGCATACGGAGTGGTGCCTTGTACGTTCGTTTGCTGATATGCGGCCTGTAATTCGCCAGTGAGTAAGGGCCCTAGGTAATGTCCCCAACGGTCTATAGGCCATGAGGTGGCCTGGGCTAACCGTTCAAAGTTTGTGAAGAAGAAATCCGGGTCTTCCCCCGGTACGAACTTCTGGAGGACCACCGAAGGTAGGGAGGCTGTTGGTCTCTGTTGCTCCAAAACCGTGGTCAGTTTTCCCATTGCCTGTTCGTGGGTGTTTCCCTGGCCTTTCAGGACGTCATGGAGCTGCCCTCGGTCGTCTTCGGCAGTTTTTAGGAAGCGCTCCATCAGGTTCCCGAGTTGTTCTTGGGAGGCAGCCATCCTCTGCATTACGGCCTCCATGTCTCCAGCGGATCCCACTTCTGACACCACCTGTGGTCGTGGGGGTGTGGCGGGCTGGAATAACAGACGAGGAGGCCAGATATAGTGGGCTATAGTGCGCTTCTTTAATATACACAAGTTCCAGTATAGGGTTGAGAGTCACGGGAAATGGGGTGATGGTCTCTCGTCTCGGTTGTCGCTGTCGGTGCTTCTGGTACGCCTCCCGCTCTTGGCGCTCTTCGGTGGTGGTAGACCGGGGTAGGTGTTCCTGGGAGGACCGAAAGAGAAACAAACAGAGGAGCCGTCAGTCCTGCAGGGACTCTGCGGTAGATACCGTCCCCCGAGACCCAAAATGTGATGAAGAAGAAACGGACCGTGGGGCGGGGGGGAAGAAACGGGTCGAGAAGGGAAAGGGCAAGGCTTAGTACCGGAAAGGGTGCTCTGAAAGGGGTGTGAGAAAACAGGACTCATATAGCGTAAATAGTGCTGTATAGTATTTACAAGGTGGTTGGACGTGACTGTAGGAGTGAGGGAGTCTATATACAAGGGGGGCTTCTATTGCTTTACACAGCGTAACTAATGAGCTAGAATATGGGGGAAGGTACTCACACGCTCCGCCGTAACTCTCCTTTGAGTTACGGCCGCTCTTCAGCTACCTCCGGAGGACTCCACCAGTCTTCCGACCATTCCTCGAGGTCCCCACTTCCGTCTTCTCCTTCCTCCGTATCGCCAGTCGAGAGTTCCTGCCACGATCTTCCGACTCCTTCATTCGTCTCTATTCCGCCTTTTCTGTTGTCGTCCGCCTGGGAGGGGGAGGGACTTCCGGGGTACCGGTTGAATCCTTCCGGTCTGTCGTCGCATCGGATTGGACCCTGTAAGAGAGAGAAGGGCGGGGTCGTCGTTGTCACGGACTCTTTGGAGATCATGTTGTTTGGCGGGTCCGGGAAGGGAGAACTCCGTAAAGGAGGTAATCCGGGTGGTATACGCGAGGGTTTGGGGTTCGGGGAAAAGGGTCCCTCACACTGGGCTTGCGCACAGAGCGCATAGAGGTGCATATCTGGGGCACCCAGACCACCCTGCCTCAACAGGAGAGTGAGAAGGTCCCATGAGGCCCTAACCTGTCCGCCCGCCCACGCCAGCGTGAGAAGATGAGACATAAGTGTGTTCAAGAAGTGCTTGGTGACCGGGATTGGAATGTTAATGAATAAATATTAAAATTTCGGCAAAATGACCATTTTGGCGAGAGCAATTCTACCCGTCAAGGACAGCGGCAGTTTCGCCCCAATTTTCACTTTGTCCTCCAGCCAGACCATTGTGCAGCCATAATTCAGGTGCCATACTTCCTGTGTGTCGCAGCTCACCCAGACGCCCAGGTATTTAACCTCACCCGCCTCCCAGCGCAAGGGGAACTCCGATACCATCTGAGGAGTACCGGCAGTCAACGGGAAGATCACAGACTTAGTCCAGTTGATGCATACGCCCGATAGCCCACCAAATCGGATGAATTCTCTCAATATAGGTTCTTGATTCTCATCTGGGTTTATTATATAGAGCGTGACATCATCAGCATACAAGGATATAAGCAGGCTTCGGGAGCTAAAACCAATACCCCTCATGGTGTGGTGCTGTCGGACTCGGGCTGCGAGTCCCACGCGTGATCAAAAAGGGGTCAGATAACAGACCGTTTACCCGGACGCGCGCCGAGGGGGAGGTGTATAGCAGCTGGATGCTCTGAATAAGAAGCGGGCTGAAACCCATCCGCCTTAGGATGCGGAACAGGTAGGGCCATTCAAGCGTGTCAAACGCCTTGGTGGCGTCCAAGAACACCACCGCAGCTTTTTCATCTGGGTGTAGGTAATGGAGAACTGAGAAGATCGTTCGTAAATTATGGGAGGTGGATCTCCCTGGAATAAATCCCGACTGGTCTGGGAGGGCTATCATTGGTAAAAGCGGTTGCAGCCTGTTAGCTAAAAGTTTTGCGAACATTTTTACATCCACATTAATCATGGAAAATGGGCAGTAGGAGTCCAGCTCCTCCGCCGGCTTTCCAGGCTTTAGCAGCGTAATAATTGTCGCCTCTCTCATGGACTGCGGCAGCAACCCCTTCTCCAGTGCTTCACCGTAAACTTCCAACAGGCGAGGCGCCAGCTCCGTAGCATAAGCTTTGTAGAAGGAGGTAGTTAGACCGCCCGGGCCAGGCACCTTACCCAGAGGCAGGCTTTTAATAACTTGTACCACATCCTCTACCGTAAAAGGGAGGTCCATATATTTCCTATGGGAGTCATTAAACCAGAGCAACGCTACGGCCTCTAGGAAAGCATCTAAACCCTCTGTACATGATCCCTGAGTGGTCGTGTACAATTTATGATAGAATTCAGCAAATGCGTTCTACACCCCCACATGTCCCCTAATCATGTCTCCCTCCGAGTTCTGGATCTCATGAACAAACGTCGGGGATTTAGATGGTCTGATCATGCCAGCGAGTGTACGGCCCGGCCTGTCCCCCTCCCCATATCTACACGCTTCAGCATATTTACCGAGGAATTTTGTTTCACGCTGTGCCTCCTCCGCATAGTCCAACAGTAAAGCCTTTATTTTCTGCACCACATGGGGGTCACTATCAGAATAATACACCCCCTCCATCTCCTTTATTCGGGCCTCCAGGGAAGCCAGCGTGCCTCGTATCGCCTTAAGGACCCCCGCCTGCCTCGCAATGCATTGGCCCCTGATCACCACCTTAAAGACCTCCCAGAGTGAGGCCTCAGAGTCCACCGACCCATCATTATTAGCGTAATAATCTAGGATGTCCCTCCGAATTTCCTCCTTGAAGGCCTCATCCATCAGGGCATGGGGCGGGAGTTGCCAGGTGAATGCCCGGGGTGGCACCCCCGGATGGGTCAATTGCAACACGTCAACAGTCCAGGCCGCAGCATCTCGTGATACCAGCCAAAAATCTAGGCGGGACCATGCCCCGTGATGATCAGAGACACATGTACCCTCTCTGGCCAAGGAGTGCCTGCTGCGCCATATGTCCACCAGGTCTCCATCTCGAATTATGGACTGCAACACGGTGCTGGCCGCTGGATGCAGGACACGAGCCGCGCCCCTCATATCCACAGCATCGTCTAGAATGACATTGAAATCACCTCCCCACAGTACAGTGTCATACCCCGTTGCCTTAATTCTAGACCATACATCCTGAAAGAAATCAGGGGCATCAGAATTTGGACCATATATTGCTGCGATTACCAGGGGAAGTCCTCCCAACAGGCCACAGAGGATAACAAGTCTACCCTCCGGATCTCTATATTCCTCCCTCTCTTGCCAGTCCACCCCCTGCCGAATCAGCACAGCCACCCCTCTGGCATAATTAGAATATATGGATGTGTAGGTGTGCCCCCACCTGCGATGTCGCAGTTTCGGAGAAGGAGAAGTGTTCAAATGTGTTTCCTGCAGCAGACAAATATCAACATTATGCCTAGCCAAATAAGCATGGATCAGTCTGGCCTTACGACAGTCATTCAGCCCTCTAATGTTCCATGTCAACAATTTCAGTGATTTATCGTGGAGCATCCCAGACACCTTTCCCCAGTGAGAGGCCGATGTGCCGCTACGCATTTCAGTAAGTCAACAAAGTTATACAGTGGCTCACATCCAAGAATCATACTGGCATTAAAAACCCAAACAGCTCCCCATCCCCACCCCACACCCACTCCAACCCCCCAATCAGGTTGCAGAAAAACCCACCCTAAAAACAAAAAACATACCCAATTTTGACCATTACAAGGGAAACCTCCCATGGGGGCATGGTGGCTTCAGCAATCTCCCCTGAATAAACAGGGTGGCCAGGAATCTAGCGGTGCGCCAACAGCCCCACCCCCAGCAATCCAAAAGCACGCCACCATTAAATTCAAAATAACCTCATAGTGACTCGCAACTGCCTATTGACGGAGAAACACAAAACATGGCAGTACAATGAGTGCTTGTGAGGCTTAAACAGGATCTACTCATTATCAGTCATTGTCACTCAAGTGACCAGACGCTGACGTCGACGGTCCACGGATTTCTTTGCCCTTCCTCCCCCCAATATGCTTGGCAAATTTGAGTGCGGACTTTGCATCAGTGAAATAGTGTACAGTACCCTCGTAGGAAACCTTCAGTTTTGCGGGATAAAGCAAGGAATACGGGATTTTCACCTGCAGAAGAATGCGCTTGGCCTGTAGGAATTCACGTCTCGCAGCCTGCACGGCCGGCGTAAAGTCCGGATAAAATGACACGGCATTACCTTGGTATGTCAATTGTCTCTTCTCTCTCGCAATCGCAAAATGGTGTCCCGGTCTTAGTAATTCAGCAATTTGGCTAGTATCGGTCGAGGAGGCGCCCCTACTGGTGGTCGCCACCCCAGGGATCTGTGCGCCCTTACTACCACGAAGACCGGGGACAGCTGAGGATCAAACAACGCATGTAAGAGTTCCGTCACGTAGCTCTCCATCCTGGAAATCGCGGTGGTCTCCGGAATCCCGATAATGCGTACGTTGCTTCTGCGTGACCTTGCTTCTAAATCGTTGTTCTTTCGCGAATAACACCCAGGAGTTTTTCCATGTTTAACAGTTGCTCTTTCGTTTCTACTTGAAAGTCATGATATTCAGTATGCCGGTTTTCCAGGGCATCTAAGCAAGTTTCATGCGTGGAAACCTGGGCTTTCACCGAGTCTAACTGGGAGGTCAGGGTGTCCAGCTTTGAGTCAATATTTCCCAGGCTAGATCTCATTTCCAGCATTAAAGTGCGCAAATCTTCACACCCATCCTCGTCGCGCAGCTCCGGCTGCTCCTCTGGGTGCATATCCGAATGCAGCTCAACCTGGCGCGTGGTTCGCTTGTCAAAGGTCAGCCTCGGTTGCTTGGCATCATGCTTTCCCATCTTGCAGCAACTTGTCGACAATCGGGCCAATATCCCCAGGGCACAGGCGGGTCTGCAGCCTGCTCCACCTCCAACTCGCACAGTGCAGATCTCCCAACAATGGTCAGCAGCTTACCTCGTCCCGACCCGGAAACCCACCGCAGCACCTCCTGTACCGCTCCGGGTCGTCCCCAGTGGCACTCCGCAGCCCCCGGCAGGACAGATCAGAAGACTAGCCCCATCAGGTGACCATACAATCCGCCGAGGTCCATGAAGTGCGTCTCACTCCTGGGTGCATACAACGCATCCTGGGGGAGACCAATACAGCAGGGCGCCTCCCCAGTATCCCACCAGCATGCAATGCTGCTTTAGAAATGTGCTTTAACGGAGAATGTTCAGATCCGGAGGGAGAACATGGTGTAAAGACTGGGCTCAAAGATGATGGACTCTGTTGAGTTATAGGTGGCGTATCATAGATGTAAGAGCCAACTTCACCGATATTCACTCCTTGAGGACCGAAAAGAGCAGCACAGCAGGGTTTGTGGCAATAGGGTTTTCCATCGTGCTCGGCGTGGCTCCCAGCAAACAGAGTCTTATTACACCTCTCACAGTTCAGACAAAAGTGGTGCCAGTTTTTTCCCAAGGGAGCCCGCCTTTCCAACAAAGCAGACTGGCGCCTGGCAGCGACTTAACTTCAGAACTCCACGGCCTCAGGTTCCCCCACCAGATCTTCGGTTCACCCCGTTTCGCAATTAGAGAGCTTCAGGGGGGGGGCAACGCCAGTACCTCGAGAAACAGCCCACCAAGCTCAGCGCTCTGCCACTCTTCTCTCGGGACCGCCGCAGACAGGGGGGAACAAATGCACACCCGACTCCGTGAGCCGCTATGTTTCCCGTGGCGGCAATGCCTCTTCAAAATAGCACCCTCCGGCCTACTCGCAGGTACGGGGTCGGACCCTCACCGCCTTCCGGGACACTCTCAAGCGTTGGGTGTGTGCAGACTCACCGAATCTCCTATGCACCGCCAGCACGGGTCCGCCGCTCTCTCAGCCCCTGCAGTCCACGTCAGCCGAATCTGGCTTACGTAGCGCCTCCACTCCCCAGGCCCGCACCGTCACCGCATCCACGGGCTCTATTTACAGATCCGCCGGCCTCCGCAGCTTTTTCATGCAGGCACCGGCGGCTCAACAGGCCCCTCCCGCGCTCTAGCTCCTCAGAGCACGCCCAGAGGTCAGAGTAACGGCAATGCGATGGGCGACTAGGGAGCGCGCCGAGGGTGCCATTGATAGCTCCGCAGTCCCACTGCAATGTAGGATGATAAAAGGATATTGTCCCCGGCCCACGAAGCGCACTCAGAGAGCGGCCATTCCGCTGCCAGGCAAACCACGCCCCAAATTAAATGATTGATAGCAATGATAATGACCAACCATTTAGTCAATTAATTAGAGACTCTCTGTAAGGTTTATAATGAAATTTTATCTCAATTTTTAAAGGTAAATGCTCAATTGCACTAGGTCACAATTACAAACATCGAAATTATACATTTATACACTGACATTATGCAATGAAGGAGTGGATAGGGTAAGAGACAAAAGTTTCAGCAAATAATTATGAAAGATAATAATATACCTAACGGAGGGATAGATGAAGAGGCAATAGGTTCATCTAAAAACAATGCATATCACTATATTGTTGACGGAGTGGATAGGTGGAGAGACAAAAGATTCAGAGACAAATACATTAATGCTGAGAGTCTGAGAACAATATAGGCTAAATACAAACCTGTCGGTCTGTAGGAAAACCACTCCCTGGACCCAGGAGATGATGGGGGTTCTCCAAAAGGGAACCAGGTAAAAAATATATAAGGACAGGAACAGGACAGGACAGGAACAGCTAGGCCTCTCTGCAAACCGACGGACAGCGACGCATCTCCCCTCTTCTCTTCTGTCAGCCTAAGCTTCTCTCTCTCGCTCTAAACCACACCCCTAAAGGCACCCTAGTTATAGTCTAAAACTGACATGTCCATCCCTTCAATGTTGCATTTTACCCTCTAACTCGCACAGGGATTGGTGGGCTGGGGAGGTGGCGTTGTCCCGCCACCATGAGTTTACCATTATTCAACAACTTTATTGTGGAAGACACTTCCCATAGTCTTACTCTAAACTTATTCACACGTTCCCCACATAAGTTACAAATTTTACATTCTTTTATTCATAAATTGAAGTTTTGCAGAAAACGTCTCCAGTCCCACGCCTGGGTACAGTAGTTGGCAGATGACTGACACACTGGCCTTCATCCTTCATGTCATCTGTGGTGCACAGCACATCTTTTTCTCCTCATGGCAGAACAAACTTGCTCCTAGTAGCTCCCCCCCTCCCACACTAGCCAAGTTACATAAAATGGAGACTTCATCCAGCACACTAAAGTAAATGAAAATGAACATTTATTAGTTTATATAATAATGAAACCTTCACTGTTTACCACCCACCATTCACTACTTCCCATTAATGTTACCTAGCATAAGCTTAGTGCAAAAGCAGCATTAATTATAACGTTAAAGCAGGATGCAACATGCAAAAGTAATAATGCACATGCGGCCTATTCCTGCACTTCTTCGTTTCTTCAAAAAGCTCAAACGTTATTACAATACTGTGTGATTAGGTGTTAATTCAGGCATGAGCAAAGCAGTTCCTGTGCACGTTAGTTTTACTAAGCCTATTTACTGTTAGTACGTATTATGGGGGTATTCATTTGAGTAGGGTTGACTTTTGCGAAACCCTGCTCCATCACTAGGAATTTGCATAGATGCCAACATTTCGAAAGAGGGATATTTTGATATAAAATAAGGGGGGATTTATTTTTACCTTAATCACTTAGTTTGAAGTGGAAGTAATTTTAGGAAGGAGACTGCTGAAATTAAATACAGTCGTTTTTTACTTAGTAGGGTGTGTTGGCAGGTATTAATGTGTTATGTCTTGCATTGTTAGCTACACTGAATACTGTCATTGTCCGTTTCTAGTTTGTCGTTATCTTGCGACTTCATCTAATACAAGGGTTGGTAACTGTGGTCAACTCCCCCCTCAACCCTTCACCCAATCACAACTGGAAGCCAGGGACCCCACTGTAGCGTCCTACCTAGCCCAGGTACATGTAAATGATCACGCCAGGCACACAGCTCAGTATTACAGTCTTTATTATTCAAATTGTATCAGTTAACTGAACGCACTATGTCAGGACGTTTCTTAAGCACAACCAGTCACTTACATCACTATTCTACTTACATCACTATTCTACAGAGTGCATCAGAGACCATAGGGGTCTTACTATTTCTAACACGCACAACACTACATCTCCCTCTTGTTAAATAAAAGTACAAAGAAAAAGACATATATACATCATAACTCCTCAATGAGTCAACGAGGTACTCAAATCAGTCTTCCAGATCTCGTTGTGTGAGGTTTAGGAGACATAGGAGAGGCACCCGCTGAAGTCACTGGTGGCACAGACACAGGTGCAGTCTTTGAGCTCTCCTGACTCGCAGATGGAAGGGTCTTATCTGAATGTCTGGAATCAACGAACTTCGGACAGTTGTTTGAAATAAGAAGGATCTCTTGTGATGGACTTTCCAGGGCGATGAGCAGTAACCATGTGTC
This sequence comes from Triturus cristatus, assembly GCF_964204655.1. Lineage (NCBI taxonomy): Eukaryota > Metazoa > Chordata > Amphibia > Caudata > Salamandridae > Triturus > Triturus cristatus. The sequence goes on along the minus strand of NC_140590.1, from coordinate 624,038,336 downwards.
CTTTACTAGTCACAAGCCTCAGTGGGCCAGCATCAAAAGGAGCATCAGACTTGCGTTTCTGTTGATAATGATTTGGTCTCCTTTGTTAAATATAGTGTTCTGAGCACAACAACGTCTGTCTGCATAGGTCTTCATTTTGCGCTTGTGAGACGAATCAGTAGTGCAAAGTGTATGAAGGTCAATAGATCTTTCAGTGGTCCATTGTGGCTATATGGTTGCCATGGCTCTCCCAAGCATTAAGGTAGCAGGGCTTTAACCAGTGGCAGAATGGGGAGTTGACCTATATGCACAAAGAGTAGAGTGAAGAACTGATTTGAGTTCAAACCTTTCTCCCGCAGCTCGCTTAACAGTCTTCTTGAGTGTGCTCATAAATCGCTCAACAACACATTCACCTGGGGCCAGAAAAGTGTGCTTTTCAGATGCTTGACATTTATGTGACTGAGAAAATCTTTAAAGTCTTGACTATTGGGGGGCGTAGCTTGGTGGTCTAACATGGAGGACACGCAGTAGCCGAGCTCCCTGTAGCCCACTCAAAATCCTTCAATTATCCTGACACATCTTTACCACTACCAAACTCTCCACTTGAGGAGATTTCATAGCGTCTTACCGACACTCGCTACTGGTTCTGGAGTGAACAGCAAGGTCCGTGGTGGGCGCTGTGGGAACCGAAGGTGTGCGGCCTTCGTGAGCGGGGCTGGCAACTTCCCGTATTGAGGGGCCGGTAAGCGAAGGCTCGAGCGCTGTTCATTGGGGACAGCCGGTGCTGCATGCAGAGCCGCGTTCCTGCAGGCAGGAGGGCCTGCAGTGGTGATTTGGGGCCCCCGCCTATGTGCCTCTGATCTCTGCTGCAGTGGGAGTCTTGGCGGCTAACTCAAGCCGCGGCGGGCCTGCAGACCACGGACCCAATTGTCCTCTGGGTCCTAGGCAGTGCGGTTGGCCACGTGGAATTAGGCCCCCCATCCTGCAGGACGGCCTTCCTTTGTGAATCTGCGGTGGAGGGATGGACTGGGTGTGAGGCCGTGTCTCTGCCGCTTGCTGGCTGATTTTGTGCTCCGGCGGCCTGGTCGGGCCACAGTGGACGGCTGGGCAACCTTGCTTGCTGTGTTGCCTGAGGCCCCGGATCTTGGCAGTGCGGTGCCCCCAGAGTTGCTGCCGCTGTGGGCGGCAGGAGGCCCCACCTATATTCTTGGTGACAGTGATCGAGGATTCGGGCTCGCCCCTGGGTGGCACCCCGCTAACTAAAGGATAGAGCGGGGGGGGCTTTTCCATGCATAGTCTGCTTGGCGGGCCGACGCCCGTCCTGCAGGAGATCGAGGAGGGGGTGGGATACCGGGCCCCACCTTACTGTACCATTGCCAGCGCGAGCCTTGGACGGGGGATTGGACCTCTGTTGCCGCTTCTCTGTGCCTGTGAATTGGGGAGCTGACCAGGCGGCTGCTGGACTACTACTACCCCAGGAGGAATGTCACGAGGGGCCTGGTCACATTCAGCCATTGTTCTCCCCCTGAACTCTTGGGCCAATAGTTTCCGGAAACGGGCAGATTTGCGCGAGTGGGGTGGCACCCGCTAGGGGTGGGTGGGGGTGCCCGGCTCATGGAAGCGGCTGGATAAGTTTCAGTGCGGCTTGTGGACGTCGCGGCCCCCCTGTGGCCGCTTCATTCAGCTATAGGAGTTGCGGAGTGTCAGCTCGCTTTGGACTGTATCATGGAGACAGCTTGCTGTGCTCGGATGCAGGAGAACTGCGACTTATATATCCGCATGGCCAAGGATAAACCTACCAGAATGGCATCCATACAAAGTTCAATCGATAAGTTTACCGGGGTGGTGTCGCAGGGGCCGGGCCAAGGCGATACTGACGCAGCTATGCCCAACAATGCGGCCCTATTAGAGGCAATCACACAATCCGGGGAGACTCCTGAGGCCAAAATCGGGGCCTTTGGCTCCGACCTCCTGCTCCTTCGACATGCAGTGAATTACAGAGACGGAGACTCGGATCTCCACTGTTGAAGACACAGTTAGCCGCCTTCAAAAGAAAGTTCACACTCTCGAGACACTAACGAGAGGCCTGGCAACAAGAGTGGAAGATGCAGAAGGCGGGCTCGCCGCAACAACCTCAGTTTCATCGGATTTCCAGAGGGCTGCGAGGGCAGCCACATCGAAGAGTTTCTGACCAGATGGTTGCTGGACTGGCTCCCCCCAGATGCGGTCTCTCCCTGTTTTATAATCGAGCGCTCACATCGGGCTCTGATGCAGAGGCTGCCACCTGGTGCACGTTCCGGCCAATAATCCAACGACTCCTCAACTATAAAGATTCGGACACCATATTGCAACAGGCTCGCCTTAAGAATAAGCTGGTATTCAACTCCCAACGTATCGTGATGTTTCCGAATTACACTAGACTGGTACAGCAGCATAGGCAATCGTTCATGGAGGCGAAGGCACATCTCTGCGGCCTTAAGATTCAATACTCTCTGCTCTTCCCTTCCCGCCTTAGAGTGATCTACCAGTCAAGAACGCACTTCTTTGAAACACCGGAAGAGGTGTTTCGCTGGACCGACGAGACCATCTGGCCCAAGCTGCACACCCGCCCTAGATTTGACTCCGATTCTTTCTCCGGGGGCTGTGGACCTAATTCTCTGGGGGCAGTTGAAAAACAGTGCCACCGCTCACCCTCCAAGAAGAGCTCCAAGACTCGTAGCCAGTCTTGCCGGCGCCTGACAGAGGACCAACCGGGGCCAGCTGCATCCTTAATACTGTTCTGGTCTGCTATGGCTGCGAACTGAACTTATCTTAGGACGTCATTATCACTTGGGCTACTACGTAAAGTTTCCCACTGCTATAAGACACTATTATGTGCAGGGGTTTGTTTCAGGGGATCCATTGGCTGCATGTTGCTACCATCCCCCGTTTAGGGTTGGCCGCACTGCATGCTGCGATAGATACTTCTATGTTTATGAGGGTTTAGGGTTTTCTTTGGGAGTTTTTGTTGCGATTACTTTGGGTTCCTGACATTTCAATCTGCTTCTGCATAGTCTTAGAGAGGTCAACTACATCAATAGCTCATACTTTCCTGTGGGATTCCCATGCCAGGCGTGTCACGTAATCAGGGCATGTCAGAGAGCCGGGACCTCAAAATCATCAGTTGGAATATCCGTGGTCTCCTAGACAAAATTAAGCGGGGCGGTGTTGCGACAAGCAAAGTGATACAGAGCAGATGTCCTGTTACTGCAGGAGACCCACCTATTGGGCACCAAGACACCATGCCTAGCGCGCTTCGGATTTGTATAGATATTTAATTCCAGGTTTACCAGGGGCTCCCGAGGTGTAGCAACCCTTGTTCATCGCAACATTCCCTTTGTCCACAGTAAGTCATGGTCTGACCCCCAGGGCCGGTATATAGTGGGCTCTGGATCACTGTATGGAGAACTTCCGGTCCCCATACTGTGATCCAGAGCCCACTATATACCGGCGTGTATGCCCCCCCCCATTGGCATGGTATTTGATAGAGAGATTGACAGCATTATGGACCGAGATCCCGTCGGGATTCACGGTGGTGGGAGGTGATTGGAATAATGTGATGTGTCCGGCGCTGGATAGATGGCGTAGCGGTGGAAGGCAATCATCGACACGGGAATCTAAATTGCTGCCCATGATTTAGGGCATAGGCTGGACGGACACCTGGTGGGCTATGCACCCGACTGCACTTGAATACACATATTTTTTCCAGCGTAGACCAGTCATTTTCTCGCATTGATTATCTGTTTATGTCAAAAATTCATGTTCATAGACTAAAATCCGCCGAGATATTGCCACGAGGTCTATCGGATCACTCCCCTGTATCTATTCAGCTGAACTTGGGTCCGAGGCTATCCTCGTTCCGATGGCGGCTCTCCCCCTGGCTCCTTCAGGAGGATAAGCAGTATCGGCTGCAGATCCACACATTCATTAATGACTATCTTTCACTCAATGCCGGGATGTTTTCCTCCCCTATGACACTATAGGAGGCTATGAAGCCTACACTTTGAGGGATAGACATCGCCTTTAGTGCAGCGAGACGCAGACAACGTTGGGAGATGTTAATTCAGGCCGAGGCCAGACTGATAGACCTGGAACGTAGTATTCGGGCGTTCGGGGGAGGGCACTGCACGTAGACAGCTGCTCAGTGCTCAACAAACATATGCTAGCAAGCGCCTGGACAAGGCACGGCTTTATTGGCTTGCGACGCGTAGCCGGTCTATACCAGTGGGGAGAAAAGTTGAGTGCTATGTTACATCGCTTGTGTCAGCGATCAATGAAGCCCCTCGCACTCCCAACGATACAGGATTCTGAGGGAGTGACTGTGACAGATCCACAGCTAATAGCAACTAGTTTTGCTTCATATTTTACCACACTATATGCTTCCCGGGAGACGTTGTCTGCTGACATTATATATAAATTCATTGATGATCTTCCCCCACAGTCTCTCTCAGACACGACACGGGACATCTTAGATGCCCCACTGTTGATAGATGAGATACAGACAGCCCTAGCTAGTATGAACTCAGGCAAGGCGCCGGGCCCTAACGGTTTCCCCAGCGAATTTCTCAAATATAACCAGTCCCAGTTAATGGCACCATACCTCGCGGCCCTTAATGCAGCAGCCACAGACGGTTGCCTCCCGAGGAAATGGAGGCACGCCGAAATAGTAGTCTTCATCAAACCAGGTCGCCCACAGGGACTTCATTCGTCCTATCTTTCTTCTAAACATGGAAGCCAAGCTATTGGCCAAGGTAATTGCAAATCGCCTTGTTCCATACCTTTCAGATCTTATACATCCTGATCAATCGGGATTTATGCCCGGCCGGGCTACACGCCACAATATTCGTAAGAGCGCATAATGCTATTGCGGCAGTGGACGACTTGGTGGGCTGATATGGACAAAGCCTTTGACTCGCTTAGTTGAGTCTATCTTTTCGCCCTGCTCAGTCGCTTAAATATTGGCGGCGTGTGTGAGGATTGATGCCCAGATCCGGGGTTTTGAGTGCCCAGCCTGCGTCTTCTTCGGGTCATGCAAATATTCGGGGAGACCTCTGACCCCTACATGGATGCTAACAAATCCTAACTGTGGCCGTTGCGTGTGGGAGATCGGCTGGGCGCCTGGTCTCAAGCAGTCACCATAGTTCGGGATGGTTTTATATATCTGGGGTGTTTTTATCCACATCCCAATCTATTTCATGGGATAGGAATTTTGCCCCCCTGTGGGCGCAAACGGCGGACCAGGTTCGCGTATGGTCTCATTTACCGCTCTCATTACTTGGTAGATCTGTCATATTCAAAATGGTGTCCCTGCCCTGCCTGCTTTATCAGCTTCAGAACCACCCTTATTACTTACGGCCAACCTGGTTATGGCAGTTAAATGCGATTCTTGCTTGCTTTCTCTGGGAGAGAGGAGCGGCGCGCGGCGCTCTGAGAACCTGCTGTCAATCTACCTATGGTGGTGGTATTGCCACTCCGGATGTTCAGGCCTATCATTCAGCCTCACACATATTGGTCCTTAACGACTAGTGGTATGCAGATCGTAGAGACCCAGCATATGCAGTGGAGCGTTGGCGAATGTGGGTCACGTCGCTACACCAGATCCTATATTCCAGCTCACAGCTTAAGGCATTACCGCCAACGACCAAGACGGTATTTGCGGTCTGTAAATGAGCACTGCGTGCGATGAGCTGGTGGGGTAAACTGACGAGGGAAACCCTCTCATGGCGCAATGGTCAGCTATCCCAAGTGATGCAGCTATCTGGTTTTCGGGGTAGGGAGGCCGTTGGCATTGATACCGTAGGGGAAGTTATACGTGGAGGTTGCTTGAAATCTTTCCAAGAACTACAGACAGAATTTAATATGCCCCACACACAATTCTACAAGTGCTTACAACTGAGACATTCCCTCTCCCCATATTTGGCGCAGCTAGATACTATACCTGAATTTAACCCCATTGAGGCCAAAGTCTTTATGGGTGATCTGGGGGATCACAAAATCACAAAGATCTACCGTACACTCATAAATAATACCCCACCAAACTACACAAAACACTGGAGGCCTTGCAGCTGGATCTAGGGCCTCTTGACGAGGATGATTGGGTGGAGGCGCTCTAATCCCCGTGTGGCGCAGCGATAGCTGCCCGCCTGCGGCTGATCCAATTCAAGTATCTGCATCAGGTGTACTTCACCAGATATAAGCTGTGGCGGGCGGGGCTGATTCATCCCCTAGATACTTTACATGTGGGGCGACTGAGGGCAACTTCTTCCACACAATATGGCAGTGTACGACCTTTTTGTGGTTTTGAAGGGGGTTTGCTCCGTGCCTTTCGGAGGTCCTGGGTTGAGACATTCAACCCACACATCGACTATTTATGCTCCATATAGATATAAGTGCCACTTACTGTTTCTCGGCCTCACGCTGGCTAAGCGTGATGTGGCTAGAGTGTGGAAGTGTGAGTCTCCGCCGTTGGTTGCAACCTGGAAGAAAGGACTCGACTTTTGTATGGGTCTAGAAATCCCGTTTTTTGCAGCAAGTGGGTGCCCCCAGAAACACTATAAGATATAGAAGCGGTTGCCGGATTACAGGGGACTAGACTTAGAACCTCCTCCTTTGGTCTTTGCTATCGAAGAATTGTTGGGTTAATGGTATTTTGCTACGCTATGGATGTTGACCTAATATATGTATGTATTAAATTACATCGACCTACATGTTTTGGATCATTGGAGGCCTCCAGCGATATTGTTATGGCACTATTGTTTGTTGTTAAAATGTTCTTTTCTCCTTTCTCTGTAATGTGTTTTTTACACCAACACGGATATTTTGCTATGGAAAATGTTCAAATCAATGCTGCTTGTCATTATCTTTTGCTGGCGCTCAATATGACGTTGGATCTGTATCGGCTTTCAACAATAAAATTGAGTTGTGGAAAAAAAAATAAGTCTTGATTATTGAAAGGAAGGCCATTGACAGATTTCGAAATCGAAGGCACAGCCATTTTTGCAAAAATACTCTATAATCTCTCAATGACTCTGTCATGAGTAGTTGATGACAGATCTTCCACAAGGCAAAACAGGAGTATTCATCAATAATTACCAGTAGATGATGTCGATTGTCAATGGGTCCAAAGAAGCCTATTGCAATCTTCTACCATGAATGATTTGATCAGACATGTTTAATGGAAGAAAATAAATGAAGTGAAAAAGGATTTTTAAAGTGCTCTAGTACCCGACACTGTTTAGGCGCTGGCCCAAAAAGAAGAAAGCAAACTACTTAATGAAGGATTGCGTACAAGAGGTGAGTTTTTTATTGGTTAAAAAGCCATGTTTATAATGTTTTTTAAAGGCCAATAGATCAGTAGTTCTTTTAATCAGCCGTGACCCGTACAGGTAAGAGTGGTGGGGCCGGGTAGGGGGATTTAGCCAAATGACAATGAGGGAAAATTAATTATTTACTTAATTTTCCCTCGTCATCATCCGTTTAAATCCCCCTCCACCCGGCCGCACAGCTCTTATCTGCAGGGGTCGTGGCTGCTTTTAAGGTTGAGGGGCAAAGAGTTCCACAGTCTGGCAGTGCAGACCTCGGCTGGACTGGGAACAGCAACTAGCCCTGGCAATCTGCTCGACCGGCTCCTGTAGGGGGGGTGTTGCTAGTGAGAAGCACAGCTCCCACTGCACCGCTCCCGCTTTTGTTACAGAGGGCTGATATTGCAGCACTGCTGCAAAACCGGCCTCCAATAACAAAACCGGCTAACCCAGAAAATGCTCAGTGCCAACTATGGCCAGTCCGGCCCTGGTGCAGACTACAAAACTTCTGCCACCCCAGGAAGTTCTTTTAAACCTGGGATTCACAAGATTGTGTGAGGATGCAGATCGCAGAGGTCTAGCTGGAATGTAGCAAAGGAATTTTTGTTTAATATTTAGGATCTGTATTATTACTTAAATGCAATGCACAGTGCCTTAAAGTCAATGTGTTTCCTGATAGAAAGCCAGTGTAGCTGTTTTAGGGATTGCAATACTGATTTTTATTTAGGGATACCAGAAGTATCCTGGCAGCTGTGTTCTAAATAGTCCGTTTATTCTACAGAAATCTTTTCTGAATACTCATGAAAAGGGCATTGCAGTAATCTAGCTTTGATAAAATGAGAGCAGATACCACAATTTTCTGTAGTTCCGCCGGAATAAAAGGGAGAACTTTTCTAAGCAGTTTCAGCATGAAAAAAGAGGCAGAAGTTAGAAGATTAATCTGACCTTCAAACAACAGTTTTCAGTAAAACAAATTTTAAAAAAAAGGTTTTTAACCTTTGCAGCTGGGGTCGGGAGAGTGCCAGGTTCCTGGGCCCACCATGTCAGAGACCAGAAGGAAGAATTCATACCAAATATCATAACTTCCATTTAAGAGGAATTTAGTTTTAAGCAGTTTTCTCTCATCCATCTCCCTATGTGCAGGATACAGCTATAAAATCTAGTGGTAGTAACCTCTGCCTTGCTAGTTCCCAACACCATAATTTGGGTGTCATCTGCATAGGACACAAGCATAAAGCCATATGACTTAATCAAAGTCGCCAGTGGAGTCACATAGGGATTAAACAAGGTAGGGCCCAGAGCCGAGCCCTATGGGACTCCACAAGGCAGAGAAAAAGAGGGTGAGTTGAACCCATCCAATGCCACCATCTGCTCTTATCCTGAAAGAAAGGATTTGAAGAGGGAGAGCGTTTTGCCCCTGATACCTAAGGATGTGAGGTGGCCTATGAGCAGTCAATGGTTGACCGTATCAAGTGCCGCCAAAATCTCTAAGAAAATCAGTGCAGCATTCCCTCCAGCATCAAGGGTTTGCCTAATTTCCTCAGAGGCTATGATGAGTGCTAGTTCGGTACTGTGATGACTTCTATAAGTATATTTGGTATAATCTAGAAGGTAATTGTCATTGATGAAAGGTAAGTTCGATATTAACTGCTTTTTCATTCATCTTTGCTGGGAATGGAAGCCGTGAAATTGCCTAGTAGTTGTTAGAGTCTGTAAGGTCCATAATAGACTTTTTAGGTCTCGGCTAGCGAAGGCTGCGCTTGCGCAGTCTCGCTTGCGTGATTTAACGTTTTTCAGTAGTGGGGCTTGAACCTGCCCCTCTTTTCCATTGGCTGGCCTCTTAAATGCTGGTCAGCCATTGGAGAAGAGCTTTGTCTTTCGAAAAACAAGCCCCGTCTTTTTCGGATTCGGGGGCGTGTTTTTTCGCTTCTTTCTCTTTTTGAAGCCCGTCCCTTTTACAGTGGTGGGCGTGTTTGTATTTTTTTTTTTTTTTTACAGGGACATTCTCGTGTTTACTTTATATGAGCCGGGGAGGACGGCAGGTGCGATCGGGTGGAATGCAGCCTCGGCTCCCAATTCCCGCAGCCTCCTTTGTTCTCTGCTCGGGCTCTTCCCGAGGAGTCGACGCTTCGCCCTCACACCCACAGCTGAGAGGGAGTCCCCACGCGCTTGCTACTGGATTTCGAGGAAGGCAGGCACGATGGGGCGGAATGCAGCCTCGGCTCCCAATTCCTGCAGCCTCCTTTGTTCTCTGCTCGGCTCTTCACAGCTGAGAGGGACTCCCATTGCACAGATGCCGAGCCGAGTCTCCAGGGGGGGAGGGGAAACGAGGAAGGTAAACAAGCGCTCCAGCTAGTGAGCCACGGGCGCGCTGCAGAGTTTGGCGTGGACTGAATATTACCAAAGGTTCAGAAGCTTAAGAAATGCGACACCGAGCGCCCATTATGTGACTATGCTGTAAGCACAGTGCAAGCGGCATTAAAATACAACATATTTCCGGTTCTCGGCTCCTCAAAACTGTTCTCGCGCTCTGTTTAGCTTCCATCAAAAGTGTCACCGAAAGGTAGTTCTCGGGCTGCCCCCCTTGGAGCTGTCATCTGGCACAGCACTCCAACCCACCCACATCCCTCGAAAGAAGTGTGAATCCACGCTGCAAAGCCTCAAGTTGTTGCGGAAAGGGCTGGCTGCAGACCTCTGTGCTCACCAGCAGCTGCTTGTAATTTCATTGCAGAGCCAGCAAGGCACACAACATGATCACAGGGGAAACAAAACACATGTTCTTTGACTCTTATAGCGCACACTTTTGCCTCTTCCCAGACCATTTGAAAATGCACTGCATAAAAAGACCTCAGCTTTGTGGAACTAAATCGCAGCCAAATACTTGTAACAGGCCACGATTAAGTTGTGGTTGTAGGCAGAGCAATTCTATGCAAATGCGGAGCGAGGGTGTGGGTAACGGCTAGAGCAGCCGAGAGCAGCCGACATTGCAGCTGGGGAATCGGGTTCGAGTCTCGGTGAGAGGTTCAATCACTCAGTCTCCCCGTGGCTAAAAATTAATGTGTCTGTCTGTAATGCAAGTGGTGCGCAGGCAAATTGCACCAACACCCTCTGTGCGGTACACGCCGTCCTTCAAACTGCGGGGCTGCAGGAACCCTGCACTGAAAAGAAAACCTACTGAGCTGCCATGTGACTCAGTGCCCCGTGTGATGCCGGCTGCAGCTGCCCAGGCATTTTACCCAACAAAACTTTGCATGCTGGGATTATTACTCCACTCCCCACGAGGTCAAAAGCAAAACTACAACTCCCAGAATGCAGAGTGCAGTGTTTCATGGAGTTCTTTGGGCATCAGTTGCGTAAACCTCTTCAGAACTGGTGTGCTTTTACTCGGACCCTGGGCAAGTGGACCCTCATCCCAAGGAATCTTGTGCCTGGACCTAATTGTTGTATCTGCCATCACTGTTCGCCGGACCCGCTTCGCGGGTCCCACTTCACGGGAGAAATCAGCGGAGAACTTGTAGTTTCTACGGCAGCTGGGGAGGTCTGTGGCAGTACAGCAGGGCTGCGAGCATTACTGCAGGGACTCCATCTCCCAGGAGTCCCTGCCTGGCCAATAGCTCACACCTGGCCCGCTCTCCCTGCAAGCCACGCCCCCAGCGCACCGGCTACATTTAAGAACAACGGGCCCGATTCACAGAACAAATTTAAGACAAAATCCTAAACTTAGTACCATTTTGGTATTCACAGAATGCACTTACTACTTCTGGTATTCACAGAATGAACTTACTACTTTTGCGATTCACAGAATAAACTTACTACTTTTGCTATTCACAGAATGGATTTACGACTACTAAATTTACGTCCGCACTCGGGACGGAAATTCCGGCCCGGAGGCGGAGCTTCCGGCCCAGAGGCGGAGCTTCCGGCCCGGAGGTGGGGATTCCGGGCAGTGGCGGAGATTTAGCCATGGCCAAAATCTCCACCTCTGGGCCGGAAGCCCCGCCTCCGGCCAGGAAGCTCCGCCTCCGGGCCGGAAGCTCCGCCTCCGGGCCGGAATTTCCGGCCCGAGTGCGGACGTAAAGTTAGTAGTCGTAAATCCATTCTGTGAATAGCAAAAGTAGTAAGTTTATTCTGTGAATCGCAAAAGTAGTAAGTTCATTCTGTGAATACCAGAAGTAGTAAGTGCATTCTGTGAATACCAAAATGGTACTAAGTTTAGGATTTTGTCTTAAGTTTGTTCTGTGAATCGGGCCCACCTTCTTTCCCTGGTGCTGGTGAGACTCTGTGTGCTTTTACTCGGACCCTGGGCAAGTGGACCCTCATCCCAAGGAATCTTGTGCCTGGACCTAATTGTTGTATCTGCCATCACTGTTCGCCGGACCCGCTTTGCGGGTCCCGCTTCACGGGAAAATTCAGCGGAGAACTTGTAGTTTCTACGGCAGCTGGGGAGGTCTGTGGCAGTACAGCAGGGCTGCGAGCATTACTGCAGGGACTCCATCTCCCAGGAGTCCCTGCCTGGCCAATAGCTCACACCTGGCCCGCTCGCCCTGCAAGCCACGCCCCCAGCGTATACGTACATAATCACGCTCACCTCCGCGAACGCGGGTCGAAGCTAAGCCCGGGCAAAGGGCGGGCAGTCTGTGGCAGTCCGGGGCTGTCCGGGACCGGGTCGGGCCACCCCCCTGACAACATCACTAGTATCTTTAGACACATAGGGGTTTATTATTATTATTAATATCTGGTCACCACTATAGCCTGTGTTAATGTCCACCCGTTCAGGGAAGAGCCTCAGGAGAGGAGGAGAGGGTGGAGCCAGCTGTATTATAGGCACTATGGATCAGTTCATTACACGGGTAGCTGTTGTCATAGAGAAGGAGATTGTAATGACAGAGCGGCGTCTCTCCCAAGAACTTCCTCCGTTGAAACGGTCCTCATTGGGTTCCCTGGCGCTTGTTACCTCGCCTGTATGTAGTTCAGATCCCCTCTCAATTACATCCCCTCCACTGGAGCTTCTTCGGGTTGCATCTCTGAGGGCCAGTAGAGATAGGTTGGAGAGCTTGGCAGCCATATCTATTCCCCCTCCCGTTGATAGTAGTAGTTTTGACCCATGCTCCAGTGAATTCCCTGTCCTTACAACTAGTCCTATCATTCCTACTATCCAAGTTAATATCCCTCAGCCACCTGCGTTACCACTGACGGTATCCAAGAATGTAACTTATACCAAACGGAAAAGGATTGCAAGCCCACGTAAAGGCAGCTTCCCAAAACTTTATAAGAGACCAAGGAAGTATGGTGCCAGGGGAATAGGAACTAAAGCGGGTGAGGGGTTGGGCGCGAAAAACCCCGGGATGGAAAAGGGGGGTGATCATTCAGGTCATATGATTGAGGAAGCATGTGTAGATCCAACATCAGTCTGTCATTTAGCTCCACCTAATGACTCTGTAACAATTACACAATTTGAAGACCTGATGACAACATTATTGTCCCCGATTGTAGAGAGAGTAAAAGGGTTGGGAGAGAGGTTGGATAGATTTGAACAGGCAACCTTGGATAATTTCTTCTCTCTGAAAACCCTTATCAAACTGCACTCGAAGATCGGGGAGGACGGACAGGGAGTGGATAGTGGCACCCGGATGTTCTCTGCATCCACACAGGCCACACCTACCGCCTCTAATACAGCAAACACTGTAAATATGTTGGCTGTGGCTAATGTATCTGCTGCACAGGTTGCGGATACCTCAGGCAGTACTAGTCATTCAGGCCTAGCACAACCGAGTGCACCTAAGCCTCTTAAAGTCCCGGTAAAGAAGCCTATCCGGGCTGAGCTGCAGGGTAGGAAGGGACCTCTTAAATATAAGGGAACCTCGAATGGGATTGCCAAAGGCAATGGTCCCGATCAAGCCCACTCGACCAGAACTTGTACTAACCTCCCCAGAGAAACCCAGCCAGAAGAATCTTCCCCCAAAGCGGCTCCAACTATTCCACCGGTGAATTTGCCCCCCGAGTGCCACCCGTATGTCGCCATACTTACTAACGTACCCACTTTGAAGGATGATCATTATGAATCCCACCAGGCTTTAAAAAATGAAACCATGCACTGGTTAAAGACCAATAGACCTCTTCCTAGGGGTCTAGATGGGTTGATCCTAGGAGTGAGAAGGGTAGGGTGGGTAGGATATGGTCGCAAGCACCTAGAAGGAGATTGTGTGGTGGTAAACTTCAACGACAATAGGGTTGCTCAAACTATTTGCAATCAAAAGTATGTAATTGGGGGGGCAAGCATTGGTGTAGTAGATTTAACCTATTTTTACCCTAGGACTGCAGCAAATAATAATGGTTTACATTCTGGAGGGGGTTGGAGCAATAACCCTATTTATCCTGAGAATCCTGTTATCCCTCAATTATTCCAACCGGCAGTCTGGCCCGGGTCTTATGGGGGGCCGTCGGGATATTGAACCAACACTTGCCATAGGGTGGCCTTCAGGGACCAAAGCCCAGGTGATGTTCCTGTGCCAAACGAGTCGGGTGATGGAAATGTCTTTCTTCCCTCTCAGTTAGACGAAGCCACTACCCTACCTCAGGACATTAACTCGCTTGCAGGAAGACTAAGTGGGGGCAGTAGATTAAGTCTTATAGATCTGACGGAGGGGGCACCTAACACCGAGCCCCGCAGGGAGCCGGTTGTGGCGGATCCAGACTTTAAGATTTTTAGCTGGAACGTCGCGGGTATCTCAAGGAAGCTGGAACTACCAGACTGGAACGTGCTTGTGGAGGGTTATTCCATTTGCATTTTTCAAGAAACATGGTGCAGGGAGCCCTGCCACAAGGTAGGATATTCAACATATTTTGTTCCCGCTGTCCCCCCTGTTTCAGGGAAGGGACGCCCTTCGGGCGGTCTCCTCATTTGGGTTGATGTCGCTCTCGATTGCCAGGTGGTTCAGCACCCCACCAACTCTCCCGAACTCCTCAATATTACTGTAAAGGGTGCACGGGGTGGCCTCCTCCTGGACATCTTTAATATCTACGCCAGAGGCACGAAGGGTGGTATACCATCGGCCACAATATCCCTATTAGAAGGTCTGCTCAGGCAGCGCCCCAATAAATCTCGCATCTTGGTGGCAGGAGACCTGAATTGTACGTTCTAGCCTTTGGGCCTGGACGATACATTGGGAAGTGGTGAGGAGGACTCCAGGAGGGGGATTCCTGCCCTAGCGCTGCCTCCCATCAAGAGGTGGACCCAAGTGGCGGTACAGATTAATTCCCTCACCATGGAATTTGACCTTAGGGCTGTTAATGGGAGGTCCAAGTCTGAACTAGTGGGTGCTCATACTTATAATAGGCCGAATCATACGTCTAGAATAGATTATATTCTTCTTGACGTAACTCTATGGAGCATCCTGAAGGATATGGAGATAATACCGACAACTGAGAGTGATCATAATCTCCTCTCACTCGCTCTCTTTCCCCAGTGGTTAACTGATAAGGGGGGATTATCATCTTATATAGCTCCAAACCCCCACAAAGTTTTCCCATCCAATTGTGGTAGACGGCTGAAGTGGGCTAAGCTTATCATGTCCGAAGAGAAAGTGGCAGATATAGGGGCACTTCTGGCTGCAGCACAGTGCAAATTGGAGTCGCTGACCCGATCGCCTGAGGAGATCACGCTGACCTTCTGCGACTTAACTAGGGCGCTGAGCAACCTATTTATTCTCCCTAGCATGGCTCCTCGTGCTAACAACAGGAAGTTGCTGCCCAAAACGCAGGGTTGGTTTACAAAAAAATGCAGAATCAAGAAAAAAGCGCTGGTAGGGGCTGTCAAATCTAAATCCCAGGTTGCAATTAGGCTCGCAAGGAAAGATTACTCCCAGACTTTAAAGGCAGCAAAAAGAGAGGGGGAGGAGAAGTTCTGGGCGGACCTCTTGGCAGCAAGCTTGGACAGGAACGCTAGGGGATTTTGGAGTTTGGTAATATCCAGGGAAAGGCCTGTTGGCACATTGCTGACATGTAATATCCCAGCTCAGAATTGGTTTAGCCACTTCTTGTCCCTTAATACCCCTGCCGAGGGGGTCCTTAATGACTCCTTTGCTCTGCTGGTCGAGGCAAGGGACACTGAGGTCGATGCCTTTACTGACAGAGAAGTGGAGGTCGTAATCAAGTCCCTGGTCCCCCTAAAAGCTGCTGGGCCTGACGGGATACCCGGCGACTTGTTACGTACCAATCCCAAGCAATGGGGGAAGTTGGTTTCCACTCTATTGAATGCTATTATGGGGGGAGCATCTGTACCTGAATCCTGGAAAGGGGCGGAGGTTGTCCCGATATTCAAGAAGGGATGTCGGGACAACCCCGCTAACTATAGGCCCATAAGCCTTATTGATTCATCCCAAAAGGTGGCAGGGAAAGTAATTCTGGGGAGGATCCTCCAATGGGTGGATGATAATAAGATTCTGTCAGATTTCCAGGTTGGTTTTCGCTCTGGAACCGAGACCATAGAGCAAGCCTTCAGACTGGCGCTCCTGCATTGGAAGGTGGTGGTGCTGGGCAAGGGCAGTCTTTATCTGACCTTTATCGACCTCAAGACTGCCTTTGACCTGGTACCTAGGGAGGAACTGTGGAGGGTCTTGCAGGGTTTGGGGGTGCCTTCTTATATCCTATCACTCCTGATAAAACTACACACAGGCAATTATGCGCAGGTGCGGTGGGGTAAGAATGGGGAGAAAACCGACAGAATTCCAGTGAGTAGGGGTGTCCGCCAGGGATGTGTGTTAGCTCCCACCCTATTCTCTCTCTATGTGAATGGTGTGGTTGAGTATCTGCTACAAGAACCTGCTGATGCACCCTCCCTGGCGGGCACTCGGATCCCCACACTGCTCTTTGCAGATGACACCCTCCTCATTGCAAAGACCCCCCAAGGCCTCCAAAAACTTCTTAACCGCTTCCAGGAGTTTTGTTCCCTTAGGGGATTGGTGATCAATATTGACAAGACCAAATATTTGATCATGAATCCTCCTGGGAAACTGGGGCGCCCTCCGGTCTTGAACTCTGCTCACCTGGAGAGGGTGTCAGAGTTTGACTACCTGGGAATACGCCTTAGCGACTCTATGAGTTGGTCTCTGCACATCCACAAGATGCTCCTTAACCACAAAAGGGTGGGTGGTATGTTGCTTAGGGAACATCGTTCTTCCACAAAACAATTTATTGCCCCAGTTGTGGAGATTTATAAAGCTAGAGGGGTTAGTGCTGCCTTGTATGGGGCGGAGCTGTGGGGTACAGGCAATCTCGATGTACTTGCAAAATCTGAGAGCAAATTTTTGAAAGATCTGATGGCTCTCCCTTTGAGCACACCCACAGTTCCAGTGCTGCTGGATCTAGGCTGCAGATCAATTGCGGACCAAGCTCGACTTCGTCCCTTGCTCCTGTGGGCCCGCTTGTGGAGGGTGCCCGAATTAGCCTCCTATGCGGAGGGACTGTCCGAGGTGATGTCAATGGGGGGCTGGCATAGGATTAAATGGTTGAGGGACGTTAAACATCTTTTGGGGGAGCTGGGCTTAGGTGAAGCTTGGGTTACTCGATCTGCCCCTCCTAAAGCCACTTTAAAGAAATTGTATTGGGATTGGGTTTCGTTTAAACTCACTGTCTATCCACGCCTATGTAAGTCAACTGTAGCCTTTTTGAGGATTAAAGACGTGGTAGCTTACGAACCCTATCTCGACATGATTTCCATTCCTTTTGATAGGGCTTTATATTTTAAATTTAGAGTAGGGATTCTACCTGTTGGTGACCTGATATCCCAGTGGAAATTGTCCCCCCAGTCCTCCCCCTTTTGTGACCTCTGTTCCACGCGGGTCGAGACGGTGGCACATATTCTTTTTGAATGCCCTGACTATTGCTCTCCCAGGAGGCGCTGGCTCACACCACTTTGCAGACAGTTGGGAACTCGCTATCACACTGTGGCCCTACGTATTTTATTGTCCGACACATCCACTTTGGTGGCTTGTGGTGTGTCTAAATTCTTAAAGTGGACCTGGTTGATCCGTGCAAAAAGGCTTTCCGTATCAATTTAATCCTGGTTTTAACTGTATTAATTGTATTTATTAAGTTATTGTTCTTTACCTTCTTTTTCTTCTGGGAATGTGTTTTATTTGTTGTTTTTCTTAACTGTTGAACCGCTTTTAAGATATTTTATGTATCGAAATAAAGCCTATCAATCAATCAATCAGGTGTGCCTTGAGTAGACACCTGCAGGTTAATGTGCCTGCTGCGGAGATGTCTGCCCCAGCAATAGGACATAGTAAATTCTAATGGTAGCGGGGCACAGTCTTTTACCTTTCCGGTGGAGGATGAAATGAGTGCCCTTGACTTCAGTTCACATCTAGGTACGAGTAAACAGGGCCAGGACAACTGATTCTTGACTCTCTAGTGAATGTTTGTGTTTTTGCTTTCCGGTGTGGTTTTGAGGTATTGCAGCATTTGCATAGCGCCTCATACCCCCAGTTCGCTTCCGGGTGGGCGAGTAAGAGATTACCCTGTTCCTTGTGCACTGTTGGTAGAGTGGGGTTTATAGTTTGAGGAATGTGTGACATGTCTTTGTGCGTCACATCCTTGTGGGACGGGTCTTTATGTGTGGGTTTCGGGGGGTGCTCAATATTTGGTGGGAAGCACGTGCTGGTGCCCCCAAAGCATGGAGTCAAGCAGCCAGATGTGGGGGATAGCGCTGCGATGCATGCTCTAGACGTGCTTGGGCAGCTGGGCAGCGGCGTTTGCCTGCTGCAAGAAACAACACTTCTTTTTAAATAGAGTAAAAAGTATGCTTCCACCCCTTTCATGAAAATGTTTGTATCATTATCCATGCAAATGTATTGTCACACCACAGACGCTCTAAAAAGAAACACCATTTGCTAAAAAAAAAATGGTCTAACTTGGACAAAGACGAGACCATTGCATTGTAAATGCTTGTTAATTAATGGGAGAATAGAAGCTTTCTTCCATTCAGTTGGAAAGTAGCCAATACTGAACATCTTGTTAAAGATGTCAGTAAGCAGTGTGGCTGTTATTTCAGGAACTAAGGGCCTCATGTAGGTAAATACATTTTACCGTTTCTTAAATACCGAGCCGTACCGAATCGGTAAATTAGAATCGGTAAGTTATATGTAGGTAAAAATTCGGTAACAGTTACCGATTCGGTAACATTCGGTAATCACGAATCGGAATTCACCGAATCGGTAAATACCGAGGTGGTATTTACCGAATCGGAAAATACCGAGGTGGTATTTACCGAATCGGAAAATACCGAATCGGTATGTACGGAATCGGTAAATAAAATCACATGACTTGACGAAACAGCTAATCCCGTGCAACCACAGCCCACCCAACCAGGAAGTGGCCACACCCAGGCAGGTGTACATAATTAGCCGACCCTGGAGAGGCTTCGAGTGCAGAGGAGAGGCAGGGAGCCGGTGCCTGTGCGAGCGGGAAAACGAACATCATGTCCAGCCAGAGAACACAGAGAGACGGAGGGGAAAGGAGGAGGAAGCTGAAATTTAGCCCCAAGGAACTCCAGGTGCTGGTGGAGGAGGTGGTGAAGCAGCACCAGAAGCTGTTTGGAAGGCAATCCCTGCAAGTGCCTGAGGCTGAAAAGCGCAACATATGGCTGGCCATCCAGGCCCATGTGAATGCCGTGGGAGTGACCCACAGGGACATAGAGGTCCTAAAGAAGCGCTGGTATGACCTGAGGATTGTAACCAAGAGGAAGATGGGCGACATCCAGAAGGAGGCCAGCCAGACTGGAGGTGGAACCAACAGGGCACCTGCCCTCACCGAACTGGAGGAGCTGGTGGGGGCCACAATCGAGCAAGAGAGCGTCGTGGGTCTTGGGGACGCCGACAGCTCTGCCAGAGCCGCCACACAACAAGGTAAGACGAAAGCACAGCAATGTAGCACCCCCTATCCCTATCCCACATCCCCCAATGTGAAACGAGAATCACACTGCAGTCCACACGTGTCAGTGCAGACAGGCAATGCATTCCGGGAGATGTAGTCAGGGAAACACCAACCATGACGTAAATGTTACAGGGCAACAAGGCATGTCACGCACTCGAGGCACAAGGAGACAGAGGACATTTTGGAATGTGAAATTATGTATTGTGACGCTTTCAATGCAGCCCTTCGGGGACACTGAGCCAATGTTGTATTTCTGTCCACAGATGTGACATCATGCAGGACAGGGCATGCTGCAGGAGAGACGGCACACCGGCCACAAATATCACCTCTAGCCAGCACAAGTTCAGACCAGGGAGCAGGCCCACTGGCAGCCGCACCACCAACACAGGCAGCCTCACCGCAGCCAGAGCCAGCATCACCTCACCCAGAGCCAGCATCACCTCACGCAGAGCCAGCATCACCTCACCCAGAGCCAGCATCGCCACTCATGTTTGAATCACCGGCCACATCTCCGCTTGCAGGTGTGGGAATGAGGAGGCATCCAGCAGCCAGGCTACGAGCCTTAGACACCTCGTCAGACGACAGCATGGGCCCTGAAGAACTCTCCAGGCCCCAGGAAGGGAGCCATGCCACTGTGCCCCACACCTCACAGGCAGCACAGACGGGAGCAAGAGGGCGCCGCAGGTCGCGTGTCCAGAGTCCACCAGCACCCATTGACGGCCATGGTGTCTTCTTGGGTCTCGAGGGCCAAATGTTGAAGCAACAGCGCCTGCAAACAAAGGCAGTCATGACAGTCCAGAGGCACATGCGGGTGATGAAAACTACATTACTCAACATGGACACTAACATCAGCGGCATGGCTGCGGGCATTCGGGACATGTCCCAGTCAGTCCAGCAGTTGTGCAGCAAATTGGATGCTGACATCGAGGCACGGCGCCGGGAACGGCAGAGAAGGGACACTACCAACAGGGCACTCAACCGTCTGGCAACTGCGACTTCTCTACTGTGCCGGCGCTCTGTGACGATGCAGGAGGGCCTAACACACTGCTGCAGCGACCTGTCTCGGGGGATGGTGCAGGTGACAAGTGCACTAGGGGTGCTATTGACTAGTCAGGCGTCGACAACTGCTGCAGGGGATACTGCGGAGAGCATCGACACCAGCAGCAGGAGCAGCATCACACCCCCCATCCCAGAAGCACGCAGGAGCAGCAGGCGGCTTGGGGTTGGCTCTAGTGAGGATGCACAGGCCGTGCCATCCACCACTGCAGCGCGTATGCGCAAACATTGATGTGGCCCTGCTTAGCCACTTCCCAATGGGTGACGTAACCCTGGACATACTCCTTGTATAGATGTTATATTGCCAGATTGGCTTGTTCATGTGTTCATGGCGTGGTGCCACATTAAAACCACGTCATGACTAATCACAACTGGCTGTGTCCCCTTACTTACTCAGAAATAGTTGCATGTGATCTCTGCCCGTCTCTCTCTCCCATCGATTGCAGTTGGCACTCTAGCTGCGTTGCCCTGTGGCTGGCCTGACTCATCCTCGTTGTCCTCAACATATGTTAGTTCCACATCTGTACCTTTTTTCGTGGCAAGGTTGTGCAGCATTGCACAAGTGGCAATAATCTTGCAGCAGGTGATGGGTGTGTACTGGCGTGCGCCTCCGCTCTTGTGGAGGCAGCGGAACCTGCTCTTCAGTAGTCCAAACGTGCGCTCCACCACATTGCGTGTTGTTTTGTGTGCCACGTTGTATCGTCTCTCACTCTGGGTTGCTGGGTGTAGGTAGGGAGTGAGGATGAATGACCGGCATGCATATGCACTGTCGCCTATATGAGTTGAAGGGAAACATCAGTCACATGCCTCTTTACACTATGATTTGCAGGTTGCAAGGGGCGTCACTGTTACTCACCTAGCAGGTATCCCTCTCCAAATTCTCCGGCACTCAGTCGTGTGTAGATCCCACTATTCTGGAAGATGTACGAGTCGTGGGTGCTCCCAGGAAACTTTGCAACAATATCTGTGATGATGTTCCCTGCATCACAGATCACCTGCACATTGATGGAGTGGGTGGACTTCCTGTTCCTGTAGATGTGCTCTGTGTCAGCTGGTGGACAGATTGGGATGTGTGTACCATCAATACAGCCGATGACATGGGGGAACTGTGCCATGTGATAAAAGTCTGTTTTTGTTTTCTGCAGTGCAGCCTGTGTGTTGGGGAAGCTGATGTAGTGGTGCATTCTCTGCATCATGGCATCCAGGAACTTCCTGAAGAAACGTGACAGGCAACTCTGGGATACACCACCCACCGCAGCTATCACCACCTGATAACTGCCGGATGCCAGCAGATGTAGGCTGCAGAGCACCTGCACATGTGGGGGTATGGCGTGCGCCCTTCTTATTGGCTGGTCCAGGAGTGGGTGAAGGTCCCTGATTAAGTCCATGATGGTTTCGGGGTGTAGCCTGTACCTCTCATGTATCTCTGCATCAGTCAGGTGGAATAGTGTGATGCGCTGTCTGTAGATGCGTTCCTCCCGTCGCCAAACCCTCAGTCCTGCTGCCTGTAGACGTAGGCGCCTTGCAATGACATACATAGCGGCCATGTTGTCCACGCTGTTGCATTTTGGGATTGCTGATATGCACTGTTGATGGTTACCACCTGCTTTCAATCCGTGTTAATTACCGACTCTTATTTACCGATTTTCTTGGATTTCTTAATTACCGAGTGCTCCTACATGTCATTTTCATTTTTACCACTTCATATTTACCACTTCATATTTACCGATTCGTTAAGTATGTATTCGGTAACTCTGATTCGGTATTTTAGAATTCGGTAAATATGATTCGGTATTTACCGCCTCATATTTACCGAAAAGTCGTTTTTGGACTCCTACATCTCACTTGTCTGAATACCGGTCGGTAACGGCATATTTACCGAAAATCGGCCGTTACCGACCGGTATTTGGCTACCTACATGAGGCCCTATGTGCATTATCTTTGGGGGACAGCTATCATTAGGGGCACCCGATTTAATGGTCTTTAACAGTCCCAAAGTTTGGTCAATGGTAAGGGAAGAAAAGGAAGTGAGAAATGTGAAGGGCTCCTTTTCTGGAGGGCTTTTACTAGCTGTTGTATCAGGAATCATGGTGATATTTGAAAAGGCAGCACTATTATGGGGTAAGTCTCCAGTGAGATTACAAGCCAGAGCATAAATCATTATAGGGGCATCATTACCTGCTGAGTGAGATGAGTTCATTCTGGCTGAAAAGGAGTCATATACTCCCATAATCTTTTCTCGGAAGAAAGTGGCCAAACCATTGACAAACTGTTGGCTAATCATATTATTTTTATGTTCAGGCAGTTTTACCAGTTTCTTAATTGTTCTAAAAAGTTCCTCAGAGGAAATTTTGGCTGAATCAATGTTATGGGTGAAATAACATATCTTTTCCTTATGTAACATATCCCTATAAGTTTGAAGAGTTTGCTTATAAATTTATTTTTCTATGGGATCATAACTAATCCTCCATTTTCTTTCGACATTTTTGTTTTTGGAGCCTGAGATTACTGGTAAACCCAAGGTTCAGAGGGTATAGTTCTATGACTATGGTGAGCTTTAAGAGGAATTAGCGATTAAGAGCCCTATCCAGCCATTAATGATAGTTGCTGGCGCTCAATCCTAAATCATCTGTGGCCATAGGTTGTGTTTGGGCTAGAGATTGATGAAAAATATTGGTATCAAACTTATGCCAAGTACTTTGGCTCCTCGTTGTTTTGGAAATGGTATTCACTAGAACGTTCACTTTCAAGCTGAACTGAAACATTACTGCATGGTGGTCAGACAAATTGAGAGGAAGAAAGGATGCTGTTTTTAAATGGGGGTTGTCAGAAAAAATGCCATCCATGAGGTATAGATCTTCCGTATAAGTAGGTCCCTAAACTAATTGTATTAGGTTAGCACTAGCCATAAGATCAATAAAATGGGAGGAGTCAGCATCAAGGAGATTATCTAGGTGGAAAGTAAAATCTACAAGAATTGTAAGGTCAATGCGGTCAGCTTTAATTTCTAGCAGTTGGCTAGCTTTATCAAGGATGGCTGCTCTCAGGCCCTGGGGCGGTAAATCAATATGTCATTAAAGGAGTACTGCTTAATGATTTCTACTTTGAAAAAAGTGCCACACAGTCTTGAACTGCTGCGAGCGCTTGAGTTTGAATTTTGAGAGACTCACAATAAAAAATCGCCAGGCCGCCTCCTGTAATGCCGACTCAGTTGAGCCTGGAGATCATAAAACCTAGGGGAAGCTCTAAGATTAAGCCAGGGTCAGAGGTTTCACCAGCCCAGGTCCCAGTTATAAAAACAGATTGAGAGCTTTAGATTCTGTGAAATTCGCACATGGTAGGGCATTTTTAACCAGAGACCTGGCTTTTATGAGGGCACATCTGCAGCTAGCTATCTGACTATGTTTACCTGCTATTGTGGCATGAGGTGGACAGCGCCTGTATTTTATTATTAGTGAGAGTGATCTCACAATTAGGACAAGACACACAGTCATCTCTAAGGGAAGGTTCCAGTGTTGGACCAGGGCACACCTTACCTGGAGGCATCAGTTTGAGCAGGTCATTCCACGTGTTACGGATGTGGGCCATCCCATGGATGGTCAAACCGGCAGGGGCATGGGCACTGAGCGCGGTCTGCACGCAGACAGGCACAGACGGGCTCCCCTTAGGCACGCCAGCGGTGTGGACGCGCTCTCAGACTGGCTTTGAAGCTTGGCATCCGGGGGTGTGGCAAGGTGCGTGGCTGAAGAGCACTGATTAGCGCAATAAAATCGAAAAGTGCGGGCAAACGAATCAACAAAACAAGGGCCTAGCAGCCGCTGCTGCCTCTCACAAGCTCCCTTGTGAGGTGCAGCTACTGGCGAAAATAAAGTCAACTAAAATAACAGCGGGGTTGTTATGGATGACAACTAGTTGCACAAATAACTCTTTCATTAAGACAAGAGAACCACTCTCATTCCCTTAGAGCTTGTTTAGTAGCAACAACTCCACAATGTGCCTCATGTGCAAGTTCAATGACTTGTTGTCTCAGACTCTCAGGTATGACAATTCGTAACCCTCGTAAGATGATTCCTTCTGGAGTAACCGAAAGTTCTTCCTACACATTTTTTAATTTTTGGGTTTCAAGGTTATCATGAAGAGGTTGAATGTGTTTTTGCCACAATTGATGTGTAATAATGTCTTTGAGTATTGGCAAATCTCTGTCATTGCTCATGACAGCAATGATTTGTTCCACCGACATGGCAGCAGAAGTACTGGATTTCACAATTAAGTTAACATAAGCATCAGCCGCTTTAGAAGTATTGGGGGTGAATGTCTGAAAAGTGTTAGCACTCCGTCCATTATCTCCTTGTGTTTGCTTTGTTTGCCCTAAGTTGGCAGGGTATGCCCAGACGTGGGTCCCTTGCTCACTTTGCCACTAGATTCAAGCTACCCTGACTGATGAGGGGTGTTTCCCCGAAAATGGTACCAGGATGCTTGTTTCCAGTCCAGAAAAAGACATGGCTTGGCAGTTCAGGCTAGACTGTTCCCATGAGGCACAGGGTCTAGACTGATTTGCATATAGCTGTGTCTGAACTAGGGTGGCGAAGTGAGCTAAAGAACGATGATGGATTCAACCCAGATCTGTGACTGGGGGTGAGTGTCTGAAAAGTTTCAGCACTCCATCCATCATCTCCTTGTGTTTGCTTTGTTCGCCCTACATTGACAGGGTATGCCCAGATGTGGGTCCCTTGCTCACTTTGCCACTGGATTCAAGCTAGCCTGGCTGATGAGGGGTGTTACCCTGAAACCGGTCCCAGGATGCTTGTTTCCGGTCCAGGGAAGACATGGCTTGGCAGTTTGGGCTGAACTGTTCCCATGAGGCACAGGGTCAAGACTGATTTGCATATAGCTGTGTCTGAACTAAGGTGGTGAAGTGAGCTAAAGAATGATGATGGATTCAACCCAGATCTGTGACTGGGGGTGAGTGTCTGAATAGTTTCAGCACCCCTTCCATCATCTCCTTGTTTTTGCTCTAGAAGTATTGCCATAACACGGTAGTGATACATGTGATGAGTAATCAGCAGGGTTTTGATCTTCAGGATGATGCACAATCATATATTCATACTCCTGCAATTATGCTCACAAGCCCACAGCAAAGCTTTATTTTTCAAGTTGTGAATAAGCGTGTTATATCAGTGACAAACTCTGGCTAGCATATGCCACAATGAGTCAGGGTGCATTAGGATGTCCATTGTGCTGGACAAGTATGGCACCTTTCCCCACTGGGCTGGCATCCACAACAATCTCAGTTTGTAGTTTCGGATCAAAGTAATCCATTTCAGTGGCATTCTCAATTGCATGTTTAATTTCCTTGAAGCTTTGTTCACGTACACGTGTTCATCAAAATGGAACATTTTGTTTCGTTAGTTCTCTCAATATGGCGGCACTTACAGTGGCAAAGTCAACTATATACTTTGAATAGTAACTGGCCATACCAAAGAAGGATCGCAGCATAGTTACATCATGTGGGGAAGAAGAGGAGGACAATGCTGGTACTTTATTTGGATCTGGATTCATTCGCCCATCAGAAAAGATTTGACCAAAAAACGTGAGTTTTTTTTTAAAGAAACTAACACGTTGCTGCATTTAAAGTGAGATATGCATCAGCAAGTATACAAAACATTTATGGAAGAGCTTTATCATGCTCCTGTCGTATAGCCCCCAAAAAACAATATATCATCACTGTAATTGAAAGCATGTGTGTCTGATCATATTATGTGATGAATTACATTTTGAAAGAGTTCTGCAGCTGATGACACTCAGAAACTTAGTATTTTATATCTTAGTAAACCAACATGATTCGAAAAGGTAGTAATTTACCTGCAATTTTCTTCCAGTTGGAGTTGGTGATACCCTTTGTTCAAATCAAGGCGGTAAAAGACTTTGGCTCCATTCAGCTCCCTAATCATGTCAACAATGTGCGGACGTGGATGTTGTTCTCTTTCAATCGCCTTGTTAGCTTGGCACATATCGATGCAGATGTGCACAGACCCTCCACTATCTTTCTTCAGCACTGCCATTATGGGTCATACCTATGGCGTCGGACATGTGGATATCTCAGTGATCTCATGCATTAATAGTGTCTCAAGTTCTTTCTCAACAGCCACTTGTAAATGAAATGCAATTCTAAAATGGTGTTGAGCAACAGGACAGATGTCCTAATTTATATGAAGTTGCACTTTCATTGTCTTAAGTCTTCCTAGTCCATGAAACAATGATGGAAACTGATTCACCATCTCATGGTCGGCATTGACATTGTAGTTTACAGAAATCAGCCCCATGTCATCAGCTGTACTGAAACTGAGTAAACAAGCACTCGATGAAGTGCTTTGCAGGACATGATTTGGTACGTCTTTTTGTGCTTCACAATTGGTATAAATAAACCTTGACTTTGCAGTGCCGTCGAATTAGCCCACGTGTACACATTGGTTTTCGATGGGGTGAAACGGGGCACTGAAGGCAGTTCCTTGTACTTGTCCATTGGCATAATGTTTATCGATGCACCACTGTCTATGGTAAAGGGTGTGGAGCACCCATTCACCTTCAGTGTGATTTTGGGACAGTGTTCACATTAATTTCATACTTTCATTTGTCAATCTCGCATTGACCAGCATTCTTCCTTATAAGAAGCTAATTCTATATGCGCCCATTGTCCAGTGGTCGACATTGACATCACACGCTCATCTTCCTCACTGTTGCTCAACAATGACAGTGACGAACTTTTAGACGAGGAATTTGACTACAATCAACATTGTTCAGTTTATGCATGCGTCAACTGATGTTGCCGCTTGGCCTTGTGGGTGTGGATGAAATGTCTCTGGATTTTTCTGGCATCCATTTTGTTTTCTCAACATGACACACTTGATCTTTCTCTCGCTTTGCAATCTGTTACAAAATGATTCTCTTTCTCACATCCTTTGCTTATCTGTCCAATGGCAGCATGTAAGAAGCTGGCTTATTATATAGTATATCAAAAAGAGATATACTGTGCAAAGAGTCCAGGTATTCCCTTAAAAGTGGACAGGGGCTTGGTCTAGCAATCCCAAGGTGCTCTTCTAGTGGGTAGTGTGGTCGAGCAGCCGTAGGCTTATCAAAGATGAGTGTTAGACATCTGCAAATACACACAATAGTCAATAAATGATGTGCACAACTTAATAAGGAGATACACACTAGTTTATAAAAAACATTGGTAAATGCATTAGGCTTCACCTATGGGATTAATAATAAGTTAAGAGGTGTGGGAGCAGTTTATGAGTGCAGGGAGAATGGTGTGAGTGCTCTCTGTGCAGGGTGAGTGGTGCATGAATGAAGGTTTATAAGTGTCTGAGTGCAGGGTGAAAGTGACTCAATGCATGCTGATTGTACCACTGCTTCATGTAAATGCGAACACATAAGTATTTTGAAATTCTGTTGAAGGAACCTATGTATTAAGTAGTACCTGCAAATCACAACTCTTGATCCTTACATGGTAGATCATAGACTTATGTACAGAGACTTTTGTGTAGCCTGAAGATCTCTCATTTGTGTTTCAATCCCACTCAGACAACTTAGTGGTTTAATCAACCACTGCAGAGGCAGACCTTTATATAAACCTACATACCATTGGTTGTAATCCACATGGGATCGAGCAGCCTCTTATCATTCCGAGGGTGATACTTATAAGCATCAGCAATTCAGTTTGTGAAGTGGCTATATTGGGTCACATAGCTCCAACAGACAACTAGGTTGTGGGTGTAGAATGGCTTACAATCTCTGAAATGTAATTCATTGCCAAGGTAATTATAAGGCCCCTGCCAACCTGCCGGTTGTCTGCCTGTGTTTTATGTATAGACTTTAAAATGTGTCTAAATTTACCTCAGCCAACTCAATGGTTTTGTTCCTCTTATCTTCCTTTCAATTTAAAAAAAAATGGCCATGCCATGTAGCATGAAGCCTAATAACTGACATGACCACAAACAACAGACTACATCACACCACCTAACACATGCTACTTCCTCTAAAAAACATAAATCTCTCTGTGCGTGCTGTCACCATAATATTTCTTTAAATGCATTCTCCAAACTATGGAAAGCTTTGTTAAATGGAGTTGATCTCAATCCCAGATCAAATACATGGTATTTCAAAATAATTACTAAAAGGCCCAATGTAATAATGAAAGTGTTGTGTAAACCAAATAATGTGGCAATTAAATAGGTTTTATTGTTGGTAGATAAAAGTATGCATCTTGACAACACGCCCTAAATGTGTGCAAATACAAACTGCTGCATTAACTAATTTTAAGTGAATTAATGAAATATTGCCATGCGCGTTTTGAAAAGTAGCCAGAGCCCCCAAACAATTTAAAGACATATACCTTAAAAGCACATTCCAAATGCGTGCTATCAAGCAAACGGCAGTGACAGGTCAGAGTTCCTGAAAGAAACAACACAGGCATACAAATAACACACAACAAACAACATGGAGAAATAAAGCACACAAATGCAAAGCCACACTCATCGGCACGCCAAACACAAGTAAGTATTTGTCTCTGTATGTGCAGAGTGACATGCTAATGATGGAGAAGGCAAGACATCAAAAAAGGAGTGCACTGAGCGACAGCAGATCAACTCTTTAAGCATTTGTTCGCGTGTTGGCATCGTACTCATTAAAACGAATCTTTGTGCTCTTTTGCATGTGGGTTTGACAAATTCATAGTGTTGCGGAACGCAAGGCTACATTTTTGGGTTTCTCCGATAAGTTTAATATTTATTCTGGCCTTTATTTAACTTTTCCTGCCTAAATATGGAGACATAGTACTCTGAGAAGCATGGCCTCTTCATCGTTGAACTCGTTGAACTTGCAATGCTTAATGAGCGAATCATGTCTTTCTACAAACTCTTCCATCGTTTCACCAGCTTTCTACCTTTCCTGACTGAAAGTTTACCTTTTGTAGTTGACATTTGGCACTGGATTGAACTTGGTGTTTAGTGGCTCATTGATTTGATAGTATGTCACTACATCACAGTGTGGTATTTTCTTTATCACTTCCTTTACTCCTTCACCTACCAAATTCTTTAGATATTACATTATTTTTTGTCATTTGCTTCTTCCAGCGCATCATGAAATCATTGAAGGTTTCAATCCAGGCAGTCTGTTGCCAACATTCTCCTTTTTAGCGATGCCAAAGGGGGGCGGTGCTTTTAAGAAAGCAGTAGCGTCATATTTGGCTCTCTTTTCAGCAGACATTGAACAGTTTCACTATTCTGACTGCTGCCCACAGCCTTTTAGTCAGTCCGTCGTGTTTCACGAGGATTGTAAGCACAACCCCTTTGCTTCTGCTTTGGTTGCGGTGCCTGGTGCTGAGGTTGGAAGGCTCTCTTTCCTCTGATTCTCGTAAGCGTATTTGTATTCTCTATATATCTGGTTATTGCCACCTCTAATGTTCCTCTGCGTTTATCTGCTTCTACTCACACCATTCTCTTGCACCTGGCTGTCGCCTCTTGTTGCACTTTCCATAACTTGCTGTCACTGCTTTTAGCATTTCTTTATGTCAGAAAGGTTTACGCTTTTAGCACTTCCTTGCACTTGTAGATCACTGTACCTGGTTGTACTGTATGAATGATGGCTCTGTGTTAGGCTGTGGTGCAGTATCTCTTGTCTCAACTTTACAATAAAATTTCTAGCTTATGACAAAGAAACTTTCTGTAAGGCCTTCACTTTCTTTACAGGCTGTGCGCTGGCTGGAGTGGTGCTTTGACACCACGTATGCTAACCATCAATTTTTCACTTCAACTAAGGTACATGTGGTGGGCCCCAGCAGTTAGCTGACAGTTCATTGACCATATTCCATTCCCTGCACCTTTGCTGTGTTTCCCTTTTCCTTACCTGTTTTGTCCTCCTTCCTTCATTTACCACTTTGTTTGTGCTCACTTGTACTGGGTTGGAGTCGTATTCTCTGTGCTGCTCCCTGGATGACTATTGACATCATTATTTGGTGTTCTTCCATCTCAGCGTCCTTAAACACCACAGGGCCATGTCTTCCAGTCTCCAGGAATTCTTGGTAGTTATTTAACTTGTTACTGGCATTCCTCCTGCAAGACATGATAAATCCCAGAATGAAGTTTTCTGTATGAGAGATCGGATTTAGTTGCTCATTCCAATCATTTGTTTCTATCCTCTACGTAGGATTTTAGCATGTCATACTAGGATTGAGTGAACTTTGGCCTGATGAGACTTACCTGCTTTGACTGCTTTAAACACACCAATGCCAATTCTTTTGTTCTCACTTGAGCCCTTACTCCATTTTCCCCAATAGCTTCAGTGTCAAATTCTAAACTCATAGTTGCATGTCTCTTTTAGTCTGGAGGCTTGGAGCTTAGCATCAGTATCCTTAGCCTTGATCCCATAAATTCAAGACCATCATAAGGCGGAGCGCTTCTAAAGTGGTCAGGAGGCTTGTGGTTAAACGTCACACTCAACACTTACTTGGGCTCTCCTACCAAGCAAACCGTACTATTATTTCAGTACTCGAGGACACTCGGATAAGTGGTTCATAGTTGTGTGAAACATCTGGCAAGAAGTATAGCAGAACAGCAGTGCTGTACAATGAAAGACAAAAATGTTAAATTTAGACTTCTTCATATGCCTAACAAGTGCCATGAGCTTCAATATTCCCAATCCAAGATAGAAGAAGGATTTTTCCAGTCATGTAAACTCCTGTTTAAACCACAGCTAAGCAGGCATTGGCAAGTGAAGGATGTTTCACAACAAATTCTTTCCCTTGTATTTCATCACATTCATCGCTCATGTGCAACAATTTTTGTCACTACATTTTGGTCTTTTATAGCTGGAGATTCTGCTTTCTTGCTTGTGGATTCTTCTTGCTTTTCCGCCTCTTGAATGTCAGGGGGAGCATAGTGCCTTTCGATTTACCTCTACAACAATCTTATTCTATAATCAAGAGCTATGAGATTGTCAGCCATATTTGTTTCACTTTTCCATTTTTTTCTTCTGGTTAGGACATTGTTAAGTAGAGAGTTGACTCCTTTCAGATATACTATTGAATTCAAGGTGCACTGTGGCTACTGGGAAGAGTCGCCCTTTACTTTGGCAGTCAAGGATTGGGTTCAACAGATCACCTCAACATCCAGTCCTTGACATAATTAGATGAATGGATGAGTCAGTTAACTTTGATGATGAAGATTGTGTAATGACAACTATTGATATTTTGCATAGTCAGTCAATTTCTAAATAGAAACGGTAAGAAGCATTGAAGTAGAATGGTGTTACAAAATGTAAACAAGTTTGTGAATATAGAATGGCTTCAGGAGAGACAATTTGAAAGAGATTTTAAGATAACTGCAAACATTGATGAAGAACTAAGTGGAGGAAAGAGATTGTGGTTAGATGCTGATTGGTTGAACTTTTATCTTCATGTTCCCTAGTGTTTATGGGAAATGAAGTCTGAACTGTTGATGTTTTCTTGGCTGCTCAGCAATAAAACAAGGACAGAAAAGCCTAATCCTCACCTCCGAGTCCTTAATAGAATTTAAACTTTCCTTTATGTTAGTTAGGAATAATTTTCATTCATCTTTATATCCTGTGGAGTTTCCTGGTGGTGTACCAGGGAGCGTTAGCTACAGTTTTATAGGAACTGCGTCCATTAAGCATGTTACATCTCTGAGAAACACAGTTGCTGAAGAAAGATTACCTCACACTTTCAAACTTTGGTATGTGCCAGTGTCTTGCACTTCGCATCTGAGATCATAAAAACCTTTTGACGTGTTTTGGTGTCAAACAAGTAAATGCAGCTGTGCAAAGGCCCCAGTCAAATGGTCTAGCTGAAAGGATTAACACATTGATTAATGAGTCTATTCATACCACAATTGCTAATGCAATGGCTGTAGAGGAATTTATGACAAAACACACGCAATTTTAGAAATTAATTTAAAACATGGCAGCTTCTAAGGGTAAATAAATTAGGATGGGTACATAAAAATAATGTTGCCAGATATTATGTGTGGTTAGATGATGGTAAGTGATGGCCTAGGAGGGATATAGTAATTATGCATGATAAATAACTCCTGAAAAGCAAGGAATCCAAAAGAAGTAATGTAATAACAGAAATCCTCAAATAAGGCTAGGCTATTATGAATCTATTAATGTTTGTTATTAAAAAGGTTGTGGTACAAAACAATGTCAGGTCAAAGAATAATAAAAATACAGTTTGAAATTAAAATGTCAATTACTATAATAACATAATGTGTATTTATAAAGCACACTTTCACCCTGACGGATATCTTTCTACTACAGTAATTTATTTTATTGTCACACCGCTCAATTGTACTCCTTATAACAACATCAAAAAGAGGATAGTCTGAGTGGACCCACCAGGATTTGAACCTGTGATCCTGAGGTTAAACACAGCTGCCTGAAGTGGATGTATTAATTCATTTGAGAAATTATACCTTTGGCCTCGACTACCAGACCTTTGACTGATTTGACCAGTACAGAAGTAAGCAATCATTCTACTTTAGTACAAAATGGTCACCTGCCCCTAAAAAATATTTCACAGGGCATACAATATATTTCTGGGAAAAAGTGTAATACTACCCTCAACCTCACAGAGAATTTCTGAAAAATCTAATTGTTTAAACGATTACGTGTTACTTTAACATTTTCTTTATCTATTAAGATTGTTCCAGAGGACCAGGTTTATAATGCATTGTTAGTGATAATGCGTCTTTTTCTTGTTCTTCTTGAATAAATTCTCCTATTGGGTGTTGACGCAGTAGATGCATTTTAGAATTATAGGCTTTAGAATCTGCGGACTTCATAGAGACTGATGAACAGGTATACTCTTAAGTTTGGTTGTGTATGTGGGCTCCATTTAAGTACTTATATACAACCCACTTACTTAAAGCTGAATGATTTGAAGTTATTTCCGAATCCCAACAATAGAATGAGAAACAGTGAGGTTCTGGAGAAATGTGCAGCCAGGTTGACTGTGGCACATGTCAGTCAAACCAGGAGCTACCTGGAGAAAATGGAGTAGTCCGGGGGTTATCAGAGCTCCCAACCGGCCACTGCAAGCAGAAGACATCCTGCTTCAGGGACTGCCAGCCATGCGTTCGAGGGTACCCGTTAAGGGCACTGGCTGGAAAATAACATTGATGGAAGAGGGGGATATTTTTCCATATCTACTTGACAGATAGGACATACCTTGCCAAAACCCCTGGTGCTATAAGGGATTGAGTGAAATAGTCCACTCACAGGCTGAGATAAATTAGGCCTTTGCAGGCTCCTTCTCACCATTATATGCAGCTCTGTCAATGAGGGGGTGCTAATGGTTTTGCTGCCTGTAGGGTGGTGGCTCTGGAGAAACAGCTAGCTCTGACTGCCTCTGTAATGAGTTTTATGCCGCATATTTAGACGTGTTTGTCCCAGTGTTGGCTAAAGTAATCAAAAGTGCAAGAATGGAACACTGCCTGGTGACCACACTACAAGATACTATATTGGTGTATTTGCATAAACCGGACAGTGATATGATGGTGTCATAATGATCCCTCTCAATGCTCAACAGTGACAATAAAGTGTTGACTAGGGGCTAGTAGACTCCTCCAAGTGATGCACAAGTTGATCCACCTGGATCAGAGGAAGTTAACCTTGGTGACAACAAAGATGTGAACTTGAGGAGACTGCTCTGGATAGTGGATGGATCACCAAATGCCCTCCTGTGGGCTTTAGTGCTATTTATTAATGTTGAAAAAGCTTTCCACATGGAATAAATGGGGTTTGGCAATGGCTTTCTGGCCTGGACTGGACTTCATTACTGTACACTAGCCTATGGCGATAGTTTATACCGGGTAGGGGATCCTGGATTCCTACTCTGTAGGGAGTACATTGTAAGGGTGTCCCTTAACCCTGAGCCTCTTAGCAAAAGAAAAAGAGCTGCTTGCAAACCTGTTACCACAAGTGACCCATTTCAGAGACAAGGAAATGAGCCGCAAGGTATTCTGGAAGGTGTTGTCTGAGGTTGATCACTGTTAGACCTAGCTTGTCCAGTGGGTTTATCCCTAGACTTTCTGCTTTTTGTGCCTCCCGTTTCTGAACTGTTCTTGTTGCTTTTATGACTCTGGGCACTTTACCACTGCCGATCAGTGCTAAAGTGCATATGCTCTCCCTGTAACTTGTTATGATGGATTGGTGTTTCCAAAATTGGCTTAACTGATTTACTAGTCGGTCCCTAGTACAGTGCACTGTGTGTGTCCAGGGCCTGTAAATCAAATGCTGCAAATGGGCTTGCAAAACTGATTGTGCCACCCACATAAGCAGCCTGTAAATGTAACTCAGGCCTGCCACTGCAGTGTCTGTTTGTAGTTTAATACTCCCATGTCCCTTTTCTTACATGTTAGTCACGCCTAAGGTAGTCCCAAGGTACCCCTGTGGGCAGGGTGCAGTGTATGTGAAAGGTAGGACATGCCCTGGTGTGTGTGGCATGTCCTGATCGTGAAATATTGCCAATTTCGTTTTTAACTATTGCAAGGCTATCTGTTCCCATAGGATAGAATGGGGAGTTTGCTTATAACATCTTATAAGCCTAACTACCCCTGGGAACAAGGTAGGAAAATAAAGTTTAGTATGCCTGAACTCAGAATGTTAAAATGCATCTTTTAGTGAGGGTGATTTTTACATTCTGTGTTTGAAAATACCACTTTTAGAAAGTAGGTATTTTCTTGCTTAGCCATCCAGTGTGCATCTGCTAGTATGTGTATTGACTGTCTGGCTTGGGAGTGACACGGGGCTGGGGATGTGCAGTGGCTCTGAGGAAGTCTGGATGAGTCAGCGCTAGGCTGAATAGGCCTGGTCTGCATTTGGAGTGGTGGGAGGAGTAGTACCTGCACCTGAATAAGGCTGTGCCTGCCTTGCACAATGATGGCTCCGCCCCCCTGTGGTGTGTCTGGAGCCAGGGTTCAGACTGACAATGGTGGTTGTTGTGCACTTGCAAAGTGCCCCTCAGATCCGGTTTGGACTGGGCTCACAGCCCTGGACCAGGAGAGAACAAAGAGATTTACTATATAAAAAGAGGGGCCCAGAACCCAGACTTTTAGATCACTTCTTGTAAATCAAGAGAAACCTATGCCAAGGAGAAGAGCTGGAGAAACTGAGGAGTAATACTGCCCCTGTGATGTTTGCTATCTGGGGTTGACCTGCAGTGGCTACTTTCTGCCAAGGAAAGGGAAAAGGACTTTGCTGTTTGCTGTGTCCCCTGCTTGAGGAAGATCTCCAAGGGCTTGAAACTGAGCTTGTCTCCTGTTCTGAAGACTCAGGGGCACAAAAACGTCACCCACAGCTCCCCGGAACTCCCTTGCTGGGAGTTCTGACCTGCTAAGGAGTGCCTAATGTTGTTCTGGACCTCTGGAGGCTATTTGCCGCTGAGAGCTGGAAAATTAACGCAACTTAGAGAAGCGTGACGCATCCACACCTGTTTCTGATGCATCGGTGAAGAAATCGTCACAGTGCCTGCCCGCAGCTCGAGAAATCGCTGCATGCCGCATTGAGTGCACCGGTCTCTGAAGTACGAGATCACCGCACCAATTTGGACACAAGGCCTGCTGTGCGGCTGCAAGAACCCACGCATCGTCCCGGATCGTTGCCTCACATCGAGGTGCCAAGTTTTTCGCATCACTGGGATGCGCAGCAAGGATCCGACGCATCACCTCCCCATGCAGTAAGAAACCGAAGCATCACCTCCTCTCCGGTAGGGAATCAACGCATCACCTCCACTGCGCAGCATAAAGCAACCGACGCATCACCTCCCCTGGAGCAAGGAACCGAAGCATCACCTTCTATGAGTGTAAGGAACCAACGCATCACCTTCCCTGCAACCCTTTTTGTTTGTGTGCTCAACGCATCTAAGGTACTTTGTGTGAAAAATGTTGCATCTGCAATTTGCTTTGAACTCAACTATTTCTACCATTTGAAAGTCATATTTCTATTACTGTATTGTGGATTTTGTTGTTGTTTTGGTCTTGTTTGGTTTAGATAAAGATTACTTATTTTCTAAACTGGTGTGGTGTCCATTTGTAGTCTTTTCATTGTATTAGTGAATGTGTCCACAAATGCTTTACACACTACCTCTGAGATAAGCTTGTCTGCTCGTGCCAAGCTACAACGGGGGTGAGCAGGGGTTATTTTAGAAGTGTACCCCCTTACCCTGACTAGAAAGAAGGGTCCCTACTTGGACAATGATGGAAACCATTGCCAACTTGAGACCCCCATTTCTAACAACCGCACAGGGGGGGCTCCTCCATGTGGGCAGAGGAGCGCGAACCCACTGCTTTCTCGCAGTGCGAGAAGCAGAAACATAAAATGGTATAATTACCATTTTATGTTTCTGCTTCTCGCACTGCGAGAAAGCAGAAGAGTTAGTTTGGTTTCGGGTCGGGGAGGAGTGGAATGGCTAGCCCAATGTTGTGGGCCCTGACTGTTTGGTCGGCCCCAGGGCCGACCAAACTAGTCATGCATACTGTCCCGTTTTCTCCATGTCGGCTGCATGCAGCCTGCATGGAGAAAACGGCCTCCCCATAGACGTCTGTGCGGGTGGCGTCCCAGCCAATCACAACGCTGCCATTGCAGCGTTGTGATTGGCTTAGGCGAGGGGAGGAAGGCTGCCTGCGGCTGTTTCCTAAGAGGATAGGACAAAGTGACCCAGGGCTGGACCGCTGACGGTAAGTTTTTAAAAACATTTTATTTAAAATTAACCCCATCCCCCCCACCACCCATGAGTCATGCAGAGCGCAACTGTAATCATATACTGAAATGGGACCCCACAACACTATGTTATCTTGAGATATAGATCTTCTGATCTAAAGCGGATCAACTAGCCCTGAATATAAAACCAGCAATGTTGGCACTGAGCACAGTAATG
Organism: Triturus cristatus; assembly: GCF_964204655.1. NCBI lineage: Eukaryota > Metazoa > Chordata > Amphibia > Caudata > Salamandridae > Triturus > Triturus cristatus. Next base: position 624,001,076 of record NC_140590.1, on the reverse strand, counting down.
GCCTTTTGGAAAATGTTGCCACTATAAGTGGTGGGAATGACAGCCCTCATTAAAAAAAAGTCGCTGTACTGCAAATTTTATAATACTTTGTTGAATTGCCAATCTGAATACCGAGGATTTTTTGGGGAAAACCATATGCTATATTATCAGACTATAGTTGCACTTCCCCACTGAGAAGTGTCCCTCAATGTGCACTACCGGAGGTCCAAAAGTGGCAGGTTTGCTCAAATAATCCAAAATAATCCAAGGTTGCAATCAGTACATTCTTTAATGTAATTTGCAATAGTTTATGCTAATTAATTTCATGAGCAGTTTACATGATTCTTATAGATCCATTAACCATTATCCATAATGCTATAAGCACATTCCTGAGTGCTGCTCGTGTCGTTTACGGAACTCAAACGACGGCTGGACTTGACGAGCAGCACTCAGGAATTTATCCCCTGAAGAAGGGCGGTGTAGCTGCCCGAAATGCATTGGGGCCAATACTAATGTGCCTATAGCATTATGGATAATGGTTAATGGATCTATGAGAATCATGTAAACTGCTCATGAAATTAATGAGCAAAAACTATTTGAAATTACATTAAAGAATGTACTAATTGCAACCTTGGATTATTTTGGATTATTTGAGCACACTTGCCACTTTTGGACCTTCGGTAGTGCACATTAAGGGACACTTCCCAGTGGGGAAGTGCAACTACAGTCATTTTCACACGCCCAGGTTTAGGGGACGATACCTCAGTGCACGCCCTCGAACTTGATTAATTTTCAAATCACACTTGTGTCATTTGAATACCACGGAGTGCATGATTCAATAACTTTTGATATTATCAGACTACACATAAGTCTCGGGCAGGTGGTGTGATGCTTGCTAAAGTCTGACTCTTCATGATTGAGGACGGTCCGCCGCCCCTGAATATGAGTTGTAAAATTTGGCAACCCAGCTGCAGTAGATGGCAAGGTGGATGGATAAGCAGGCTGCTGGCTATGAAGAGGGAAACACTGATGCGCCCACTTTGGAAGATCTGAGGAGTACACTTCTGAAGCCTAAATATTGAACTGCTGGGGTGGTCCTCAAGTAATGCTGGGCTGAGCAGAGAATGGATTTCTCCCCATTTGAAGAAATTAGACTGGCTCCCGGTGCGGTGCAGGATTCTTTTCAAAGCACTAACCCTTGCTTTTAAAGCTTTGCACGGGTTAGGGGCTCATTACTTGCGTAAAAGAGTTCTTTATTACATCCCGCGCAGATCGCTTAGATCAGCTCATCAACATTTGATCTCGGCGCCAAGGTTCTGTAGAGCACGCTGTGGAGGACGGTCTTTCCAGGAACAAGTTGCCTGTGCTTGGAATACTCTGCCTCTCCTCCTGAGACAGACTACCTCCCTTTTGGAGTTTAGAAAACAATTAAAAACCTGGATGTTTCAACAGCTAATCTAATCTGCTTCCTCTCAGTTCAATTGTCTGGTTGCACAACCTTTGCCTCTGTCTTTACTAGTTAGCGCCGGGACACTCTGTCGAGTAGCTGAGCGCTCTATAAATCTCTGTTTAACATAACATAACATAACATAATGCCTACAAAGGATGCATGCACTGATGCCCTATGCACTGGAGCTCCCCAGGCTGGGGCTACCTGCTCTTAAAAACAAAGGATACACATGGGAACTGTAGGTATGGGAGGAAAATGAGAGAGGAACCCCTCGGGCTTTGCAGGGCAAAAGGCAGGACATACATGAAGAGTTGGGTCAGAATAATTTGCACAACTGATGGAAGAATTAGGACTATGCCATTTCTGTAGCGCTCCTTTTTTCAGGCTAAATGCTCACTAGACAGCAAGTGGCTCAAGTGGCCATCTCACATTGATAAACTGTTGAATTCAATGACCTGGAAAGCAGTGGATGGGCCTCGTCTGATTAAATAGTGATGGGAAGTACTAAGATGGACTGAATGCATAAGAGGGGCATGAGAAAGCCTACCTTTTCCCAGGCATAGGACACAATATTGGCATCATTTAAAGGGAAGATGCGGATGGTAACCCATCCAACCACTAAATCATGAAAAGGGGGCCATGCTTGGTGATATAGGTTTTAAATTTGGGTTGTGATGTGGAGTCTGTCAGATATCATCATGTGAATAATATGTCACTGGCCGTGGCTGCTTGATTGCCATGCAATACGCCAATGGGATGCTATGGGGAACTGTATCTATAGATCTTAGGCTCTCTCCAGAGACACAAGTTCTTAGTCAGCTGTTAGAATAGATGTGCTGCACTGCTTGGAATGGAGGTGAGAAGAAAGGACCTGTTTTGACATTGTGTTGTTTCTAAGTGCAGGATGTGACCCTTCCAACACGTACATATTCTATATGAGGTGCACTGCCTACTTGCTATTATAAAACAATCACATTTGTTTGAAGAAAAAAAACGTTTGTCAGTTACATCATGTCAGTCTTGTCTCCACAGATTCTCGTAATGCGTGATGCTCACGCCAAAGAACCCAGATGTCTTTATAGGGAAACACACGGACAGTTCAACATTACATAGGTTACATTTTAGAGTTATATTGTTTTAAAATAATCAGTGTTAGAAAGGCATTACATGATGCATTTAAAAAAGATATTAATTGAGAAGTGACAGACTGGAACAAAGTTTCACAAGGGAAGCATAAAACATTTGATATACTGGTGTCTGGGTTTATGGAGATTATGAGTTAGGTGTCCTGGTGCAACAGCCAGAGCAGAGAAGAGAGATGTTAGATTATGCATTGACTTGAGGCAATTGAACAAACAGGTGGTCGTAGGTAACTATTCACTTCCCTACTTACATGAGATGCTAGAAACCGAGGTAAAGCTAAGGTGTTCTCGACGTTGGATTTTACAGCTACATACCGCCAAGGAGATCCTACTACTTTTATCACACCTAATGGATCATACAAGTTTTGCTAAATACCTATCGAATTAAATTCAGCATCTGCTGTCTTTCAAAAGGTAATGAATAATCTTTTAGAGGAATGAAGGATGTCCATGCATTCCAGGACGATGTGTTGGATTTCCTCTGAGGATAAGGATATTCAATGACATATATTGAATGAAGTGTCTAGCTAAAATGAAACACCATTTTGATAAAAAAAATGTCTTAGTGCTGAAGAAAGAGAAATGCAGATTTTCTAAGAATCAAGTTGAATACTTGTGTCATGTCAATAAATCCAACAGAGTTGACTCAAAACCTAGCCTGGTTTCTGCTATAGTTCAATCTCCTCAACTTCAGAATAAAGACACATTTTTATTCTGCCTGGGATCATGTGAATTTTGTGCAACATTTGTTAAAAAGTATACAGAAAAGGTGGAAGCAATGTGCCAGTAACTCAAGAAGAACCTTGAGTTTTGATGGAATAAAGAATGCACAGATGGCATTAGCATTTTGAAGGAGGATCTACAAAATGAACCCTCATTATAATCGTTTGATGAATCCTTGCAATCTGTTGTAATGGTTGAGACCAGTCAAGTAGGTATTTTGGCAGTGCTGAGTCAGGATACACTTGAAGGGAATCCCCCAATTGCATTTGCTTCTAGAAAATTAAAAGGGTCCGAAGCAAAGTATTCAGTAATAGAACTTGAGTCGCAAGCGTGTGATTGGGCTGTTGTTAAATTCAAACGTTTTTAATGGGGAAAGTCATTTTTAATACAAACTGATCATAAACCCCTTGTAAGTATACTAACCAAATGTGGACCTGACAAAGTGTCCCCAAGAATTACAAAACTGGCATGTAAGTTACTTGAATATGTATTTGACATTGAACATATCCCAGGCCAAACAAATATACCTGTTGACTCTGTATCCTGTTTGCCTTTTGAAGCTGACACATCAGTAAGTGATGAAAGCAAATTTGATATTGAGGTGACAGTGGTGTCCATGGTTTATGAACCTTTGAATGAAGCCACTGTAAGCAAGAAAGAATGGATAACCACCCTCACCAGTGATCTAGAGCATTCCGAAGCTTCAACATTTCCTTTTTGACCCAAGAAAAAAGCTTAGATGTCAAGCCTTAGAAAGTGGTGGGGTGAGCAAAGTACCCCATCACTTCCCAAGAAAACAAAGTAGAAGACCCCCTCCCTCCAAAAACCCTTAATAAAACACCCCTCCCTCCAAAAGCCCAAAATAAAATACTCCCTCCACCCAAAAGCCCAAAATAAAATACCCCCTCCACCCAAAAGCCCATATTAAAACAACCCCCCCCCAAAATAACTCCACTAACATTTACAATAAATAACATTTAAATAAAAGGTACTTACCCACTGAAGCACATCCTCTTCAGTGTTCTAAAACTACAGTCTGGTGTGGAGTTCCCCTAACCAATCCAGACACTGCTCTCATTCTCAGCACCAGGATTGAATGGAGTGGGTTGGCTAGAGGCTCCTTTAGGCTCTGAAGCTGTGCTTGGACTCCGCCCGGCTGTCTAAGACAGCTGGGTGGAGAGTTTCAAAGTGAGCATGTTACTTTGGCCGGTGCGTCCAGTCGACTTTGACAAAATCGATAGAAGCAAACTCTGGCACAAACTCAAGGAAATGAAAATACCATATGCTCTCCTAAACCAGCTAATATTGCTTCATACAAATACTTGGGTCCAAGTAAAGCTAGGGGATGGAAAGTACCTGTCCAGGAAAATCCCAACAACCATGGGGCTTAAACAGGGGTGCGTCCTGGCACCAACGCTCTTCAACTTATTTATGTCTGACCTTTCGTCAGAACTGGACATCTGCAATTCTCATCCGTCAGAGCTGGGAGGGCTTTTACTTTCCAACCTCCTGTACACAGACGATCTCGTACTGGTTAGCCAGACCCCCATCGGTCTCCAACACTTATTGGACACAACTAGTCGGTATTCAATATCTAATGGTTTAACCATTAATCACGACAAAATTAAGGTTATGAGGATACATCCATAGAAGGAAACCTCTAAATACTGCTGGCATACGGCAGATTTACCAATCAAAGTAGTTGACCAATATAAGTATTTAGGAGTGATGATGGATAATAAGGGGACTTTCAATTTACAAAAAGAAGCAATCAAAGGAAGAGGTAACTCGATCGCGGTAGCCATAAAATCGATCAAACAGAAAACTGCCGGCCCTAGTCTTATCCCACTGCTACAAGTCTGGCAAACGAAACTCATCCCGGCAATAACTTATGGGAGTGAGTGTCTGAGGGGAAGAGATGCAGTTACTTTGGATAGAACTGTCTCAAGAGCTGCCAGGATAATATTTAATTTACCAAAGTACTTCTCGCCAGCCCAAATAAGGCTTGAATTTGGCATGCAAAGTCAAGAAATAGCCCGCAAAGGAGCCTATGCTAAGAGCTGGTATAGGATAAAAAAATCTGAAGCAGGCACACTGAACTCACATTTATGGAATGAAATACACCTAAAAAGGGAGTGTGCAGCAAGAACCTATTTGACAGCATCAATAGATCGTCTGGGACTCAAGGAACATTGGGCAGCCTCAGGGTCCTACCATTGTTTTAAACAAATTGTAAACAAGACAGTGAAAAGGCTATCACTAGTAGAAGACAAGGCAATACTTACAGAAAGAGCCCACAGATGGTTTGTGGTCCACAGCTATGACAAGTCCTCTCCACAACCATACTTAGGCGCGGGTTTTAATAGAAAGAAGAAAAATACCTTCACATTCGATTGGGTATTTTACCATCTTTACCGCATCTTTCCCCGTGGAAACGACTTCAGGGTCAGTCAATATGCCGCCTATGTGAGGATACCAATGAAAGTGTTTTACACCTATTATGTATCTGCAGAAATTTACAGACCGAACAGCGACAGTTACTGAAACCGTTCTTTGTAAGTAAGCGGATAAGAACCTGCAGACAAGCTGTGAAGGCATGTTTCGTAGGTGGAGATGTACAGCTAGCGTGTCGCTTTGTTCAATTCATGGAAGTGACAGGGGCAAAAGCTCTTTCGTCAAGTGACCGGATCGCTTAATCTTTGCATCTCAAAGCCCCTTAAAGCGTTACATTAAAGCGAAAAGGACATTTTCTGGTCACCCAACACCCGGATGATACATGCTTAAGCAGAAAAGCGAACAGCAATTTTCCATCGTTGCTGTTAACAGCCTACCGATGACGGAACAGTCCCTCTTTCTTTGAGAATTGAGCCTTGCTTTTTTTTTTTAACTTATGGTCTGTGTAAACAATTATTGACAACTACTCTATGCATCTTAATACAATTTATGATAGTTTTTATATGTTTTATTTAAAAAAATGGTTTTAGAATATGAATTCTGCTGCTACGACGCTTTTTATATGGAAATTGTAAAGGTTTTAATTAACCAAACAATTAAATATTACTTACTTACTTACTTACTCAGTCAGCCACTGCTTCAGTCCTCTGCTGCCAATCGGCAGCTGCGGTGCTCCATAGTGAAAAATAAAATGGCAATTAAATCATTTCATTGCCATTTTATATTTCAGGTTATGCGCGGCTTGCAGCGGGCGTCGAGGCGATGCTCCCCGGCCTAATGAAGAAACAGCCGCTGTGTCAACCTCGGACCCTCTTGGATAATCAAAGATGAGCTCTCTATGGAAGGGGAGTTCATTGCTAGAAATGGTGTGCTGGTTGTTCTCTGTGCCTTAAGGCCATGTTAGCTTGCTTTAGTACAAGAGGGTAATCTCTTGGTACCAAAAGGAAGTTGTGAATGATGTATTGGTGACCAGCAATGGATCGTGATGTCGAAATGTTTATACAGGGTTGCCAGCCATGCGGAGAATCTGACAAGTCCTTGAAAGTTCGTGCAGCTGCCCTCATCCCTATACCACTTCCTGCAGGACCCTGGCAGAAGTTTAGCGTTGACTTAATTGGTCCTATGCATAGGTTACCAAGTGCCATGTATTATGATATAGTTGTAGTAGACTACTACAGTAAATGGATTGAAATGGAATTCGTTTATTCATCCACCACCCATAATGTTCTTACATTTTCAAATAAACCTTTTTGCAGGAGGGTTCCCCTTCAAACTTTTAAGTGACAACTTTGTCCTAATTTGTGTCCGCTCATAAGACTAACCTTTTCAAAGCACGTGGTATTACTCATCTAAAATCATCATTGTACCATCCACAATGCAAAGGGCAAGATGAGCCTGCCAATCGCATGATTAAAGAAACCATTCAACTAGCCCTAAAGAGTTACTTACCCATAAAAAATGCAGTGAGAAAACACCTTTGGGCGTATTGCACTACGCTCAAAGTCTAACTAACAAGACACCTTGTGAATTGTTAAGAGGGAGAGTTGCCTCCATCTCGCTCCAGCCAAGTTGGTTCAAGAAGACTGGCAAGGGTATTAATGTTTAGATTCCTGCTCAGGGATATGCTAATGTGTCGATCAGTGGGAGAGTTGAGAAGTGTCAAGTTAAAATGAAACACCAATATGATTTTTTTTTAAAGTCAGCCGTTCCAAGTATGATACGTATTGGAAACATGGTCAGGATTAAGAAACCACATGGCATGTTCAGTGGTAACATGTCCGGTGACCCTTTAAAAGTGATCAAGGTCATTGATTTAGCTATCATGCTTAGCAATGTTAGTTGGTGGAACAAATCTCAAGCAGTCAAGGTTGCACCTAAGCAATCACATTTACCAGGTGGGTCAAGTACCTCGGTCTGGGTTCCCTCAAATAGCAACTGTGATAAGACCATTCCTTCTGTCGGGCCACTCACCAGTCTATCAACACCAAGTAGCATATCACCACTTGATAAAGGCATGAATGTTAACCAAAACAGTGTTGTAACAGAATCTAGCCCAATATACTGAAAGCTTTCAAGGAATCTGGGTGAGCCAGTTAATTTCAAAGACTATTGGTCAGAGTGAATTTAACATTAGGAGGGGTAAAGATGTAATGTTCTTAAAGTTGTAATATTTACATCTTGTCCGGTCCTTTGCTCTTGGCCTACTTACCCTTCCTCTCTCTCCATTCTGTGTCTGTGTGCGTGAACAACCTTGCATTTGGGTTTTAGAATGTTGAAGGGGTGAGCGTATCAATCATGCATCCGATCCCCTTATGAAAGTCAGGGAGCAATGGACAGAAGACTTACCAGAATTAGATGACGAAGGCTGGGTGGAGGCGCTTGCCTCTCCACGGGAGGTTGCAATCTCATTGAGGCTTAAATTAATGCAATTAAAGATTCTGCACAGAACATATTATTCTAGAATGGCCTTGACCCACATGGGCTATGGGGAGGACTCAGAGTGTAGAAGAAACTGTGGGAGGGAGGGTATCTTTAACCATATCCTGTGGGAATGTACCAAGATTTGTGCATATTGGATGGCGGTTATCAATTGTATGTCTGAGGTACCTGGTAAAGATTTGAACAGGGATGCTGGACAGTGTCTACTTAATGTATGGGGACCGACGGACTTGAGTAGCAAAGAGAAAATCTGTCTGGCCCTGGGCTTTATGATTGCCAAACGTAATATCACCAGACTGTGGGGAGCGAGGGAGACCCCCAGCTTGCAATTATGGAAACAAGACATGGACTGGTGTATGTTTAGGGAAAAGACTATCTATGTTTCCAGAGGACGTCCCCAAAAATGGACTCATATATGGTCAAGGTGGAACGGGTATCATGGATATATTTGCGCTCCCCCCTTCCTCTTCCCTCTCCCCTCCTGGATGACCCTATACCCGCCGAGCAATGAGAAAATCGAATGTATATAATTGTGCTGCACCTGTGCCATCCAGAAAACTGTTTGTTAAATCACTATGTATTCACTACCCGAAAAATGTGATTGTATCTACCTTGCTGTCTTTAATTTAAAAAAAAAATGTTATCGAATTTTGAAGGGAAGGTAGCTTTAAACCAAATGTGGGTGCGGATAACAGGCATTCTGGACACAATATTTTCTGTGTGATAGAATACAACAGCTGTACTTCCTTAACTCATGTCTGTAATTACTACAGCAAGTTGAAACAGCAAGTTGAAACCATGTAAAATTATAGAACTTTTAAAGGAGTACAGGAGAGTGGAAACAAACTTTGAGAGGAAAGCTAACAAGAAAAGGAACTCCTGTGGCAGTTATAAGATTTAAGTTTAAAAGGCCTTCAAGACTGTTGATGGAGAGAGCCATCTCTGGGGAAATTCCTAAATCACAAAGGCTCATCCGTTAATTCTCCAAATAGTCAGATGTAATAGTTGGAGGGAGAATTGAGGTACAATTGGCTATCAGAAGGGGCACAAGGAAGAAGACACTCTAGATTCACTGCCTTTTGATAAAAGAGAAAGAACCAGGGCTTCAACGTCCAAGCTGGAGCAATCATGACACCCTGGGCTTCTCTATTGTATCCCTGAGATGATACTTCTCAGGGCGAAGGGGAGAAGGGATCCTCCATTCCCATTGACCCCTTATCCAGAGTTCCAAAGAAGTAAAGAGTGTGTTAAGCATCAATGCAGGTTAGCAAAGAAATTGATCTGGGGTTGATCTAATGAATAAAAAAGATGTCAAAACAGTTACACAGTAAAATCTGTGGAAGAGAGAGCTGGTGAACCATTGCAGGTGGTTAATGAGGTTTAATGCCCCCTTGGTGGTCTACATATGCAATTTGTCCATCTGCTTTTTTTACAATCATAGAACTAATTAGTTCAACGCTGACAGGGCACAAAACAACAGAGCATAGAGGATCATTGGTAATTCTGTCTAGTTCAAGGAAGGGGTATTAACAAGAGAGGATTTGTTTCAAGACATGTTCCTGAAGGAACACCCTTGTGACACAATAGGTTATGGGGGTTGGATGTACTCAGAGGATAACTGTTGCCATGCCAAGGATGGAGGGCTTCGCGCTTCAGGACTCCGGGGCCTGACCTGGTCCCTCATGGCCTGTAGTTGGCCCAGGAGAGGGCTGGGAATGGGGGTCCTACCCGAGCAGAAACTCCGTGTTGGTGGCTGGACCCGGGGCCCTACTCCTTCTTGGTTGGCGTGTGAGGGGGCCCTCGCTGTTGGTGTCGGGGACTCCTGGCGGACGTCAGAATTAAATTTGTGCCGTCGGACTCTGGACTTGTGCAGAGCATCCTGTTGAGCCTGTGTACATTCTTGGAGGACTAGGTGAGGTGACAGCTCCGTCTGAGGGGCCTCTCGGACTTCTTTGTTGTGGAGCAGATGCATAGACCATTGGTGCCCTTGCCACCGGGAGCCCCACCAAGGGCCATCATTGCAAGAATATTGAACTATTCAGACAGAGACAGTATCTTGATAGCAGCTAGGGACAGTCAGTGGACATGTTTGAAAACTGTAAAATTGCTATCTACTTGGACTACACCAAAAAAGTGCAGTCAAGCAGAAGTCGAGGGCTCACTTCTGCAAGCGCCCTGGGGAGGTCTAGGAGTGGCTGTAAATTTAGGACAATGCTGCTTGCCTTGCTCTGCAGGGAGCCTAGGGAGTGTCCCTGGTGCTGATCCCCGGCATGGGCGATGCTGAGATTGGCCCAAAGGGGCTGGTCCCTCAGATGCTCACCGAGTGACAATCCAGGATGATGGCACTATGCAGGCAGAGGGAGTCTTAGGGTCAGAGGTTTGGAAGTGTGTCTTCTGCCAGACACACTGGTGCAGGGTCATCCTCTGTCCACGGGTCCAAACAAGTAAGGAGAAATGACACTGGAGTGAAGTAAGAATAAGGCAATTTATTAACACTCATGAGTGGGTGTTCCATCCGACGAGCATCAAGAGGCACTCAAGGAGGAAGCACACCGAGCAATGATTACATGGGTTTTTATAGGAAAATGGTCACAAACAGTGGACGCCCAATGGTGTAAATAGAGCTTGAGAAATACACACACAATGAGGTAATACAAACCCCAACAGCCTTGGTGTTTAAGCAACTTTGAGTCTTGGAGCTGCATAACAAGATATGCTATCTATGTACAAGATACGCTATCTATGTACACTCTATTCATGGTTTAACCATTGATAGGAAACTCCGAGCAGATGCCAGCTGTTCTTTTTTGCTGCTTCTGCATGTACACATATTTCACAATACCCCGATCTGGTTTCTTTACACACAATTGTGCAGGGGGATTGCCAAGGACAGAGCAGGGGCTGGCAAAGAGGACAGAGAAAATGGATGACGCATAGGTCAACACGATGCAAGAAGTTGGGCTTTTTACATTTTACCAGTCCCTCCTTTTTAGCCTATGCTAATCCATTTTCAAAGCCCATATATTAATCCTGAATATCAATCATCATAAGTTCATCAATTTCCTGCTGCACCATTTGTTTATTTAATATATGAACGTCAACTGGATGAAGCTTCACATTGGTGCAGGCAGTCATGCAAATCGTACATATCATAGGGGCACACTGAATACAACAACAGCAAGTAAGAAAGATGGCTCCTATTATCACTATTACCATCAATATTTTCCATCCCCAAGTGGAAAGCATACCCCAAAACCATTCTGACCAAGTCCATGTTCCTTTGTCCTGGTGTATTTCTACAGCTATTTTATGCAGTTTGGAAATAGCATCATACACCGAAAGGCATCATCAGTAACGTACACACAGCAGCTACTTCCTATGATGCGACATGCCCCACCCCGATCAGCTAGTATCACATCTAAAACCATGCGGTTTTGTAAAGCCACAACCCTGGTAATTTGGAGCTCCTCTGTGATGTTTCCGAGGGCTTCCGTTGTCTGATTGATCCCTGCTTCCACCACTCGAGTCAGTTGTCTTCTCCTCCTGCTGTTTACTACCGGACCGATAAAGAAAAAGAAACCCAAATTGAGGTCAACATACTTATGTAATGAAGTGTCAGTTTGATACACCTCATCAATGTCTATAGTTCTTTTAGATCTCATTAGAGAATCATTGAACAATCGTCAATCTTTATGATAGGATGCAGGAGCCACAAATAAGGAAGGACACATAGCATGTTCCAGACCATCCACTTGGCAAATGAAAATAACCTTTGCTTCCACAAATAAAATAGGTGTTATGAGACGCTAGGAATCTGCTATTATTTGTTCCAGCTATGTTCAATATTGTAATGCAATCACTCTTCCCCACAGGGATAACGCCGACACTGCTTACACAGAGGAGGGCTCGCGCTCTTGTGACAACGATGACAGGAGGCCCATTCCCCTTGGCTGTTCGGGTGTTGGGAAAGACGTACCCTGTGGTGGAATTTCCTTTGCTGTATTCCTCCATTTCCCATAGAGTCCCTTTAGCCTGTGGGTTACCATCATCATCAGGGTAACATGCTTTATTCAGTTGTGCATTAAGTCCCCCTACATCAGCTGTGGAAACATTATGAACCTCAGAGGCCCACAGAAGTTCAAACCAGGCTCTACAGGAGCCATTATGGGAGAATGGTAGGGGAATGCGGGGTGTTCCTCCCTTCCTCTGGTGGGCTGGCAACATTCCACATACCCAGCAGTTGGTAGTATTTGTAGCGTTATGAGTATGATGTAACATCCGTATGAAAGTGTTATTTTTGTACGACAATCGGTGCTTCCTCTCATGATAAGGAAGGGTAAAGTAATAATTTTGCAAGGGGGAGGAGGGAGTGGTTAAGCAGACAGTACATTTCGAGCTGGGGCCACCTCCTCCACTATCCATAGTGCCGCCACCGATATTACTAACAGAATAATCAGGACCACCATGCACATAGTGGCCCATTTGGATATTAATTTATCCATTTTTCTTGATGGTACTAACGCAACCACAGGTCAGAGCGAGACCCAGGTATCACTGAGCACGTATCACAACCCGCACTGAACCTAGTTCAGCCGATTCTGCGATCCCACCGTGCCACAGCCGAACTGTCCCACTAATTGGGAGCAGGTCCTCCAGTATCTCTATCTGCTCCTTCCCATCCTTGGTCGTAGATTGTACCTTGTTACCGCAGGAATAGTCTGATCAGAGAACAGAATTTCTTCATTCGTAGGGGCGATGTTCTTCTGGGTTTGCAGTATCTCCTTAGAATCGCTTCTGCCTTCTGGTTGGAGAGCAGTTGCTGGTATCCTCTTGCAATGAGAGGCGTGGATCCAGTTCTTCCTTTTGGTGACGCGGAGAGCAGTCCGAGTTGCAAGCAGGACTTGTTCGAAGCCCTTCCAGCAGGGCTCCAAATTCTTGGCTTCATGTACCTGTTGGTGGATTAGAGACAATTTTTCAGTTAAGTTTTGTAAATAATCACTGAGGACGGGGTACTGTATTTCTTTTATCACATTTGGTCTTGGGGTCCCTACACATTCATAGGCCTCCCAAATACTATATCATAAGGAGAGAGACCAATCTTACTATGTGGGATTGAACGAACTGATAACAGGGCTAGGGGCAAAGCATCTGGCCATTTAAGGTCCTTTGTTGTCTGTATTTTAGCAAGTTTAAGCTTCAGTGTGGCATTGGAGCGCTCTAAAAGTCCCGCTGCCTGAGGGTAATTGGCAGCATGAAACTTCTGTTTTACCCCTAGACCTTTCATTAGATACTCTATTATCTAACCAGTGAAATGGGGGCCATTGTCACTCCATAGGACCCTACAAATTCCAAATCGAGGGAAGAATTCTTTCAACAAAATTTTAGCCGTTGTCAAAGCAGTATTATCCTTGGTTGGATAGGCCTCTACTCACTTGCTAAATGAACAAACCACCACTAAAGCATACTTCAAATTGTTACAACGTTCCAACTGGATATAATCCATCTGAAGTGCTTCGAAAGGTACCTGTTGGTGGAGAAAATCCACCTGTGGGGGTTGATACTCCCTTCCTGGGATTGTGTTGTAAACATATCATACAATGCTTTACTAAATGTTCAGCTGTCTTGCGAATATCTGGATTGTTCCAAACCTGTTCAGAGTGATTGACTCATTGCGTACATCAGTCGTATTCTGGAATTACTCTGCCAAGGGCAGCGATTTCCAAAGTGGTGCTTCTGCGGGGGTCTTTTTACCTGTGGGGATTGAGGGCACCTATTCTTCTGATTTTTATCATTCTACTGTCATTTATTGAGGTGACTTGATGCTGTTTTGAAGATAGAATTTGGGCGAACAATTTTCTTGGCCCAATTTGTGAACTGATCATTGCGGAAGACTATTACGTCTGTTTGTGTGAATTACAGAGCTCTGAGGAAGTTCTCTTGGCTATTTGCCGAACTGAATGAAACGCGTTGGCTGCTTGTTTGTGAAACCTCATGTAAACTTGAAAATAAAGGATTGAAAGAAATTTAAAAGGACTGAATAAGCTCTTTTTTGTTCAAGTTCACTGCTCTACATGTAAAAAATCTTCTGCAGGGGTGTCTATATGTGGGGCAGAATTCCCTTTGTCCACTGCACGCTAGGGTGTTTCAGCATCTGAACTCCATTTTGATTTCGCGTCTCTGGGCTGGGAGGCATAGAAGGGTGAAATTGTCCACCCTGGCTCGCCGTTATGAGAAGGGGGCTCTGAAAGTGCAGCGGTTGGAGATTTTTTTATTACACTGTGCAACTGCAGCATGTGGCTAGATGGCTGGAGTGTGGGGCTAGTAATGAGAAACAAATGTTGGTGGGAATGGTAGAGGTTGCGGATCTCACAACTTTGTTGATGGAGGGAGATGGTGTGTCTCTTGACTTGACTTAAGCGGTCCAGCAGACCCCACATATTTGGAAGAAACTAGTGAGGGTTGTCCTTTGCATAGCTCCTTTCAAAGGGAATTACTAGTGTGGTTACTTGCGCCAGAAAACATGTTCTTTCAGGCCTGGGAGGAGGGTGGCTATGAAACATTTGAGGACTTCAAACCCAATGAAAATGTTATTAAATTTGAGGATGCACAGGTGGATTTAGGTTGGGCCCATTGCACTTTTTGAACTATGTTGGTCGGGCGGACCTGACCAGGGAGACCTGGATCACTTTTCTGGTGGCACCGGCTCCTTCCTGCATGCTGGAAATCCTATTGACCTGCGGGTCTGGTCAATACTTGGTGTCCTTATTATACAAAGCAAAGGTGACTGATGTTGTGGGATGCCCTTTACAAGCTCAGGCGACATGGGCGACTGGCCTGGGGGCACCGCTGATGGACATGGACTGGCTGCGCATAAGTTCACTCACCAAAACAGTATCTAGAAATGCTCAATTTAAGCTGGTCCACTACAATTTCCTGCATCACACTTACATGACCCACATGAAGTTGCATGAAATAACCCGGTGGACTCCTGTCCAGGATGCGGGAGTCCAGGGGCTATTTTTTTACATTTTTCCTATGGGAGTCAGATGCTGGAGGATTTTTGGGTGCAGGTAGTCGAGAAACTAGTACATGCCACCTCATTGCAGTGCTCCACACCTTGCAGTCTTGCCTCTTGGGCAATATAAGCAGGCCTTAAGGGTGCAAGATAGCAAATCTTATATCTCCAGCTTGCACTGGTCCTTACCTGCCTGAGGTTGGCCATAACATGGGTGGGTCAGCGTGCCCCGGAGAATGAGACTGATGGCTGGTGCTGGGATGAACACTAGCGGAAGAGATTCACATGAAACTCAGGAGGAGGGATGAGAAAGTAGAGGATGATGTACAACTGTTGAGGTCCGTGGGAGACAGGTTTCTGGCGAGTGAGGACGTTTCTTCAAGTGATATATCTACTGACATAGAAAATTAAAGCCCGAAGAAGTCTTGGGATGGGGCGAGGTGTGCCACATGATTTGTGCACGGTGGATGCACTGTGCTGCATAGATCGATGTACTACCCCTGTGTGGACAGCTGTTGTGGCATATACTGCGGTGATTCTGTTCTCTTCTTGACACCCTGCATGCTGTGGCAAATGTTCTTTGCTGCTATGTTGGTTCATTTGTACTAAAAGTTAAAAAATAGTTTTTGTGGTTAAGGAGACAGCACAGAACCCAGGAAAACCATCGAGTCAGGTACGGCAAGGGTTTGTTAAAAACACACAATCATTAGAGCAAGCATCGCTATATACCAGGTAAGGCTTTATTAGTAATAGACAGCTGAGCTTGTACAGTTAAAAATTATCTTTCTATTTGTTAGAAGTGAAGGTGTCGCATAAATTAGACGTGTGCAATGCTAAAAGTAGATGTGAGACACTACTGGCCAAGGTTGTATGCAAGGGAGAGTTCCAGTCCATTCATTTGGCATGGAATATTCAATACCAGGCAAGCCCATCCCTAGTCAAGCGTGAGATTATACATAGAGAATATGGATACCCTCAAACATTTCTTACCACCGGCAAATTCTAGTTTTCTTATGGTGAATATGTTTAATGATGAGTTTGGGCAGCAGAGAGAGAGTGTCTGTTCCCCATAGATACGACGCAGGAGAGAGTTTGTTTTCAAGCTCCCAATTCTTCCGAGCCAAGATGTCTCAAGCCTGCCCCAGCAATATAAACCTTTATAGAGGACGTTCGGAAGCAATGGGGTATTGAACAGATATAGATCTTTGAAATGATTTGGAAGCTTGATCCCTTGATATTTGATTGGGCCTTAAGTCCATCTTGGGCCACAGGACCGTAAAAGGGATTTGCAACTATGTAAGGGGTTCTAAAACTCCCATACCTTGCGATTTGTCATAATTTAATTTGACTCCTGACACTGCATTGAATCTGAAGAACTGTTCTAAGAAGGCAAGAAGCAAAGGTCTGGTCTGGTTCAGTCAGATAGCATAAAGCAGCACTCGCTCCCGCCATATCAGGACTGCTAGGGCTTTTTTAGACAAAAGGCTCCTTCAAGAGGGAAAACAAGAGCGGAAACAAGGGCCACCCATGACGAGGACCACGTGCGGATGGCACTGAGTGTGACAATCACCCATTCCTGTTGATCATACCCAATTTGGAACCAAAATGGGCTTGTATAATCAATAGGATACTAGGGCGAAGGCCCACTTCCTTCAAGAACGTTCGTGAGGTATGACCAGGGCGCCCTGGTGCATGGCTTCTCTGCATCCAGCGAGAGAAGGACGGCATCTTTTCTTCTCACTCTGCAGTTTCATTGAGGTTGGCCGCCACGCAAGTGTCATCGCATTCCTGGTGGTTTTACATGAAGACAGATAGGTAGAACAATCAACAATGAGGCCAAATATCCTGTAACCATTGTCAATAGTGCAATACATATTTTACATAATAGCTCAATACAGAAATTGGCCACAAAAGGTTGATTCTTTATAGACTTCATTGATAGGGAAATTGTTGATTTAATCACGGATTGTGTGGGGAAGTCCGAGGAAAGGAAGTAATCGCACATCTTGGTTAGTATGCCAACAGCTCGCGATATGGAAGGAGACAGAGAACCCATTGTGCCCTGGTCCTTTTGTTCCACATTATTTTCTTTATAGCTGCTCCAAACTTTCATGTAGCAATTGGTTCCTCTAAAGAGGCCAAATGAAAAGATTCCAGTCTAGGAAAATCCAAATCCCTCCAGTCTAGGAAAATCGAAATCCCATAGTTATGCATCTTCAAGATCACTGCCTAGCATTTGGCACAGAGAGGGCAAAGTAGTATGCATGGAATACCCCGAGAATATCTGATGTATCAGAAAGTGCTATGCCATTTTCGTTTTTAAGTTCAATAATGTGATTTTTCATCTGATGCTTCTTAAATTTATAGGCTAAGAGACAATCAGCCTTCTCGCCCATTTTTTAAATATATTTGTGGGCATGTTTATGAAAAAATCGTGCATCACAGCAAGTCACCTTGGTGCGTTGCACGAGAGGGTAAGGGCCGGAATGCGTAGATTTCAACATAATACGCACAATGTGTTACCTAGCACCAGCACAGGCACCCTTGCACCCTTGCACATGGTGCAAGGGTGACTGCGTGTAAGCAGGATTGTTTTAGTGCAGGAAGGGACGCCTCCCTGCTCAAATACAATCCTCTGAGGCATTTCCCTCTTTCTACGTGTGCTGCAGAATGGAGTACACGTAGAAAGAGGAAGTAACAAGGAGAAAATAAAGATATTTCTCCTCATTATGCCTCACCTGGGGAGGTGTAGCATTTTGACGCATTCCCAGGTCTACCAGTAATGGTAAATCTGGGCATGTGCCAAAATCCATGGGTGGATGCGTGGGAGCATCCATGCTCCACCCATGGAACGCCCCCCTGAGGCACAGTAGCTCAATACAGTGATTTGCGCTGCATTTAGTTACTCTAGATTTATCAGGCCACACAAGGTGGCCTTGCGTGACTTGATGAATGTTACTTAAGAGTTGTGCCGCTTTTGCGCCCCATTGGTGGCACAAGGACGATGTAGCTCTTTAATAAGAATGCCCCTTGGTTAAGATATAGCAATTTTCTTGCAGCTCCCTTCATGTATATCTGAACCGGCCCCCCTTTTTAGGTCTCGCCTGACCCAGCGCATGCGCTGGTCTGGCGAGACTTTTTGAGAGGGCTCCAAAAAGTGCTGCCAGCCTAGACCTACAGTGCATGTGCGCGGGCGCGCGCATCGCGATTACTTTCACTTTCACGGCCGCTTTGATGTTTGATCGCGATCACCTTCACTTTCGCGGCCCAACGGCCACTTGACATAGCCAATAGGTCTCGCTTTGGGACCTTATAAGTATTTAGCTATGCAACTGTTGCATGGCTAAACACTTATAAGGTCCCAAAGGCGAGACCTATTGGCTATGCCAATGCTTGTTTTCCTTAGGTCACTGTCTGTATTACAGGAACAATTTCATATATTCTCAGTTCATTTCTGTTGTAGTAGGGCCTACCACCATTTGAGCGTATACCACATTAGGGTCTTGATTAATGGAGGCAACCCTGATGGGCAGTACTCCAGAGAAGACATCTGGCATGATACGCAAGCATAGGAGGAACGTCTTCAGGGCGTGCTGAGCGGTTACCGCTCTAAGGTATAGTGAGTAGTACTTGCGGAGCTGATGGCTTAAGGAAAGATACAGGAGCTGAAACTGTATGACATTAACATTCTAACTAGTATGTCTGTGAGGCTACAATCTGTTGCTTGTGAAGTTTATTGATAGTGGCTGGCAGCATTCGTCTTTCAGAGTTTTCTGTCAATATTGCCTGTGTATAGCTTTCTTGGAAGAGTTCTTTGTGACTGTTGTGGAGAGGAGTTGCTTGGAGGACCACAACATTCTTGATGCTACTGAAAGATGTCTTCTTTAAAAGACTTACCTGAGCCGTGTCATTAGAGAGCCAGGTCTTTTTAAATAGACGTCTGGTCAGTTTTATTGCACAAGTGATTGTTTTCTGTTACTTTTTAGGTCTCGCCTGACCCAGCGCATGCGCTGGTCTGGCGAGACTTATTGAGAGGGCTCCAAAAAGTGCTACCAGGCCAGCCTAGAGCTACAGTGCATGTGCGCGGGCCGCTTTGATGTTTGATTGTGATCGCGATCGCGATCACTTTCACTTTCGTGGCCACACGGCCGCTTTGCATAGCCAATAGGTCTCGCTTTTGGGACCTTATATGTATTTAGTTATGCAACTGTTGCATGGCGAAACACTTATAAGGTCGCAAAGGCCTATTGGCTATGCCAATGCTTGTTTCATTTTACAGTACACCTCAATTGCCACATAGAGCGATCTTCTTCTAATAACTTTAATTACAATGCATGTGTTGACTACAACAGCCACGTTATCCTACTACTTCACTTGATACTTGACTAGTTTCTCAACCAGAATAGAAACTGTGCTTCTGAAGGGGTATTTTCCAGTATCCTGTTCATTTTGCACCCCCGCCTATTGGGATTGCTGGACTTCTGGCAGGACCAGGAAACAGATCAGCATGTTGCCTCTTTATTGCTTTTTCTCCAGTGTTCCCCTCCTTTTCCATATTTCCCGTGTGTTGTGAGGAAAGAGTCTCTGTACTACTTCCCACTTGAATTGTATGTCCTAAACACAGACCCCAATCCTCCTCCTCCTCTTATTTTCTCATTCCCTTCTAGGCTCACTTACCCTAGGGCATCAATTTTCGTTTTTTGCAAAACTGACTCAAAATACCTCGATATGAAAAGAGCCTAATTGTACTGCCCTTAGTCTGATCCACGAAGAAGGTTGCAGGATTTTGGGGGTGTGAGAGCTCATTACTCGTTGCAGGGATAAACGTCTTTATTATTGATTCAGCTAAAATCACAACAATAACATTTACCAAGGCTAACAATACAGAAGCTAAAACCAAGCTCATAGACTCCACAATATCACTTTATAACAACAGTTACAATTTAATTCATACACTTGATTCAGAAAAAGTGTTTAAAAACACTTTTCTTTAAACCTAAGTCGCGGGGCAACTGCTGCAGGGAGTGTGAGCGCCTCTCTGGAGGTCGGCGCCCTGGGCGAGGGCCCGGCTTGCGCTTACTAAAGGTGTGCAGTCCAACTGGCCCAGTTGGACTGTACAAGAAGCAGTGAGGAAGCAACGACTTTAGTTGGGATAGGCTAGCCACGATTTCTCTTTTCCAAGAAAAATATTACAGAACTGATAAAGAGACGCTGCAGCTGCCCCAGAAACAAGCCAAGGCCAAGCCATGAACACCCAGTAGCAGAGGTCCTGAAGATGATTAATACATCTCATGCTGGAGCTAAACATTTAAACTTGGTCACTGTAGAGGGAAATATATCTATGAATGTCACTAATGGCACTGTGCAGATGAAGGAGGCTGTTCAGGACCTGCAAAAAGGATACAAAAAATCTAAGACCTGGGCCTGAAGGCTTGAACTGAGGATACTGAAGGGAAGTCCCAAAGACATAATATCAGAACATAAGGGTAGATTAACCAAGAGGGCTTACGGCCCATTTGTGGGGCTCTTACTGGAAACCTGGATAACAAAGGAACTGAAACCGAGAAGTCTCCCTTCCTTGTTCTCAGTGCATAGGGTTCATAGAGGCCTGGTCCCACCCTGGTCTCTGGGTGTAACTCCTAGAATTGTATATTTTTGTTTTTTTAAGCTACTGGGACAGAGATGCCATTCTACAAAGTGTACAACAAAAGGACATAGTAAATTTGAAAACACGACCTGGATGCATTTTCCAGACTATACTCAAACAGTCCAAAGACTGAGGTGCTCCCATGATGCAGTGAAAAAGAATCGCAGGAAATTATACTTTAAAAAAAGTGATGCTGTTCTTTACAAGAAGACAGAAACCAGACAAAAACCTGATGATAAGAAACACGTGGAGACGCTCATAGAAGATGGCAAAGTGAAGAGGGGAGCAGTTCTCGGAGTGAACACCATTTAGGGACCGCTCTTATGAAGCTCAGAAGAACAGAACATAAAACATCAAGATGACAGCACTTCAATGTGGCAAAATTACAGGACCCCAAGACCGAGAAGGTTACACATCAAAAAGAGTTTCTAACTCCTGGCATACACGGAAGATCAGTCTGAGCTATCTGCAAATGCAGTTAACAAGAAATGGCAACAAGTCTCTTCAATATATGTGAAGAGCAGTGAATCAAGCCTGGAGACAAAGGCAAGTAAGAGAAAAGAATGTACAGGAGAAGACACATGGCAAACTATTGAAAACAGGGGGACAGTAAAAAAAGAAGAAACTCACAAGAGGCCAAATATGAGAGGCCGCAGGAGAAATAGAATCAACAGTACACAGAAGCAAACACAGCAGTCAAAAGAAAGATAGGAGCAGACAAGAGGACATACATTGATAACCTTACCAGCCAAGCAGAAGAGGCAGCCAGTAGAGGAGATCGTGTGCAACACACAACGCCCTATCATGGACCAGCAAGGCAGACTACTCACAAAAGCGAACAAGCAGGGAGCACTTCAAAGGAGTCTTAAACAGACCAGCACCAACAAAAGTAGGGACATCCAACCCTCCACATAAATAAGAAATTGTCATTGCCATCCAAACTCTCAAGAACGGAAAAGCTCCTTGCCAAGAGAACCTGAAAGTACAAATGCTCAATGCAGACCCTGAAACATCAGCCAACATCCTCCAACCACTGTTTACATCGATCGGGGTGGGAACGAAAGTACCAGACGATTTGAACAAAGAAATAATCGTCAAGATTTCAAAAAACGGAACATTAACCAACTTTAACAACTGGTGCGGAATCATCCTTCTGTTAATCACGAGTAAAATCCAGGTGAAAATCATTATACAGCACATTTCTGATGCCATGAACAAAAAGTTAAGAACAAGCTGGGTTCTGCAATGGCAGCAAGTGTGTTGATCAGATTCTTACTCTGCGCAACATCGCAGAGCACTGCACGGAGTGGCAGAGACAACTATATATCAACTTTATTGATTTTGAGAAAGCCTTTGACAGTATCCACAGTGACAGCCACTGGCGTATACTGAGAGCCTGTGGCATAGAAACGCAGATGGTTCTCCTCATCAAGAGCTTCTATGATGATTTTAGCTGCAAGGTGGGTGATAGTGAGTAAAGCTTCGAAATCAAGACCGATGTGAGAAAGGGATGCCCAATATTAGCGTTGCTCTTCAACCTAGTCTTTGACTGGGTGTTGCGATGCACAGCAGAAGACCAAGCCAAAGGCTTAAACCATATTTTCTACACTTGAGGGCCTTTATTATGTGGATGGCATTGCCTTGCTCTCACACACCAGCATATGCAGGAACATATATCTTGCCTCAACATCTATGCATAGTGGGCCACAAAGAGCAATACTAAGAAATCAACAGCCTTGGCCCTCAGCATCCCAAACCCTTCACCAATTAAGGTGGATGGAGAGGACCTGGCCATGACTGAAGAGTTCACCTACCTAGGCAGTACCATCAGACATTATCGAGGGGCAGGCAATGATATCAAAGCAGAATGAATAAGCCAGGAATCCCTTTAGGGTGCTGAACAATGTGTGGAGGTCATCTTCATACAGCACCAATACAAAGTTGAGTTCTTGGATCAGAATGCTAGTGGATGACGAAAAGCGGCATCACCAAACTGTCAGTCTTCCATGCAGTAACATGAGAAGAATCTTGCACATTTTCTTGCCCTGAACCATCTCCAACCAGGAACTGTTCACGAAATGCAAACAGACAGCATGAACACCATCATTATGAGAAAAAGATGGAACTAGATAGAACACACCATCAGAAGAGAACAAGACGCCATCACAATAGCAGCTCTCGACTGGGTCCCAGAAGGTAAATGGAAGAGAAGCAGGCCAAAAAACACCTGGAGGAAAATTGTGGAAACAGAAATGAAGACCTTGAACTGCAGCTAGCGATCAGTACAAACACTTGCCCAAGAAAGACAGAAGTGAAGGCCTTTCATTGCGGCCCTACATACCAGTCAGCAGAACAGGCAGAAAAAACAGTAAGCAAGTATGTTCTCTGCAAAACTGAAGATACTGCAAGGTGAGCATTCACATTTTTTTCACAGAACTTGAGCTGCAGTGGTCTTAGTGGCAGACACTGAACTATGTACCTGGCTAAGGAGAGGGGGATGGGAGGTGGTTCTAAGCAGTGGTAAGGCTCCCCAAAAAGATAACTAAGAGATTTTGAATTTAGCGATGAGCCCCTCAGAAAGCAGATCACCTAAAGCTCTGGCATACATAAAGATCCAGAATGATAGAAGTCTGGCTGGTTTCTTCGGTTTTCATCAAACTAATGATACATCAGGCTGCTTCATTTGAACATCTGTATTCTGTAGTTGTCCTTAAAGATAGTTGGGCCATAAAAGCTGTATTGAGATGTGGGAAACAGGTTATAACTGCTAAACCTAATTTATAATGGAACAACAAATGCCAGGTCAACCCACCTTATGCAAACTCCACTGATTCCTCTCTCTTTTAGCTTGGGGATAGCACCAGAGGCACCCAATGTGCATTTTTGAATTATACTCGTGACACGGAGAGAGAACATGCAATAGCAACGATAATAATCTCGGTTTATCTTCTGCAATAGTTTAAGTAGGACTAAATTCCAGTTAGGTTTTTCTTTCCAGAGTAGTTGGGCATACTGAATAACTAGGTTGGACACTATTACAGTGGGGATATATTCTTTAAACCCATTCCAGAAGGCCAAACAGGCATTCTTTTGAACGCCTGAGATAAGGAGGGATATGTCTCCATATAATACACAGAGATTACACCTCACCATCGTCTGGCTCCAACTTAATCCCTGCCTCACAGAACCTCTGCAACAATCTCTCTCAATTTTTCAGCAACAAAATCACTGCTATTTACAGCAACTTCAACCCGTTACTGGACCCAACAGACCTTGCCAAAGGCCTTTCTATCATATTCGAAAGAACCAATTCTAACCACATGGCCCGTCATCACCCAGATGAAACTGCTGCTTCTATGAGGTCCATCCAGTCAGCGGCCCCACTGAACACCTGCTCTGACCATACCTACTCCAGAGGACTGCAACACATCAGCACGATGCTCACTCACATTCTGAATTTCTCCACCTCTTCTGCGACCTTCCCAAATGCTTAGAAACATGCAATTGTCCTCCCATTGCTGTAGAAACCCACTATGAACCCTTAATTGCATGCCAACTACAGATCAATCACCTTGCCAAGGTCTTAGAGAAAATGATCAACAGACACCTCTCCAAATACCTCAACGACCACCAACTCCTTGACACAACTCAATCAGGTATCAGATTCAACCACAGCATGGAAACTGCCCTCATCGCTGCCACAGGAAACATCAGCATGACACTGGACAGAGGAGACATGGAGGCCCTCATTCTCCTGGACCTCTACGCAAGAGTTGAAACAATCTCGCACCTAATCTTCATCAAACACCTACACAACATCGAAATCCAAGGACATGCACTCTGATGGATCTGCTTCTTCCCGACTCGAAGGAACCAGTCAGTCAGCTTTGCACCATACACCTCGGACACCCGTGACTTCATCTGTGGAGTTCAGCAACGATGCTCACTGAGTCCGACCCTCTTTAATACATACATGATCCCTCTAGCCAGCATCATCTGATATCACGACATCTAGCCAGCATCATCTGCTCTCACATCAATGTCCCATCGTACAACGACAACACCTAACTCATTCCCTCCCTAATGCACAAGGCATCCAGTACCTGGATCAAGATCAAAGCCTCCATGACTAAAATCTCTCATTGGATGAAGGCCAACTGTCTAAAGCTTAACTTGGGTAAAACCGAAATCGTGATCTTTCGGAAGAGCACTTCACCAGGTTGGCCATCAGAGCTAGGAGTGACACCCAGAACAAGATTCTTTGGTTCATCATTGACCGCAAACTCGACATGACGGCCCAAGTCAATGCGTCACTGCCTCATGCATGCTTTCATACCCTGAAGGGGCTGAGGAAGATTTTCAAATGCCTCCCAATCAGCACCTGGAAAACCATCACACACGCCCTGGTCACAAACAAGCTGAACTACAGGAGCACCTTCTATGCCAGGATCAACAAAACCTCGCCAGAAGGCTGCAGACTATTGAGAACTCGGCGGCCGGTATCACTCTCAATCTCCCATGCTGAACTCCCATTACACCACACCTGAAAGATTCTTTTTTTTAAAAGATCTTTTTTTATTTTCTACAAACAAAGTAGAACAGAGGTCCACATTGACACAGCGTTAAGCCTACAACCCATTTAGGGCCGGCCGCGTTTCATCCAAGGCTCTCCAAGAATATGTGAAGGCATCAATAGACAGTTTAAAACACAGCATGTCGCCTACAACCCTTGGTGGGCCGGCCGCGTAACATAACATATGTAACAGTATTAGAGTGTTGTGCGAAGTGTCAGGACCTTCTCGGTGTAACAACAAGAACAGTAAGAACACGGGCAAGAGGCCCATCCAAAGCGGATAGTAGAGACTAGACAGAGAAGGGGCAAAAGAGGAGAGGAGAAGAGAAAAAGGAAGTATACAGCAACAAAAGCGGCTAGGTAGATGGACGGGAATACGCGCGCAACAGAACATGGTATTAGGAGTGTATATCTTGGAGCTTGCCGTAGGGGGCGTCACCCAGGGCTGATCTGGTTACGCAAGGAGCCTATTGGGATCCGACGGGAGTATGGCATCCTCAAAAAGTCGTAACGCTCTAAGCTTGGGGGGTAGATAACGCGCATGCTCTACTTTACAGAGGTAGTGGATTAAGGGTCGCCAAACAGCAGTAAAGCGGGTGTCACGTGATTGCAGTCGCACTGTAAAAAGTTCCATAGTTATCACATGCCATAAGCGCGTGTACCAAGCAGTTATTGGGGGAGGTTCCGTTTTTTTCCGGTACAACGCTATAATTTGTTTAGCCGCCCCAAGTATATGAAGTGCTATAGTCCAATCGCTGCGGGTAAGTGCTTTCAGGTTGGTAGGTTTAAGGCCCAAAAGAATCGTGGTTGCAGACTCAGGCAGGGGAAAGCCCAATACCTCCTTGATATGACTAAGGACTTCCTTCCAGAGCAGGGTCAAGAGCGGACACGCCCACCAAATGTGAATGAAATCCCCAGAAGCATTCAAACACCTCCAGCACAATGGGGACACGGCAGGGAACATTTTGTGCAGCCGAGTAGGCGTATACCATTGCGTCATAATTTTAGATGCATTTTCCCTCTGCGGATGCTGCGATAGACCCTAGGGATATCTCGCCAAAGGCGATTCCATTGTATTGATGTGATTTCCGTGGTTGACGTTGATTGCCATTGGCGCTGATATGAGTGTGGGGGTAGTATTGGAGGGTGCTGTAGGATCTGGTATGTCCGAGAGATAAGGCCCTTCGATTCATCAAAGGAACGGACCAGCCATTCAAAAGGGGTGAATGGACGGACAGCGGCCTGTTGCATCTCAGGTGAGGACACCCAATGCCACAGCTGTGCATATTGTAGTCTCGCGCTCAGCGGGAGACAAAAGTCCTCCCGACACCGGGCAAATGTCTGAAGTGTTCCCCCCTCATACAAATCTCCATTCACTCTGCATCGCCCCTGTAGCCAGTTAGCGAATGTTTGTGGGTGGAGGGCCGAAGGGAATAGTGGGTTACCTGCAATAGGAGTATGGGAGGAGGGAAAAGTGGTTAGTCCCTTACGCACTGCAACCTTGTCCCATATATCCAGAACCGTTTTAGTAGGTACTGCGATATAGGCACTGTGTGAGCGAGCTGTACGATGGTGCCATGCAAGGTCCCAGATGGAGCGTCCAGTTACCGTCCTGCCCATATGGAACCATATCTTTTCGCTTTCAATGGCTATCCACTCCGAAACAAAGCGGAGATGCGAGGCCCAATAATAGTCCAGAAGGTTAGGGCATGCTAGTCCCCCTCTGTCTCGCGGCGACATGAGGGTCTTGTGAGAAAATCGCGGCCTACATCCGCCCCAGATGAAGTGAATGAGATCTCGCTGGAGGCCCTGTATTTGGTGCTGCGGGATAGGGGTGGGGAGACATTGAAATAAATATAAGATTTTAGGGAGTATCGACATTTTCACGGCATTAAGCCTACCCAACCAGGAAAGCGTTAGGGTTTTCCATCCCCGTAAGTCTTCCAGAACAGTCCTCCTACATTCTCGCCAATTTACCTGGGTCCATGTGTCCAAGGTGGGAGTCAATTGAAGTCCTAAGTACCTGATATGTTCCGTGGCCCATTGATAAGGAGCGAGCGTTTTCAAGATTGGTATCTCTACTGTCGGGATCGTGAGGTTCAGAGCCCAAGATTTGCCCTGATTAATTTTAAGGCCTGAAGCTTGCTCAAAAGACTGTAACAGGACGTGAAGCACCGGAAGGGATGTATGTGGACCCGATATGGTGAGGATGAGATCATCCACGAAGAGTGCTACCTTATTCTGCCTGCCACCAAGAGAAATCCCATGTATGTCCGCATTCTGCCTGATCATCTCTGCTAAGGACTCTACCACCAGGGCAAACAACAGAGGCGACAAGGGACAACCCTGCCGTGTACCTCTATATAGGGAGAAAGGGTCCGTAAGTTGTCCATTAACCCGAACCCTACTTGCGGGGATAAATAAGGGGCCATGATCATAGAGATCATGTTCCGGCCCAGTCGATCTTTTGCAGCACCGCACGAAGAAAGCCCCAGTCCACCCAATCAAATGCCTTCTCAACGTCAAGCGAGAGAAGGCAGGCTGGTATATTCCAGTGCTGTGCCATCCTCACCAGATGCGCGATTCTACGCACATTGTCCGCCCCTTGCCTATTGCGGATGAAGCCAACTTGATCCAGCCCCACAAGGCCAGGCATGTGGGGATCCAAGCGTCTGGCAAGCATTTTGGTGTAAATTTTGAGGTCCGTTTTCAGCAAAGCAATGGGGCGATATGATGCACACAATGTGGGATCTTTTCCCGGCTTGGGGATAAGAGCTATTTCAGCCATACCCATGGAGGGTGTCGCCCCTTCCGTGTCCGAGAAGGAATTATATAGTCGCAGAAGGTGTGGCTGAAGTTGTGGTAGGAACATACGGTAAAAGACCATTGGCAGGCCATCTTGGCCTGGCGTCTTCCCGAGAGGGAGATCTTTCAACGCTGCCATCAGTTCCTCCGCCGTGAGAGGATCTTCTAATTGTTTGGCATGGTGTGGGTGGATTGGAGTCCAGGGGCACTGGGCTAAGATATGATCTATATGGGCTTGGGAGGGCGTTTCCGCCGTATAAAGGGCAGCGTAATAAGCCCTAAAGGCCTCGTATTTAGCTTGCTCCGTGGTGGCCCAGGTCCCATCCGGCGATTGAATATTCGCTATGTGAGCCTTCGCTGCACAGGCCCTCAAGCGCTTCGCCAGTAATCTGCCCACTTTGTCTCCCCCTCAAAATATCTTTGTTTTAAGGCTAACAGGGACCGCTCTGCTTTATTGGTGCGCAGAGCTGACCCCGGAGGTTAGCAAGTCGCCGCCGACTAGAGATCGAAGAATGGCCCTGATCTTGCTTCTCTAACGCCTTAATGTCTTTGGAAAGGCTATCTTCCAGGCTGCGGACTTCCCGCGCCGTGCAATCAATAAAGATGAGATGTGACCGCGGATTGTAGCCTCGAAGGCATCCCACACCACAGGAAAGGGAGTCTCGGGAAGGTCATTGCTCACAAAATAAGAGTCAATGGCGGTCTGTATGCTCTCCACATCAGCCGGATCACACAAGACATGTAGGGGCAAACGCTACCTCGGGAGGTGGGTGGGGCAAGCAGCCGGTTCCTTCAGAAGGAGCTCCACGTGGGCATGGTCAGATAGCGATATGTCAGACATAGACGCCCCCAACGTGTCCATCATGATGTCATGCGAAATAAAAAGATAATCAATACGTGAGTACGAGCGGTGAACGTGGGAGTAGTACGAGTAATCCCGCACCTCCGGAGAGTGGTATCGCCATACATCCAGCAGGTCAAGGTCTGTTATCTGTTTCCGGAGTGTGGAGGACATGGCCCCTGCCCCATTGGAAGAAGCTTCACTACGGTCCATCGCAGAATCCCACACCAGGTTAAAGTCTCCCCCCAAAATTAGGGAGGGGTCGCCATATGGCACATGTTCCCGCAAAAGTGTTCAGAGATAGGAGCCCTGCATCTGGTTTGGTGCATAGACATTACACAGTGTAAGTAGGCGTCTCCCCAGCCTCACCCCCGCCCTGATGAAATGTCCATCCGGACTGTTAAAGACCTGATGCCAGATCAGCATAGAATAGCCACTCCAGCCGTTTTGGTAGTTGCTGTGGCCCAGAATTGGAGGGGGTAGTTTGGGTGCACCATGCGGGGGGTATCTATGTGCAGTAGGTGGGTCTCTTGCAGAAAGATAATGTCTGGGCTATGCTGATGCAGGTAGCGCCACACCTGTTGCCGCTTATTGGGAGAATTGAGCCCCTTGACATTAAGGGTTCGTACCTTTAAAGGGCCGGGAAGAGCCATAAATAAAACGGATCCCAAATTAGTCCATCATACCACTGCAGAAAGCATTGCAGGGGAATGGAAGGGGGATGCAGGAGTGGGCCTACTCTGTCAACATGCACGCGTCGTAGCTGTGGGGTCATCCATCCGCCATACCTAGTAATAAAAAAAAATGGAAGAGAAAAGATACAGACAAGTAGGAAGACAGAGAATAGAAAGATGTGTAACCAACTTTGGCCAACCGGGCCACATTGTCCTGTTCCAGTCGCAGGCTAGCCTATACCCTAAGGTTCGGATAAGCCCAGAGACGTCACTCTCTCAGAAACAGAGAGAAACAATGTCGTCGCTGCTCTCTAGTTCATCCAGACGGAGTGCTCCGGCACCAGCTACACCGCAAAAAAAATAAAGAAATGGGAGCTGGGGTAACGTCAAGGCCCCCATACCAAACATCAAGTCTGACTAGAAAGAGCTAGACTAGAAGGAGCAATGTTCCCAGAGGGGTGTTCCAAGGGCCATCACGGGTATATGAGCCGTTGATCAAGGGATTGGAGAATCTGGACCAGACTCGGACTTGTCCCCTTCCAAGGACCTAATGTGCTCTATAATGTCCTGTTTAGCCTGCAATGACTCTTGTTCGTTGAAGGGTGGGGAGCGTCTGTGCCGGTGCACGGTCGACCAGGTCAGTTTGGCAGGCACCCGTGCAGTAGGTGAAGGATGAGTGGGGCTGGCGGGCCGTGAGGAGGGGAGTCGGAGTAGTTGCGCTGCATCTTTCTAGGACCGAATTATCTTACGCTTGGACTCCCATGTAAAAATAAGGGCAAAGGGGTGGCCCCACTGATAGGAGATGTTCATGCTCAGCAACTTGTCCGTCACAGGCTTAAAGTCATGGCGGCGTCGCAGGGTAGTGGGGGCCAGGTCCTGAAAAATCTAGATCTTGTTCCCCGCGTACGTGAGATCTTGCTTGGCTCGTGCCGCCCGAAGAATAGCTTCTTTTTCTGTAAAAAAGTGGACCCTGGTTAAAATGTCAGGAAGGAGGCCCAGCCTGCCCGCGGGCCCGGAGACCTGATGAGCCCGATCCAAAGCCGGCGGGGAAGCGTCATCATCACCCCACACCTCGTGTAACAGCCGTGCGATGTAGGTCATAATGTCCTTCCCTTCTGCTCCCGAGAGGAACCCCCGGATGTGGAGATTATTCCGGCGACTTCGATTGTCCAGGTCCTCCTGCATCAGTTGCAATTCTATGTGTTGGTCATCCAGGACAGCCAAGCGCTGCCAAAGCTACTCCTGGTCTTACGTACGTGCGTCAACCGTCTTTTCCAGCCCGTCTACACGCTCGCCAAGATCTGTGACCTCTCTCCGGAGTTCCCGAACATGGGAGTGCACTTCAGTACGCAGGGAGCCAATCTCAGACTTCAACTTGGACATGAAGGACGTCATAAAAGCCTGCGTCACTGGTGATGAGTCCCCCCCAGCCTGCGGTTGCCCTTCAGTGGGGGCGGACGGGCCCACCTTGCCCCACATTGCCACCACCGAGTTGTCTTTGGGGGTTGGCCCTGAAACGTCTTTGCCTCTGTTAGTGCCTGTCATTCTTGCGCCGCAGCTGTTCAGCTGGTTTCTAGTCCCAAAGGGTAGCGAAGGACCATCCACGGTGTCTGCAAATCACAGGTCTCAGGGGGAGCACCGTCCCCTGCCACAGGACCCCCCAGATGTTTCCGGCCCCACCGCAGACCCAGGCAAACCAGGCAGTTCAGAGTAGTAAGTCCCAACACTCAGGCTGTCGCCACAGTTCCACAACACACAGCCACTCGCAAGTCCAGCATCCCCCGTCGATCCCACAGCGTTCCTGCAAATCTCACAGCGGCCCCGCGGGGGTATGTGGCCGGACCCTCAAGACACAACATAATGTCCCAGCCGGGTCTCGCAACCACCCCACCGTTTCTCCAGCAGTTATATATCCAATGGCCGCCTCCCAAGAGTAGAAGCAAGCGTACCAGGATCAGGCCAGTCTCCTTTCAGACCCCAGTCACGTGCAGTCCGGTAGGTCGCGGCCCAACACTGTCAACACAGGGCGAAATGTCACAGGTGAGTCCCCACACAAGAGAATCCCCAGACCAGTGCAGAGAAGCAGTCCAGCAAGATGAGCGGCCACAGCTGGGGGCGATGCACAAGCGTAGCAACAGGCCCCCCCCCACTGGCGATGCAAGAGAGTGTACTCCCAAGAGCAGCGCAGGAGCACCTTCAGGCCAGGCGAAAGGGCAGGCTGGGCAATCAGGCCGGGTGGGCGGCAATATCGGCGGGCGGCTCACAGGGGCGATCCAATGGGGACAGGTGACAACCAAGAGTTCCTTCGGGGGACTCCCCAACAAGGGAATCCTCAAGCCACAGGCACACAACGGTCACACAGAGAGGCAGGGCATGCGGGCACATTGGCTGCCTTTATCAGACGGGCAGCAGCCTAGTCTCCGGTCAACCCCAGGTGCAGGGCCCCTTCGCGCCACAAATACCGGACCCTGGGAGCAGATTCGCACTGGGCCCACCGCAGCCAAAGTCCTCCCCACGCCGTTCTCGTCCACCGCCCGTCAAGCAGGAGCGCCACTCACCGCCATGCCGCCCAGCCACTGGCAGCTCACCACATTCCGCTGCAGTCTAGTCTTCGCCACCATCCGTTGCAGTCCGGCCCGCGCCACTCACAAAATGGCAGACAGCAGACGCGATCGTCGGGCTTCCAGGCGACCTGCAATGGCCCCTGCTGCCTCTGCCGCCTCCGAGAGGCTGCGCCGCCGCTACCAGGATGGCGCTGCACCAATTCAGCTCGATGAGGGTCAATGCAGGTCCTGACGGTCCCGCGGCGTGTCCCCGGCCCTTGATTCACAAGATGACGCCCGCCGGCGGTCGGAAGGGAAGGCCGGAGTATCACGGCCATGTCACCGCAACCGGCGCAGCCCCAGCTTCCTCCGCTGGGCAGGAGATGCTGTGGACCGTTTGCCACCTGTGTAGCCCAGAAAACGGCAGTGAATGGGCCCCAGCTCCGCCGATGATGGCTCGGAATGGTAGCGATCCGCCGGAGCCCCTGCGACATGCGTCTCACCTCATTCGTAGCGAGACCACGCCCCCACCTGAAGGATTTTCACTGGCTCCCCATTGACAAACAAGTACAATTCAAGCTCCTCACCTATGCTTTCAAGGCTCTAAATAATAATGGCCCTGTATACTTCACCAATTGCATGTGCTTTCACAAGCCTTCCAGACACCTCTACTCATATGGACTCCTACTTTCACAAATCCTACACATACAGAAAACCTGATTCAGCAATCGAGCCTTCACTTATATTACTACTAAAACGTGGACGACCTCCCGCTACTCATAAGAGCCTCCTTCTTGAATTCTGAAAAAAGCTGAAGACCTGGCTTTTTGAACAGCACCAATAGGCCCTTTGCGTAGCAAGACTTACACCTGCTCAGCACCAGGATACCCTCCCAGGAAATAGTGCACTGTACAAATCTGCACTACATAACATGAAACGTGTAGCACAAGGTTGGAGAGCAGGTGGAGAAGATGAAAGGGTCACAGAAATACAGTACTTGAGCATGACAGAGGAAAATCTTAATCCTGTTTGTCATGGCCTTAAATTACTACAGGCTAGTGTAAATTGACCATGAGGGCAGCTATGAAAAATGCTACTTACCCTTTAAGCATCTGTTCGTAACATGTAGTGCTGAAAATTCACATGACTAGCATAATCTTGCCATCTAGTTAGGGCTTGGACAATTCAATGTATTTTTTTTTGAAGAAAGTTCTTCAGTCACAAGATGTAGAATGACTACGCCTCTCGAGGTATATTCCTTATGGACACCGACTGCATGTAACAATGTTTTCTGCACAAGGGGTGAGAGGCTGTATGGAGTGTGAATGAAAGATAAGGTGTATTATTGAAATGTATCGTGCAAGAAAGTGTATCATAGGAAATTTGAATCGTTAGATTCGCATCTGGATAGGAAGGTGCGTGCATGTGAATCTACAGCACTCCACGCTACAGATGCCTAGTGAATGTGTGTTTTGTTCACTGTGTAGCTGCTTTACAAATGTCAGTAATGGGGATATTACCTGGGAAGGCAATTGAAGCGGGATTGTTAAGGGTAGAGAGTGCCTAGAGAGGGCAGGTAGTATCTGTTTTGCTTTAGGATAGCAAGGTTGAATGCACTTAATCCATTTGCCTATTTCTACTTTGGAAATAGCCTGTTCTTTGTGAGGTTTAGCAAAGTAAACAAATTCTAATTATGGAATAGTTTGGTCTCATCTTTGTAATACATAAGGGACCTTTTAACATCAAGAGTAAGGAATACCTTTTCAGCCAACAAGTCAGGCTGTGGGAAGAAAATTGGAAGTTCAAATGTTTGATTGAGATCAAAAGGTGATTCTAACTTTGGAAGGAATTTGGGGATGGTTCTGAGAACTACCCCATCTTTATATACTCTTATGAAAGGCATCTGGAAAGGCCTTGTAACTCGCTAATACGACTAAGGGAAGTAATTGTGATTAGGAAGGCTACATTCCAGGAAAGGAAATTATTTGGGCATGAGTGTAGGGATTTAAAATGTGGGCCCATAAGTTTGATAAGGACGAGATTGAGATTCTATACTGGGGCACGGTGGTCTTGAGGAGGTATTATTCTTTTTAAATCCTCCATAAAAGCCTTAATGACTGGAATTCTGCACAGAGAGGTATGGTGTCTGTTTTGCATGTAGGCTGAGACGCAGTTAGATGACTTTTGTAGGTGGAGAACATAAGCAAGCATCTGCTGCACTGTAAGGTTTAAGGGGTCAGAATTGGGGTGTATGCATAATGGACAAACCTTTTCTATTTTGCTGTGTAACGTGTGAATTGTAGGGTGCCTGACCTATGTTCGGAAATACATGTATTCTTGTGGGAATTGAAGGTACCCAAACACTAGCAGATCAGGTGCAAAATCTCAATATTAAGCTGTGCTGGATCCGGGCGTCTGATCTGTCCATGTTTCTGAGTGAGAAGATATGGTTTGAGAGGAAGCCTCTTGTGTGGTCTGATGGACAGCTCCAGGGGAATGGAGAACCAAGACTGTCTGACCTATATTGGAGCAACTAGTAAAAGGGTGAAAGATGTTTAAGTTTCCTGATGACTAACGGAAGTGGTGGGAGAGGTGGAAAACCATACGCATATATCTCAGACAAACTGATCCATAAGGACTTCCCTATGGATTG
Source organism: Triturus cristatus (assembly GCF_964204655.1). NCBI lineage: Eukaryota > Metazoa > Chordata > Amphibia > Caudata > Salamandridae > Triturus > Triturus cristatus. Next base: position 623,966,138 of record NC_140590.1, on the reverse strand, counting down.
CTGGTGTGGGTATTTGGTGACAATTTCTGGACATTTTGCATTATCGTCTGTTGCACTTAGGTCTGTTTGCAGAGTGCCCCACGTCCCGAAGTATGTTTGAAAGACTTGTGGGTTGAGTTTCCACTTGTGGATGTGCTGGTGTGACCTGCTGAGTAGGTCCATAAAGTTGTTGACTACTCCTGGGAGATATTGTGGCATTAGGTGTACTTTGTGGTGAATAGCCCAGTGCCAAATGGTCTGTGCTAGCTGTGAGAGCGGCAGTGACTGTGTATCTGTCTGATTCTTTATGTAGTACATGACAGTTATATTGTATGTTCTGACTAGAACTACTAGAGAACGAGCTGTATAGCTAAAAGCTCTAGAAAACTGATGTGATGATTCTGATATTGTACAGTATTGTGTGGTGATCTAAATGGGCACACCAACGCAGGAGAGATCCAGCCGTAGTAAAGGTCATATGCGGGACTGAGTCTGCGAAAGACCTGCTTGCACCAGGTTGGTGGGTGGCCACCATTGCAGAGTAGTGTGCTTTGGTCGGTATCAACACTAGATTTTCCCAGTGACCCTGAGCTTCTGACCATTATACTGCAAAAGCTTCATGTGTAACCTTGCCTATTGTGCTTTTGTGATGCAGGATGCCATCATCCTTAGAAGCCACATGAATGAGTGCACTGGAATATAATGGTTTGGTTGCCAAAGGGGCAGCATTTGTTACACGTTGGTAACCCTTTGCTTGTTTATGTACTCTATGGCGATTACGGTGTCTACTATGGAGTCAGGATTTTTTGTCCTTTATGAAGCAGGAAGGCTTTTTCCTGTGTATGAACTAGGCATTGGATTTTGCCGCTGCTCCTGATCAGCCAATCGTCTAGGTATGGGAAAACATACTTTCCTTCTCTGCGCAAATGAGCTGCAAAGGCTGCAAGACATTTTGAGAACACCCTTGGAGCTGTGGTGACCCTGGACAGTAGTACTTTGAATAAATAGGGATGACCACTTACTATGAAACTTACAGTGCGCATGGCGGATTGGATTGTGGAAATAGGGGTCTTTAAGTTCGATCACCGTCATGAAGTCTCTCCCTGCTGCAGAAGCTGGATGACTTCTTGAAGTGTGGTTATTTTGAAGTGTTCTGATAAGATATAATGGTTGACAGGCCTGAAAATGAGTATTGGTCAGAAGGACCCGTCATTTTTGGATATGAGGAAATACAGCCCCCTGGTGTTGTGGTGGTACGGGCTGTATGGCCCCCTTTTGGATAAAAGCTTGCACCTCTACTTGGAGGAGGTGGATGTTGTCTGGTCTGAGCTTCTGCAGGGCAGATGTTGAGAGGGGTTGCATGTAGCACAATACAGTAACCTTGTTGCATAATGCTTAACACCCATTTGTCTGGGGTGATTTTTGCCATTGATGGAGGAAATAGCTTAGTCTCCCCATGACAGGTGACCTATGATGAGGGGGATCTGTGGGCTGTCAATGTTTGCCTTTGTTGGTGCCTTCCCTTCCCCAAGTAGTTTTTCCTATAGGTTCTGCAGTTGTAACCTCTACTTGCTTGACATTCGTAGGAGTCTTATTGCCTTTGGTAGGATTGGCCTTGATCATGCCAGGTAGACGATAAACAACCTCTGGCTTAGTGTTTATGAAAGGAACCTGGAAAACTGATGCCCTATAAGGCCCCCATAGACTTTGCAGTGTCTGTGTTCTTTTGAATTTTCTCTAACATCTTATCAACCTGCTGCCCACAGAGGTGTTCTCTTTTGAATGGCAGGTTGATGAGATGTTGCTGTACCTCCGGCTTAAATCCCAACCTCGGAAGCCATGCATGTCTGAGTAATATGTCACTTATATTGACACCCCTAAGGTGGAGTCAGTAGCATCTAACACACAATGTATACCTTCTGACACTATTTCCTCCCACTCCTTTCCTATATTGCTAAAGGAATTGTTTGAGAAAGTACTCCATTTCTTCCCATTGTACTCTGTCATACCGGGACAGCTGTTAACTAACCCAGTTAACAATACTCCAGCGAGTAGTAGGTCCCACTGCAACCCAATGATATGCAGCATCTATTTTTTCACTCTCCTTGGCTTGAGGAGGAGCATCACCTGTGACTAGAGCAGTGGCACACTTTCGAGCAGTGTGGACCGCTAAAGACTCTGAAGGAACTTGACTCCTAATGTACATTGGGGTAATCGGGGAAGCCTTAAACTTTTTTTCAACTCGGGAAGTGATAACTATGGTTATTTAAAGTTTTATGGGGTGGGCTTGAACATTCCCTTCAGCATAGGGAAAAATTAAACTGACCTCGAAGACTTTGAGGATCATCCTCCTCCTGGACCACATACGTATCTGCCTTATGCACGCTAGATAATCTCATGGTGCGATGAAGTATCATCCAGAGGAGTGAAGCGGACCAGGTAGTGAACAAGATCAGGATCCTCTGCTTTATTTACATGACAGTCTTCCCATGGGCCAAATGTTGATGCTATACTTACAGGTTGATCCTGGGGATCAAAGGTCCCTATGGACTGTCTTGTGGGGAGGTGTAATAAGTGCACACGATGGTGAGTCAGAAAGTGGCAGTGGTGGTGGAGTGCAGAGTAGGGGAGCTATGAGAGGCAGTGGTGGTGGACTGTGCGGAAGAGGAGTGGGGTTGTTGCACTGTCCCTCTGTTTCTTAGGTGGCAGGTCATAAGTGGAAGTCTTTGATGTAGTTTCTGCCTGAAATACCAGCTTTCTCTTCCGAAGTATAGAGTCTGATGGTGACGGGACCCTGCTCGTACTTTGTCCTGTGAGTAGCTTACTGAATATGTGTTGCTGTTATGCATTGAACTGTTGAAGGTGCTGAAATATGTGTCCTTCTTCTTCTCCCTCCCAGGGTGTGATTGGAGGCTTTTGTGGTTGAGTGCGTTTTGGCCCCTGCTGCTAATGTGATTTTGGAGATGCTTCAGGTTTGGGCGCTGATCGGGGTTTCAACATCAAAGTTGGTTTGGGAGTAGTCAGATGTTTCTAAATCAATGCAGCTTTCAGAGCTGAGGAGTCTCTCTGAGCCGATGGAGTTGACTTCTGAGTCGACGTGGCCTTTAAAGCCAAAGGGGCGATGGAGCACTGCTGTATTTGGAGCCGATGTAGACTTTGGTGTCAGAGCTGACTACTGGGTGTGGCTGGCCTTGAGTGGAGACTTTGTGACCTTTGGTGGCTTTTGTTGGCACTGGCCAGACCCTTTAAAGGAAGCAGTTCTTGGCATTGTGCTTGGGGAATGATGCCCTACTCACATAGGAGTGATGCTCTGCCTCAGCAGGTGCTTGTTTTACATGAGCTGTATTCACAGTTCTTTGTGTGTTTTTTATCTAAAGACCAGACTTCAAAGTTTGAGCCCCTACTTGCTTGTCTTCAGATCTGCTGGGTAGCCAAATGGCTGGTATTTGTTGGGGTGGGATCCCCGAAGGTCCAGGGACTTCGTCCTCTTGACCGTGGCTATATCTTCCACAAAGTTGTCTGGGATCTCCCATATGTCTTCCTGCTGCAGGGTGCATGTCCACCAACGCTCTATTAAGTAGTGAAGAAACGTCTTCGATCTGAATGCCTGACACTTGGAAGCTTGGGTTGTCGTTGTCTGGAGGGAGACAGATTGTAGCCCTGGTGATGATCGGTCCATTGGTACTTAGCGTGTCATTGGAGGCAGTATTGGAATGGTGAGCATTCCATTACCTGGGCTAATTCTTGAAAGTAATTCCACTCGCCAAGTATATTCGGTCTCAAGGGGCAAAGCCCGAGGGTGTCAGAGAACAATTGTTAAGCAAGTGTTCAATGTCCGTCACCGTAGCTGGAGAGTGGAAACCGAATAATTAGTACAGGACACCGAAAGGATCTGACCATTCCATAAAGACCAGGTTGGAACTGAGAGCCTACTCGGTGCACGCCCGAAACTAATGGTGGAAAAAACTGAATCTAACATGGAGTTGGTGCCCATGCAAAATGTACCTCGACAGGAGGAGTCACATTGGATCTTGTGACTCAAATGTTCTTAAAAAAGACAAAAGCTTGCAAACACCCAAGCCCAACATTAGTATTATGCTAAGCTTGTGTATCTACAGTCACACATGCTACAAACACATTGTTACATAGACTTAAAAAATGGCTGTGATATATGTTTTATATCCATTTATGATTCTAACATTGATGACAAATCCACCTTCTCTGCACTCTCAGTGCTTACCTAGCAATACTTGGGAGTGGTGACATTACAAATGTTGGGTGACACCTGGAAAAGCCCCACCTTTGTCCAAATAGACAGGCTCTCACCAAACACAATAGGAAGGAACCTACACTCTGAATTGGTTTTGAGTGAGCACAGAGGAGTAGAATGTGTCTTGTCTCACCTCTGGGTAGGCACATAGGCTCAGCACAAGGGAAGAAGGGTCTCTCCTGCCTGAATTTTGAGACTGAGCAGCAGTGGGCAAATAGAGCATGCTAAAAAAGTGGGTAGGGTTGTCCCCGGGAACTTTTACCTCATTGGTTGGGGAGTGCCCAGGTGTCACCCTCACCCACTAGCAGGTGCCAGGCATAAGTGTCGCATTCCCAAGCACCATCCAGATAGTACAGTGCTCAGCAGTTATCTGGACTAACGGTTTGTGACATGAGAGGAGCTCTGAAGGACTGGACCCTTTTCCGCTTGTACCCAGGACAAAGAAGTGGACTCCAAGAGTCAGTTTGCTGACCTCTGTGTGGCTACAGGGACACACCAAGCTGCACAAGGCCTTTTGCCTGGAGTACCCAGCTGACCAGTGGCAACTGGATGTGGACTGAACTTTGCTGTTGGCTTCTATCTGGCACCGTTAAAGAGTCCTTAATTGTCCCCTCTGGGGTCAGGGAGGCTTTAGCAGTGCCCTCCATGGGTTGTTTGGGCACCAGAAGAAAGCCTGGAAACTTCTAGAAACGTTCTCTCCTGTGCTTTAATGGCTAAAGCTCTACAGCTCCACTGGGACCAACCTGTGTAAGGTGTCTGGTCTATGGGTCCACAGCAGCGGCTACAGTTTCAGCGGTGGCCTGCTCAGGGAGGATATTTCTTTCCAATAAGTGGCAAAGTCCCTTTCTGCATTGCAACTTAGAAGACATTTAAATGTTTGTCTTCAAAAATATTTGTCTAAATCCCTTTCTGAACTGTAACTCAGAAACGTTTTCAACCTTTTGGGCTTCCAAACTTTTCACTGAGGCTAATCCACTTGTATCTGTTCAGGGCTCCTTTGTGGTTGGCCTCATATCGTGCCTAGGTACTGGTCTACCGAGCCTTTAGACTATTGTTGGTACTTTGGCGCTATTTCTACTAAAAACTTTAAAAATTCATATCTCCGAATCTTCCTATAGGATTTTTGTCATTTTGGTGACAATCTGTTTATTAAAAATGTTTTTTGTTTTTCTAACGTTTTAATGTTTTGTCTTTATTTATTACTGTTTTTGTACTTCATAAATACTTTACACATTGTCCTAAATTAATCCAGTCTGCTCTGTGCCATAGCTACTGTGGGTTGACTTCAGGTTAATTTAGTGATTTTGAGGGTTCATCCGGACAAGAAGTCTTACTATTTCTTGAGGTGGGCATTCGCCCACCCCAAATAATTCTTTTCTTACATGAGGCTTTATGAAAGCGGCTGCCAAGGCCTGTCAAAGGGATTATGAAGGCAACCCACCAACCTCCCAGCACCTATGACACTAAGGGTCAAATTCATCATTATTTCAGCCACCTTGCTATGCTGTGTGACAGGGAAAGGGCAGGAATGTACACTGTTATAATATGGTACAGCGCATTCCTGTCCTCTCCTTGCGCTGGTGCACCGCTGCAGGCACCCTGCTGCCGTGGTGCAAGATGACTGTATTCCAGACAGGATTGTTTTTGTGCTAGAAGGGACACCTTCTCGCACAAAAACAATGCTCTGAGACATTTTCCTCTTTCTAGGTGTGCTGCACAATGCAGCACACCTTGAAAGAGGAAAAACAAGGAGAAATAAAGATATTTCTCCTTGTTACGCCTTACTTGTGGAGGTGTAGCATTTTAATGAATTCCTAGGTCTACCAGTAATGGAATGCACCAAAATCCATGGTTGGATGCTTGGGAACACCCACACTCCACCCATTGATTGCCTCCCTGGGTCAGAGTAAAGCAACACAGGGATTTGCGATGCATTGTGCTACAATAGATTTATCAAGCCATGCAGGGCCTCGCAAGGTAGCTTCACATAGGTTGATAAATTTGACTTAGTAGTTGTGTCGCCCTTGCGTGTAGCAAGGGCGAAGCAACTCAATGATTAATCTCCCCCAGAGTTCCCTCTTGGATGGGAAAAAGGAACTGCAATTCCCTGTCACTGTGGAACCAAGGAAACCGTCAATGACTGAACACAGATCTTGTTCCCTTGTTCTTGACCTTGCCTGACCAGAGTATGGCAACGCCTTTAAGGAGCTGCTTCACGCCACATAAATATGACACATTACGAGATGGTATCTGCAAGATGGAATCAAAAAACAGAAAGAAAAAGGTAGAACGCATAGAAAGCTTTTAGAAATAATAGTAGATGGCCAATTGATGCAGGACATAGGAATTCCGAAAGTAACATGAGTCTAGAAGAAGCTGGCTCAAGGATGAAGACACAATCAGCGCTGAACACAAGATATACAGGAAATACCCAGAAACTGGAGCTATAGACAAAAAGCAAAGAATAAGGATACCAATAGAAGACTTTGGTGGAGGTAAACCCTTCGAAAAATGGACACTTCAAAAGCTTTGCAATACAGTTGACAGATGTTCAGTTTCCCTGATGAACTGTCCATTGCTTCCAGCTTCCGACACTTCCACCACGCCCAAGGGAAGCGGCCCAGAGCACAGGGTCTGGGCTTCTCCCGAGTCGGAGTCGTGCAGGGAGGCTCAAGGGTCCGTGTTACAGGTAAAGATGGTGAGCGCGGCTTCCCAACAAGGTTAAACTGCCCTATCCTCAGACCAAGGCATGAGGCTTCTCTGTCCAGAGAGCACCGGTGCAGCACCTCTCTGGCCTGTGAGCCAAAGGCACTCGAAGACCCAAAATGTGAAACTGGAGACCCATCTTAAGCTGGGTATGAGCTGATAAACAGTAGGGATTGCTGTAAACTAAGCAAAGGTTAGCCAGCAAAGAGGCAACAAGGAATGCCTCACTGAACACCTGAAAGAAACTCTAGAAAACAAAGTGAAATGAAGGGGAGAGGCTGAGTTGTTAAACTGCCAGCAAAGAAAAACCCCACCAGTAGGGAAGCATTGCCAGGCTCCTCTGTGCAATATGTGCCTGTTGAAATTCTGTGTTTCCTAATCCATTAAAAAATGTGTCTTGAGAATGGAACAATCCCTCGGCAATAACACTTTGACAGAATATCCAGGAAAAAACATTGTGGGGCCAGAATATCAAGGATTAAGCATGAAGATGCAAAATATTGTGAAGTTAAGTGCATGCAGGTAAGTATACATTTAGTAGTCTTAATTCCACATCTAAGTACTTAGAAGCTATACATTGTCAAAATAATTATATGTGAACTTAAGTATAGTAGACTTACCTACATATACTTACCTTCGCAATATTTTGGTTCTCAATATTTAAGTCACATTATTTTAGCCCCATAATATTTTTCGTCAATATTCTTGTGGAAATCCGACATACTGGTTTGGGACAAGACCTCATGCTCTGAGGTGGCCATGCTGGAATGGGAAGCATGCTGGGATGCATGCATGCATGTGATATGAACCAAACCAAAACACCATCAAAGCCCAGGGTCTGCATTATGTAGTGGGCGCACTGTCCCTGTTTTGCCTGGTGCACATTTAAACAGGTGTGCTTGGAGCGAACAGGGAGAGTGTGCCCTATTACAATCAATACACTGAACCCAGTTCAGCCACTAATTTGCACCTGCCCTGGGGCAGCATATTAGAGAAAGACAGAGCAGCAGCTTGATGCAGATGCTCCGTCTTCACTGTGCAGGCGGCACCCACCTCCTCTTCAAAGAGGGACAGAGATCCTCCTGCAGGTGGATGCAGTGATTGTTTATAGGGCACCCTTTGCCCCACCTCAGGGCTGCCCTCATGGGCATGCTGACAATGGCCACCTCTTTGGGGTGCACAGTCCTGGGAAAGCCACATTGCCTCTGCATCCATGTCCATAAAGCAACGCGGGAGCAGAGGCAAAGTGTTTGCCACTTTTGAATGGAGCCAGGGGTTCACCTTATGTTCCTAATTCTGACTGCTCACTTTTGCCCCCCTGTGAAATACAGACTGGTCTTTGTGTACTATTTCTCCGCTAATTTGAGTATGAATTATTTGCATGCTAACTGTTAATAGTTTGGTAATGTGCTTCGTGATAACATTCAAAAGCAAGATATGTCTCTAAGAGGTGCCTTGACAGGGATAGTAATCTTCTTCATAAATTGTGGAGATCATATTTCAACTCCAGTGAGCCACTGAGCACTGATCCTCCAGGGGATTCAACTGGCTAAACCATCATTTCTTTTGAGTGTTTCAACAATTCATACACATGATTTGAGTGCCATGTATATTGTGGGGTTGGGGTAAAGCTCTAGAGAATTTCTCAATTTGTTTTAAGATGTGGAGAAGAGGTGCTTAGGATCTGCTGCTATTACTTATTGGTCATTTCCTTTCTGAATCAATAAATCATGCAAATGTTTATTTTTGGAGAAACTTTTAATAAAACATGGACACAGCATAACGTATAGCTGCAATCCATAGTAAATACACAAATGTAAAATAGACATCAAACAATCATAGATAAAGCTAGTTATTACATAATACAAAACACAATAAGATAAACGCTCACAAAACTAAACCAAAACAGGTAATCATATAAGTTAACCAACACCACCGATGTAGAGCTAATTATCACTGATCACTAATCATTTAGAGACAGGACAATCCTATGCATGATAATAAAAAATAATGTCAGTTACACGTACAAAATATAGAGACATGATCATTTAATGTACTACCCTGGTTTACATCATTTCATTTTTTTATCTCCAATTCCAGATGAAGAATTGAAGATACCATACCAAACTGTAATTCATAGCTTGTTTAAAAATATGTCGACAACTGGAAAATACAGAAGTAATCACCAATTTCTATCTCTCTGTTCCATATTTGGCACCACTTGGGTATCATACCACCTTGTCGCACTAACCCATGCCACCCAAATCTCTTGCTATGTTTTTCATCAATGTAGACCTATGTTTCATCATGCTGACACTATTTGCTTTCTACAAAATTCCAAGATAATCATAGACTTCAACTCTATCAATTTTCTTCTGGTGAAGATAAATGTTTTTATTTTTTTCTCTGGTAAAAAACATGCAGATACTTTGTTTTACACCAAAGAATAAAAAGACCAATATCATTGAAGTATTTCAAAATGCATTCAGTATTGGCATCCTGTCAATGACAACTGTTCTTTGCAAACCTGGGATGTGCGGCTCTTCTACAATTCATGAGTCTGTTTCTAATAGTTTCTGGCCAGTTGTTATATCATTAACAAATACTTATTATTAGTTGGGAGAACATGCAGCCATATCTGACGTCTTGGGAATTAATTTGTTTTTTAGATTTATTGCTACTTTTAATATCATTGTACAGTTTTTTTAAATTCATTAATGACTTCAGTATTTATGAATAACCACATCTGTCCTAATTTTATGATTTTCCTATTGTCCACCATTACTATTGTGAAAGGTTTTTCTAGAATGCCACATCACCTATCTTCCATGTAAAATGTTGATCTTTCTGGAATTAGTCTGTAGGTATTCAAACTTCCCTTCTCTATCCTACATTAATTTTTGCCCCGAGTATTTTTTCTTCTCCCAATGAATACGTCATATAGAAAAAATCTATATTCTCATATACTCTTTGTGTTTCTAATATTTTGCATTTTCTCTAGTCGCCAACACGTCCTCCCTCACACTTCTTCTTAACCCCTTCCCCGCTCATGACGGAACCACTCCGTCATGAGCCACGGTTGCGCTGTGCTCATGACGGAGTGGTTCCGTCATGCTGCGGCCGTTGGGCGCCGCTCCGCCCACGCGGCGCTAATTCCCCGCCTTTGCGGGCGATTAGCGCAGTGGGCAGAGACGTGACGGAACCACTCCGTCATGAGCACAGCTCAACCGTGGCTCGTGACGGAGCGGTTCCGTCACGAGCACAGCGCCACCGTGCTGCCCCCAAACCCCCCCAGCGCCGCGGCAGAATTCCTGCCGCGGCGAAGGGGTTAATGCTTCCTCAACATTATGTAAACAATCAAATGTGCTTCTTTTTTTTCTACGCCATCTCATGCCCTTCCTGCCAATACTATGTTCATCTATCAGAAAAGAATCTCAGTGTTCCTTGAAGTTTGAGTGAGTAAAACTTTGCATGCAGGATCAACTATTAATGACTGATTTAGAGTTTGGCAGGAAGGGTACTCTGTCCCAAATGTGATGGAGTACCCTGTCCGACAAACTCTTGGTTCGCATGCCTCATTTAGAGACAGGTGGACTGTAAGGTTTCTGTTGACAGAGACCCTGTTGCCTTCATTGACAGAAAGCTTCCTTCAATGGCCCGACGGAGTAGGGGCTATCAGAGGAAGGGCATTACACTGCCCATCGTATTTAGGGTGGGCAGTGTAATGCACTCTTTCTGTGTTTTTCTCTGCAAGGTAAAATATGGTAGTAAGAGACAGAAAAAAACAAATATTGACTCCCACACCATGGGAAATAACTTCCATTGTTAGGGGTGATTAGTTTTTTTTGTTTTTCAGAAACAAACTCCTGCTTCTGGGAGTTTGTTTCTGGAAAACAAAAAACGCTAAAGGTTTGGTGGATGGCCGTCAAAAGCAATGGTGGCCATCAACTACATATTGTGTACCTTGGAGTGAACCGCTGTGATAGGTTTCCTTTCAAGGTGGACAGATGACTGCTGGGCAGGCTGTCATTTCGAAACTAACACATGGGTTACTGCGGGAATGGTGGAGGTAATGCCCTCTGCCATCCCCACAACCAATACTCCATCCATCAAGGAATAAATCTAGTGTTCTGCACTAAGCATATGTACAATAAATAAATACTTGTGCATCTCTCAATCCCTTATTCAGAGAAGCGGTAGGTAAAACTATATTTTTGCCTACTGTTCGTAAAATCATGCTTACTTTTCAGTTTCAAATAAGCCTTTGTGAGACACAGAAGATTGACCCTTTTTGCGATTCAATTTATTCCAATTTCGTTGTTACCAAATGCTGTGAAGTTGAAAATAAAATTGTGTAGGAATGGATCAGGTTCAATATAAGTTTTCATGTTAGGTACAGGACCTGCATAAACCAGTCTTAGCGGGGGAGGTCGAGGGGTGGCAAAGCTGTTGACCTTGTAGAGCAGACACAAGGCTCTCACGTCTGTGCTTGGGGATTGCTACTATTGCTCTACTTTGGGGCTGAGACCTTGACCAGGCAGCTGCTATTTAGAAACCTTGTGGACTAATGGTCTATACTCTGTTCATGGTTTGCAGGAGCAGAAGGTGGTCATCAACATAATGGCAATAGCATCCTCTCAGATATAAGCCAAAGTCCTATCTGTATCCATTATAATGTTTTTATTGTCCAGATAAGAATGCTTTACATCAGAAGCCGTGCTAACTGACCAAAAAAAGTCGTATTATGTGCACCAGAGTATGAAGCATGTATAAACAGAAACAGAAACAGCAGCATGGCAACTGCAAAATGCTTGTGTATGTGTGTACGTGTGGAAAGTGTGGCAGACATGACACTGGGTTTTTGTATGTGGCAACTTAAACAAGGTTGATAATTGTTTGTGACTTGACTACAGGAAACAAGAAAAGGTTAGGGGGGGGCTATGGCTCTGCCTATTCAGTATGATATTATACTGTAGAGAGGCTGACTGCTTTATGTCTATTTTCAGAGCTGTGCACTGGACTTAGGGAAATTCTGTGAATTTCATTTCATTCAGCTGAACATTGACATTTCCTTCCCATTTGCGATTTGTTCTGGAATTAGATTCATTGTGCTTTGATTTGCAACCATGAGCCAACAATACAGAGGATGTTAAACAATACAGAGGATGTTAAACAATACAGTGGATGTTTTTAAACAAACCAGTGGATGCTCATTTTCACTTGTAACAGTACACTGATAAAAATAAGCTACCTGTGTCTAACTTTTGCAAGTTTCCCTGCATAACATCTGCACTCCTCATTTTTTCTATGGATCAGCTTGGTACCTATTTCTTGGTTGCCACTCTGAGGGGCTTAGGAGACCGACAAAATTAAGTTACACTCTTCTGTTTGGTGTTGACGATTATCAATTGGATCAAATCCAATGGAGTCCATACTGTAAGTGAACATATTTCTATTTTAACTGAGACTTTCAATCTTATGATTTGAAATGTTATTTCTAATACTCTTCATACATAAGTTCCCTCCTTTATTCAAGCCATACATCCAAAAAGCAGGGGAAACTGGGAAAGAAAATACGTTGTTGTAGGTGTGTAGTAATGTGAAGTCATCAGCAACAGAATAAAATGAAACACTATTCTTCTCACAGTCAAGGTAAACACCAACTGATTCAGGTTTTTGCTGACTTATTTGAGTTTTTTGTTTTTCATGCCAAGCAGATAAAGATTTATTGCTCCATTCTAAACACCAGGATACCTTAGTTCTTCCTAGACTCTCCATTTTGGAAATCTTTCTACCTGTAATTCGAACAGCCCATCCTTCACAGTTGTTTGTAATGATCTCCCAGTAATTACATCCATCAGAGAAACTCTGTGAACATAACAGCTGATTGTTGATGAACCTGACAGGGGAGGATGGGTATGAACACTTCACGTCTGAGACAACCACAACTCTGTTCTCCTGTGCAAGGCGGAGGTAACAAGAAACGGTTTGGGGATCAAAGCTTAGGTCGACAGCATCTACAAAATAAAAAAATATTAATGTAACAAAAATACGATTTCACTCAAAACACTCAAGCACAATGATATACATACTAATGAAAATAAAGAGCTTACCATCACAAGACTACATACAGTTTAGTATTTTGCATACCATAAGTACATTGTTTTGTGATCCAGGCTTTTGAATTAATGATGTATCGAAATGTAACTTGTACGATAGTGGTTTAGCGAGGGCATTCGCCCCAGAATCATGAAGCTAAACTGATTTCTGCCTGCCAGACCAAGGGACATTTTGAAGAAACATTTTGGAACACTAAATGCCCATTTTCTAAAATGTACTACACCACACCACAACTCTCAGGACTGACGCCTTCATCTTCAATATTTATTTCCTCTTTCGCATCTCTCTTTCACCTCTCATTTGAGGGAGGCAGGAAGAGAGGATCACTTATGAATCTGGGATGATACCCTCACCACAGGTGAGTAACATTTCCTTCTCTAGCAAAGGACACTCACAAGATTCATCTGTGGTTTGGTGCAAGGCCGGTGCATCAGATCTGAAGAAGGGTGATGTTTTCAATGCAGTTTAATCTATAAGCGATGTGGTGGTCAATGGTAGTTTAAGGTCGCTATCTTTTTTAGGTCTCGCCTGACCCAGCGCATGCGCTGATCTGGCGAGACTTATTGAGAGGGCTCCAAAAGGTGCTACCAGGCCCGCATAGAGCTACAGTGCATGTGCGCGGGCGCGCGCGCCGCGCTTTACCGCGATTACTTTCACTTTCGCAGCCGCACGGGCGCTTTGATGTTTGATCTTGATCACGATCACTTTCACTTTCGCGGCCTCAGGTCCGCTTTGCATAGCCAATAGGTCTCGCTTTTGGGACCTTATAAGTATTTAGTTATGCAACTGTTGCATGGCTAAACACTTATAAGGTCCCAAAGGCGAGACCTATTGGCTATGCCAATGCTTGTTTATCTTCTAAAGCCTTTTTAACTAATTTAAGGGTGACCAAACAAAAAGGCTCTTTCTATTAGCAGGAAGCTTATGTTATACTGTTTCTATCTCGTAGTGCTGAGGATAACTGGGCTACAGAGAGGAATCACATTTGAAATTACGCTCTGTACCCTCATGAGTCACCCGGAATTATCAGGTGCTGAAACAACAGACCCAATTTTTTCACCTGGAAGATCTGACTGGTAAAATCGCATTGGAAAACACCTGCATTACAGCCCAGACTCATTGCTTGGTACCTCCCGGCCCTCAGACAAGGCATGGAAGGAGCATGTAATACTCCCTCTGCCAGGCAATAATCTCACCAACACCATGCCTCCACCCCCTTAGGACAGCCCCAGTACACATTGACCACCTGCTCAGAACAGGTGGTAAATGTGTGCTTTAAACCCATGGAAAAGGAAATACTGTGCAGACTAGTGCCGGGTAAGGCTGCCAGTACAGTAACATTTGCAATTAGGGCTATGTGTCCAGTATGCCTAAGGCTGTTTCGTGCTGGAGAGTCTGTTGCAGCAATGTTTCCCCAGAGTTCTTTCCAAGCACTTGCCATTCAAGCAGCCACCTTCACTTTCTTCTCCTTGCTGGCATTTCATTTCTGAGGATTGGGGAATGTTGGTCTTGCCTCCCCTAGCACTGCCATGTTGGAGGGTTGAGTGGGTCCTAATGCGCTGTGTGTGTACTCTGCTCACCCTCCTTCAAGCCCTCTTGGTTTTGAGGCTGGTAGGGGTGTGTGGAACAAGGGAAAGTGGTAAGGGGGCTGTCTAGGCGGTAGATGTTCATCACTGCAGCCTCGCAGCACTGGGAAGTTTCTTTGGTCTCTATTTGGTTCTACTCACAACCCCACTTTAAACGTCTAATGAACTTGACCTAGACTCCCAGTCATGGTATCTCTATACTGTAGTTACTGGTGCACGGTGTCCTTGTACCCATGGTTTCTCCCTCAACTTGCAGGGGCTTCCTGTCATGTCCTCTTGGTGGAGACAGAGTCTCTTGATAGGAAAAACGATAGGCTAGATACCTTTTGAGCTGAGTTGGGTCTAGCCTCATATTTGGAAACACTTCTCTGGTTAGATTTGGGATTTATAGCCTCTGCAATACCTCATGTCCTCCCTGGGCGAGGGAAACGCCTTCCTCCATGCATCGGGAGGCACGGTTGCATTTTACCTTATCACTTGATGAGGATGCCAAAGGGGTTGTCTACGATGTGTGAACATTGTATGTGCCCAGACTTTTTTGGAGAGAATGGGAGTATTTCAGGGCTAGAATTTGGATCATGTGTGTGATGGTGTGGGTAGAGCAATGGGGACATGCTCAGGATGCGGATGGACTACCTGCATTCGGACACGCTACAAAAACAAGTTATGCTCAGGATATATTGTTTAATATGCTGCCCTTGTATAAATGAAAGCTCTCATGTTTTTACAATAAAGGCAAAGTGACCTCACAGCCTTTTACATTTGTGATGTGAAAGGAAGTGCAATAAGTGAAATGATAGAGAACTTTTCATATTAAAAAGGCCAGTAACAGCCTGGATTCTGAACCAGGAGAAGATGAGAGCACCAGTGATGATGAAGCGTTGCACAGGTGGAGTACAGGTCACAGCACTGGCTACGATTACTCGCATATTTCAGGAACATCAGAATGATGTGTACTGGAATGTGTATTGGGCTGTGGACCCAGCAACTCTAGAGTCTATAGCGTTATTTCTGGCGGAGATAGAGCCCCAAGGTACCCATCACTCTGAGAGGCCCTGGAGGCACTGTCCCCTAAAAAACTCCAGGTAGCGATGGCTTCCCGATAAACATTTACCAATCATTTAAGCTGCTACTAAAAAAAACTATTAGAGGTTTTTAGGGAGGCCCGACTCTGGGTGAATTACCTCCCTTGATGCAGGATGGGCTCATATGCATGATGCAGGGGAAGACCCATTGGGTGCCTCCTCTTATAGACCACTGACTATGAGGGACTCCTAGTCTATGAAGATCAGTGTGGATTCATCCCTGGATATACCACAGCTATAAATATGCAGCAATGGACTCATGTATTTCATTCAATGCAGAATGAGTGACAGAGCTGGTTTCGGTGTCGGTGGATATAGCCAAGGCCATTGAAATACTGGATTGGACATACTGGAAGTCCGAAAAAGAATGGGTCAAATCTTTTTCCGAGCCCCACAGGCACTTCTTGATATGGATGAAGGTGGCTACCTGGTGTCCTGGATATGCAAAGCTCTCAAAACAGACAGACCCTGGAGACAGTCGGCAGCTTGGGTGGCCTGCAATGATGACTTAAGGGGACAACTCCCAGACAGCGAATGGAAGATGACTTGTGCTTTAGTAAAAGGGGTCTCCGGAAATGCCATGTTCAACCTAATCCATATTAAATATGTGTGCTGTAAGTGTCTTACACCACTTAAACTACATATGATTAATGTTGGCGGTTCTACTGCATGCCCGCGCTGTGGACTGGGGGAGCCACATTTGTGCGTTTGGCACAATACTGTGATAAGGTTTTGACTTATACGCGGGCGGTTGTGAAGCGGAATTGGGTAGCAACGTGCCCTTGATCTTTCCCCCAAACAATGCCTCTTGGGTATCGTAAGCAGGCATAAAAATGGGAAGATGCAATATAAATGTCTTCACCTTGCACTACTCCCAGCAAAAAGGTGTAGTTCCCAGCCAACACATGACTATACAAGACCAGAGGTGACACTCGCGGAGAGAGACAATGTTGAATGGTCACTGGTGGAGGAGATGCATATCAGGCTGTCTCGTAGAGAAGAGAAGGTTGCTGAGGACTTGGAGGAATGGGGGGGACATACTGACTACATTAAAGGAGGCGGGGGACGGAGGAGAGGAATAACATGGGACTAGGTGGGGATAAGTTACGGAGGTTTTAGGTATGGGTATATCCACGAACACTGGAAAGGATGTGCTTCCAGATGAACGGCTTCAAATGGGGCAAATAATATGATGTAATTTACATATAGGGAGGAAGTCGCAAACTGTTGGGCAGGGTTAACATAGCTGTAACAGGGTGTCGGCATGGGTGAGGAGAGGTGTGTCAAAGTCTTTTGTATTAGTACATTGTATAAGACCACGGCATATTGTACAATGGTGAAATGCATAAATAAAGATTATATTTAAAAAAAGGGCCAGTGACAGGATAACTGATTTTATTTAATGCTTTGCTGTAACTTAATAATCAACGTCTATCTTATTTATATGAGTAATGGAAGGCCTGCTTTATTACACTATTTGTTTTGTTCCCATAGTGCAACATCCAACAAAGCACATTTGACAGAATATCCCACAAACATCCAGCGCAGCACAGATCTGCTTTAGTCAAACCTCCTACAATATACCCAACATAGCTAACCACAATATGGTGGGCTATTTTAGTCCCCAATACCACCTATGACTAGGGTGTGTGTCAGACAAACGGAGAATTAATAGACTTCAACTCATTTCAAGAGGAAATCTCTTTACCGGGCTATGAAACTGTAACAATTATAATGAAAAATGTTAAGAAAAAATCAAAGAAAACCTCCCATTTATTTAGAATTCCATACTCACTTTCCAAGAAAAAAAAACATTGGACAGTATTCAAACATACAAAAGGAAAAAGGTAATAATGCTATATACATATGCATGTTTGCGTGGATACCCATATATCTAAAAACATATGTCATTTAGCAAATAAAACCATAACCTGCTTTATGAAAAGAAAACTGTTGGAAAGAAAGGAATCCGAGACTGACCATGGCAACGGATGAGAGAATGAAAGACAAAACTGCACAATGTATGGAGGTACACAGATAACTATATATATATTCACTGAAAAAACCATAGGTTTCACACATGTTATAGTTAGCGGAAATTTTACTGATAAAAAACCAGTGAAATTCCCCCGTTATAGTTAGTGCAGGCAACTATAACTCACGCGACCGCAATCCTCTGCTGATGCTAATACTGTATTTAGACACTTATTTGCCCATGTCTTCTTCCATACATTTTTAGCTATACATATATTACAAATATTTTTTTTTCATAAAGACACATATGTCATCAGCAGAAGATTGCGGTCGCGTGAGTTATAGTTGCCTGCACTAACTATAACGGGGGAATTTCACTGGTTTTTTATCAGTAAAATTTCCGCTATCTATAACACGTGTGAAACCTATGGTTTTTTCAGTGAATTTGCAAGGTTTTTTAAATGCTAATTCCTAACTATAACGTGTGTGAAACCTATGGTTTTTTCAGTGAATTTGTACGGTTTTTTAAATGCTAAGTTACTTTACGCCATTCGTGGCGTGCGCGCCCACTTAACGCAGTTCGTTCCGTGCGCGCACGGTAAGCACGCGGTGCGCTTCGCGCACCGTGCGCCCACTTTACGCAGTTAGTGCCGTGCACGCACGGTGGGCACGCGGTGCGCTACACGCACCGTGTGCCCACGTTACGCTAGATGGGCCATGTACGCACGATGCGCTTCGCGCACCGTGCACACATGGAGGACATATGATGCACTTCGTTTTGAAAGGTAATATTTTAATTTTTCGTAATTTTTATAAGCCATGCACAAATGGTGCCCTTCGGGCACCATTTGCACACGGGGTGGAGAGAGTGTGGATAATTTTTTCTTTTATTATTTATGTTTAAAATATTCTAGTTTATCACACCAATGATAAGCCATGCACAATTAGTGGCCTGCGGCCATCAATTGCACACGGGGTGGGGAGAGTGTGGATAGTTTTTTTTTTTTAATAATTTTTTACCGTACGCGTACGGTAAGCGTAATCGGCGAAATTAGCGAAAAAATAAAAATTGCATTTTTGGCCTTGGGGGGTCTTTGGGGACTCCCTCAACATGGCTATGTGTGTGGGAGCTGTCTAAACAGCCCCTTTACATGTTTTTTGGCTTTATTTTACAACCTAACTCTCAGTGCGAGAGAGAAAATGGCGGCCGCCGCTTCCTGGTTTCGGCCGATTCGAATGTTTACTAAGATCTAAGAGCCAATCAGAATCGCGCTCGCGCACACCACCGTACGCGTACGGTAAGCGTACCGTAAGCGCACCGTAAGCTGGCTCAGATATATATATTGATTTAAAGGCTATTTTCTCAGAATCTACTGAACAGATTTACACCAAACCTACAAAAGGCACTTCCTTGACCTGAGGACTACCTCTCTGCCAAATTTCTAGTAATTCTGTTCAGCCGTTCGGGCTGTAGCCCTGTCTAAAGGTCCTATGGAAAAATGCATGGGAAAAACGCGTTTTGGGACCCCCCTTTTATCTCAGCCCCCGCTTGACGAATCCCCCCGAGACTTTCAGGGTAGGAGCGGAGCGTAGCGCCCCACCTATTTTGAAAAATTCGTGAGGATTCGTCGACCGGCGCCAAAGTTATTCAAAATAGAATGTTGAGGATTTCCTATGGAAACGTGGTCCTAACTATAACTACCTACTGGCGACCGCCAGTAGGTAATATATATATATATGCTTTCCAAAGTCCTTCACGATGCACAGAAATGCAGGTAACAGGAACAGACCACTCCGTAACTTAGAGAGTAAAGTGCTTTTATTCTTCTTCTGACAACAGCATGACGCGTTTCGACCGGGAAACCCGGTCTTGATCACATGACATGCAAAAAAGATCGTAGAGTTTAAATAGCGTATGGATTGCCGCCAAAACTACTACTCTAAAAATAAACATAGAAAACATACTATTGATCAAAAATCATAACAAGTCTGACGAGATGTATCCATGAGAATATTCTTCCATACATTTAAAATTAAATTGACAGGCAAAATAATTGATTAAATTGTTCAATTAATACAATACACCCATGTAAACAGTACAAGCGATAAAAGATAAAAAATACAATATATATAATATATATCATAAAAATATCACGCTAAAATTAGTACTAGAAAACAGGGAAATAAAGATATCTTGGGCCAGTGCCCATAGACTGTCAATGAAAAAAGAAGAAGATCATAAGAAAAATGTCTTATGAAATAGCAGAACAGACCTGTATTCATGATTTACGTAGCAGCTCAATGCATAAATAATAAATACGCATCAAATTACTGTGTAAAAAATAACACAAGAAGTAGCAAACTAATGAACTAAATATGAAAAGAGAATAACAACTGTAATTTAAACAACACACTGAGAAAACACATAATACAGCGAAATAAAGATATGTCCATAAAGCAAATTCCAAATCTGAGGTAAATGAATTCATAAATATAAATTAATTTATGAGAAAACAATATAAAATAAATCCTATCATGGAAATATTTTAAATAAAAATAAATATTATTAATAAGCCATCCCAATGGAAAGAGTAATGAAAGGGACAAATATCTTGCAGCTGTATAAAATGACTAACAAGAGAGTAAAAAGAGTGATGAGAAATCTTACTTTCAAATCCATTAACCACCAGCTAAACTTCAATCCAATCATCAACACCCCATCAATATCGAGAATAAAACTGGTAAAACCACAAGATAAAACCAGCTAAAAACGATACAGAAAAAGTATAAAAATGACTAAAACAAAGCAGAGCTAAATAGAAAAAAGGGATATAAAACACTATACAACATCTAATAAATAAGAAGAGGATATAAAGCAGCAATGACACAAAGAACAACTAAGAATCATCAACACCAAAGGATTCAATTGATCAGAGATATACAGTAGGGGGAGATCAATTCTCTACACTTATAGAAAATTGTGCAGGTCTTCCCCAGTGTTTAATCCATTAGGGATCTTGGTGTCCAAAAGTAAAATATAATGGCTTTCCAATTGTCTGAGTCTTTTCTCTCTATCTCCACCTTTCTTGGAGAATGGGACAGCATCAATAACAAAATAGCTAAGATCTTTTTTTTTTTTTTTTTTTTTTTGAAACCGTTTATTGCAATCTCAAATATATACAGGTAGGGGCCTACAACCTTCTGGCCGGCCGCTAAAGTGACGATAACAAATGACATACATACAGTGAGGCACTTAGCTTTACATAGACACTAAGGCAGGAGGTATCCACAACGCGGGCCATGTGGCTCTGAGCCCACAATACGGTTTCATTTTATACAACACAACAACATAAATAAACACACACCCGCAAGGCAACCCACGATCGAAAGTGGCAGCACATGCTCCTCAAATGGGGGACCCCAAACCAACCACTGAAAACCCCCGAGAGGGGAAGGGAAACAGGTCTGGGACCGGGAGAATACTGTGCTCGGAACTGAGGGAGGGAGCAAACTAGGGGGATGGAGCTGGTGAAGCGGGAGGCAACAACGGCGGCTCGCAGATATCCCCGCGGTAGGCGTTCCAGGGGCCCCATATCTTCACCCATGCCCCAGGCTTACCCCGCGCCACATACACCACCTTTTCTCGGAACATGCACCAATCCATGTGTTCTTTCCAGGCCGACACCGCCGGGGACCTCTGGGATCCCCACAGCTGTGCAACGTCCCGTTTAGCCACCATATAGCCCAGAGTCACCCATCGCGTCTGCGGAACCGAGTAATCGGTCGGTTCCCACACATTCAGCAAACATCTCCTCGCTTCAGGCAACAGCGCGACATGCGTAACCGCTCGCAGGACCTCATGCACACCACGCCAGAATCGCTCCACCCTCGGGCATTCCCACAAAATGTGCAAAAAGGTCGCTGAAGCACCACACCCACGCTTACACAATCCGTCCTCGGCATAGCCCATACACAGAAGCCTTGGCCCCGTCATGTACACCCGGTGGAGTATCTTAAGCTGGACGAAACGAAGGCGAGCCGGGATGGCCACCTCCTTCGGAGAGGCCACCGCGGAAATCCAGTCCTCGTCGTCCAACTCCAGCCCATCGGCAACCCAGGCCTCGCGGAGGCCAGTCAGTAAGCCCAAACGATCATTTATCAATTTCTTGTAAATGAGGGAGATCGTGCTGTCCGGAACATGGCCATCTAGCACTCGATCCTCCAGGGGGGAGGACTCCGGGATGGAGGCCACGTCTGGGAAGACGGAGCCCAGCGCGTGACGGACCTGCAGGTACCGAAAGTATTCACTGCCCCGCAGCTGAAACTCCGCCTGCAACGTCTCGAATGTTTTAAATCCTCCCCTCGTCCAGAGATCCCCCACTGTACTGATCCCTATAGTGTCCCACTGCTCAAAGCCCTTCGAGGTCCACAGAGAGCCCAACCTCTCAGACGCATACAGCGGTGACGCCCGGGTCAAACGGTCCTTCCAACCCATAGCTGCATTAGCCGCGTGCCATACTCGCACCATGACCCGCGTGGGTCCCGTCAAGCGGGAATCGGGCACACTAGCGTAGAGCGCTCGATTGTAGTCGCCACCGGGTAGGAGCATCTTGTCCATTTCAAATGCCGGGTTTAGGGCGGGCCCATAGAGGCCCTGATTAATTGCAGCTAACTGGGAGGCCCAGTAATACCGTTTAATATCCGGGAGGGCAATCCCTCCGTCGTACCACGGGAGCGTCAACTTTGCCAAGGCTATACGCGGCCTCCCATCCCAGAACAGGCGGCGCTGTAAACCTTCCACTTCACGGAAGTAGCGCGCTGGGACCAAGTCCATAGTGTTCTGGAGAGCGTACAGGAAGCGCGGCAGTGACATCATCTTGAACAACGCCGCCCGGCCGAGCGGCGAGAGTGGCAAGCGCCTCCAGCGCGCGACATCCTCCTTCAGGCGCCGGAGGGGGGGAAGCAAATTTCGCTCGTAGCGGGCCACCGGGTCCAGCGTAATGTAGACACCCAAGTATCGAAATCCCTCCGAGGCAATCTGGATCGGACAGCCCCGCGGGAGGACAGGAGCCTCCCCGGAAAGCACATAGACACAGGATTTGGCCCAGTTGATGACAAGGCCTGAATTGCGGCCAAAAGAGTGCAGAACATCAACCAGGACAATCAGTGATTTGCGCGGGGAGGCCAAGTACAAAAGGATGTCGTCTGCATAGAGAGACACTCGGTCCTCATACTCAGGGGTCCAACGGAGACCTCGGATAGAAGGGTGC
This sequence comes from Triturus cristatus, assembly GCF_964204655.1. Taxonomy (NCBI): domain Eukaryota; kingdom Metazoa; phylum Chordata; class Amphibia; order Caudata; family Salamandridae; genus Triturus; species Triturus cristatus. Next base: position 623,943,148 of record NC_140590.1, on the reverse strand, counting down.
CACCGCAGCCACTCCGCCAGGGGCTCCAAGGCTAGTGCGAACAGGAGCGGCGACAGGGGGCAACCCTGTCGCGTGCCCCGTCCCAGCCCGAATGGGGCCGAGACTCGACCATTCACCACCACCTGTGCTAGTGGGTCCGAGTACAACAATTTGACCCAGCTGATGAAACCCGGCCCAAAGCCAAATTTCGCCAGCATCGCCCAGATGTACGGCCACTCGAGTGTGTCGAACGCCATAGTGGCGTCCAAAGACGCCAAGATGGCCGGCTCCCGCACGAACGGAACACGCGCTAGCACGCCGTGCAGGCGTCGCAGATTAAGAGCCGTATTGCGGTGGGGGATAAAGCCGGACTGGTCTTGGTGGACCAGGTCGCCCACCACGCCGACCAGCCGGTTGGCGAGCACCTTGGCGAGGATTTTAGGTTCCGCATTCAAGAGCGAGATAGGCCGATAGGATGTGACCCGATCTCGAGGTCTCCCCTCCTTGTGGATGACCACGATGGTAGCCAGACGCTGGTCCGGTGGGAGGGAGCCCCGCGAGTGGGCCGCAAGGAACATTGCGCGGAGGTGGGGTGCCAGTACATCCGGTCGCAGCTTGTATAACTCGATGGGAATGCCGTTCGGGCCCATGGCCTTGCCAGAAGCGACCGAGCGGATGGCGAGGGCGATTTCGTCCGAGGTGGGGGCGGCATCCAGCAACTCCCTGTCCTCCACAGAAAGGGAGGGGAGCGCGATGTCACGCAGCAGGGCATGGGAATCCTCCTCCGAGCAGGGAGAAACCGGGGAATATACCTCGCGAAAATAATCCGCGAAGCAAGAAACAATGCCTTCCGGCTCAATGACACGCACACCATCCGTCTTCTCAATCAGCGGGACCACACGACTCGCTCTCTCCTTCTTATCCAGCCACGCAATCAACTTGCCCGCCTTATCACCCACATCATACAATCGCCCCTGTTGCTCTCTGCTGAGGCCCCTGGCCGCCTCCGTGACGAGGGCCCTATAGGCCGCCTGCTTAAGGTGCAGAACGTGGAGCGCAGCGTCAGTCACCCCACTCCCCAAATCACCCTCCAATTCAGTAATTTCGGCCTCCATCCGGGTCACCTCCTCCTGTGCGCGCCTCCGGGCATGGGAAATGAAGGAGAGGGCCTCCCCTCTCAGCACTGTCTTGAAAGCCTCCCACAGGGAGATAGCCGATAGGACTGACCCCACATTCTCCTCGAAATACCGTTGCAAGGATTTAATCAAGTCAGCGCGAATAGTGGGGTCGCGCAGGTACCAAGCGTTGATTGGAGCTACCCTGCCCTCCCCCCTCGGGAAGACATCAAAGTGCAACAGGAGCGGGGAGTGATCTGAAATGCCCCTCGCCAAATGGCGCACCTCCCCCACCCTCCCGGCATAGGCCGCAGGGACAAGGATATGATCAAGCCGCGAAAGGCTACCATGGGCACCCGAATGGAAGGTGTACTGCAGCTGAGTGGGATGCTTTAAACGCCAGCAGTCCACCAATCCCAGTGTGTCCAAAAGGCCCGACAGCCACGCCTGTGCCCGGGGGAGGTCCCTAGGGGGATAACGATCCATAGTCCCAGAAACCACCGCGTTGAAGTCCCCCCCGACCACCAGAAGCCCCCCCGGAAGGTCAAGAAGGAGGCGTCCCAGGTCCGCAAAGGTGGTGGACTGTAACCCCGGTGGGACGTACACTGAGACAAAGACGACTACTTTGCCCTCCATTCTCCCCACCAAAACAGTGTAGCGTCCCCTCTCATCATGGCGCACCTCATCTATTTCTAGCGGGAGCGAGGTCTTGACCATAATGCCCACCCCTCGTGAGCCTGACGTAAAGCCCGAGTGGGCCACCAAACGATAACCACGTCGATTCATGGCACAAAAGGAGTTACCAATAAGGTGTGTCTCCTGCAGAAAGACCACATCAGGCGAAATCCGTTTCAGATATTGCAGGACCACACCCCGCTTAATCCTATCCCCCAGCCCGTTAACGTTCCAGGACAACACAGTCAGGTCCCTACCCCCCATCACATACAGATGCCATCATTTGTCCCCCCGAGGGCAACTCAAAAAAACCAGTACAATAAAGGGCTTGCCTTGCGGTAGAAACGAACCACACCCCACCCCAACCCACCCATCCCAACAGAACTCCCCCCACCCTGCACCCCTGCATGAGCCCAAACAGCCCCCCCAAAGTGCAGTGTGCCTGTCGCCCCATAGAAAGAAAACTAACTAGTCCCCCAGAGGAGGAGGGAGATCCCCCAACAGACCCCGCACGACCTCCACAGGAGGGGAACTTACCCTAATAGTCAATGGTGACAATGGTGACAATAACACAGCCCGGAGCAAGGCCTACCATTAGTCCCTTAGGCCTGACCCGGCGGGCCCTCCCCACCAACCGCACCCCCCCCGCCCCCCCGGCCCCGATCCCCGGGCAAAGTGTCCAGCCAGTCCCCGGCCGCCTCGGGACGATCAAAAAAGTGCGTGCGGCCATCTACCTCCACCCTCAGCTTAGCTGGAAAAAGCATCGAATATTTGAGATTCAGGTCTCGTAGGCGACGTTTGACACCCAGAAAGCTTAGTCTCTGCTTTTGGACCGCCGGGGTAAAGTCAGGATAGAAATTAATATCCATGTTGTCAAGTCTGACTGGCCCTTGGAGCCTAGAAGTCTGCAGGATAGCGTCTCTGTCCCTAAAATTGAAGATCCGGGCGATGAGAGGCCTCGGAGGGGCGCCGATCCTAGGCCTACCCCCGGGGACCCTATGGGCCCGCTCCACTGCAAAGAATTTGCTCAGCCCCCGAGGCTGTAGGTGGGTGAGGACCAGGTCCTCCACGAACAGATCCGCTGCCTCCGCCTCTCGTCCCTCTGGCACCCCGATAATGCGGACGTTGTTTCTCCGGGCCCGACCCTCGGAATCCTCCAGTCGACGATTCATCAGGGCGCTCGCCTGGCCAAGCCTGCGCACCTCCTGTTGGAGGGCCGCCACGTCAGTTGTGAGGCCCGAGGTAGAGTGGGCCAAAGAATCGACCCGGTCATTCGTTTTAGACAGATCGGCTCTCACGAGGCCCACGTCCACGAGGACCGAGTCGATCTTCTGCGCCAGAGTGTCAAAGCGCTGGTCCACCGAGGCCTTCATCTCGGCGATGGCGCCCATGACGTCCAGGAGGGTCAGGTCCGTGGGCGGAACAGGAGCATCAGTCGGGCCCGTGGGGGACCTACGCAGCACCTCTGGAGATCCCTTCTGGAGGGTGTAGCGGTCCATGTTGTTGGATTGTTGGGCCGTGCCACGACGGGTCGACTTCACCTTGGCCCGGTCGCCATCTTGTTTTGTGGCCATGGTCGCAATCCCCGAATCGAGCCAATCTCCTCAAAAAGGGGGCAGACAATCCCGTTCAAGGGCGCCGGGGGGGGGCGACCACCGCTCCTCAGGACGGTTCGCAGCCGGCGGGCCGGCAGGGCAGCCCAACGAGGCCACAGCACCGCACACCGCCCCGCAACCCAACCTCGCCTGGCAGCGAGGAGGGCGCAAAAGCGAAAGTGAAAGTGCGGGGCACGCGAGCCACCCAGCCTCGCCCGCCGCTGTTGTTCACTTTGTGTCCGGATCGCCCCACAACTCCAATACGGGGGGCCGGCGTGGAGAAGGCCGCAAACCTCAATCGATGCTCCTGCCGGTGTCCGAGGTCCGATTTAAAAACGGAAAACGGGCGTCACCTCTGCTCGGGCTCACAAATACAGTCCCCTCATCTGGGACAGGATTCTGTCAGGATTTATGCAGGAGGTCGCGGAGGTCCTCGGGAGCCTCGCACCTACGCGGCCATCTTGGTTGCGCGCTAGGCTCCTCCCCCCAGCTAAGATCTTTTAAGTTATTTTGATGAACTAATTTAAAATGACGCGCCACTGGATAGCTTGAATCAGAATTAACAATAGCTTTAAGATGTTGCAGGATGCGATTAAAAACTTGAAGTTTGGTGCTACCTATATAGCGGAGATGACAAGTGCATTGAAGCACATAAACTGCATAGTCAGTTTTGCAAGTAAAAAAACCTCCAATTTTAATACTGTCTTGACTGAAGGCATCACTATATTCACAAGTATTAGCACCAAATTTACAAGCCCTGCACGAGCTACATTTAAAAAAACCTTTCTGATTGGAAAGCCAATTAGTAGATTTGCAAACTTCAGGACTGGCTTTAACTAAAGCATCTCGCATAGAAGGAGCCCTTCTAAAGGTAATGCCAGGAATTTCAGAAATAAGAGGAGCAAGAGTTATGTCAGTTTTTAAGATGGGCCAATTAGATCTAAGAATATTTCGTACTTTTTTCTCATAACAACTATAGGTGGTAATAAGTCGTATGGTCATATCTTCATTGTTAACAGGTCTAAGGGCCCTAGAAATCGTGACATCAGTATTAGAAGCCTGAGATAAATCATTCGTAATACTCGTATATATATATATATTCAAAAAGTCTCCAAATGTGCAGTCGCGCACAAAGACAGGAACGGACAACTTGGATTGCCAGTGCTCAAAATTCGAATTTATTCAATCAAGATAAGTGCACAGCTCATGACGCGTTTCAGGCCACTCGGCCCTTGCTCACATGATCGCGTTACGCACATAATGGTAAATTTAAAGGAAAACACCAACCATCACCTGACTGGAAAGAGATGGCACTACAATAGAAACTGAAGAAATACTCAAGTTTTCTGATTCATAAAGTTAATACAAACGCTTTTTGAAAACTGCCAAAAACATAATAAATAGCACAATACTAGTTCATATAACCAAAGACAGAAAATAAGGACCAAAACATAGAGAATGACCATTTAAAAAATACATGAAAGATTGAATTTACATTGATATTGGTAGCATGTGAGACTCTATTAGTACGCGAAGAAGACTGATATTGATTCAGAATAAAAACATCAATAACTTGTCATTTCATAATTCAATCACGTAATCAAGGCAAACATTAAAATACTCAAAATAGTGTCAAGCCAACTTTGGTTAGTCATAAGAACCTGATTAGCGTTTGTTGAGACAAAAAAAAATGCAGTCTGCCAATGTAAACTTTTTGTTGAGGTATCCAATATGGTTTGACATGTGACAAACAAAATATATATGAGGTGCAATCTAGGACAGAACAGAAATCGGACTTAAAACCAGTAAAAATACATTCCATTAATACACTTAGCATAAAATTAGAAAAATGAGTCATGTGAGGAGCTATGTGCCTGCATGTCTCAATAGATTGTAAAGTTCTTATGTTGTGTATTACCCACTAACATGTTTACAAATGGCTGACACCTTTGACTGAAGAAAGTCGGGTGTCCTTTGTTTATGTTTAGCAGTTAATGTGTATTTAAGTCTGCTTTACGTCGGCGCCGGCCACTATTGATAAAGGTGGCAGACGAAATGAGTCTGGTCTTGTGAAATAGAACATATATATACATATATATATATATATACATATATATATATATATATATATATATATATATATATATATATATATATATTACCTACTGGCGGTCGCCAGTAGGTAGTTATAGTTAGGACCCTCTTACCATAGGAAATCCGCAACATTCTATTTGGAATAACTTTGGCGCCGGTCGACGAATCCTCGCGAAATTTTCAAAACTAATGGGGCGCTACGCTCCGCTCCTACCCTGAAAGTCTCGGGGGGGATTCGTCAAGCGGGGGCTGAGAAAAAAGGGGGGTCCCAAAACACGTTTTTCCCCATGCATTTTTCCATAGGACCTTTAGACACAGCTACAGCCCGAACGGCTGAACAGAGTTACTTGAAATTTGGCAGAGAGGTAGTCTACAGGTCAAGGAAGTGCCTTTTGTAGGTCTGGTGTAAATCTGTTCAGTAGTTCCTGAGAAAATAGCATTTAGATCAATATATATATCTGTGGCAGCTTACGGTGCGCTTACCGTGCGCTTACGGTAAGCTTACCGTACGCGTACGGTGCCGTGTGCGAGCGCGATTCTGATTGGCTGTTAGATCTTAGTAAACATTCGAATCGGTCGAAACCAGGAAGCGGCGGCCGCCATTTTCTCTCTCGCACTCTGAGGGGGGGTGGAAAAACAAAGGCAAAAAACATGTAAAGGGGCTGTTTATACAGCTCCTAACCACCTAGCCTTGATAATGGTGTCCCAAAAGAACCCCAATGCAAAAAATTCAATTTTTTTTTTTTTTCAAAAAAACGGCGATTACGCTTACCGTACGCGTACGGTAAAAATTATTTTTTTTTTAAAAAGTATCCACACTTTCCCCACCCCGTGTGCAAAAGGTGGCCGAAGTGCACCTTTTGTGCATGGCATATCTTCTCAAGGAACATTTAAAATATTACATTTCACAACGAAGCGCATAATATGTCCTCCATGTGCGGACGGTGCGCGAAGCGCATCGTGCGTACATGGCCCATCTAGCGTAACGTGGGCACGCGGTGCGCGTAGCGCACCGCGTGCCCACCGTGCGTGCACGGCACTAACTGCGTAAAGTGGGCGCGCGGTGCGCAAAGCGCACCGCGTGCTCACTGTGCGCGCACGGAACGAACTGCGTTAAGTGGGCGCGCACGCCACGAACGGCGTAAAGTAACTTAGCATTTAAAAAACCGTACAAATTCACTGAAAAAAACCATAGGTTTCACACACGTTATAGTTAGGAATTAGCATTTAAAAAACCTTGCAAATTCAGTGAAAAAACCATAGGTTTCACACATGCTATAGTTAGCTGGAGATTTTACTCATAAAAAACCAATGAAATTCCCCCGTTATAGTTAGTGCAGGCAACTATAACTCACGCGACCGCAATCCTCTGCTGATGACATATGTGTCTTTATGAAAAAAAAATATTTGTAATATATGTATAGCTAAAATTTAATGGAAGAAGACATGGGCAAATAAGTGTCTAAATACAGTATTAGCATCAGCAGAGGATTGCGGTCGCGTGAGTTATAGTTGCCTGCACTAACTATAACGGGGGAATTTCATTGGTTTTTTATGAGTAAAATCTCCAGCTAACTATAGCATGTGTGAAACCTATGGTTTTTTCACTGAATATATATATATATATATATGCACACGCAATCCCCCGCAGTACTCCATTTCACCAGTTCTGCATAAAGGACGGTACGGACCCAGGTATAGGTGCTGATTTGTTTATTTCTTTAAACCCGCACTGCCGCCGATATATATATCCTTCAACACTTCTCTGTTGCAGGGGTCTCCGACCCTGACAATGCGGCCTCAGCACCACGGGAACGGAGCGTCACGCTGAATTACCAGCAGCAAACATGACAAAGCTGAGGCCCAACATCAAGGATCAAAGCGCTTTAATGAATAACAAGATGCAGTAGTGTTCTATCCAGATGTGTTTCGGCTTTATATCAGCCTTAATCATTGGTGAGCAGTCAATTATGTCAGGTGACCAAATTTAAAAGCAGACTGCTTGATAATTCTGTAGTCCATGGTCCTCAACTTCCCAGAATGCACCATGGAAGGTAATGTCAATCTTATTTGAATTTGTAGTGCATATGTTCTCAGTTCATCATTTAAATATAATAATATTCTTCCAACGTGCTTTGCCCATTTGCTGCCACACAAAATGTCTAAAAAATGCGCTTCTCTCCTAAGTCAGCAATAAGCGGTACGATTACCCCTCTTGCATCCCTTGCTCACCTCTGAAATACATTTACTTTAGGCAAATCCTTTATATCCCTAACAGAGGCGAACGGGTCATGGCCCCAAACGTACATCCCTCAACACTTCTCCGTAGCAAAGGGCCCCGACCCTGACAGGGCGGCCTCAGCACCACAGGAACGGAGCGTCCCCCTGAAACTGCTGCCGCTTGTTATTCATTAAAGCGCTTTGATCCTTGATGTTGGGTCTCGGCTTTGTGATATATAAATATATATATCCCCAACTCTGGCACACATAATCTCTTAGCCAGACACCGACACTGCAGTTCCAGTCTTCAGGTAAGTTTTATTAATTAATTTTCGGGCTGTGACCCGTTTCAGCAGGGTCCCCTGCCTTGTTCACACATATATCGCCAGTAGTTATTTATCGATAGGACCTAATTTCTATTAAAAAGCTGTTTTTGATTTGCCAATAACTTCGGCATAATTTGACGAATCTTCACAAACTTTTCAACGCTATCGGTGCAATCATTTCAGCTGCTGTCTTAAAAATGTTGGAGAGATCCATCAAGCAGTGGTCGAGAAAAATGGGGGGTCCCAAAAACGCTTTTTCTCCATGTTAATTTCCATAGGAAACTTTAGACACAGCTACAGTCTGAACTTATGATCGGAATTACACCAAATTTGGCAAAAAGTTAGCTCCTGGTCCAGAAAGCACTCTTTTTGTTAAATGGTGTAAATTCGTACAGTAGTTCCTGAGAAATTTAAAGATTTCTCAGATATACAACAGTGGCTGCGGTGGATCCGCAAACCCTCCCGATCTCGTGCCTGAGATCTAATTGGCTGGCAACACTTCAAACCTGGAAGTGTTGGAAGTCATCTTGTGACTCGGTTGAACATTGTCGCAAGAAAAAACGTTGACCTCTTGGGGAGGGGAGGGGGGGGGGTGGGGGTTCTCCCCAGGGTCAATAAAGCATTTTAAAAAAATATATTTCAGTGGGAGTCACTTTGGATCCGTAAATACACCAAACATTTTCCTGCGCTTCTTTTAATTAGGCCCCCTGTGGACCAGGGACTGAGGGGGGGGATTACAAATAAAAATGCGACGGTCCGTGTGGGCCCCAGGGACCGTCACCTCTCCGGGGCTAATACACTGGAATACAGGGGGCCATGCCAATATGTAAACATTTAAAAATCATATGTAAAAATAATGTGTGGGGTGGTCCAGCTCCCCCACGCCGCCCCGGGGACCTCCACCACCACGGGACACAAATGAAGTAATGACGGGGTCTGTTGTGGACCGCCAGGAACCCCCACCTCCCCGGGGTTATTCAGAAGATGGGAGGGGGGCCACCTGGGACATTGCAGTGATGTCACTGACCAGGCCATGAGTGATGTAATATGTGAGGTCTAAGCAGTGCATTGCGGGGACGCGAGTTATAGTTAACTCAGGTAACTATAACAGCTGAATTTCTCTGGTCTCGAATGAGTAAAATCTGACCCTAACTATAAGGTCCCTGTAACCTTTTTTTTTTTTTTTTAGGAATTACAAAAGAAAAAATGTACAAAAAATATATAAGACATTTTCTTATTTTCATTTTTCCTATACTTCCTATGTTATTTTTTAGTTTACTTTACTTTACTTCCATTATTCCATCTTCTAGCAATACCATAGAGCGATTACACTAGGGCAGCCGTAACCCTTAGAGTACTGTTTATAACTTACAACCTTTTGTTAATGCCACATATCTTTAAAGGGGCTTATAACCCATAGCTTCCCGTTTTCTATTATCCACAATGCCACTTGGCGCTGCTACAGCTTGTGGATGGCTTTATCAATCCATCCTTCTATTCTAAACCACTTAGGTTCCAGTACTCCCTGGGGGGGCGTCCTTTCACATACAGCTACTTATGCATGCACAAGACAGATGGCTTATCTTTATCCTTGTGTGTTTAATTTAATGTGTTTTATTTCCATTTCTCACGTTATACATATATATTAGATGCATTAAGTTCATTGTTAAATTTTGATGACAATTGCAGAATTAACGTGATCTGAGTCTGTTTTCATGTATATTAATGATTCTTTTCTTTAAGTCTTGCCAAAAGGTTCCCCAGATACGAGGCCGCACTCCAAATGCAGGTGGGAAACATCCTTTATTTTCCCAAAGAAGGCAGCTTCTCATCCCTTCATTTCTTTCGTGTCCCCCAGCCTGACGCGTTTCAGGGAATGCTTTCCCTTTCTTCAGAGGCCAAGTTGAGCAGCTTAAGGATTGCGTGTACTGCACTGTCCCACGCACGAAGAATTAACTGCCTCCGGTGTGCTGCTTCCGGTGTGCACGTTAAATATCCCCTGTTTGGAGGTGCATGCTGGGACCTGCAGTAGATTTGTGCATTAAATACCCTCCAGTGGGTTTACCCTTCAATGGGTTTAAGTGCTCATAATTCATTTTCCACGGACCAGTTTAAAAAGCTCTCCTGTGAGCTGGAATCAGATTCTGCCAGTCTAATTAAGGCACCTGCTCTGCCGTCACGAGAGCATTTCAATTTACCTCGTGCAGACCCACTTCAGGGCGGTGCGTAGCCCCCACGGCCTGGAAGCGCCGTGATTAATGTCATGCCAAAAGGTTCCCCTGGCAGAATCTGATTCCAGCTCACAGGAGAGCTTTTTAAACTGGTCCGTGGAAAATGAATTATGAGCACTTAAACCCATTGAAGGGTAAACCCACTGGAGGGTATTTAATGCACAAATCTACTGCAGGTCCCAGCATGCACCTCCAAACAGGGGATATTTAACGTGCACACCGGAAGCAGCACACCGGAGGCAGTTAATTCTTCGTGCGTGGGACAGTGCAGTACATGCAATCCTTAAGCTGCTCAACTTGGCCTCTGAAGAAAGGGAAAGCATTCCCTGAAACGCGTCAGGCTGGGGGACACGAAAGAAATGAAGGGATGAGAAGCTGCCTGCTTTGGGAAAATAAAGGATGTTTCCCACCTGCATTTGGAGTGCGGCCTCGTATCTGGGGAACCTTTTGGCATGACATTTTCTTTAAGTCTATTTAATTTTGCTTGGTCATGCCCTGTTGTAAAACATTTAAAAGTAGCCACTTCCAGTCTTAGAAGTGACTTTGACAAAGACCGTGAGGTTGAAACGCATCAGTCAATAAATCTTTTCTCTTATATTCAATCCTGAGTGCGGCTTTACCTTTTTGTTGCGAGACAGAATTAATTTATATATATATATATGTATACAGACATATATATTGTAGTTCAAATGTGCATAGTGACAATAAAAGATAAATATGGAGCCGTGACCAAGGAGCGGATTGCTCCGAAATGCGTTGGGCTGTTTATGCTATTTGTATTAATAAACACGCTGGAATCGCATTGAGCAGCAGCCTGTTCCCTTTATTTTCATTGGATGAACCTGGCAAAAGGGTGAATTGGACCTCGGGAGCAAGCATGAGCGCCATCTGTTTCCAATTATCGCAATTGGCACCACTCGCGGGACTTCCAGCCTATGCGCGCGAGGGATGCTGCAGCTGCTTTCACTTCACGGTCGCTTTCAGCGCGGTGCGTGCCTGATCAGCTGGCCCTGTGTTTTGTAGATGCTGATGCCTGCTTTGAAGGTGGCGCGAGGTGAGAGCAAGGCTGTGTGTTTCACTGCACTCACGCCAAGCTAGAGCACTCGGCGGTAGGGCCTGGAAGGTAGGGACCGGTTCCTTGGAGAACAAACACTCTCAAACCCGTAACAGGAGCTTAGACAGCGCTGAGAGTTCAAATCTCAGCCCATGGGAGGCAGAGACACAGTGCATTCGGAGATGTATCCATGTCCTGAACACCCAGCCTGTGTTCTCAGACCTCACATCACCTAGTGGCTCTGGCCTTCTTCGAGCTTGCTGCCTCTAGCAACACTCTGCCCCTTGGACCACTCTGGGCCCTGGGGTTGTCTCTCGGAGCTATGACCAGCCCTCTCATGGATCCCTTCCTCTAGCTGCTGCCACCTCCTAGCAGACCCAGTCCTCCCAGAGCCCATGTCTCCTAGCAGCCCCGTCACCTTAGTTTCCGTCCTCACGCAGTCCTGGTCTTCTCGAAACCCCCTTTGTCTTTACAGCTAGCCCCCTCACAGCTCCTGCCCTGGCCCTTAAAGCTCCCACGCCCTTGCAACTCCAGTCGTATCGGAACTCCCTTCGCCTAGAAGCCTAGGCCTTCCTCCGAATACTCGGCATTCTTAGCTCCTGTCCCATAGCAGTCCTAGAGCTTCCAGTCCCTTAATGCTCCCGTTCCCGAGCAGCTCTCGTCCCCTAGCAGTCACAGCCCTATTAGAGCCCCCGTCCTCCAGCAGCCTCAGTCCTCACAGAGCTCCAGTCCCGAGCACCCAGGGCATCTTCAGATCTGCTTCAATTCATTTTCACCACAAAAATATGCAAAGTAAATATTTACTTTTATAATTGAAAAAAGATTTTTTTATTTACAGTAAAAGGCACTGAAAATCTTGTGAAAATTGTCATCTAGTCATCTACATTTTAAGTTAAAAACATTTTCATTCTTGGGGTTAAAATAATTTTTACAGACGATTCAGCATTATGGTCCTTTATGCCCGCAACGTTGACCACAATACCCCTATAATCCAGGTAAAAATGTAAGAAGCTGAAATGCGAGATCTCGATTTAGTTGAATGAATCAGAGTCCTCCACACAACATGGAGCAGAATATTCTAAAGCGCCTCTCCCATTTTGTAATCAATGTTTTTGTTTACCCTCAACATCATTGATCAGCCGTTGGCACAGAGTATCAGAGGCAGACTGCATTATATTTATCGTGCTCCGACTTGCCGAGTTACAAAACGTTCTCGTCACATTGAGGCATAAAATTCTAAATTCTGCAAAACACATTTGAACATAATTGGGTGCTTTCGTTCTGTTCAGCGAACGTGCGCCTGCGGGTCTCCACATTACTTGTGTTAGAAGTAGCAGAAAAGCCTGGCATCTACTAAAACAGCGCATAATATTAAAAACTGTCTACATATTTCCAGAGCCAGGCTTTAGAGGAGTCGCAGAAGCTGGCAGGGGCGCTGGTGAGTGCCATTACAGCATTGGCCTTGTTTGAAGCGGTATTTACAAAGGAATATGCTACTTACCAGTATGCATCTGTTCTTGGCATGTAGAGCTGCAGATCTACACACTTGTGCATAGATCGCCATCTGGTGTTGGGCCCGGATGTTTGCAGTTGTTTTTCCTCTTGGAAAGTCTTTGGAAGTCACGAGGTCGGTGACTCCTCCTTTGGATCGTATTGCGCATGGGCTTCGGCTCCATCCTCAGATTATTTTTCTCCAGCAGGGAAAGATGGAGCGTAGTGATAACAGTGAAGATGCCCATGTGTGTTGTATCTAAATAAGACAAACTGGAACAGATCAAGGTAGCCGGGGAGGCGGGTGGGCGTGTGCAGCTCTACATGCCAAGAACAGATGCATACTGGTAAGTAGCATATTCCGTTCGAGGCATATGAGCTGCAGATTACACACTTGTGCATAGATTATATAGCAGTACCCATCCTTAGCGGCGACCACCCGTATCTGTTGCAGTGGTTTGAAATAGTGTTTTGAGTACAGCCTGGCCCACACTAGCCTGTTGCTTAGTTTGCACATCTACACAGTAGTGTTTGGTGAAAGTGGGCGGTGTTGACCATGTAGCTGCTCTGCAGATATCATCTAATGGGATGCTCCCTAAAAATTCCATTGAGGCCCCTATTTTACGTGTAGAGTGGGCTTTAGGGGGAATGAATAGCGTTCGTTTTGCTTTGTGAATGCATTTGACAATCCACCCGGCTATCCCTGCCTTGGAGATGGGGTTGCCTTTGTCCGGTGGAGAGAAAGAGACAAACAGTTGTTTGGTCTTACGGAAGGGTTGTGTTCTCTCTATGTAGTAGAGTAAGGCTCGTTTGACATCTAATGTGTGAAGAGCTCTTTCTGCAACGGTGTGTGGTTGCGAGAAGAATACTGGTAGTTCTACAGATTGGTTTAGATGAAAGGGAGAAATGAGTTTAGGGAGAAATTTTGGGTTGGTACGTAGAACAACCTTGTTATGGTGCATTTGTAGATAAGGTTCTTGAATGGTAAGTGCTTGAATCTCACTGACCCTTCTGAGGGAAGTGATGGCTACAATAAAGGCAGTTTTCCACGTTAGGAATTGAAATTCACACTTGTGTAGTGGTTCGAAGGGAGGCCCCATTAGTCTGGTGAGAACGATATTTAGGATCCACACAGGTGAGGGTGGCACTCTGGGGGGAATTATTCTTTTAATGCCTTCCATGAATGCTTTAATTGCAGGTACTCTAAAGAGTGATAGATGTTGCCTGTTTTGTAGATAAGCTGCTATGGCTGCAAGGTGCAGTCTAATGGACGTGTAGGCTAGATTGCATCTTTGTAGGTTCAGTAAATAGCCTATGATGTGTTTAATGGACACATCTAGGGGATTGATGGTATTGTTGTGACAATAGACAACAAAACGTTTCCACTTGGCGGTGTAGCACGCTCTAGTGGTGGGTCGCCTAGCTTCTTTGATGATGTTCATGCAGTCAGGGGTAGATTTAGGTAACCGAATTCTAGGATTTCAGGAGCCAGATCGCAAGGTTGAGCTGAGCTGGGTCTGGGTGCCTAATCTCTCCATGGTTCTGGGTCAAGAGGTGTGGAGAGAGGTGTAACTTTGGTGAGGTACTACAGAGAGTTCTAGCAGTGCGGTGTACCACGGTTGTCTGGCCCAAGTTGGAGCTACTAGGATTAGTGTGAGGGAGTGTTGTTGTAGTTTGCGCACCACTAATGGAATGAGTGGGAGAGGCGGAAAAGCGTATGCAAATCTGCCTGACCAGTTCATCCATATCGCATTGCCTTTGGACAGTGGGTGTGGATATCTGGCGGCGAAGCTTGGGCATTTGGTGCTTTCGTGGGTGGCAAAGAGGTCTATCTGTGGATGCCCCCACATTTGAAAGTACGGTTGAAGAACTTGTGGGTGGAGTTCCCACTCGTGGAGTTGTTGTGTCTGTCTGCTGAGCAGATCTGCCATAGTGTTCTGGACTCCTGGGACATGTTGGGCTAGAAGAAAGATTTTCTGGGGTATGGCCCATCTCCATATGCTCTGTGCTAGCTGAGAGAGCTGTGGAGAGTGTGTGCCGCCTTGTTTTTGTATATAGTACATGGCTGTCATGTTGTCTGTGTGGACTAGGACTGCCTTGCCTGAAATCTGTGTTTAAAAAGATTTTAGGGCTAAGAAGATGGCTAGTAACTCCAGATGGTTGATGTGGAGTAACTTTTGTTGAGGTGTCTACCTGCCCTGCATGGTGTGATGTAATAGGTGAGCTCCCCAGCCGGAGAGCGATGCGTCGGTCATCAGTACTATCTAAGGAACCGGGTCCAGGAACGGTCGCCCTTTGGAAAGGTTTTTAGTGGTCCACCACTGCAGAGAGCGATGGGTACGACCGTCTACCAACACCAGATCTGTTAATTGACCCTGGGCCTGGTTCCATTGGCGCGCTAAGCACTCTTGGAGAGGACGCATCTGGAGTCTTGCGTGAGGTACTATAATTATGCAGGAGGCCATCATCCCGATTAGTTGCATAAACACTCGAGCTGGAAGGGAGTGTTGTGCCATAAATTTTGCGCGTAGAGCCTGAATGCTTGTGATCCTGGCCGGACTGGGGCAGGCTAGCGCTCTTGAGGTGTCTATGGTGGCACCGAGGTATTGTTTTACGTGGGACGGTTGCAGATGGGACTTCATGTGGTTTATTGTGAAGCCCAATTGGTGAAGGAGCTAGATAGTGGCGTGCGTGTGTTGTACACACTGGTTGTATGAGTTGGCTTTTATCAGCCAGTCGTCTAGGTATGGGAAGACGTGGATGTGTTGTCTCCGCAGGTGTGCGGCCACTACTGCTAGGCACTTGGTGAATACTCGCGGTGCTGTTGTGACTCCAAATGGGAGTCCTTTGAATTGGTAGAGTTGGCCGTCCACTACAAATCTGAGGAACTTCCTGTGAGCGTTGTGTACAGGAATGTGGAAATAGGCGTCTTTTAGGTCTAAAGTGGTCAGGAAATCTTTGTGGGAAAGCAGTGGGAGTACCTATTGAAGTGTTACCATATGAAAATGGTCTGAATGTATGTATTTGTTTAGGGGCCCGAGGTCTAGGATGGGCCGTAGAGTCTCGTCCCTTTTTGGTATGAGAAAATATAGGGAGTAGACCCCCCATATTTTGTTGGTTGGTAGGAACCTGTTCTATCGCCCCTTTTTGTAGGATGGAGATTACATCCTGCTTTAGTAGTGTTAGATGTTCCTGTGACATTGGGCGTTGTCTGGGTGGAATGTTTGGGGGGGGTAGATATTAGTTCTAGGCAGTAGCCTGACCGAATTATTTGTGTTACCCATTTGTCTGAGGTGATGGTAGTCCAGACAGAAAAGAAATTTTGGAGTCTGCCCCGACCAGAGTGGGTTGGTCTGGGGGAGTGGAGGGGAGTCATTGGGCAGGTGCGGAGGCAGAGCGGGCGGTGTTTGTCTTGCCTCTGCCTTTATTATTGTTGCCTCTGTATCCGCCTCTTTGGTAACCCCTTGTAAAGGTGGATTGGGTAGGGGCATTATATGCAGTGGAAGCAGTGTCAGAGGAGTAGCCCCTGGATGTCCTCCGAAAGGAAGAGCGGCGAAAGGAGCGCCTGGGAGGATGTGATTGTAAGGCTCCCATAGACTTCGCCGTATTCGTGTCTTTTTTCATCTTTTCTAGGGCCTCATCCACTTTTGGGCCGAACAGATGTTCCTGGTCAAAGGGGTGGTTCAGGGTGGAAGCTTGTACTTCTGGTTTAAAACCTGAGATCCTTAGCCAGGCATGGAGACGGAGGAGGATGCTGGTATTAATGGATCTGGAGGCGGTGTCAGCTGCATCTATGGCACAACGGATGGAGGCATTGGTGATAGTTTTGCCCTCCTGAATTAACTCATTTGCCCTATTCTTATATTTGTCAGGGAGGTGTTGCATTATGGCTTCTAGTTCGTCATAATGGGCCCTGTCGTATCTTGCTAGTAGCGCTTGTGTATTAGCGATACGCCATATGTTGGCAGCTTGTGATGCAGTGCGCTTGCCGGATGAGTCTAATGGTTTTGACTCTTTGTCAGGTGGTGGTACTTCGCTTGGGAGTTGGCTCTCTTACGTGTTGTAGACACTACCAGTGAATCTAGTGGTGCCGGCCCTCTGATGTAGGAGGGATCTGTAGGGGCGGCTTTATATTTTTTGTCAATTCTCGGGTTAATGACCCTGGCTCTCACTGGGTCTTTAAAGATTTCTGGTGCGTGTTTAATAACTCCTTTGAGCATGGGCAGTATGGAGGTGGCCCTATGCGTAGTGTTAAACGTATCGAGAAGTAAGTCCTCCTCCACGGGGTCGGTGTGGAGATCCACTCCATGATAGTGTGCAGCCCTCTGTAGTAAGTGGTTGAACCCTAAGTAGTCTTCTGGTGGGGATGGTCTTGAAGGGTAGAGATCATCTTGTGGGACGTTAGGAATGTCAGGGATGTTGTAGTCGTCCCATGGGTCTGGGGAGCCTGTGGGAGTGGAGTCCCCTGTAGGTAGGTCATGGGGCATGTCCCCTATGTCATCATAGACATTATCATTATCATCATCATCCGGAGAGGGTGTTGGGGAATGATGAGGCGGGGGTGGAGAAGGAGAAGGTGGAGGAGGAGAAGGTGGAGGAGGTGGTGAAGGCATTCTGAAAGGGGAGGTAGCAGAGTCCTTCCTCTTTGGACGTTGGAGCTGGGGCAGGTTTTTCCAGCTCTCTCTTTTTAATACTGAGCATTAAATGTCCAGTTTTGGGGTCCTTGATCAATGTCTTTTGCAATGGATCAGGTGTAAAGAGTTCTTCGGATGGTGGTTTGTTCGTCGGCGCCTGTCATGACTAGGACAAGGAGGGTCCGAAGTGTAGGAGCACACCAGCACGTATGAATGAGTCAAAAGACTACCACTCCCACAAGTCCTGGGGTTAACCGCGGGGAGCATCTCCATGCCTATTTAAGCCCCGCCTGCTCAAAACCCGGGGCTTGTCACTTGATTCATTTCACGTTGGAGCAAGGACGTGCTCACCTGAGCGTCCGCTTAAGCCTTCGACTTCAGGAACCTCGGCAGCATCGACATCGAGAAGGCTGCCTTTCTGACTTCCCTGGACACTCAAGAAAACATTCGCCGACAGCGGCCGGCTATTCACTTACGCCGCCTGAGTACAAAAGTCGTCTCTACTTCCTCGTTGGAGTAGTTGCGGAGTCCCGCGCATGCGCAACGAAGGAGCGGGAGGAGGCGCCAGAACTGATAAGCGTCCCCAGTGCTCCACTCAAGAAAGACGCTACTCAGCACGTCATAGCAAGGAAGCCCCGACATTCAGCAAAGTAACAACGCGGCATTGAGGCCGCCTTTAGACAACTAACTTATTGAAGCGCACTTGAAAGCGCCTCCGTTGGGACATTAGTATCGGTTAGCTGCTCCGGTTTTTCCTGGCCCTTATTGCACTTCCGGGAATGACCAAGAATAGCGCGAGGTAGCGCTTGTTGTCCCCTGGAGCCAGCATTGATCTGCATTTGCGGAAGAGCGCCTGGACCCTTCAATGCTAGAGACTTCACCAGCGAAGCAGTGCCAATTGAGGGGCATACCAGTTATCACCAGGCAAGATAAGTACCCAGAGTCCATGGGACTATTTATGATTGCAAGACGTTGGGTGAGATCAGTGCCCTCATAGAATAGAAGCAACAATCTGTCAAGTAAGTGCATACACATAAGGGGTGTCGAGGGGGCTGTGGTTAGGAGCCCATACGCTTATGTGTGTTGTGTGTTTCCTTTACAGGGCAGGTGGGGGTGGAGAGAACAAGAAGATGAGGTCCACAACACAGCTGACGACTTCCCTTATCTCTGCTTACCAGTTGCGGTGTTTTTGTTTCCTTTCTCCCTTTTTTGCCTTTCCCCGAGGGTGGCCTTGTCCTTGAAGTATTCCTATTACACACGGGTAGCGCCATCAAGGGGAAAGGGTTATTTGGCATCATCATCGCTCCTGCTGTATCCGGCTGAGACACAAAGGTTAGTGGTACCTCTCTGTGCACGACAGTGTGACAAGCCCACGGTGACTTACAGCCTGAGTGATGGACACCACCACAGTACTTACCTCAGTACTGGAAACATTAACCGCCCTAAGAATGGAGGTGGATGCATTCCGGGGGGAGAACCTTGAATTACGTAATGAAATGAGCACCATGCGACGAGAGGTCGCAGGATTGTCCAGAACCAGTTCTACGACTACGCAGGGGGGTTTGTACATTAGGAATTGGACGCTCCCACCGCCTGGGTCACAAGAGACAGGCGTGGGGCGCGCGCCACACACAGGGGAAGGAAGCACCAGTCCTTCCACCATACAGATCATCCAGCCTGCGCAATTACCACTAGCTCCACCCGAAAGATTCTTTGGGGATCCAAAGAAATTTGGTATATTCCTGGGACAATGCAAATTACACTTTATGTGTAAACCGGCGGATAAGTGGTGTAAGAGGACCACTGAATCAAGAAGAAAGAGACCGCAGGAGAAAACAAAGGCTCTGTATGTATTGTGGGAAACCAGGTCATTTTATTAATGAATGCAAGGCCAAATCGAGAGCTCCGTATCGGGAGTTCAAGGGTGTCCAGAAGGCCTCAGTAGTGGAGCATGCGTGTGGTCCTCCGGAAAACTAGAACGCCCAAACAAGAACCAGATCCCTTGTTTGCGGTCACAAGAAAAAGAGGTCTGTCCTGCCGTAGTGAATACCATCCAGAACACAGTCGCTCACATGAACGTATGCGTGACCTTGGAGATACCCAACTATGGAGAGATATTGTTACACGCTCTATTGGATTCCGGAGCCACAGGCAATTTCATAGATCAAAACTATGCTAAAGAAGTTAGAATACCGTGTGTACGAAAAAAGACCCCGGAAATGGTAAAAGCAGTAGACGGAACTGAGCTGACGTCAGGCCCGGTCTCTTATCATACTCAACTACTTCAAATGAAGGTGGGTGCAAATCATTATGAGAGTATATGATTCGACTAGATAGACGCCCCCAATTTCACGCTTATTTTGGGCATGCCATGGCTGACTCTTCACGACCCATACGTACAATGGTCGGCACGAACCGTGACATTGAATTCCCCGTTTTGTAAAGAACATTGTATACAGAACATAATGAAAGAGGAACCGCAACGAATCACTCCTGCAGGTTTACTCGCCAATACCTGTGTAACACAGCTCATGGAAGGTACTACCACATTACCCTCAGAATATCAGGACTACTGTACAGTATTTGACGAACAAGAATCTGGAAAATTACCACCACACAGAGCGTATGACTGTGTAATAGACCTGGAAGCCGGAGCCAGCATTCCGTGCAGCCGCATCTACGCTCTCACAGAAGCAGAAAACACCTACCTCCAACAATATCTAACGCAAATGCTAGATAAAGGTTTCATCCGTTCTTCCTCTTCACCGGCGTCCTCGCCTCTGTTTTTCATTCCAAAGCGTGAAGGAGGACTAAGGGCATGCATTGATTATAGAGCTAAAAACCGGGTGACAAAGAAAAATAGATACCCCCTGCCTTTGACAATGTGGCGGGGGGATGAATGGAAGACGGCCTATAGAACAAAATTCGGATTGTACGAATATTAAGTAATGCCTTTCGGACTCTGTAACGCCCCTGTCACATTCCAATACTTCATGGACGAGGTATTGAGGGGTCTGCTTGACGTATCTTGTATCGTCTACATAGACGACATCCTGGTATACTCTACTTCCTTGGAAGAACACGTCCCCCACGTGGAGGCAGTTTTGGAAAGGCTACGGCGATATTCGCATTATATGAAGCTCGAGAAATGTTTTTTCCACATCTCGGAGGTGGAATTCTTGGGGTACATCATCGGTCCCAAGGGCATTTGTATGGACCAGAAAAAGACGAAGGCTATTAGAGAATGGGAATCCCCATCTTGCGTGAAGGCCCTACAAAGTTTTTTGGGATTTGCAAACTTTTACAGGAGATTCATAAAGGACTTCTCTAATATCATACAGCCATTGACCCTTCTTCTCAAAAAGGGAGCCACATTTAGATGGACAGCTGCAGCAGAAGAAGCCTTTCGGACTCTAAAGCATCGATTCACCGAAGCTCCCATTCTAAGACATCCTGACGCATCCCTTCCGTTTATCCTTGAGACAGA
The DNA here is from genome assembly GCF_964204655.1 of Triturus cristatus. Lineage (NCBI taxonomy): Eukaryota > Metazoa > Chordata > Amphibia > Caudata > Salamandridae > Triturus > Triturus cristatus. The sequence continues at coordinate 623,922,247 of NC_140590.1, read as the reverse complement.
TGCCTCATACTACGCTTTGGGAGGGATTCTCTCCCAACGACACCCTGACACGGGTCAACTTCATCCCGTAGCCTTCTTCTCAACCAAACTATCCAGTTGTGAAGCGAATTACAGCATCACTGATAAGGAGTTATTAGCTATTAAACGGGCCTGTGAAGAATGGAGACATCACCTTCTGGGGGCTCGATACACAGTAGAGATCTACACGGATCATCGTAACTTGCAGTTCTTACAGACTGCGCGAGCATTGACTCCTCGACAGCTGCGGTGGTCTCTGTTTTTTGCAGACTTCGACTTTGTGATTAAGTACAAACCTGGCCCCCAGAACGGGAAGGCTGATACACTTTCTAGACCTCTGTCTACTCTTCTGGAAGAGAGCGACACCACGGAAGAACCTCCTATCATTCTCCAGAAGGCTTCTTTTCCTACAGAATCTTCCGTTCCAAGTGCTACACATGCATTCTTCGAGGACCTTAAGAAACGCATCACTGAGGTTAACACCCATGCCTGGGTGAAGAAGGAAGCGCACCTGCGATCAATGGATGGAAATTTCATGTTCCGGGATAAGAAACTATACGTCCCTGATGGGCCTTTACAATGACAAGTTCTGCACTGGATTCATGATACCCCTTTGGGGGGTCACATGGGAATAAGGAAAACACTAAAGACTATGAACCAATACTTTTGGTGGGAAACGCATCGACAAGACACAGAACAATACGTGAAAGGCTGTGCTATCTGTACGCAATCAAAAAATAGGCACGATAAACCCCAGGGATTACTTAGACCCATACCCACACCTCCAGCACCCTGGCACACAGTATCAATGGATTTTATAGTTGAAATGCCGCCAAGTGCCAGATATGATACTATATTGGTGGTGGTAGACCATCTAACAAAGATGGGACACTTCATAGCCTTGAACAAACTACCTACCTCTACAGAACTGGTCTCCGCCTTCCTTCAACACATCATTAAACTGCACGGAATCCCGTCCATCCTCATTACGGACAGAGGGACCCAGTTCACTTCCAGATTCTGGAAGGCGCTTTGTGAAGTCATGAAGATAGACGCCAGGCTTTCTACTAGTTACCACCCCCAAACAGATGGTAAAACCGAAAGACTTAACCAAACGTTAGAGCAGTATCTCAGATGCTTCACGTTGGCACAGGACCAAGAATGGAGCACGCACTTGTGGACGGCAGAGTTCGCTTACAATAACACAGATCACGCGTCATTGGGATGTTCCCCCTTCTATTGTCTCCATGGCTTTAATCCCAATATGTTACTATTTGAACAGCCTGGAATGCCAAAACACACCTAGCCGAGGCTCAAACACGAGATAAACAGTAGGCAGATAAAAAGAGAACTCCCGAACCTGTGTATACAACAGGAGATAGGGTATGTCTAAATACGAAACATCTTAAGTTTAGGGGTAATAACAGATTGCAACCTAAATTTGTAGGACCCTACCCCATAGAGAAAGTAGTGAATCCAGTTGCCATGAAACTTACACTTCCCTCAGCCTGGCACATTCACCCGGTGTTCCATGTGTCCCTTTTGAAACCCTGCCTTCAGGGCACCCGGTTGCCTGTCAAACACAGAGTCATTGAGATCGATGGGGAAGAGGAGTACGAGGTGCACAGTATCCTGGATTCTAAACCCGTAAGGGGTAAACTGCACTATTTAATAGACTGGAAAGGCTATGGTCCAGAGGATAGGTCCTGGGAACCCAAGGCCAATTTGTATTGCCCCAAACTCTTGAGGCTGTTTCATACACAACACCCCACGAAACCTGGTGGTTGGCATCATCATCGCTCCTGCTGTATCCGGCTGAGACACAAAGGTTAGTGGTACCTCTCTGTGCACGACAGCTCCGAAGGCATCGGGGCCGGTGGCTTGGTTTTAGAGTCTGTGCTAGTCCGCTGTTTGGAACTATGCGGCCTGGAAAGGGATGTCTGTTTATTCGGTGCCAAGATGGTTTTCGGCTTCGAGGTATCGGTGTCGGCGGCCTTGTGTTTTTTGCTCGGTTCCAGGGATGGTGTCGGTACCGAGGAGGTGGAGCTGGTTTTCGGCGCAGAGTGTTTCGGTATGGAGCTCGGTGCCGAGGAGGAGGCCCTTTTCTTTTTCGGCGTCGGTGTGGAGGAGTGTTTCTCGGCACCGACGGTGGGCTGGCTCGAGCCCGAGCCGCCGGAAGGCTTAATCAGTTTCTTTACCGGTCCCGAAAGTGCGGTGTGGGAAGCAATGTCTTTGGTCTTACCTAGGCCCGGAGGCGAAGGTGTGACCGAAGCCTTTTTCGATGCTGTTGAGGGTGTGTGGGGGGGGGGGGTAGTTCGGTACTCACGACCCTCTGTGCCGGAATGATGTACTCCACATCTGAATCGTCGGCTTTGAAGGCGCTGACGAGGCCCTCGTCGGTGTGGTGTTCTTCTGGAGCGTCGACGCCTTCCCCGAAGATGTCATCTGGAATCGCCGTTGACGAGTGTGCCATAGTTCTCCGTGCCCTTCGGTCCCAAATGGTTTTCTTGGACCGGAAGGACTTGCATGCCGGACAGTCTCGAGCCTCGTGTTTAGGGGAGAGGCAGAGATTACATACTTCGTGGAGATCGGTGTGGGGGAATTTGGAACCACATCGAGGGCACTTCTTGAAGGGAGTCCTTCCCATTAGCCAGGACCGGATCTTGGGTAGGCCCGAAGGCCGTCGTCGACGACTGGAATCGAAGGTTCTTGATCGATGAGAGCCGCGTCGAGTGTGGGGATCGCGATCGAAACAATACCGCGAATTAGGGTGAGGATTGCGCGTCGATAGAAGAACTGGAACTGTTTGGAACCGGAGCGCGAAGATCACATCCGAGCCCGATGGCGGAAAAAAACAATCTGAGGATGGAGCCGAAGCCCATGCACAATATGATCCAAAGGAGGAGGCACCGACCTCGTGACTTCCAAAGACTTTCCAAGAGGAAAAACAACTGCAAACATCCGGTCCCAACACCAGATGGCGATCTATGCAAAAGTGTGTAATCTGCAGCTCAAATGCCTCGAACATAACGTTTTCCTCTCCTCATGACCTCCTCTGTTGTGAAACCCTTTTATCCAATTTGTTCGGAGCTGGTTAAGTGAAGTCGAGACCCTCCATTTCCCCTTAATACGGTAATGAGTAATTCTCAATGACAGGCCGGCAGGAATTAGCACAAAGGGCCGAATTACCAGAGAGAGGAGCGGGGGCGGCCCTTGAAGAGGCTGCCTTGGTTTAGCGCGCGCACGGGCGGCGGTGTGGCACACCCACCGGCACCACCTGCAGCACATGTGGTACGGAGGTGCCCAACCCGCGTCAGCCTCTGCGGCTCCTGGCACATAGGTGCGTACCCTGCACCAAGCCCTGTCTTATGTGCTCACACCCATCAACAACTGTATCACATGGCACAGAGATGTACTTTTGCCATTCACACCGCCAGTGCGAGTGCCTTTACGTGCATCGCACAGAGGCAGAGGTGCCCACCCAGTTACCAGCCTCCTATGGCACAGAGGTGCATACCACTCACCATCACCCGTATCATATGGCACAGAGACACACACCCGTCATATACACCTCCTATAACGAGAGGGCCAGTACGCAGCATGGTACAGATATGCACACTCAGCACCAGCCTTTGCGGCTCATGGCACAGAGGCACATATCACTCACCAGGACCTGTATCATATTGTTTGGGGGTGCACAGCCACCATCCACACCTGCAGCACGAGTGCCTGTATGGAGCATGGCCCAGGTATGCCCATCAATCAAGAGTCTCAGGGGGTTATGGCACAAGGGTCCTTACCCGCCACCATTTGCGGTATCACATATCACAGCGGTGTACACCCGCCATCCGCACCTGCAGCGTGAGGGCCTGTACTGGGTCAGAGGTGCCCATGCAACGCATGGCACCGTGTTACACACTCACACCTGAAGCTCGAGTGTCTGTACAGAGCATGGTACAGACCTGTCCGCCCAACAACGACCAATGCAGCTCAATGCAGAGATCCACACATGTAGCACGTAGCAGCGTTTGTAGGGCGGGCGTCTGTATCAAGCCTGGCACAGTGGGCCAAACCTCCGTCCTCACATGGCACAGTGATGCTCACCCACACCTGTAGCATAGGTGTATGTACCGAACATGGCACAGAGATGCTCACCCTGCTATAGCACCTGCAGCGCAACATGGCACAGAGGTGCCCACCCGCAGCTTACACCAGCAGCATGTCTGTACATAGCATTTACCCACAAGTCATGGGTTTGAATACCGACCTTTTCAACTTCGTTTATTTACAGAGTTTGATACAGCGCCAAATTGTATGTATAAGGAAAGTGGGAAAAACCCAATGAAAATGTTGATGGTGCCGGGGGAGGGGGTGGGCTAATAAATGGACAGCTTGTCTTTCATCATCTCAAGTTGGTCGTAATACATTCTACCGGCAAAAGAGTGCGTACCTACTGCAGAGAACAAGGACATTAAGGCTATCTACTTTAACCCCGTCCATAATTAAATCTTAGCAGTCACCCCATCTCTACTGCGGGATGGATGTATACAGGGCAACAAGAGTCTTAACAGAGGCCCAAATGACACCGGCTCCACTATTGTAGACCTGGTCAGCGTTTGACAAAGAAAGGTGCGGACTACGGATGCTGCTAAGAAAAAGCATTGGCATAGCCAATAGGTCTCGCTTTTAGGACCTTATAAGTATTTAGTTATGCAGCACAGTATCCTTGGTGCAACAACATTGTTGTTGTTATTGTTATTTAATTTTATAAGGCTCAAAGCTACCCAGAGGTTCAACTGTTGCATGGCTAAACACTTATAATCTCCCAAAGGCGAGACCTATTGGTTATGCCAATGCATGTTCCATTTTGAAGTTTATATGAAAGTGAGTTTTGACCATGTTCGCATGCTCGGCACTTTCCAGAAACTGGGGGTGTTTAGCCAAGATAGTATTGTCGGTTGTTTAATATCCAGGTGACTGTGTGTAAGAATTTCTCTCAGGGAGGCTTTTTTCTTATATGTGATACTAGGATTAGGAGATAGTGTTTTCCTCAAGGCTTCATCAAGGGTCAGTATTTTCCAGTTTCTTTGTATGATTTCTTTTAACTCTTTATTTTCATTATTGTAGTCTATGATCAGCCGTATTTTTTCATCTTCTTCATTGTCTCTTCCTGGAATTTTTTTTCATTGTGGTGTTCAAAGTTAGTTTCTTGATTTTTGCCTCACTTTAAACTATTTGGGAAAAAGGGGGTGGTGATGGACAGAGTTTCTGAATGATGCAGAATACTCTTACCAAGTCAAGAGATCATGGTTTTAATCCATCACCGTTTTTTAGCTCACTGCACCATCCCAGCTCAGAACCTGGCTACATGCAAATTAGTCTGTACCTGTCCCAGTGCATGATGGGAACAGGGCAAACCAAACTACCAAGCCAATTCTTATACTGGGAAGGAAACAAGCTTCCGGGGACCGGTTTCTGGCATCACAGCCTTCGTCGGCCCGGCTTGCCTGAATCCTGATGGTGCAATGAGCAAGGGACTCACGTCTGAGCATACCCTCCCACAATGAGTGTGGATAAAATCGATTTGGGAAAAAGGGGGTGGTGATGGACAGAGTTTCTGAATGATGCAGAATACTCTTACCAAGTCAAGAGATCATGGTTTTAATCCATCACCGTTTTTTAGCTCACTGCACCATCCCAGCTCAGAACCTGGCTACATGCAAATTAGTCTGTACCTGTCCCAGTGCATGATGGGAACAGGGCAAACCAAACTACCAAGCCAATTCTTATACTGGGAAGGAAACAAGCTTCCGGGGACCGGTTTCTGGCATCACAGCCTTCGTCGGCCCGGCTTGCCTGAATCCTGATGGTGCAATGAGCAAGGGACTCACGTCTGAGCATACCCTCCCACAATGAGTGTGGATAAAATCGATTTGGGAAAAAGGGGGTGGTGATGGACAGAGTTTCTGAATGATGCAGAATACTCTTACCAAGTCAAGAGATCATGGTTTTAATCCATCACCGTTTTTTAGCTCACTGCACCATCCCAGCTCAGAACCTGGCTACATGCAAATTAGTCTGTACCTGTCCCAGTGCATGATGGGAACAGGGCAAACCAAACTACCAAGCCAATTCTTATACTGGGAAGGAAACAAGCTTCCGGGGACCGGTTTCTGGCATCACAGCCTTCGTCGGCCCGGCTTGCCTGAATCCTGATGGTGCAATGAGCAAGGGACTCACGTCTGAGCATACCCTCCCACAATGAGTGTGGATAAAATCGATTTGGGAAAAAGGGGGTGGTGATGGACAGAGTTTCTGAATGATGCAGAATACTCTTACCAAGTCAAGAGATCATGGTTTTAATCCATCACCGTTTTTTAGCTCACTGCACCATCCCAGCTCAGAACCTGGCTACATGCAAATTAGTCTGTACCTGTCCCAGTGCATGACGTGAGTCCCTTGCTCATTGCACCATCAGGATTCAGGCAAGCCGGGCTGACGAAGGCTGTGATGCCAGAAACCGGTACCCGGAAGCTTGTTTCCTTCCCAGTATAAGAATTGGCTTGGTAGTTTGGTTTGCCCTGTTCCCATCATGCACTGGGACAGGTTCAGACTAATTTGCATGTAGCCAGGTTCTGAGCTGGGATGGTGCAGTGAGCTAAAAAACGGTGATGGATTAAAACCATGATCTCTTGACTTGGTAAGAGTATTCTGCATCATTCAGAAACTCTGTCCATCACCACCCCCTTTTTCCCAAATCGAATTTATCCACACTCAGTGTGGGAGGGTATGCTCAGACGTGAGTCCCTTGCTCATTGCACCATCAGGATTCAGGCAAGCCGGGCTGACGAAGGCTGTGATGCCAGAAACCGGTCCCCGGAAGCTTGTTTCCTTCCCAGTATAAGAATTGGCTTGGTAGTTTGGTTTGCCCTGTTCCCATCATGCACTGGGACAGGTTCAGACTAATTTGCATGTAGCCAGGTTCTGAGCTGGGATGGTGCAGTGAGCTAAAAAACGGTGATGGATTAAAACCATGATCTCTTGACTTGGTAAGAGTATTCTGCATCATTCAGAAACTCTGTCCATCACCACCCCCCTTTTTTCCCAAATCGAATTTATCCACACTCAGTGTGGGAGGGTATGCTCAGACGTGAGTCCCTTGCTCATTGCACCATCAGGATTCAGGCAAGCCGGGCTGACGAAGGCTGTGATGCCAGAAACCGGTCCCCGGAAGCTTGTTTCCTTCCCAGTATAAGAATTGGCTTGGTAGTTTGGTTTGCCCTGTTCCCATCATGCACTGGGACAGGTTCAGACTAATTTGCATGTAGCCAGGTTCTGAGCTGGGATGGTGCAGTGAGCTAAAAAACGGTGATGGATTAAAACCATGATCTCTTGACTTGGTAAGAGTATTCTGCATCATTCAGAAACTCTGTCCATCACCACCCCCCCTTTTTCCCAAATCGAATTTATCCACACTCAGTGTGGGAGGGTATGCTCAGACGTGAGTCCCTTGCTCATTGCACCATCAGGATTCAGGCAAGCCGGGCTGACGAAGGCTGTGATGCCAGAAACCGGTCACCGGAAGCTTGTTTCCTTCCCAGTATAAGAATTGGCTTGGTAGTTTGGTTTGCCCTGTTCCCATCATGCACTGGGACAGGTTCAGACTAATTTGCATGTAGCCAGGTTCTGAGCTGGGATGGTGCAGTGAGCTAAAAAACGGTGATGGATTAAAACCATGATCTCTTGACTTGGTAAGAGTATTCTGCATCATTCAGAAACTCTGTCCATCACCACCCCCTTTTTCCCAAATCGAATTTATCCACACTCAGTGTGGGAGGGTATGCTCAGACGTGAGTCCCTTGCTCATTGCACCATCAGGATTCAGGCAAGCCGGGCTGACGAAGGCTGTGATGCCAGAAACCGGTCCCCGGAAGCTTGTTTCCTTCCCAGTATAAGAATTGGCTTGGTAGTTTGGTTTGCCCTGTTCCCATCATGCACTGGGACAGGTTCAGACTAATTTGCATGTAGCCAGGTTCTGAGCTGGGATGGTGCAGTGAGCTAAAAAACGGTGATGGATTAAAACCATGATCTCTTGACTTGGTAAGAGTATTCTGCATCATTCAGAAACTCTGTCCATCACCACCCCCTTTTTCCCAAATCGAATTTATCCACACTCAGTGTGGGAGGGTATGCTCAGACGTGAGTCCCTTGCTCATTGCACCATCAGGATTCAGGCAAGCCGGGCTGACGAAGGCTGTGATGCCAGAAACCGGTCCCCGGAAGCTTGTTTCCTTCCCAGTATAAGAATTGGCTTGGTAGTTTGGTTTGCCCTGTTCCCATCATGCACTGGGACAGGTTCAGACTAATTTGCATGTAGCCAGGTTCTGAGCTGGGATGGTGCAGTGAGCTAAAAAACGGTGATGGATTAAAACCATGATCTCTTGACTTGGTAAGAGTATTCTGCATCATTCAGAAACTCTGTCCATCACCACCCCCTTTTTCCCAAATCACTTTAAACTAGGCAGTTTCAATTACTTCTAAAGGATAACCTCTTTCGATGAAGCTCATTTCCTCCAATTGTAGTTCAGTGTCAGCTGCTTCTGAGCAATTTCTTTTCGTTCTGAGCATTTCTCCGTATGGTATGCTCCACTTTTTAAGTTTTTGGGATGTCCACTATTTGTGTGGAGTATACTGTTGCACAAAGTTGGTTTTCTGTGCATTTTTGTACAAAGTTTTTGATTTTTAATAAACATTTCCACATCTAAGAAGATAACATTTGATTTGCTAAATGTGGATGTGAATGACAGATTGTATTTGTTGTTGTTCAAGGACTGTATGAAGATTTCAAGATCAGTATAGTTTCCCTCCCATATCACAAAGAGGTCGTCGATAAATCTTATCCAGATTTTGATGTTCGACTTTTCTTGAGCCTTCCTGATCTCAGCTCCCCATGCCACCATTAGCAGGTTGCAAAAGACACACAATTGATAGACGGAATGCAGAACAAATCAAAACATTCACCCCCAGTCAAGAGATCTGCGTTAAATCCATCATTCTTTTGCTCACCATGCCACCCCAGTTTAGATCTGGCCATATGCAAATCAGTCTTGACCATGTGCCCCATGGGAACAGTCCAGCCCGAACTGCCAAGCCAGGTCCTCCCTGGACCGGAAACAAGCCTCCTAGGACCAGTTTCGGGGTTTCACCCCTCTACAGCTAGGATAGCTTGATTCCAGTGGCACAGTGAGCCCAGGACCCACGTCTGGGCATACCTGGCGCACTTAGGGCGAGAAAGCAGAAGACACACAATTGGTGGACGGAATGCAGAACAAATCAAAACATTCACCCCAGTCTACAGATCTGGGTGAGAATGTTTGCATTGTCAGCATTCCGTCCATCAATTGTTTGCTGTAACACTTTTCGCCCTAAGTGGGATGGGTATGCCCAGACATGGGTCCCTTGCTCACTGTGCCACTGGATTCAAGCTAGAATGGATGAAGAAGGGTGACATACCCAGAAACTGGCCCCAGGATGCTTGTTTCCGGTCCAGGGAGGACCTGGTCTGGCAGTTCGGTCTGGACTGTTCCCATGGGGCACAGGGTCAAGACGGATTTGCATATGGCTGGGTCCAAACTGGGGTGGCGTAGTGGGCAAAAGAACGATGGATTCAACCCAGATCTTTTGACTGGGGAAGAATTTAGCATTGTCAGAATTCCGTCCATCATTTGTTTGCTGTAACACTTTTCGCCCTAAGGGGGATGGGTATGCCCAGACGTGGGTCTCTTGCTCACTGTGCCACTGGATTCAAGCTAGCCTGGCTAAAGAAGGGTGACATACCCTGAAACCGGTCCCAGGATGCTTGTTTCCGGTCCTGGGAGGACCTGGTCTGGCAGTTTGGTCTGGACTGTTCCCATGGGGCACAGGGTCAAGACTGATTTGCATATGGCTGGGTCCAAACTGGGGTGGCGTAGTGGGCAAAAGAACAATGGATTTATCCAGATCTTTTGACTGGGGGAGAATGTTTGCATTGTCAGCATTCCCTCCATCATTTGTTTGCTGTAACGCCATTAGCAGGTTGGCATAGGTGGGTGCAAAGGATGTGCCCATTGCAATCCCCAGTTTTTGTCGAAAGAGGTCTCCTTTGAGGAAAAATATGTTATGAGTTAGGTAATATGTTAGCATTTCTATCAGCAATTCTGAGTGCTCTAAGAAGCTTATAGATCTTGTGTAAAAGAATTGTTTTATGGATGATATTCCATCCTCATGGAGGATTGAAGTGTATGAAGATGTTATATCTCTTGTTGCCATTATGAGACCCTTTTTCCACTGGATTTCTTGAATTCTATTGAGGAAGTCCATCGTATCTCGCAGGTAGGAAGATAAGGCGGTTACATAATCCATTAAAAAGAGGTCTATGAAACTAGATGTTTTTTCTAGAAGCGAGCCAATGATCTTCCTGATGGTTTTATTAGTGATTTATGTACTTTGGCAGAAAGTATATCGTAGCGATGTTAGGATGATCAACGTTTAGGTACATAAATTCCTCAAAGTCAATTAAACCTCGATCTTTCCACTCTTGTAGTTTGTGATGATATTCCTGGGTCCAACCGTCCATGGGGTTATCTTGGAGTTCTTCATAATGATCTTCATTCATCCGTTGTCTATTGGCTTCTTCTATATAGTCATTAAGATCTTGGATAACAAAATTGCCGCCTTCGTCTGAGGCTTTGATGATGATATGGGGATCTTCCTTTAACTCCTTTAAAGCTCTGTGTTCGGCTTGGGTAAGATGCCATGATTTCTTGTTTTTCTTGCTTTTCTTGATCTGGGAGTTATTATGTATTATGTCTTCTATGATGATCTCATGAAATAAATCAATTTTATTACCGGGGGTAGTTTTGGGCAAAAGGTTGATTGTGCTTTCAGCCCACTGTCTCCCCCTCTCCATATCAAGATGCCCAAGTTTTGACAGAATTGTTTATCCGTCTCCAAAGGTTGTACCAGTTCTGTAGATCTAGGTTCTTGATCTTCTTCTAAGGATATCAGATTTCTTAGGGTTGGTATATTCTTTTGACTTATTGGTGATGTGTCCGTGCTGGTTACTGTCATTTTTGCTGGGTTCTGCGGTCTGCTCTCAAAGTGTTTTTTGAGTTTTAATTTACGGCAGAATTTATAGAGTTCAATGCGAAAGTTGAGCAGGTTGATGTTATTTTTGGGGCAAAAAGAGGGTCCTTTATTTAGTATATATATATATATATATATATATATATATATAAAGCAAAAAACAAGCCGTCTCCGCACTTCCAGGTCGGCGAACAGAGACAAAACGAATCCCAGGTATCAGGCACAGGTAAGTTTATTGATTACTAAACTGAAAATCTGACGCGTTTCGGGCCGCTGCCCTTGCTCACAGATAACCAGATCTTGGCCCGCCATTTTTTAAATATGCCTTAGAAAACACCACGTGGTGTATATATAATAAACAGAAACAAAATACTATGCACGGGCTGTTTGTGTTACGTGTCAGTTAGTCTGTTTTCCAACTGGTCAACGGTCATGTTTCAAACTTGCCAATTTTTGTAAGAAAAAGCATACTGAGATCCAAAATCATAAATGATTTGTCCGCACACATACATTTATATTGTGGTTCAAAAGTACACAGTGACAATTAAAGTTAAATATGGAAATACTGATTCTAGAAATTATACACAAATAGGAACATTTTCTTGTTCCAGATTGAAAAATGGAGTTTGTGGCTTAAAAACATAGGAGGAAGAAAGGGCAGTTCTTAGGAATTCAAATCCACTGAGAAATGAAATATACTAGAAAATGACCTAAACCACTAATGTCGCTGTAGCTGCATAATGCTTGAAAACTATGCAAAATGGTCACTCATAAGGGAGGAATTAGACACTATAATTACACACTTACTTCGGTCACATAGACAACTATAAAGCATTAATGCGATTGCGATTCGTTTAATTCTTTTTAGCCTTGCCTTTGATAACATGCCTTTTAAGTGATTACTGCTTCACTGTATCAACCAATATTAATAATGAAAATACACAATGAAATGCTTCATTCAGTTATTGATGTCTGTTGCTGCAACATTGAAGGTTTATTTGGTTTCTTAGACTTTTAATTGTGCCAGTATTTTGTAATGTCATTTGTAAAGGTTTTCAATAACGATATACAATAAAGTCATTCATTCACTATAATTATTGATACATGCTTGAGCCCAGACAAAATAAGAGTTTAAGCAAAGAACATGATAATAGAAAGAACCACCACTACTACTTGATTATCTGATATTTTAATTCTTGATTCCAACAAGTAACATCTTGAAATGAACAAAGAAAAATTAAAGTGGTATGGGAAGAAAGTGTGTGAAAGGCAATAGTTCAAAGAACCATTCGGAAAGGATTCCCTAAGGAACTCTGCCTCAAAAGAGCATAGCCACAAATGGAGGCCGTCATTAATAACTGAAATGAATGCAGAGTCAAAGAAAGCATCTGTGATACAACACAAAAATTCAGACAAATGTGAATAGAATCCTTGCTTATATGTCAATGAAGGCTGTGGTTGTACATATGTCCAAAGTGCATCAGCCTTATCTTAGAAGGAAGGGTCTCACAAGAACCACCAGCCCTGGATTCCAATGAACTTAGACTAAGATGCTGAAGATACGGGCAAGATATGCAAAAACGTGTCAGTCAATGAGGACCATTCCTCTTCCTAAAATGATCCCATCAGTAGGAGTCTTTCTTGAATACCCCAAGAAACATCAATCCTGGTGCACAGATCCAATACCGTATATTTAAACAAATACTTAAGACTGACACATCTGCATCACAACTCTTTGCCAAAGCAACAAGCTCATTGAGACTTTCTGTGATATGTGCCCTCGGTACCTCTTGTAACCGAGTTCACAGGAACATGAGGAAACTCCTGATTTTTATCTTATTGCCTTGGGCGGATCGTGTTGGACCCCATCTCCCTCTTGTCTTAGCGAACTCCTGTGTAGGTTAACTTAAGACTTGGGAAAAGTGGAGGCATTTACTTAAAAAATCTAACAGTGAATTCTGTTGTTTTCCATTTGCAGTGTTCTTGGGTTCAGTTTACGCTCCTGTTATAATCAGAGTAGACCTGGTGTTTCATTGTGGGATTTAATGCGATAGCACTCAAGGCTGTTATTTTTCTACCCATTACTTGCATGTTTTTAAAAATGTTGAAGTCTTCTTGGTGTAGCAACAATTCAAGTCCAATACTACTATCAACGAACAAATAAGTAATATGATAGCAGAACACTCCGAGTATCTTGTGTCCTTTGTGTTTATTTAAGATCGATTTTCCCAGCCAACACGTTTTTCATCAGGGTGTGAACCCACGACTTCTTCAGGGCTAGAAGATGTATAATAACAAGGTCTCAGAAATTGTAAAACACACGTGTTGAGATTTAGGCGACACGTGACTCTGGTGTGATAACACCCTGGGTGACAACCCAATGTGCATTTACAAAAACCACATTTGATGTACAGGTCTTATTGGTGATATACCGACCAGTGTGATGAAAGGGGTTTGGTGACATCCTAATTGAGGCAACAATGATATTGAGCGAAAAATTGTGATTGTGACAGTGTATAGTGAAATATTTACGTGACTTGATATAATATTCAACATACATAAAATTACGTAGACAATATTTATAACTTCTCATTAAATTAAGAAAACATTTCTTCAATTCTCATATAATATAGTTTACAAAAATGCAATGCACCTTATAGCACAGGTTATGACATGTTAAAGAAAGTTTGTAGAATTCTGAATAATTCCACAAAAGAAACAGAGGGGAAATAGAAGGTAGATAAATGGAAAAGCAGAAGTAGATAAAATAAAATAAAGTGTAAGCATAAGAGCAGACCACATAGTTAGAGAGTCAGTCAATACTGATAGCGTGCAATATAATTTGTACCTCTATGGCGTGATATTCGTACTGAATCGATCTGTAAAAACATAGAGTATAAGGGTATGTGTCAATGGTTACTTGGAAACTAAGCAGATCAACCTCAGCTGCTTTCCTCATATTGGGCTATCCACTTACCCCGATCCTCCTATACCCATATCCATTGACACCGACGCCTTAGGATTTACCCATCCCCTGACCCTGTTTAAAGTGATAGTGCTTTTATAATTGGGACGCTTGTCAACATGGTGTTTTATTTACACACCAATGATTTTGCTCCCTAATTATGAACCGGTTGTCCTTTCACTCACAGTACCTTGGACCGTTGATTTTTTTAGTCCACTCACACTGGTTTTACCGTGGGATTCTACTTCATTACCACGCCAGCCGGGACGGAAGTACAACCGGCGGAGTGGTGAGCCCCCCTTTTTACATACAAACTTCACCAACACAGAGATGTTAGCGCAGTTGAGGTTGATCTGCTTAGTTTTCAAGTAACCATTGACACATACCCTTATACTCTATGTTTTTACAGATCGATTCAGTACGAATATCACAACTCTAACTATGTGGTCTGCTCTTATACTTACACTTTATTTTATTTTATCTCCTTCTGCTTTTCCATTTATTTCCCCCCTCTGTTTCTTTTGTGGAATTATTCGGAATTCTACAAACTTTCTTTAACATTTCATAACCTGTGCTATAAGGTGCATTGCATTTTTGTAGACGATATTATATGAGAGTTGAAGAAATGTTTTCTTAATTTAATGAGAGGTTATAAATATGGTCTACGTAATTTTATGTATGTTGAATATTATATCAAGTCACGTAACTATTTCATTATACACTGTCACTATGACATGTTTGCGCTCAATATCATTGTTGTCTCAATTAGGATGTCACCAAACACCCTTTCATCACACTGGTCGGTATACCACCAATAGGACCTGTACATCAAATGTGATTTTTGTAAATGCACATTGGGTTGTCACCCAGGGTGTTATCACACTAGAGTCACATGTCGCCTAAATCTCATCACGTGTGTTTTACAATTTCTGAGAACTTGTTATTATACATCTTCTAGCCCTGAAGAAGTCATGGGTTCACACCCTGACGAAACATGTGTTGGCTGGGCAAATCGATCTTCAATAAACTCAAAATACACAAGATACCCGGAGTGTTCTGCTATCATTTTAATTATTTGTTTGTTGATAGTAGTATTGGAGTTGAATTGTTGTGATCCTTAGCTATGCAGTACTAGTTCTGCAGTTTACTTCAATGTGTGCACAGGCATCTGTACTATATGCTTAAGGGCCTTGTGTCTGCTTGAAGGGTTTGGGGTTATCCCTTCGCCTGTAGCACTGTGTGACATTCATATCATCTATACAAATTGCGTACACGAGTAGGCGCCATCGCATACCGCACAAACTCAAACCCATCATCTGCATCCATAATTGGTGTATCAACACCATGAGTATGGACCCTGACTTGGTCCAAGTAAGCTTTGATGCTAATCTGGAAGTCCGATGGAGACAAGGCAAAACAAGATTGTAAGTTAGATGTCTCGTTAAGAGCAAATTATACGTTGTATGCTGTTCTCAGTTGCAAAGAGAAACTTTTAGCACTTCCCCATAAGAGGAGTGGGGAAAACAAGAAAGGAAGAATAAGAGGGCTGTGGAAGTCTGGCGTTACAGGTTCATCACATGCACAGAAAAACTCTAATCGTAAAAAAATTTGCACACAAGTTAAATAACAGGTTGCCTCGCCTGCCACCCTCAGAATGTTCTTTGCTACCATATTCTTCACTGGTGTTATTTAATGATCGTTAATGTGGAGCCAATCACTGAAGATTGTTTAGTTCTTTTTACACCTCTAAAGGAGATTTCTTTCTGAACAGCATCTCTAAGCTGAAATCAGTAATAGATATAAATGGTTCTTGCCAAACTAAACCTCATTCAGTTTGGGTGCAATATGAAGGACTGTTGGCCTAATGTACAAAGGGTTTTAGCTTTCGCATACCCACTGATTCGGTAAATGTACTAAACCCTTTTAACGATTCAGAAAAGGTTTTACAAAAGCATAAATTGGTTAAGGAATCCATTAGGAATAACTATTTGGAAAGGACGTGTTATGGACGTCCTTTCCAAATTCCAATTGCTTATCAAATGTATTAATGTTTTGTGACCAAAATCCAGTCACAAAACATTACTATTTTTGCACCAAATCACAGGAGGTTCTAAGCGATTTGCAAAAGAGAAGGGGGTCCCCAAAGGACCTTTTTCACTTTGTGGAGGTTGACAAAAACATCTTTTAGGAGAAGGCAATGGTACTCCTAAAAAAGGTTTGTGCACTTTTTATTTAATTTTTTTAAAACATCTTATTTTCCTGTAGGGAAAACGGGAGGCATTAAAAAAAATAGCTTTAGTTAAAAGCAATCACAGACATGGTGAGCGGCTTCCCCAGGAGTCCACCACCCCTGTGACTGTGGTCAATTGTAGTGTAGGTCGAATTATGACCCACTATGATTCTGTATTTTGTGAACGACCTATTAGCACATAGGCCACTTCTCAAAATTTCAATGCATTTGGTATTAGTCAGTTTGTAAATTGTGACCACTTATACGAAATCCATTTTAGTGCATTATAAATAAGAAATTGCAAATAGTTATTAGTCACAATTTCTGATTTCTTTTTTGGAATCTTTAAACATGGGCCCTAAATTCCTCCTGCGCGAGGCTACAATGTCCATTAGCGTTCTGATCCTATATACTCAGAATGTTACCCATTCATAGATGTTAACCCTTCATAGAAAGAAGAGGGTGCTTGCCTTCGGTATTCCAAGTGCTGAACATCCCCAACAATGCTTTCTGTGGATAATCATTGGATATCTTAGGTAGAGCCCCAAAGACTCTCAATGTAGCCTTTTTCCACAAATTCTGCAATAATTCCAACTTGTTGTACCACTTGAAGCTACTCATAATGGTACACGTTTTAGATATGCCAACTACCTCCAAGTCTTAATTTTATCACCACTTTATATTGCTCCAATGTTCTAGTCCACTTTTTAAGTTTGCTTGATACATCCCCCTCACTCTCTTGAAGACGACCCCAGATTTTGTACAATTTCTTTGACTATCTGTTCTCGTTTTCCCATGTTTGAGTACGGTCTGCTTGGAGGGCCATAACTGATTTAGGGAGTTACTTCAATCAACCAATCAATCAATCATTTATATCGCGCACTACTCACCCGGAAGGGTCTCAAGGCGCTTGGGGGAGGGGGTCTGCTACTGCTCGAACAGCCAGGTCTTGAGCTGTTTCCTGAAGGCGAGGTGGTCCTGGGTCAGCCGCAGGTGGATGGGCAGGGAGTTCCATGTCTTAGTCGCCAGGTAGGAGAAGGATCTTCCACCGGCGGTGGCTCTCTGGATGCGGGGAACGGCGGCGAGGGCGAGGTACGCGGATCGTAGCTGGCGGGTGGGCGTGTAGAAGGTCAGGCGGTCGTTGAGGTACCTTGGTCCCAGGTCGTGGAGGGATTTGTGTGCGTGGGTGAGGAGTCTGAACGTGATCCTCTTGTCGACAGGGAGCCAGTGCAGGTCTCTCAGGTGGCCCGAGATGTGGCTGCGTCGGGGGACGTCCAGGATGAGTCGGGCCGAGGCGTTCTGGATACGCTGAAGTCTTTTCTGAAGCTTGGCTGTTGTTCCGGCGTAGCGGGTGTTTCCGTAGTTCAGTCTGCTGGTGACGAGGGCCTGGGTGACCGTCTTCCTGGTTTCGGTCGGGATCCATTGGAAGATCTTGCGGAGCATTCGGAGGGTGTGGAAGCATGATGAGGAGACGGCGTTGACTTGTCTGGTCATCGATAGGGAGGAGTCCAGGATGAAGCCCAAGTTGCGTGCGCGGTCCGTTGGCTTGGGTGCGGTGCCTAGAGCCGGGGGCCACCAGGAGTCATCCCATACGGAGGGTGATGGTCCAAGGATGAGGACTTCTGTCTTGTCCGTGTTCAGTTTCAGGCGGCTGATGTTCATCCATTCGGCGACGTCTTTCATCCCTTCGTGTAGGCTGGCTTTGGCGGTGTCGGGTCTCTGGTGAGGGAGAGGATCAGCTGGGTGTCGTCGGCGTAGGAGATGATGTTGAGGTTGTGTTGGTGTGCGATGGCAGCAAGGGGTTTCATGTAGACGTTGAAGAGGCTGGGGCTGAGCGACGATCCTTGCGGGACGCCGCAGATGACTTCGGTGGCCTCAGAACGGAACGGAGGGAGGCGTACTCTCTGTGTTCTGCTGGCGAGGTATGAGGTGATCCATTCCAGAGCCTTCCCTTGGATGCCGGTGTCGTTGAGGCGTTGGACTAGGGTGCGGTGGCAGACAGTGTCAAATGCTGCGGAGAGGTCTAGGAGGATGAGTGCCGCTGTTTCACCGTTGTCGAGCAGGGCTCGGATATCGTCGGTGGCTGCGATGAGGGCGGTCTCGGTGCTGTGGTTGGTTCTGAATCCGGATTGCGATGGGTCGAGGGATCCGTATGTCTTGAGGAAGGCGGCCAGTTGCTTGTTGACTACCTTCTCGATGACTTTGGCAGGGAAAGGAAGGAGCGAGATGGGGCGGAAGTTCTTGAGGTCGGTCGGGTCCGCTGTTGGTTTCTTCAGCAGTGCGCTGAGCTCGGCATGCTTCCAGCTTTCCGGGAAGGTGGCTGTGTTGAAGGAGGTGTTGATGATGTCTCGGAGGTGGGGTGCGATGGTGGAGGTTGCCTTGTTGAAGACATGGTGGGGGCACGGGTTGGTCGGAGATCCGGAGTGGATGGTGTTCATCATGCGGGCCGTGTCTTCGGGGGTCACCTTGGCCCATGTCTGGAGGCTGGTGGCGGGGTGCGTAGGTTCGACCGATGGGTGCAGGGGTGGAGTGCCGAAACTGTTGTGGATGTCGGCAATCTTGCGGTGGAAGTACGAGGCGAGGGAGTCGCAGAGGTCCTGTGAAGGAGTGAGGTCGTTGTTGCCGGTGCTGGGGTTGGAGAACTCCTTGACGATGTTGAAGAGCTCCTTGCTGTAATGGGCGTTGTTGTCTAGTCGTTCCATCAGAGATTTCTTCTTGGTGGTGCGGATGAGCTGGTGATGTCTGCAGGTGGCGAGTTTGAGAGCGGTCATGTTGTCAGCGGTCTTGTCGAGGAGCCAGGCTTTCTCGAGGGTGCGGCAGGCCTTCTTGGAATCCTTGAGTTCGTCGGTGAACCAGGGGGCCTTCTTGCTTCTGGGCCTGGTGAGTGGGTTCTTCAGTGGGGCGAGGTCGTCGGTGCAGGAGGTCAGCCACTGCGTGAGGTTGCGGGCTGCTGTGTTGGGGTCCGTTGTCCTGACAGGTGGGCTCTGGCCGAGGGAGGTGGCGAGCTGGTCGGCGGTGATCTTGCTCCAGTTTCTGTGGTGAACCTGCTTAGGGTGGTGGTGGATCGTGTTATTTCTGAAGCTGAAGTGGACGCAGCTGTGGTCAGTCCAGTGAAGTCCGGTGGAGTGGCTGAAGGTGATGTGCTTGCTGGATGAGAAGACGGGATCGAGCGTGTGGCCGGCGTAGTGGGTGGGGGTGTTGACCAGTTGCTTGAGTCCGAGGTTGGCGAGGTTGTCCAGCAGGGCGGTGGTGTTGCGGTCGTTGTTGTTCTCCAGGTGGAAGTTGAGGTCCCCGAGGAGGATGTAGTCGGTGGAGGGGAGGGCATGTGGGCTGATGAAGTCCGTGATGTCTTCGTAGAACTGTGTGCACGGTCCCGGGGGTCTGTAGATGAGGGTGCCTCTGAGGGTAGTCTTGGGGTCAGTGTGGATCTGGAAGTGCAGGTACTTGGCGGTGTTGAATGCGTCGATGGAGTCAGTCGAGATGCGAATGGTGCTTTTGTGGACGATGGCGATGCCTCCTCCGGTCTGGTTGATGCGATCCCTCCTGATGATCTTGTAGCCGTCCGGGATGGCTATGGCGATGTTGGGGGCTGAGGAGGCGTTCATCCAGGTTTCCGTGAGGAAGGCGATGTCTGGAGATGCGGTGTCGAGGAGGTTCCAGAGTTCCACGGCGTGTCTGTGGACGGAGCGGGTGTTGAGCAAGATGCACTTGAGGTGGTTGCTGTTGTCCGTCTTGGTGGGCGTGGTGCCGGGTCGGAGGCAGGAGAAGTTGCAGGATCGGCAGACGAAGGGTCCATGGGTGCGTCGCGGGGATGCTCGGTAGCATCCGGGGGTTCGGCCGGTGTTGAGTGCGTTGAGTGTGGCGGCATCGTAGGTCCTATGGGGGGGGTGGCGGACGCGGGGGCCAGGGGGTCTGGCGCTGGGCGCGGTCCAGGCGCGGACCGGCGCAGACGGGCTTACCTTTGGCGCACCTTAGGCGCACATAAGGCGCTCCCGCTGCGCGCGTCCGCTACGCGGTCGCTCAGGGGGCGTCATAAGTAAGGAGCCGGGAGGGAGGGTCAGCTGGGAGGCGGGGTAGCCAATGGGTAGTGAGGGGAGGCGGGTCTGTGGGTCAGCGGCGTTAAACGAACTGACCAGGGGCAGCGGCGGTGGAAAAGGGCGAGAAGGAGGGGCAGCGGCACCTACCGGGAGCAAAAGACGGCACCTACTGGGAGGCGAGGGCAACGGCGGTGAGGCGGTATGCGGTATGCGGCGTCAGGCAGGAAGCGGCAGGCAGCAGGAGGCGGCAGGCAGCAGGAGGCAGCAGAGCAGGGGTGAGGAGCGACCGGCTGTGGGGGCACAAGGGGTCACCTTCACCTTCCTCAAGTGCCCATTCCTCAGTTGCCTAATGTACCTGTTCATTCTTGTGTCCTTTCTGAACTCCTTTGCTGTATCTTTTGTTGCTCCAGGCCAGAGGAACCCCTTTGGAGAGGTTGGTCCTCTTCTGACTCCATTTCCCACTGAGGGGAGGCACTGCAGTAGAGAGACAAAGGCCCTCTGATGGAGGGGAGTCACACTCGCTGTTTGCAACAGAGTGAGGAGAGGCAGATGCAAAACCTTCTAGGGCCTACTTTCAGCTCCCCTGACACCTTCTATAACCCTGTCTTTTTATGCTCTGGCAATGGAAATATGCCATGCCTGGTTCCAGTTCTGACTTAAAATATATGATTTCCCTGCCTCTTCAGTCATTATCAGTCACTGTGTTCCCTGCCAAGAACCTATTTCAGGTATTGAGAGACAGAGACAGACGCTCTGTGGAGGGATTGTCTCTGCCTGACTCACACGCCTTCACCTCTCGGGTACATGATTGGAGACAGATGGGTAGTACAACACTATCCACACTTCCCCCCTTGGGCCTGATTAGAAGTTAGCAAAGTGGAATTAACACATGTATTTATGTTTTAATTTCACTTAGCATAATTATGAGTTATTAGATATTTCCACACCCTGTTTTAGTCTGTGTGGAAGAACCTGACATTATTTTTTCCAGCCAGAAAAATCAAAGGACATGGCTGCAGCAACCACACCCAATTCCTTTTTCATATTTTCTAAAAGGGGGAGACTACAATTCTCCCACAAATGGAAAATGCTTCACCTCCCCTCCTCTACTCCCCTCAGCCGCATGCTCACAAACCACCCCACCCACGGTGAAGTATTTGTGGTTTTATGAACAGAACAAAAAATCAGTACCATACAGTACCTCCCCATTCCATTGGGTTGTATTCCTAATTGTACTGTATTGGGTTGATTTTACCAGGCGGTAATGGCAAAATGACTTGCAATTTTGCCATATCCTCAGTACTGTGCAACTCGGACTCAGAGTCATCAGCTGTTACTCGCTGAAGAAGAAAAGGAATAATGTAGGAGCTGCGATCCACTGGTTTGAGTTCAGCTCAAACAATAATTTGACCAGTGGCTACCGGTCAACCGGTCTAATTTCAGGGCATAGAATGTAATTGCTGCAAAGTTTTTGTGTTGTATGTTATCGAACATGATAATGTAGCACCTCAGAAGTGGAGGTAACTACCCATAGCAGACCCCCGACTGTTACTATTACTATCTGGTAGCAGGGATTTGTGTGGTATCGTAATCAGGTCCTGTGTGAGCCATGCCACAACAATTTGTAAGGCTGAAACAATTTTTTGTACACAAGCTAGCAGAACCTGAAATCATGCTTCATAAAATGGCAGCTTCAAAAGTTTTAAGTAAACACATTGTGACGGGGGACCAAGGAGAGACGGAACACGGGGTCGGGGTAGTTTAGGTTTTATTGCTATAAGTTTGCGTTTTGTTCTGATAGTCAGTCTTTCTCGGGCAAACCGGGCGGGATCCGTGATGATACGTCGGTCAAGGTCTTGGGGCCGTCTTCTCCCACGGAGGGGTCCGGTCTCTCGTCTCCCCAAGGTCCGCGCTCGCCGGTCCCCAGAAGGAAAGAGAAGGGGCTTATTAGGCTTTGTATATGTGAAATTGTACCTAACACCAGGACCAGGGGAGTGAGGGATCACCTTGTGATAACCACAAACAATAGATTCCAGTGATCGCAACCGTAACCGTGAGGGATGGGGTTTTAAACACAAATAAGGCCTAGGGAGAAACGCTGCGGTCGCCGACTACTGTGGACGGTCCCGCCTCCCCATCCAGCCCGCTACCCGGTCCCGTACCTGTCCTAGCCACGCTCCTCCCCCGGGAACGTGGCAGGGCGCTTCGCCGGATCCGTATCCTGTGGTCCTCTCCACCTCCGTCTTCCTGCTGTACTCCGGTTGGTTCGGCTGCTCCTCGCTCTCCTTCTCGCCGTGCTCCTTGCTCTCTGCGACTCCAACACTCCTCCAGGGTTCGCCGTCCGTCGACTTCCTGGTTCCACCCACGTTTGTAGGTCCTCGCGTCGTGACGTCACTGCAGGGCTGGACTTGTGATTCTGGATACTCCCAGTTAAAGGGCCCAGCACCCATCCGGAAAAGCTGATCTTCAGCTGCCGAATCCCACTCATCCTGCGGACAGGGAAGAAGGTTAGAGACCCGTGTAAGCGGGGTCCACCAATCAGTGTCTTCAGTAACCCCCGGGGTAGCGCTCGGAGCTCCGTCACATACCACCCCCCCTGGCTGCTCCCGCTCGGGGAGAGATGAGACTCGGGAAAGAAAGTCAGCATTGCCATTGTCTCGGCCCCTGCGGTGGTGTACCGTAAATGCAAATGGCTGTAAGGACAAGAACCACCGGAGGACCCGGGGATTGTTGCTTTTATTGCGATGCATCCACTGTAAGGGGGCATGGTCGGTGTAGAGGATGAATGGCTTCCCCTCAAGGTAGTAGCGCAGTTTTTCTATCGCCCATTTAACCGCAAGGCATTCCTTCTCTATGGTGGGATAGGCCCGCTCCCGGGGAAACAACTTGCGACTGACGTACAGGATCGGGTGTTCGTGTCCCTCGTCATCGGTTTGGGACAAAACCGCCCCTATCCCGGTGTCTGATGCGTCAGTGGCTACAATAAATGGTTTCTGGAAATTAGGGGATAGGAGAACCGGAGCTGTCGTGATAGCTGTTTTCAGCTGCTGGAAGGCGTTCATCGCGTCCGGGGAGGGAGAGCGCAGGTGATGAGAAGAGCACTCTTTCCTGAGGAGATCCGTCAAGGGAGACGCCAGATTTGCAAAAGAGGGTATGAAACGCCTATAGTATCCGATGAGACCTAGGAAACCCCTTAGTTCCTTCTTAGTGGATGGGAAGGGTGCCTCTCCTATAGCCCTGATTTTCCTTTCTTGGGGAGCGATGACCCCATCCCCTAGGACATACCCCAAATACTGGACCTGGTTAAACGCCACCCTAGACTTCTTGGCATTGATGTGCAGGTTGGCTTGGCGTAGGGCGTGAAGTATTGTTTGGACGTGGAGCAGATGGTCCTCCCACGAGCGACTAAACACCACTATGTCGTCCAGGTAAGCCGAACTAAAAGAGGAGTAGGGCAACAATACTTCGTTCATTAGTCTCTGGAAAGTCGCTGGGGCCCCGTGGAGCCCAAATGGTAACACCGTAAACTCAAAAAGCCCAAGGTCCGTTGAGAAGGCAGTCTTCTTCCGGTCTTGTTCCCGTAGGGGTACTTGCCAGTACCCCTTAGTGAGGTCCAACGTTGTTATGTAGGTGGCATCACCTATCTTTTCAATGAGGTCGTCCACTCTTGGGATAGGGTATGCATCGAAAGAAGATATGCTATTCAACGCCCTGAAATCCATGCAAAATCGTGATGACCCATCAGGCTTGGGTATCATCACGATGGGCGACGCCCACGGACTGGTGGATGGTCTTATAACCCCCAGCCTTAACATATCGTGCACTTCCTTCCGAATGGCGTCTCGTTTGGCTGCTGGAACTCGATACGCCTTTTGTCTTACTACCTTCCCCGGTATCGTTTCGATGGTATGTTCTGCGAGCGGGGTCCTCCCCGGAGAGTCCGAGAATATCTCATCAAATCGGTGGAGAGTCTCGAGTAGCTGATTTGTTTTGTCTTCTGCTAATTCGGGATTTATCACCAGGTCTCCCACCGTGGACTTGCTCTGTCGGTGTGAGGGAAGTAAGAAGTGGGCGTTCTTAGGTATGGGTCCCAGCCACTTTTTCAGTAAGTTAATATGATAACTTTGGGTTCGGGATGGGGTCAACTGCAGTTTGTATGTGGTCTGTCCGATTGTGTCCAACACCTGGTAAGGGCCTTGCCATTCGCTCTTGAACTTGCTGGTGCTGGTAGGTAACAGCACTAGGGCCCAGTCTCCTCTCTGCAGGGTCCTTAATTTCTTTCCTTTATCGTACAATCTCTTCTGTTTGGCTTGGCTCTTTTCCATGTTGTCGTGAGCCAGGTCCCTGAGCTTTCCTAACTTGGACTGGAGCTGGGATGTATATTCCAGGACGGTACGGTGATCTTGGGAAGCTTCGTGTATCCAGGCGTCTCTTGTTATCTCCAGCAAGGACCTAGGCTGTCTCCCGTATAGGAGCTCAAAGGCGGAATATCCAGTACTACTCTGCACTTGGGCCCTCAGCACGTACAAGGCCAAGGGGAGCAATTTGTCCCACTCTTGGCGTTCCGCCGTCAGCATCTTCTTCAGAGTAGATTTTAACGTACGATTGTACCTCTCCACCAGTCCGTCCGTCTGGGGATGGTACACTGAGGTGTGCAACTGGTGGATGTTCAGGGTGTTACACACCTCCTTCATGAGACGGGAAGTAAACGGGGTGCCTTGGTCTGTTACGACTTCTTTCGGGAATCCGACCCTGGAGAATAGTTCCACCACTTTGTCTGCCACGTTCTTGGTGGTGGGGGTGGTCAAAGGAAAAGCCTCAATGAAGCGGGTGGCGTAATCCACTATAACCAGAACATGCAGATGGCCCCTTTTCGTACGAGGAAGTGGCCCTATCAGGTCCATACCCACCCTCTCGAATGGAACGCCGATGATGGGCATGGGTTGTAGGGGAGCAGCTCGGGGTTTATATGAGGAAGTCCTCTGACAGATGTCACAGGTCTTACAGTACTCCTCAACATCCCTATAAACACCTGGCCAATAGAAAAACCGCAACACTCCACTGGTAGTCTTTTCTTTCCCTGCATGACCGGCCGTTAGGTGGGCATGCGAGAAGAACAATATCTGTTCCCGGAAAGGTTGGGGCACTAACAGCTGGAGACCCCCATCCTTGGTTCCTTCCCTGTATAAAAGGTTATCTTTTATGATAAATCTGGGATACGTGTCTGTCGGGTGGTTTTGGTGTATGTGAGCGCTTTCCCAGGCGTTGAACAAGGTGCGGTCATTGCCCTGGGCAAAAAGGAAACTCCTGTCGGAAATCCACGGATCTGCTGAGACCAGACCAGAGGTGACCCTCCCGCTTCCCTGTGTCTCGCCTTTCGTGGACTTTTTGAACATTGATAGAAAATCTGGGTTGTCTACTCCCAGGATGATGTCTTCGGGTAGGGAATCCACCACCCCCACCCTCACTGTACAAGCGGGACTGTTCATGGGCTTAAGCGTTACCAGGGCCAAAGGGTAGGGTCGGACCTCCCCGTGTATACACCGTATGTGAACCTGTTGTTGGGCTAGATATTGCTGGGGCAACACCAGACGTTTCTGGACTACCGACTGCCGGCATCCGGAGTCTAATAACGCACTTAAGGAAAAGCCATTCAACCCCACACGTACGTAAAATGACGGGCCCATTTCAGCCGAGTAGAGGACGCTTTTTGGCAGGTACCCCACGTCCATGGGTTCCTCGGTCCTCTTCTTGTGGCACATCCTGGCGATATGGCCCCATTCTCCGCACTCGAAGCACTGAGGACCACGGGTCATTGGGGATTCTGAGCGGTGAGTCTTAGCACGGGGTAGTACAGTGGGAGGGGCCGCTTTTCTCTCGGGTCGGCCTCCCCCCGGTGGTTTGGTCATCTTCTCAACCTCCAGGCGGGGTTGAGCTCTTGAAAAATATTTAGCCATGTCCACCGCTTGTTCCGGGGTTAAGTGTGGGTGCTGTCTTAACCATCTTTGGGTTCCGAAGGGCAAAGCCTCTAGGAATTGTTCCATGTATATCTTAGCCATGATTTCTTCCTTGGAGCTGGCGTCAGGCTTCAGCCATTTATCAGCCGCCGTTTTTAGGCGGAAGTATAGGGTCCTGGGATTTTCTCCTGGTACCCCTCTTTCCTTTCGGAACTTGCACCGATAGGCTTCCCCATCAAGCCCCAAGTGTTCCAGTATAATTTCCTTGATGGTCTGATAGCCGGTGGCTCCGGTAGGGTTGGCCACCTGGTACGCGGCTTGGGCCTCCCCGGACAGGAGCGGGGCCAGAAAGAAGGGCCACTTTTCTTCTGGCCATCCACAGGCACGAGCGGCCCGCTCAAAGTTAGTCAAAAAGGCATCCGGGTCTTCGCCGGGGGCATACTTCTGTAAGGACACCCCCGCTGCACTCGAATAAGGGAGTCGTCTTTCTACGGGGACAGGAGGGGGCATGTCCGGTATTGGCTTGGGCAGTGATTCGAGATGGGCTTTCATTGAATTTTGGAACAGTTCTCTGTCGGCTTGAGCGGACGTCATCTGCCTCTCGACGGCCCAGCTGAGTTTCTCCTGGCCGTGAATCAGATGCTGCACGAGGGCCTCCATCTTTGGTTCACAGACGGAGTGAGATGTATATCCCACTTCTGACACCACGTGTGACGGGGGACCAAGGAGAGACGGAACACAGGGTCGGGGTAGTTTAGGTTTTATTGCTATAAGTTTGCGTTTTGTTCTGATAGTCAGTCTTTCTCGGGCAAACCGGGCGGGATCCGTGATGATACGTCGGTCAAGGTCTTGGGGCCGTCTTCTACCACGGAGGGGTCCGGTCTCTCGTCTCCCCAAGGTCCGCGCTCGCCGGTCCCCAGAAGGAAAGAGAAGGGGCTTATTAGGCTTTGTATATGTGAAATTGTACCTAACACCAGGACCAGGGGAGTGAGGGATCACCTTGTGATAACCACAAACAATAGATTCCAGTGATCGCAACCGTAACCGTGAGGGATGGGGTTTTAAACACAAATAAGGCCTAGGGAGAAACGCTGCGGTCGCCGACTACTGTGGACGGTCCCGCCTCCCCATCCAGCCCGCTACCCGGTCCCGTACCTGTCCTAGCCACGCTCCTCCCCCGGGAACGTGGCAGGGCGCTTCGCCGGATCCGTATCCTGTGGTCCTCTCCACCTCCGTCTTCCTGCTGTACTCCGGTTGGTTCGGCTGCTCCTCGCTCTCCTTCTCGCCGTGCTCCTTGCTCTCTGCGACTCCAACACTCCTCCAGGGTTCGCCGTCCGTCGACTTCCTGGTTCCACCCACGTTTGTAGGTCCTCGCGTCGTGACGTCACTGCAGGGCTGGACTTGTGATTCTGGATACTCCCAGTTAAAGGGCCCAGCACCCATCCGGAAAAGCTGATCTTCAGCTGCCGAATCCCACTCATCCTGCGGACAGGGAAGAAGGTTAGAGACCCGTGTAAGCGGGGTCCACCAATCAGTGTCTTCAGTAACCCCCGGGGTAGCGCTCGGAGCTCCGTCACACACATGTATTCTGGTCAAGTTAGGGAACAAATGGTCACAAAACTATTGTCAAAATTAAGGTGGCCCCATAAAGGAAAACAAAAATTTCAGTATAGATTAACAAACTTTGGTAGCTGGCGGAGTGGCTGCGGTGGGAACCTTCTATTCGTGGTCTCCGCTGGACCCCCGAGTATGAGGACCGCGTATCTCTCTACGCTGACGACATTCTCCTATACCTGGCTTCCCCACGTAAGTCATTGATAGTACTGGTTGATGTATTGCATTCATTTGGTCTTAACTCCGGCCTTGTCATCAACTGGGCTAAATCGTGCGTCTATGTTCTCTCTGGGGAGGAACCTATCCTTCCGCGGGGCTGTCCTATTCAGATCGCCCCGCGGGGATTTCGGTACCTGGGGGTCTTAATTACCCTGGATGCGGAGGCCCGATATAGTCAGAACTTGCTTCCCCCCCTCCAGCGCCTGAAGGAGGATGTCGCACGTTGGAGGCGCTTGCCGCTCTCGCCGCTCGGCCGGGCGGCATTGTTTAAGATGATGTCGCTGCCGCGTTTCCTGTACGCTCTGCAGAACACAATGGACGTCGTCCCGGCGCGCTACTTCCGCAAAGTAGAGAGTTTGCAGTGCCGCCTGTTCTGGGAGGGGAGACCGCGTATCGCTCTGGCGAAGCTGACGCTCCCGTGGTATGACGGGGGGATTGCCCTCCCGGATATCAAGCGGTATTATTGGGCCTCCCAGCTGGCTGCGATTAATCACGGCATGTACGGGCCCGCTCTAAACCCGGCCTTTGAAATGGATAAGATGTTACTGCCGGGTGGTGATTATAACCGTGCGCTTTACTCCAGCTCGCTCGACGCACGTCTGACGGGGCCCACGCGTGTCATGGTACAAGTGTGGCACGCGGCTAATGTAGCGATGGGGTGGAAAGATCGTTTGACCCGGGCGTCGCCACTATACGCAGCTGAGCAGTTGGGCACCCTGTGGACTTCGAAGGGCTTCGAGAGGTGGGACATGATAGGCATCAGCAGGGTGGGTGATCTTTGGACTAGGGGGGGATTCAAAACGTTCGAGATGCTGCAGACGGAATTCCAGTTGCAGGACAGGGAGTACTTTCGGTATATGCAGATCCGTCATGCGCTAGGCTCCGTCTTCCCGGATGCTGCCTCCATCCCGGAGTATTCCCCTCTGGAGGACAGAGTGCTAGATGGACATGTACCGGAAAGCACGATTTCACTAATCTATAAAAAACTTATTAATGACCGCGCGGGACTGCTAACTAGCCTTCGTGAGGCATGGGTCGCCGATGGCTTGGAGCTGGACGACGAGGACTGGGTCTCTGCGGTGGCCTCCCCGAAAGAGGTGGCCATACCGGCCCGCCTTCGCTTCGTCCAGCTCAAGATACTCCACAGGGTCTACGTCACGGGGCCAAGGCTATTGCGTATGGGTTATGCTGTGGACGGGCTGTGTAAGCGTGGGTGTGGTTCCTTGGGGACCTTTCTTCATATTTTGTGGGACTGCCCGGAGGTGGAGCGATTCTGGCGTGGTGTGCATGAGGTCCTGCGGGTGGTTACGCGTGTGTCGCTGCCGCCTGAAGCGAGGAGATGCCTTTTGAATGTGTGGGAACCAACCGACTACTCGGCGCCGCACACGTGGTGGGTGACTCTGGGATACATGGTGGCCAAACGCGACATTGCCCAACTGTGGGGTTCCCAGAGGTCGCCGACCGTCTCGGCCTGGAAGGACAACATGGACTGGTGCATGTTTCGGGAAAAGGTGGTGTATGTTGCGAGAGGTAAGCCTGGGACATGGGTGAAAGTATGGGGCCCCTGGAACGCCTACCGCGGGGGAATCTGTACCCCGCCGTTATTGCCCGATCCGTCTCCGGCCCCATCCCCATAGCCGGTTTATCGCCCCGGTGCCGGGCACTGAGTCCACCTAGTCCCTGTCCTGACCTTATCCCCCCCTTGATACTCCTTTGGATTGGTAGGGTCCCCCTTCTAGGGGAGCACATGTTGCTGTTTCCAATTGTGGGTTGCCTTGTGGATTTGTTTTTTGTGTTATTTATATCAAAAAGAAACCGTTATATGGGTTCCGGATGGTGTGGCTATCAACGCTGCTAACTCCTGTGCATTTCCCTTTGCCGCAGCATGTGCGCGATTGTTTGTACCATATGCTCCTTCTGTCTGCTAGCGGCCGGCCTGAAGGTTGTAGGCCCATCTGTGTATATTTTTTGAATTTTGTAATAAACGGTTTCAAAAAAAAAAAAAAAAAAAAAAACTTTGGTAGCAAGTGAAAAATATTATGTTAATACAGGCTGAACATACAAGTCCAAAGGAACCTTGGTAGTTTATGGCCAAGACAGACAGCTTGAAGAACCCATCCCATTAACCAAACCACTTTATGGGGAACGCAGCACATTTGTTGTTTCTCACTAAATGGGGTAACCAGTTTTTAAAGGCCTTTAAAGAGCTGTTTACACAGGGACTTACAGATCATTATAGGAAGCATGGGTTCGCCCAGCTGTGGTGCCTTAATCAAGCGCTTACTTTCTCAGTTTTATGTGAAGCTGTCCTTCTTTCCACATTTTGACAATTATTGGGCCCCGCAGAGACTACAGCGACTCATCTCCATTCTTCTTCTAGCACTGACACTTCAGTCTTTCAACACTGCAATTCTGACTGACAACATTGTTAATTTGTGCTAGCCTACAGGGCTTACTTCACAACAGATCTCTTCTAACAAGGGCAAAGAGGAAGTTACATGATACTTGCTTTTAAGAACTTCTGCCTCTGTGATAGGTGCAGTAATGGTAGCAAGACTTAACTGGACAAAACTGGAATAGTTGCTTTACTGTGGTGCACACATTGAAGTACTTCTTCCAGTGTATCACTGCTGTAACATCAGTGAAGAACGTATTTCTTTACAACGTTATAACAATTCTGTGATGTGAACACACTTATTATAGCATTATTCTGGCGTATTTTACTTTCTCTTTTGTGTGAGGAGCACACAGTGTGATGATGTCTGTTAAAATATTTTTCTAAAATAAAACGTTAGTGCAGCATTTCACTATTCCACACTTCCTTTATTGGATGGAGGCAGTTTTCTTCCATTTTCTACAACCTGATTGCACTTACTTTCTAACTGTATCATGTGTTTGCTGAAGGTTTTAAAATGTATTGCTCCTGTAAGCAGAGTCTATAAAGGTTAATAATATTTCTCATCCTATTTATTCTCACAAACATGCAGTGTAAACCGCCTCCTGCATTTCTGGATATGCCTGCCAAACCCTCCATACAATGGAGCATGAGTATAACATTATTTGCAAATTATTTAGCCGCTATGGATGGCCAACGTTTTAATGCAAAAAATCTTATTGAGTCTGCTTGGCAAAGAAGCTAAAAAATATTTCAACATTTACCTCCATGTCAGCCATCCCCTGGTTAATCTGCTGGTGAATAAGAGTATTTAGAGGTAATTGATAGACTTAAGTTACAATTCAAGGATGAACCACATATTGTCATAGAAAGCACACATTTAATACACATCATCAACTACCTAATGAACCTATTTATTCTTTTGTGACAGCTTTATGCATTTTAGCTTCTCAGTAAGAATTTGATGGTACACTTGAAATATATATATATATATATATTCACCGAAAAAAACATAGGTTTCACACAAGTTATAGTTAGCTGTACATTTCACTCGTAAAAAACCAATGAAATTCCACGTTATAGTTAGTGCAGGCAACTATAACTCACGCGACCGCAATCCTCTGCTGATGCTAATACTGTATTTAGACACTTATTTGCCCATGTCTTCTTCCATTAAATTTTAGCTATACATATATTACAAATATTTCATAAAGACACATATGTCATCAGCAGCAGCAGCTTTGCGCACCGCGCGCCCACTTTACGCAGTTAGTGCCGTGCACGCACGGTGGGCACGCGGTGCGCTACGCGCACCGCGTGCCCACGTTACGCTGGATGGGCCATGTACGCACGATGCGCTTCGCGCACCGTCCGCACACGGAGGACATATTATGCGCATCGATGTGAAAGGTTAGGTATTACATGTTCTTCAAAATGAACATATGCCATACACAAATGGTGCACTGCGGGCACCTTTTGCACACGGGGGGGGGGGGGGAATTATGTGGAATTTTTTTTTTTATTATTTTTTTTTTACCGTACGCATACGGTAAGCGTAATCGGCGTTTTTTGAAAAAAAAATATATTAATTTTTGGCCTTGGGGGTCCTTCTGGGACACCCTGACCAAGGCTAGGGGGTCAGGAGCTGTCTAGACTGCCCCTTTTCGTTGTTATCCAACTTAGTTTTTCCTCCCCACCCTCAGAGTGCGAGAGAGAAAATGGCGGCCGATACTTCGTGGTTTCGACCGATTCGAATGTTTACTAAGATCTAACAGCCAATCAGAATCACGCTCGCGCACGGCACCGTACGCGTACGGTAAGCTTACGGTGCGCGCTCGGAGCGCGCTTACAGATATATATATTGATTTAAATGCTATTTTCTCAGGAAATACTGAACAGATTTACACCAGACCTACAAAAGGCACTTCCTTGACCTGAGGTCTACCTCTCTGCCAAATTTCAAGTAATTCTGTTCAGCCGTTCGGGCTGTAGCTGTGTCTAAAGGTCCTATGGAAAAATGCATGGGGAAAACGCGTTTTGGGACCCCCCTTTTTTCTCAGCCCCCGCTTGACGAATCCCCCCGAGACTTTCAGGGTAGGAGCGGAGCGTAGCGCCCCATTAGTTTTGAAAATTTTGCGAGGATTCGTCGACCGGCGCCAAAGTTATTCCAAATAGAATGTTGCGGTTTTCCTATGGAAACAGGGTCCTAACTATAACTACCTACTGGTGACCACCAGTAGGTAATATATATATATATATATATATATATATATATATATATATATATATATATATATATATATATATATATATATATATATATATATATATATGAATGATCAAATGGTGTGCATTCTTTCAACAACCAGGAACATCTGTTGAGACAACCCTTTATTAAAAGAAACCACTGACTTTGGTAAAAGTGCTGAGGTTGCTATTTGTTCCATCGAAGCAATGTCGAAGCACAAAAATCTCACTGAGAAAGTTAGTTTCATCAAATGTAAAAATATTACTGAAAAAAAGGATAAAATAAGGATAAATAAAAAAGTAAAGGATAAGCCAGGTAAAAGTCAATCTTCAAAGACTGGTTTTATGCCGTCTTTGCACCTGTACTACAGATGTGGTTCACGTTCTCATTTAGCTGATTCAAAACTTTGTCTAGCTTTTGGAAAAGAATGAATGAAATGCAAGAAGATTGCCTCTGTTTGTGACAATGGTTTAAGGAAGGTCAACTTTATTGAAGATGAAGAAGAGGAAAAAGAAGCCGTCAAAATGATTCCCACCATGTGTGATCAACAAGACCCCTCAAAAGAACAGGCATTTCAAAGTTATGTATAAATATTTCTGCTATTGAAATGTGTGCTGGTTCTATCAAAAATATTGATTTGGAACCATATGTACCTCCCAATGTGATTGCTGTTAATAACGTGGTTACTGTGGTATTAGCTTCTTCGCAATTTACTGTTATTTTGGGCATTTTTTGCACATAACTGGACTGATGTACATTTATTTGAACCAGATATTATGGCTTTTTCATACAGTGGTAAATATATTGAACTTCTTGGAATTTTTATTGCAGATATTCAATTCAAACTGGACTCATGTCATGCCAATATTTATGTTTCTCATCAGAAACCGCTTTTATTAGGATGCAACAGCAAGGCTAGTAAGGGATGCCCTTAAGCCTGGCACTTATATTCCTATACTGTGTTTGTCTGTGACTAACTCCATGGACATTATTTTAGATCAATATCCTGATATTTTCAATGTCACAAAAAGGAAAAGTCAAGGGTTTTTCCTACAAAAGTAAATTAATTGAAAATGCCATAACAGGTCAAACACAAGATGAAGAATGTGCCCATGACTGTTCACCAAGGTAACATTTGTAAAGAATGAATCATTCAAGTTATCTAAGTGGGTGTCTCCTATTGTTTTAGTTTTTTTTTAAAACAAGAGATTTAAGGCTGTCTGATTTAAGATCTCTTACCAAGCAGCTCTTATAAGCTCTTAGTAATGAGAAAGGCTAAATGTTGTACCACCTTACATCTCACAACAGCGTATCACCAAATTGAATTAACAAAAAATTGCAAACATCTTACCACATTTGTCATTCTTGTGTAAATATTTTTACAGAGAAGGTTCTCCCAAAACCATTATGTCTGATAATGATGTTCGATTTGTTTGTCATAAAATGCAATATTTTCTTGATAAGCACATCACTCACAAACACATACCATTGTATTCTCCTAAATCAAACAGATTAGTGGAAAGGTGTAATCACATAAGTAAAAGCATACAAGCAGTATATTCATACAGGAAGTATGTTAAGAATTTTCTGAGAGAAACATTTGGAGTTATCATTTAACACTCAACTCTACCTCTGGTTTTTCACCTTTTGCACAGCTTAGGAATAGAATTCCTTTTTTTTAAGTTAATCCATCATGGTTGTATAAATATTAAAATGGTTTAATTGAGAAAGATATGCATGAAAGAGTAAGACAAATGTATCCATGAAAATCCAAAATAAGATTAATATTTGGCACCACAAAAAATGTGGTACAAAATGTTATAGAGCGAATGCTAGAGAGAGTAAAATATTCTGTTTCTAGAAACAAAGGATGTTCTAAAATATGCCTTCACAAAATGTTGTGAGAAGACCCATATCATTTGTAAGGTTGGAAGATGGGAAGTGGTGGAGTTTATCCACTGTGACTTTAGCCAAGGAAAGGGGTTTTCCTGAAAATTATATCCCTAGTTATGAATTCAGGAAATGTGTTCGTCAGGATGATGTTATGGTTTCTACTTCCATTTCAAATAGGCCCTCAAGTAATTGTGAAACTGATAATTGTTCAACATTGGATTCTTCTTTGGGTTCTATGGTAATTCTTTGGAGGTCATTTCTCATCAGTTTGATACCAACACCAAGCTCAGAAGAAGCAATCGAACTACTAAAAAACCAGGGTACTTGAAAGATTAAGTTTAATTTTCCATTGTGGCAATTTTAATTCTTCTCTATTGTAATAAAATGTGTTTGTTTCTCTTCTAAGTTTCAAAGAAAGGAGATGTGGTGTATTTATTATATTCTCCCTTACCTGTCCTCTGTTTTCCCTGCTACCCTTGTGCATATTTTCCGTTAAGTTGTTTCCCTGTCCACAAGCACATCTCTTTACCACTGTTGCTATGCTTTGCTATGGGTCGAAAACTTGGGCAATCCTGGCACTTACTCAATGCTGCTGAGAGGCACAGATTCATTCGGCTGTGGGGCATTTATAAAGAGCTTACTTATTCAGTGTTCCACATGAAGGTAACCCAATTAAATTTAATATCACAAAAGATGGCATTGAGTTGGCAGAGGAAATAAAGCCTCACCAAGTATGAAGTATTTCAGGTTCAATAGTTCCAGTGAAACACTAACAACAAAGTATGGAACTATTTTGTCTCTCTTGTGTGGACAAAAGCATTTTTGTCAGTGGTGTCTGAGAGTACATTGAGGAATAGCTGGGCTCAGCGCTGAGTTCAGGCAATATATGATCTGCGAATGCTTGTGATTCTTAAATGTTGATTTCTTTTCTCACCTACTCCCACATTTATTTTAGGAAAATGGATAGTTGCTGGTAATTTTGAAAGGAATAAACTAGCCCTATTGTATTCTGCATCTAGGAAAGTTAAGAATACCAAGAGCAACTGCC
Source organism: Triturus cristatus (assembly GCF_964204655.1). NCBI lineage: Eukaryota > Metazoa > Chordata > Amphibia > Caudata > Salamandridae > Triturus > Triturus cristatus. The sequence goes on along the minus strand of NC_140590.1, from coordinate 623,886,499 downwards.
ATTTCAGACATTGAAAAAAGGATTTGATCATGTGAACTGGGAGATTTTATTCACTATGCTCAAACATATGCATTTTTCCTCCGAGTTCAGTTTAATATTTGCAGCATTATGTCATGGAACAAGTGGCCATTAATGATCAGAATGCTAGTTAGATGATTATAACTCTAGGTACTTGGCATTGGTGTCCACAATCATTGGTCCTATTAGCATTACTTATGGAATTGGATCAGAATATGGGCAGATATGAAAATACTTTTGAAGCTTTCCCCAGCTTTAGGAAAGGAATGTATGAAATGCAAGGAGATAGGTATCTTTCATTATCGGAAATGACCAAAGCAATATTATATGCAGATTTTTATTGTTATACAGCGCATGTATAGCGCACACTCTGCAGTACTGCATTTATCCCCAGGGTAACAAAACACTGCTACTGTTTTACAAGTCAGTGAGGAGTATTTTCATATGTCGAGGTTACAAAATGAATTCAAGCAAAACCAAGACTATACTACTGCATGCAAAAGCTGATATACTGCACGCAAAAGCTGGTATCTTACACTCGAAGAGGAAAATGAGGCGCCAAGCACAGCCCATTCCATATTTTGGGGACATGTACAGTCTATTATCCTATTGTGTACCAATTTATTTTGAAGACCCAATAGCTGTTCAGCAAATGACAAATGTTAACGTTGTTGATGAGCGGCCAAATAAATTAGATGTCTGCTTTGTTATTTTTCACACCTAGCCATGATCCAAAGTAGTTTTGATGTGTTTTACCTAAAAAAACAACCAGTCTCTGGTAATGATTCAACAGCTATATTTGCATTTCGAAAAAGACAGGTGAGAAGAACTTCAACATGTCAGATTATGTGTCTTGGGGTATACTCTGTGGCATATTCACAGAATTAATTATATTGATAATCTTTGTTTTTATCAAAGTAATGTGTCCCTCTAGAGAAGGCTCTCCTATCCCAACCCCCATTTGCCAAAAATGTTCCTTATAAAACTCTGAATGATAGGAGTAAGAATTCTAAAATGTAATCAAAATGTTGGCCTGGATCCATGGTTTTCAATTCCCTAATGTGTTTCTGAGTTTAACTGTCTCATAACTACAGTGCGTTTTTGGCTCAGCAGATGCCAGTGAAGCTGTCAGTCGTGAGGCACACTACTCTGTGGATTTTTTTTAATAGATGTTGATATTAAACATTTCTGTAGGGTATGTTTATCTGACGTGAAGGAAACTGATTCATATTGGGTTTTTTTACTGATAAGGCGTTGGTACACACATTAAACCTACATAAGTATGTATCAATTCTACAGATTTGTGGAGAAAATTAAAGCATTTGCAAAAGTTTTGTCTTTTGCATGTCACTTACATAAATGATCTTAAGTGCATGACACTAAATGACATACTATCATACTGACCAAGTAAAATAACTTGAACAAACTAAATAAAATGAAACACTCAAGTATGCAATGTTATCCATATAGCAATTGTAAAATTAAAGATGACTAAACTTCAATGACGGTGACGTGGAGCATAACTGATGGTTCTATCTTCTTCAGGAAAGATATTTTTAGTTTACTGGCATTTGAATGGGAGATAATGGTAAAGATATTTATGAGACCTGCAATATTAGGTTTGCACCCAGTAAATTCAAGTCCTGCACTACAATAAAAATTGTTGGCATTTATTGCAGTGTAGGTAGCTTGTTAAAGAATAATGCAAAATTGTGAATTATGAGTCTTATCAAAACATGTTAACTGGTAGAATATAATGCAGCATATATTAACAATGTGAAAGAGCTATGCACGAGATGCAACTATTACAGAATTTGGCAAGCTTTCTTTGAACATCTTAATAATATATAATTTAAGTTAAAAATGCATTTAGTCCTAAAGAATTAGAAGCACTACAACCACATTGCTTGCATCATTCTGCCAGGCAAAGTATACACTGGGGAATAATGTATGCATTAACGTAAAAAGTGCAAAAGGACTTCAAGGTAAATATTCAGTAAGTCTTGAGAAGGAAAATGCTACTTACCAGTAAGCATCTGTTCTTGGCATGTAGAGCTGTAGATTCGTATACTTGTGCATAGATCGCCATCTGGTGTTGGGCTCGGATGTTTGCACTTTGTTTTTGTCTTGGAAGAAGTCTTTGTAGTCACGAGGTAGGTGAGTCCTCCTTAGGATGATTGTGTGCATGGGCATCAACTCCATCTCCAGATTGTTTTGCCATGGAGGGTTATGACGGAGTTAGTAAGAAATAGAAAAGATATCCATGTGTAATGTAACTAAGTAAGATAGTACTGAAACAGACAAGAGGTATCCGGGGAGGCGGGTGGGCGTATACGGATCTACAGCTCTACATGCCAAGAACAGATGCATACTGGTAAGTAGCATTTTCCGTTCGAAGCATATGAGGTGTAGATCGTATACTTGTGCATACACTATTGTAGTATGGGTTAACCACTCCCTATGTACAACGCTAAGTTAGCATAACCTCGTCGGCTGTTAGAAAGCCAGCCTGCCGCTTTTGCTGCTTTTGCACGCGACACTGTTGTTACATGTTATTCATTCAAGAACTGCTGACTCAACTTTGCTTCACATGAGAACCGTCTGTTGTTTAACATCCTTAACAGTGAGTAGTGGCCTTGGTCTGTACACCGTGTAAAGAATGAGTCTGGGTCACTAGACGGTGCAGGTTGTTGTGTTCAGGTTGATCGTACCACTTCTTAGCCATAACATACATACAGCTGCGAATACCTGAAAGACGAGTCCTTTTAATATTGCAGAGCAGCATGTTTTCACTTGCATTCGAAACGAAGAGCTGTTGCAGGAGAGAGCCTAGCTGATCCTGTGATGTGATTCCACTAAGCTGATCCATAAGGTATGGGGTCCCCCCTGCAAGCCTAAGAGACTTTCTATTAGTCTAATAATAACCTATTAGTTGCTAGAGAAAGGAGGGTGGTCGCTTTCCACTGTCATTATTATTATGATTGCTCCTTTCATTTTCTATGGTATTGTAACAATGCTGATGGTTCTGATCTTAACCATTTGTCTGCTTGTGTTAGCCAAAGTACTGCATCTTAGGACGCGAGGTTTATAAAATAAACTCTTTAAACTTTACCGTGTCTTTGCTATTCTGTTGTGGACTGATATATATAGATACCAACAGGTATTTCGGATTTCCACCACTCCTGAGAATATCTAAGTCGCTTGTTCTGGGTTGTCTATACATTGGGACCGCCGAGCTAAATCTCGGATAACGAATGGGACACTAAGCTAGTCGGATAGGGGTTCTTGGTTCTGAGGGAAGTTTCTGGTACACCACAATTCTCTGAGGTCCTGGTTTCCTGCGCATAGTTCTGTGCATAAGCAGAATCCCTGCAACATGGCGCACCTAACGTTTGGTCTTTTGATCTGAAACGCCTTAGTAGTGCTTATATTAGTCCACAACGCCCTCACTCTAGTTTCCGGACAACGGGAGTGACGGCTTAACCTACCTAGGTTTCAACTAAAGGTTCTTTCAAGCTTGATAATTAAAAAGGTTTTCTTTTTCGGAACCCCAGTGCTACTGTAGAGCTTGTTGTTGCTCTTCTGTGTGTCCCGATGGCGGTCAACGTTGCCGCACATAGTCGGGTTCCCCTGACCGCACATTTACGGGTCTATGGGGTACCTGATGATGGGTTGGCTGTTATTTTTGTGGTAGGGGCTGATGCGGCGTTCCCATATGAGTTGTTTTACTCTTGGGTGACGTTCGATGCAGTGGATGCGAACGATAATTTGTTCCACGAATATACTGCCACAGCGATGCCTGCAGCCTATGCCCCTTATCGGACACTTGTAATTCCTCTTACTGCCTGGCAGCATACCATTTGGTTTAATGGCGCCCTTCCCCATGCGGTAGTACCGGCGAGAATGGGCCCCTTGTCTATTGCAGGGGCCACATGGCCGGTGCTGGCCGGTTATACGCCCCATCCCCGCTACATGACTGTGGGGGTGGCAGAGTTGCGTGTGCTACACACTGCCCTGATTACGGTCCATAGGGCGTTAGTGCAGTACGTGTCTCGCAATGTACAGGTGGGAGCACCTGCAGTTGCGGGCCACTCGACTGACCATCACGCGGTGGTCATCAGTCCAGTTATGGTTAATGCGGTTGTCGGCAAGCGCCCCCAGAATAAGGATGAATTTCCTTACTGGCTTGCTGAAAAGTTTGATCAATTAGAAGCCGTGTTTCCGCATACTTCTCCTGTGGATAAACACAGGATACTCACTATTACTTTGCCGAAGGACCTGGTCCCGGATATTGTCGACTGTGACAATTGGGGCAAGGTCTTTGCTGCGACCTATGCGAAGTGCTATGGCACTCCGTCTATGTCCGTACTACCCTCTGTCATCAAGAAGGTCCAAGACAATCATGGTGCAGAGGCAGCCATTGAGTTGGGGATGAGGCTTGTCGACAGTTTCGATGTGGTTTGTTCCATGGTAATGGGCAACCTCAAAGGAGATGCCATGCAATTCCAAGTGGGCAATATGTTGGCACTTGTGGATCGGGCCGACAGGCCAAAGGAATTCGCTAAAATAATTGCGAAAGCCTACAGAATGGTGGGTCGTAGCGCCTTGGGTGTGAAACCCACCGTGATCATTCCTACTGTAGTACAGCAACCTAAAGTGAGTTCGTCTACCAAAGACGAAAAGCCCAACTTTCCAAAACAAAGTTGGCGAGCCAAAAAACAGGGGAAGCAGCAAGAGAAACGGAGGTCTCGTTCTGCGTCGCCGGTGCAGATACAAACTGAACACACTTATGATTTGCGCGATCGTTCTAATATTAAGTCCACCTGATAGATTTCAGGTTCCTGAACAACGCTCTCCTCGTTCTTCACAGGAAACATCGGCTTTTCAATCCGGTGGCGGAGATCGTGGGAAAGGAAGGGGTGCTCAAGGTCGTGAGCAGCCCCGTCAGACTGACGGTAAAGGAAAGCAGGACGAATCTGCACGTCAAAGACCCGCCGTTTCAGAAGAAAAAAGTTGCTGCTCTGACTGCGAGATATGCCTCAGATGGTACGGACACAGCTTCTGAACCAGACATGGGCGCTAACGCTGCTAGACAGCGCGGCGGAAGTTACAGTAGTGCGACAAGCGCTGCGTCCATATCTGGCGGCGACAGCAACTGATACATTTGTAAGTGCTGAAACTGCTGATACTCGCGTATCTCCCCCTGAACGGATGTTTGAAATTGTCCTTATAATTGAGGGTGACATACAACGTAAAATTAAAGTGGTATTTTGGGATAATCTATCCTCCACCTATGATATCCTTTTGGCGGAGGCGGATTGGCCCCCGGCTTTCGTTTTAGATGCTCCTAGAGGGGAGGTAGTGATTCTCCCGTCCTTTGGGCACACGGTGCCAATGGAACATTCTAACAGGTTAGCCGGGGAGTGGGCGCAGGTGCTCGCGCCTGCGTTGTACCGTACTCAGGTGGGCTGGGACAAATTTTCTCCCAACCATACGATTCCGTTGCGGTCAGAACCCCAGCCACAGCCCCAATATCCCATGCGTCGCGAAGCTAGGTCTCACGTTGCATCTATCCTTGAACAATTGGAATATCAGGGTGTCATTGAAACATGTTTGTCACCCATGAATAATCCTTTATTCACTGTGACGAAGCCTGACGGATCGTACCGCCTAGTTTTGGATTACCGGACATGTGCGGTACAAAATACTCACAGTTCGGCTCTCGTTGATAGTCTCGTGAGAAAACGGTTTAAAACCACACTTGACATCTCCAATGGCTTTTATAGCCATAATCTGTCCCCTCATAGCTATGAGTGGACGGCGTTTACCTCGGGTGGCAAACAAAAGAAGTTCAAAAGGCTCCCGATGGGCTATAAAAATAGCCCAGGGGTCTTTGCGGCTCGTGTGGTCTCTCTCTTGGAGATGGTTGACCCGGAAGCATTCTCGTATGTAGATGACATCTACCTAACGGACGACGAGTTGCTTCCACACCTTGCTCGCGTGGATAACATAATTACTAGGTTTGCTGACTTCGGTTACAAGTTCAACTTTGCGAAGTCCCACATTGCCGAGTTCACAGTGTTGTTCTTGGGGTACAAACTCAATAATGAGGGTCGAGGCTTGGCTCCGCAGTTCCTTGAGAAATGTGCACGCCTTAGTGCTCCTACGACACTGAAGAAATTACAATCTTTGCTGGGTTTTCTGAATTTCGGTCGTATCTACATTCCTGATTATGCCCAGCGTATCAAGTCGCTTTGTGCCTTGGTACAACCTACTTTTACCAAATCTTGCTGGCTGCCTGAGCATTCTGCTGCATTGCAATCTTTGCAGTCTGATCTTCTTGCTTCGAAATTCTTACAAACTCGTGCTAACCACACTAACCTGGTCAATAGAATTGTGCCGGGTGCAGTGGGTTTCACCTACTTGACATTCAATGAGGGCGACACCATCCCCATTGCATACAAATCTCATCTGTACACTTCGGCTGAGCTGCGCTTTTCCGCTGTCGAAAAAGTACTGACAGCAGTTCAGATGGCGATCCTGAAAGAGCGAGCGCTATCACAGGGGAAGCACATGCTGGTGGTAACACCGTACCCTGCCCTTGAGGCGGTCACTAAAGCCAGTGTACCAAATTCTAAGGCTTTGCATCCAAGGTGGATACAATGGGCAACCTCCTTGACCTCGCCTGACGTCACATATATCTTTGACGCGGCATTACAGACATAGGAGTTCTTGGAGTACGAATTTGTTCATCCGGCTCCTCTGACTTTGCGCCCGCTCGAGGAGTACCATTGTGTCATTTACACTGATGGGTCTGCGCAACCCGCTACTGGATCAAAGCACAACCTATTCAGCAGCCTGCGCAATTGTGGTGGGTACTTTCGTGAACGGCGAGTTCCAATCTGATGTCGTGCATACGCAGTCATTGGGTGATTGTACCGCGCAGTTAGCAGAACTGAGGGCTCTGGTGCTTGCACTGGAGTTTGCTGATCCTCGAGTCACTACTCTTATAGTGAGTGACTCGTACTATTGTGTTCAATCATACAACGAAAATCTACACTTTTGGAGTCACAATGACTTTCGTGATTCTAAAGGTAGCACAGTAAAGCATAAAACGCTTTGTGTTTGAGTGGCAGAACTTAAGGAACGTTTGCCCCTCGTGAATGTAATTCACACTCTTGGTCACCAACGGGTTGGTGTCCATGCTGTCGGTAACACTTTGGCTGACGAGGCAGCAAAAACCGCAGTGGCGACATATTTAGTGGCAGCAGTTACAAGATCCAAAACTAAGATTGATGATGACATCTTGGCAGCTATTGCTGCGTCCGAGACAGGGACAGGCTTTCCAAAAGGTTTCCCTTCTCGCTACCATTATCGCTTAAGTCCTGATAACGTCCCGTTAGTGAGGATTAACGACGTTGGTGACAGATTGATTCCCAACGCGGACTGCAGACCATCTCTGATTTCAGCTGCCCACGAAGGTGTTGCGTCTGCGCATGCCGGCGTTTCGGCTACTGTATCTCTTTTGCAGCAACGTTACTGGTGGTACGGTTTGTACAAACCGGCGCGGGCTTATGTCCTTTTATGTGACATTTGCGAGCAGAATAAACCTTCTTCTGCCGCGCGTCCACCACAAACGCAGCTGTATATATCTAATCAACCGCTTGCGTGTGTTTATTTAGATCACTGCGGTCCTTTTTCCTCTGATACTGCGTACAAGTACATCTTAGTTGCAGTGGATTCGTGCACACGTTTTCTGTGGGTGTGGCCGCAAAGGAGTGCTGATGCCCGGACTGTCATCAAGGATTTGCGTGTCTTTGTTGGGAGTTTTGCAGGTGGTACCCTTCATTCTGACCAGGGCCCTGCGTTTGCCTCTAGGGCGTACAAAGAGGCCATGAGAAGTTTGGGGGTCCAAGTCAAATTTTCGTCTCCATACCAGCCTGAGGGAAATAGTGTTGTGGAGCGAATGAACCGTGACCTAAAGCAATCTTTGACAGCAAGGGTTTTAGGTACAGGCCGAAGTTGGCTCACCCACTTGTATGACGTGCAACGCGCACTTAATAATCTCCCTAGAAGGTCTCTGGTTGGGCGGACCCCATACATGATGCTCTTTGGAGTACGAATGTTTGTCCCGGACCTTGAGGGTCTAGACATGGCGGCGGCTGCCGCGCCTTTTGACCTAGATGATCATTGTGCTGTATTGCAGAACCTTCAAGAAGCCAGAGACACTCTAGCAAAGGAACACGTACCCTCTACATCCGAAGCTGAGCTCCAGATTCCGGTAGTTGGCTGGCTACCTCGAGTTGGTGACCTGGTCCGTGAGAAGGTGGAGAACAAGAAGGAGTTTGGCCCCTCTTATCGTGCACCGGTCCCGGTGCTTGGAGTCCAGGGTACACGTACAGTTATTTTACCTCCACTTCCTGGTCGCAAGGATAACAGGTACATCTCGATTGACAATGTCAAGCTACAGCGGGTGGCCGATTCTCCATAGTATGACACCTTCAGTTTCTTGCCCTTCTATTCTGCGAAATTCTGTTGTGATGCCGCCCTCGAACATCATGCCTGAGGTTGCCGTTGAGATGCATGCAGTTACTGCTCCTTCTATGCCGCCTACTGCTGGTGGTTTGCCTGATGATCCTGAGTATGCTTATCCTGCAGGTGTCCCGTTGCCTCTGTTACATTCGACAGCGATTAACCAGTCACGTTCTTCCTTTGACACTGAATCAATGACTTCCACTGCCCCTTCCAGAATTTCTATATTTTTTACCTGGTTCAAGAGACATTTTTTGGTGGCACCATGGACTTACATCTGGCTGGTACTAATATGTATTTTTTTGTTCATGACACTTGGCTTTGTGGTAGTGTTTTTTAAACTTATCAATGGACACTATCTGGCTGAACGATCTGCGATTAGATTAATTGATGGAACTTTGGCCCCCCATTCCTCATCACACATTATGAAAAGGGACCAGACTTTTGTGAACATTACAGCCTGGCCTGTGCGTGATGGGATCGCTTGGGATGCTGTTAAATTTCAAATTCATGGACCTACTGAAGTGATTAATGTGCCTAATGTCTTTCGTGTTTCTATGGGTGATGTAGTTAAACAGAATATCCGATCGGATGATTGGGATGTACAAGCAATAGAAGCACTATTTTCTGATCTAAAATATTATGCTGCATTTGATGCTGAAGATTTGTATTTAAATTCTGCAAATTATGGTGAACAATTTTGCTATCAACATTATGGCACACATTTCCTACACAGAGCAAATACCTTTCGTAATTTTGTTAATTACACACAATGGGAACACTGTCCGGCCCCTTATTATGGCAGCTCTGCCACGTTAGTGAACAAGTTCACATATTTTTCGGATTTTAGTGTGTCTAGTCCGACCTCTTTTTATTTTAAAGTGGCGGCTGAGACCGCTTCTAAGGTTAGATTGACACATACCAAATTGTTATATTCCAAGTCCTTTATGGACGAATTGGCTATCGGCGGCTATGAACTATGGAAAGCTACTATCGATCTTAAATAGGTTTGGGGTACTAAACCGTGGCAGGTTCAGGGAACAGAAGCTTTGCATCGCGCCTGTCTTATCCCAAACCACATTTTGTTTTTGAATTCATCTATTTTTCAGACCACCTGTTTTGGATTGGCTACATCTAAAAAATTGAATTCCCCCTCGATCCCGGATCTGGGTGCTTATCCCGGCTGGGGTAATCACACAGATCTTTCCCTTACTGGGTTGCAGTCCCTCATTTCCAACACCACCTTTAATGTTTCAGCATTTAATCCTGATGGGTGGTTGGTATGGCAAACTGGTTCAGATTCATGTCAACGTCGATTTCTAGCTTTAGCACCTGGGTATACTCAGGTCAGGGTAGATCCTCGTTTTGAATCATCACACACTGTAACTACCTACTCTGTGGATAAGTTATGCCAGTCATGGCTGCAACATTCCACATTAGCATCTGTTAAACTTCATTTGTCACGTTTAAACGACAAAATTGATCTGAATGATTTTATTAGGGGCCTGCGACAGGCAGGTCCAAAAGATGGGTATATGCTATTTACAACGAGGTTTGGAAAATGTGGCAAATTGAAGCTGCGTCCAGATTACGTGCTATTGACCAGGCCAATATGGAAAAAGTATTGGCTGTGATTGATAATAGTATAAACACCTTGTCTTCTAGAATTTACACTTTAGATAATATTGTTTCATCTGTCGTAGACATTGTGCAGGATGATTTGTCTGTATTGTATCATGGCCAGAATCAGTTGCGTTCTGTTATGCAGTTTGCATGGACTTTACAAACGTTAAAGGCAGGGAAGGTCCCATGGGATTACATGAATGTTTCATCTTTGTTCCTCCCTTTTAATGTAACTGCAAAACAACAGTTTATGTCAATGAAAGATGCTACTTATTCATTACTGCACATTGAGAAATTGGAACCGTTACCTTTCTCTATTGCGGAGTTAAATTCGGCCGTGTGGCTTATCCACGGAGTGATCACTTTACCTTTTCCGCTTTTTAAGTTTAGTTCGTGCATGAAACATTATGCTCTTGGCAGATATGAACAACTTGGCACTGCATTCCTGCACGAAGTTTGGTCGCTCCCGTTCACATATAGATGCATGCGGGAGGGACAAGAGGTTTATTTAAAGGGTGAGGAGTGCACTTCTGCCCCTGATCATTCTGTAGTGTGTAGACACATACAATTACATGGTGCTTGCAATATACACGCTCCTAATTTGGCATGCATCCTGAAGGGTATACCGGTGCCGGTTATAACCCCTTCATTTACGCTGCTTGCTAACGGTAGTTATTTGCTTTTAAATAATGAGGATTGCTGCGGGATGCTAGAGGGAATACCTTACATAGTAACTGTTTCACAGCGTGTTGTTTGCTGTAATAATGTCCTTTTCCCACCCCCGCATGGCCGGCTCGATGTTTTTATCTGGCCTTCGATTCCAACCTTGAAAGCAGAGTTCAACCAGATGAGCAGAATAAGGGCTCTTTTGTCTCAAAAGGAGGTCGCTTTGACTTCGTCCCGTGAAACCTTTCTTCTTCACGTGGCAAACACCCGTACAGAGGTGCAGGCGCTTTTGTATACTGACCTTCCCTTGCATTTTGGAACATTGATACAGACTATCTTTAATGCCTCGTCTACGACTGGCATAGTTCATTTTTTTAAACTTGTGGGCTCCGGCCTCGTGACCTCCTTTCAAACTATTTTTGGTGTGATTCCCGCATTTTTTCATTCTATTTTTTCCAGCGTCTTCGGAGGTCTCCCTTTGCTTTTCGCCCTTATAGCTGGAATACTTCTATTGGTTTGCGTACTACGCAATGGCTGCGCAACTTGCGTACCGAGACAACATGCCCCGGCTGTTACATCTGCGTAACCGGATGCTTGAATACTATGGCACCTTACCCCTGGCGACCTTAAGCGTCGCATATGGATTGTCCTTCCGGTTTCCATTCTTTACTTGTGTGTAACCAGTCTTTCACTGCCTGGATTGTCCATTCCAGTGGGCTCTGGATTTATGCCTGTCAAACTCGGTGTCACCTGTCCCGGATTTTGATCAACTAATGGGCCCCTTAGTGGCTCATGAGTTTGCATGTTCTGGGGTCGGGTTTATGGCCTTGGGTGCGGCAGATGGAGTCCTTGGAAATTGGGCCATTGAAGAGGCTGCGATTGACTTGCTGGAACGAAGTTATGTCGAGGAACCTTCCTGTTGTCCTCGTGTGGTGCTGGAAGCTCCAATTGTGAATGAACACGTCTGTTCCTTTCCCTTGCTGAATTGGATGGCGGATAATTTTGCAGAACGCTCCAATGATTTCCTCTTGGAGGCTGTTGCAACTTATTGTGCCTATACCTTGATGGATTGACTCTTTGTCTTGGTCAACTCATGGTGCGTCCATCGATGTCATTTTTTCCCCATTTTTTCATGGTTTTTTCCCTGACGACATCATTTTTCCATTTTGACGATTTGTTTTTTTCGAACTTTACACTTACCTTATATGGACTTATAGTTCATGCCCTTGGTTCCGTTCTTTCTAACTTGAACTCTGCGTTCTTGATAAGTGCGCCCCTAGTGGTTAGTTGTCCGATCAAGGGGGGGGTGTAGTATGGGTTAACCACTCCCTATGTACAACGCTAAGTTAGCATAACCTCGTCGGCTGTTAGAAAGCCAGCCTGCCGCTTTTGCACGCGACACTGTTGTTACATGTTATTCATTCGAGAACTGCTGACTCGACTTTGCTTCACATGAGAACCGTCTGTTGTTTAACATCCTTAACAATGAGTAGTGACCTTGGTCTGTACACCGTGTAAAGAACAAGTCTGGGTCACTAGACGGTGCAGGTTGTTGTGTTCAGGTTGATCATACCACTTCTTAGCCATAACATACATACAGCTGCCAATACCTGAAAGACGAGTCCTTTTAATATTGCAGAGCAGCATGTTTTCACTTGCATTCGAAACGAAGAGCTGTTGCAGGAGAGAGCCTAGCTGATCCTGTGATGTGATTCCACTAAGCTGATCCATAAGGTATGGGGTCCCCCCTGCAAGCCTAAGAGACTTTCTATTAGTCTAATAATAACCTATTAGTTGCAAGAGAAAGGAGGGTGGTCGCTTTCCACTGTCATTATTATTATGATTGCTCCTTTCATTTTCTATGGTATTGTAACAATGCGGATGGTTCTGATCTTAACCATTTGTCTGCTTGTGTTAGCCAAAGTACTGCATCTTAGGACGCGAGGTTTATAAAATAAACTCTTTAAACTTTACCGTGTCTTTGTTATTCTGTTGTGGACTGATATATAGATACCAACAGGTATTTCGGATTTCCACCACTCCTGAGAATATCTAAGTCGCTTGTTCTGGGTTGTCTATACATTGGGACCGCCGAGCTAAATTTCGGATAACGAATGGGACACTAAGCTAGTCGGATAGGGGTTCTTGGTTCTGAGGGGAGTTTCTGGTACACCACAATTCTCTGAGGTCCTGGTTTCCTGCTCATAGTTCTGTGCATAAGCAGAATCCCTGCAACACTATACAGCAGTTACCTCCTTAGCGGTGGCTACCTGTATCTGTTGCAGTGGTTTTAAAAAGTGTTCTCAATACGGCCTGGCCCACCCTAGCTTGTTGTTTTGCTTGCATAGCTACACAATAGTTTTTTGTGAAAGTGTGCGGAGTAGACCAAGTTGCTGCTTTGCAGATATCATCTAGGGGAATGTTCCCTAACAATGACATAGAAGCCCCTAGTTTGCGTGAGGAATGAGCTCTAGGGGGAATGGTTAGTGTGCATTTGGCTTTAAGATAGCATATTTGGATGCATTTAACAATCCACCTTGCGATCCCTGCTTTGGAAATGGGATAGCCCTTATGAGGTGGGGAGAAAGCCATAAAGAGTTGTTTAGTTTTCCTAAAGGATTTTGTCAATGTAGTAAAGTAATGCTCTTTTAACCTTTTAACATGTGATGAGCTCGTTCTGCCACTGAGTCTGGTTGTAGGAAAAAGACTGGGAGTTCAACAGACTGGTTAAGAGGGAAGGTAGAAACGACTTTAGGTAAAAATGTTGGGATAGCCCTAAGAACCACTTTGTTATGATGGATTTGTAAAAATGGTTCTTGTATGGTTAATGCCTGAAGTTAACTAACTATTCTGAGAGATGTTATAGCGACTAGGAAGGCTAGTTTCCAAGTGAGGAACTGTAGCTCCCATTTGTGCAGAGGTTCAAAAGGGGGACCCATGAGTCAGGTAAGCACAATATTTAAATTCCATGGAGAGGGTGGAGCTCTAGATGGAATTATTTTTTTATGTACTTCCACAAATGCTTTAATAGTGGGCACCCTAAACAAAGACAAGTGTTGTCTGTTTTGGAGATAAGCTGCTATTGCCGCAAGATGTAATCTTATGGATGTATATGCTAGGTTACATTGTTGTAAGTGTAAGAGATAAGATATAATGTTTTGAATAGAAGCATCTAGTGGATTGATTTTGTTATCTGTACAGTAAATTACAAATTGTTTCCACTTTGCGGCGTAACATGTTCTGGTGGTAGGATGTCTAGCCTCTCTAATGATGTTATGCAGTCTGGTGGGAGATTGAGGTAACCGAACTCTAAGACTTCAGGAGCTAGATCGCAAGGTTGAGTTGATTGGGATCTGGATGTCTTATTTGTCCGTGGTTTTGGGTGAGAAGCTTGGGTGAAGGGCGCAGTTTTTGATGAGGAACTACTGATAGTTCCAAGAGGGTTGTGAACCATGGTTGTCGGGCCCGTGTTGGAGCAACTAGATTCATTGTGAGGGAATGCTGTTTGAGCTTCCGAACCACTAACTGAATTAGTGCAAGAAGCGGAAAAGCCTAACCAAATTTGCCAGACCAGTTCATCCATAGCGCATTGCCTTTGGACAATGGGTGTGGATATCTGGACGCGAAGCTTGGGCATTTTGTGTTTTTATGTGTGGCGAACAGATCTATTTGTGGCTGGCCCCACATGTGAAAAAATGGAAGAAGAACTTGAGGATGAAGTTCCCATTCGTGGATCTGCTGTGCTTGACGACTGAGCAGATCTGCAATCTGATTGTGTACTCCTGGGAGGTGTTCTGCAAGGAGATATATGTTTTGCGGAATGGCCCATCCCCATTTGCTTTGAGCTATGTGTGAAAGCTGTAGAGAGTATGCCCCCCCTTGTTTCTGTATGTAGTACATTGCGGTCATGGTGTCTGTACGGACCAGGACAGCTTTGCCTACCAGATGGAGCTGAAAGGATTTTAACGGTAGAAAAATTGCCAACAATTCCAGGTAATTCATATGGAGTTGTTTTTGCTGAGGGGTCCACATGCCCTGGATAGTATGGTTTTGAAGATGAGCTCCCCAGCTGGTGAGCGATGCGTCTGTTGTTAGCACTATCTGTGGAACAGGGTCGAGGAACGGCTGCCCTTTGGAAAGGTTTTGTGTGTTCCACCACTGCAGAGAGCGATGTGTGCAGCTGTCCACCAACACCAGATCTGTTAGCTGACCTTGAGCTTGGTTCCACTGACATGCCAGACACACCTGTAAGGGACGCATCAGGAGTCTTGCATAAGGGACAATGAGAAGCCAAGAGGCCATCATTCCGATCAACTGCATGAACACTCAAGCTGGTAATGAGTGCTGAGGCTTAAATTTGGATATTAGAGCTTGCATACTGCTTATCCTGAGAGGGTTGGGGTATGCTAACGCTTTTGAAGTGTTTATTGTAGCCCCTAGATATTGTTGTGTGTTAGACAGTTGGAGATGGGATTTGGTGAGATTCACTGTGAAGCCCAAGTCGTGAAGCAACTGGATTGTTTTGTGTGTGTGTTGCACACAGCTGCTGTGTGATTTGGCTTTTATGAGCCAGTCGTCCAGATAAGGGAACACATGAATGTGTTGTCTTTGTAAGTGAGCTGCCACTACTGCGAGGCACTTGGTGAAGACTCTGGGTGCTGTAGTCCCCCGAACGGGAGGACTTTGAATTGGTAGTGTTGACCGTCCACCAAGAACCGGAGATATTTCCTGTGAGCGGGGTGAATGGGAATATGAAAGTAGACGTCCTTTAAATCTAGAGTGGAGAGAAAGTCGCCTTGTTGAAGCAGTGGGAGCACCTGTTGGAGAGTGACCATGTGGAAGTGGTCTGACTGAATGTAGAGGTTTAACGGTCTGAGGTCCAGTATTGGCCTGAGAGAGACGTCCTTTTATGGAATTAGAAAGTAGAAGGAGTAAACTCCTGTGCCTTGATAATGTAAGGGAACTGGTTCTATTGCATGTTTTTGCAATAGAGAGAGAACCTCATCTTTGAGAAGAGTCAGATGTTCCGAGGACATTGGACGATGTCTGGGAGGGATATTTGGGAGAGTAGAGGTGAGTTCCAGGCAATAACCATACTGTATAATTTGTCTTACCCACTTGTCTGTGGTGAAAGAATTCCAGACAGGTAGGGACTGTGAGAGGCGTCCCCTGACAGGAGTGGGATGGTGGGGGGGAAGTGAAGGGATGTCACTGCTTGGTGGTAGGGGAGTTGCGAGTATTGTTACCGCAACCTCTTCCCTTACCATTGTTGCCTCTGTACCCCCCACGAAAGTATCCTTTGGAGGAATTGATTTGATTGGGGCTCTTATAGGAAGAAGAGGGATGCTCCGAGCCAATAGTTTTGCAGCCAGCCCCAGTAAATGGAGCGACAAAATTAACCCCCATGGGTCATTTCAAGGCCCCCATGGACTTGGCAGTCTCTGTATCCTTTTACATTCTTTCTAAAAATGTATAGACTGTGGGCACAAAAAGATGCTGTTGGTCAAAGGGCTGAGTAAGAATAGCGGACTGCACTTCCTGTTTGAATCCGGAGATTCAGAGCCAAACGTGCCTGCGTAGCACAACGCTGGTATTAACAGCACGAGAGGCAGTATCAGCTGCATCAAGTGCACATTTGATGGACCTATTTGTTATTAATTTTTCCTCCTGTATGAGGTCATTAGCTTTGTCTTTGAATTGGTCAGGAAGATGTTGCATTAGCTTTTCAAGCTCATCATAGTGAGCTCTGTCATATCTGGCCAACAAAGCTTCGGCACTGGCAATCTGCCAATGATTTGCAGCCTGTGATGTAATGCGTTTTCCAGAAGAGTCTATGAGTTTGGATTCCTTATCAGGAGGAGGGGTATCGCCTGTGCTTTGTTAATTTACTCTTTTGGGTGCATTAGACACTACAAGAGAATCCAAACGGACCTGGCCTTTAATGTACACTGGGTCTTTGGGAGCTGCCTTATATTTTTTGTCTACCCTGGTGTTAAGAATCCTGGCACTGACAGGGTCCTTAAAAACGTCTGGTGCATGTTCTAACATGCCTTTTAACATTGCCAGGGTGTGTGTGGACTTGTGTGGGTGTAAATGTTTCCAGTAAAAAGCCTTCATCTAAGGGATCAGAGTGTAAGTGTACCCCGTGGTACTGAGCAATTTTGTTAATATTGTCATCTGGTGGTAATGGCCTAGAGGGATAGAGGTCCGGGTCATTGTGTGGGTCGGGATCTGTGTTGGAATCATCCCAAGGATCTGTATTGTGTGGAATGGTATGTGCATCATCATCTTGATCTGGATCTCCATCCCCACCCTCATAACTATAATCATCTTCATCATCTTGTGGTTGAGGTGAAAATGTATGTTGTGGGGAGTGTGCTGGAGAAATTAGCAGATTTGGATCAGCTGGAGAAGGAGAGGGAGGTGGAGTAGTATTAGTGCCAAACGTTTTTCACTTCATGGGTATTTCAGGGTCTTCTGAAGTGTCCAATGTTCTCTTTTTAGGAGGCTTGGCAACAATTTTGCCAGCCTCTGGGTCTATGCAGAGAGTCTTTTATTTTGGATCCGAAAAATGTGTTGGAAGCTGTTGCACGGGTACAATGTCCTTTGTCGTTCCCGAAGACTTAGGGTCAGAATGTTGTTTAGCCCGTGTCTCTGAAGCTTTCTGTGGGGTCTTGGACTGCTTAGCTTTTGATATAGGAGTCTGTGGCGCCAAGAGTTTTTTCAGCTCAGAGGGTTTTTTCGGCTCAGAGGGTTTGTTCTGCTCCGAAGATTTTTTCGGTCCTGGATGCTTTTCCGTGGTTTGTTTCGACGCCGAGGGTTTCGGTGTCAAGGTTGTTTTTGGTGCCGACGAAGAAGGGTGTGGCACCTCCTTGGTTTTAGACTTTGGTGCTGAAGGTGATTTTTCGGCACCGGAATGGGGTTGGCTCGATCCCGAGCCAGATGGCTTTTCTTTTTGTTTCATCACCGGACCCGAGAGCAGGGTGTCTGAAATGTGTTGCCGGTGTCGACCTGGTTTGGTTTTGGATGGGAGAGGGGTTTCGGTACTCACGGACCGCTGAGCCAGGGTGACTGCCTGGTCTTCGACGTCGGAGTCGTCGGCTATGGAGACGGAGATCTCGCCTTCATCTTCTTGTTGTTCCGGCTG
Source organism: Triturus cristatus (assembly GCF_964204655.1). Lineage (NCBI taxonomy): Eukaryota > Metazoa > Chordata > Amphibia > Caudata > Salamandridae > Triturus > Triturus cristatus. Next base: position 623,868,513 of record NC_140590.1, on the reverse strand, counting down.
GAGATTGGGATCTGCTCCGAAGCTATCCGGAATCATGCTGCTTCCGCTAGACATTTCGTGACGTCGAGCCCAACGGTCACGGATGGTTTTCTTCGACCTGAAAGATGAACAGGTCTCGCAGTTCTTGTCTTTGTGCTCCAGGGAGAGGCAGAGGTTGCAAACCACGTGTAAGTCCGTGTGTGGGAACTTAGCACCACACCCGGGGCATTTTTTGAAAGGAGTCCTTTACATTGACTGCTGGCGTGGTCGGTGTGGATAGGCCCAACGGCCCGCATCGAAGATCGAGGTCGAGGATTTTATATATGTTGAAGATATGCGTCGAAAAGGAAACGCGATCGAGACAATACCGTTGAGTGGAGAGGGATTGCGCGTCAAAGGGGGTTCGAAAACGACACCGATCCAGGGCACAGCAAATCACATCCGTACCCGATGGCAGAAAAAACACAATATGGAGATGGAGTCGATGCCCATGCACCCTATCATCCTAAGGAGGAGTCACCTACCTGGTGACTGCAAAGACTTCTTTCAAGACAAAAACAAAGTGCAAACATCCGAGCCCAACACCAGATGGCGATCTATGCACAAGTATACGATCTACAGCTCATTTGCCTCGAACATTTTTTTCTTCAATCTACATCTCCCTGGCTTGAACTTCTTTTTGTAAATGAAAAGGCGGATGATCTCCACTGCTTAAATGAAGACATAGGTTTAAATGATAAGCATTTTTAAAGATCTGCCAGAGCTTAGAATATTACTGGGATATGGTGCAAGAAGCAATCATCATACCCAAGTTTAATTTAGAAGTACAATCAATATAAGTAGGAGGTATTCAAGTGCTATCCTAGCAAACACAGATGAACAGCATCCTTTTACGATAGTTGAAAGAAGTGTTCACTTGACCAAAATGTAAGAATATCTCCTTTTGCGTGGTTGTTTGTTTATTTGCCTTTTTGGACTAGTTTGCAGGCATTGGGGCTCTAGGCACTGCAAGACTGCTATTCAGGCTCACAGTGTGCGTGGTCTGTGCCAGAAACATCAGATAAAATTGCCTACACTCAATTGGTTTATATAGCTGTTCAGTAAGGCCACAGTAAGTTGTTTCAAGAAGTGCACCAGTGGCATGAAAGTTAAACTGGCACATGTGGGCTGGGTTGTTCATTTACACCATCCACATGTGTAAGACTGGAGCAATAGGCTTGCATGTTCACCACTCTGCAATGTCTGGCTGCAGCATTAAACTCAACAGTAACACTTCTCAAAAGAAAGTGCCTTAACATGTGGAAAAAACTATTTTTATACTTTAAATAAGTCACCCATACATGTGCTGTGTAGTTCACAGGGCTGGATTATTAATGTAAAAAATTGGGACAATATTAAGAAATGTATTGTCCCTAGGTGAGCTACATAAGGCGACTTTTATTGTGTAGGTAAGAGTCGCATTTCTCTATAGAGATGCATTATGTGATTAAAAGTACATTTTTACAGCTTTGTCAGGAGAAATACGACAAAGTGTTTGTTAAAAAACTTTATTTATCTTTTATTATCAAATCAACAATAAGATCTCATCATTTAGTTACATTTGTCTTTGGTGTGTGAAACACATTACAATGACAGCACATCTGTCTCCACTTACAGAATGCAATGAAAATACCCCTGCCATTGCAGCATAACTCAGACTAGTCACAGCTTTACAACTCCATTTACGTAGCCCTATCCCCTCAAATATTTTCCCCGGCAACAAAACGATACTCACAAACTAGTGCGGTTCAGACACAGGTATTTCCCACAATCTGAGCCTGTCTGGGGGGGAACGGGATAATACCTCCACGACCCACAATGCCCCGCTCAACGTGACAGTGTTCCGACCACATGAGCTAACCAACCCCCAATCCCACTCTGAGCTAGAGTGGGATGAAGAGGCAGTGGGCAGTGTCGCGATATATTCTCTGTAGGGACCCCAGATATCTTTAGGGCGCGCTATGCTGGGAAGTAGACTAGAATAGATCTCGCTGTTTGTGCTGCAAAAGGCCAAACCAGTAAGCCAGTCCTGTGTCTTGGGAACCACCCCGCCCCCCCAGCGCAGTGCAATCTCTCGCTTTGCCAGCAGAAAACCCAGGGATGCCAACCTCCAGACTGTCTTGGGAAAATTGACTGTATACCCCAACAATGCCACCTCCTGAGTGGGAACCAAAGTGAGCCCAAGCATCTCCCCCAGTATTTTGTGTATCTGCACCCAATACGATTGTATACGTGGACAGGTCCAAGTCATGTGGGCGAAATCAGCGTGTGGGGCGCCGCATTTCCAGCATGTGTGGGGCCTCTCCGGGTCAATTTTATGTAGTTTTGCAGGTGTCATGTAGCTTCTATGAAGAAACTTATAATGTAAAAGCTTATGGCGACTGTTTAATGATACTCTTTTGGTAACCTTGCAGCAGGCGGACCATTGATCATCCGAAATAGGATGTCCCAGGTCGGACTCTCACTCCAAACGCAGCTTATTGTCTATGCAGGGAACCTGTGCTATACACAGTTTGGAGATTATATGTGCCCCTGATTCCTTCTCAATGAGGTGAGTCAATGGCTCGAAAGGGGCAGGCTCTAATGGGAATCCCCTCATCTCAGACCTTGCTGTTAGATAAAGACGGTTGAGAACAAATTTGTCCATGAATGTGGCGTCCCTGAAGCGTGTATCTTCTGAGACCGAGTATATGTGTCCGCCCGGGTACAAATCACCTATCTTGGTGATTGCATACTTAGTCAATGTGCGTTGTACGAGTTTCTCGCTGGTTATGGGAAGCCAACGAGCATTTGGCAACGGAAGAGACGAGGAATATAAAATGGACTGGCCCGTGTAGCGCAGGCGCCTGTTCCATGCACAGCTAGTGGTCGAGACCGTTTGTATGTCAACCGGACTCCTGGGTTCGCCTCTGGGCAGAACCGCTGCCAAGCGGTCAGGAAGAGCAAAGTCAGCTTCCGGGCGCAGAAATGGGATACGCGCATCAGGGTGGTACCAGGCGTAGGCATGGGCGCATTGTTCGATCAGGTAATATAGATAAAAATCAGGCACTCCAAATCCGCCGCTATCGTACGGGAGAGTGAGTATCTTCCACCTGTTTACCGCCCCAGACCAATCTTACCAGATGGGATCGCATTGTGGCAAAAAAACTCTGAGTGAGGGGTATGTGGATATTATTAAAAAAAATATAGAAATTTGGGGAGCACTATCATCTTGATGATAGCGATTCTGCCTGCCATGGATAAAGGTAGCCGTACCCATTTGTCAACCTTCGACAGTTTCGTAATCGCACAGCCATAATTAAGTTGTATAATCTGATCTTGATTCAGGTTTATGTGGATACCCAAATACCGAACAGTGTCCGTGCACCACTCCAACGGAAACTCGTATTGCCAAGGGGAGGTGCTGCTGGTCAACGGAAAAATAATGGACTTGTGTCAATTGATTCCCAGCCCAGAGTGCCGGCCAAAGCGGAGTATTTCCCATATAAGCGGTGCTAGGTTCAGATGTGGCTCTCTGACATAAAGGATAGTATCATCGGTATATAATGAAACCAATAGGGGACCTGTCCTGAATTGCAGCCCTCTATGAAGATGACGCTCTTGAAAATGTCGAATTAGAGGGTCCATGGCGAGAATGAACAAAAGAGGGGACAGCGGACAACCCTGGCGGGTGCCTCGGGTAAGAGCAAATGGGCGTGACAACGTGCCATTAATGCGGAGTCTTGCCGTGGGCCGACTGTATAAGAGACTCGTGGTGGCAATGAAACCAGCCGGCATGCCCATCCGACGCATTATGGATAGGAAGAAAGGCTATTCAAGAGTATCGAATGTTTTTTCTTTGTCAAGCAGTATGGCCGCCGCTGGAGTAGCAGGGTTTATTCTATGCAGTACTGAGAACAAAGTCCGCAAATTCAATGAGGTCGAGCGGTGGGGAACAAAGCCCGATTGAGCCGGCGAAATAATAAACTCCATCAATTGTGAGAGTCTGTTGGCCACGATTTTGGCGAGGATCTTATAGTCGATGTTCAATAGCGATAGGGGCCTGTATGACCCGCAAAGTGCTGGGTCCTTATTAGGCTTTGGAAGTAGTATAATGACCGCTTCGCTCAGGGTGGGAGGCAGGGTTTCCCGCTCCAAAGCCTCAGCGTACACCTCAATGAGTTTCGGTGCTAACAGATCCGAAAAGGCCTTGTAGAACTCACCTGTCAGGCCATCAAGGCGCGGAGCAGAGGAGCCCCTAAGCACTTTAATCGCCCCTCGTACCTCAGTCACTGTTATGGGCTCCGCCATAAACTCCTGCATGCCTTTCTCTAAGAACACGAGCGCAATTTCGTATAAGTAGTCCTCTCGCGCATCAGTGTCACTGCTGTGTCTAGTCGTGTATAATGCCGAGTAGTATGAAAGAAATTCGTCCCTGATCTCCGTGGGTGTCGTGCGTAGCGACCCGTCCTGGCCACGGATTTCAGTGATGAACGCATTGCTGTATGGTGGCCGCAGTACCTGAGCTAAGGTGCGGCCCGGACGGTCGCCCTCCCCATACCTACGGGTAGTTTGATATTTACCCAGATAAAGGATCTCCTTATCCGCAGTCTCCCTGTAATCGGAAAGGAGGCTCAGCCACCTGGCCAGTACGGAGCCAGGAGGTGCGCAAAACGCATCTGCATCCAGTGCCTCTAGTTTGGCCTCCAACTGCGTCAGTGTTGTACGCAACGCTTTAAGGACCCCTGCATGTTTGGATATACATACACCCCGAATATAGGCCTTAAACCCCTCCCACAGCATGGCCCAGGAATCCACCTAGCCGGTGTTGATTGCAAAATATTCCTCAATCGCCTCATTGACCTCATGACGGAAAAGGTCGTCTAACAGCGCGCGGCCAGGGAAGCGCCATTGTCTCTCAAACCCCTTGGGGCGCGGTACATGAAGGCAAAGCAGCACAGGAGAGTGGTCAGAGTATGTCCTAGGGAGGGTCTTCAATGTCCAGTACCAGGGGGACACACCAGGGGAGAGCAGCCAGAAATCAACCCTAGTCCAAGTATTGTGTTGGCCAGAAAAGTGTGTGTAGTTAGTGGTGGAAGGGTTGCGCCTGCGCCAAATGTCAATCAGAGAGAATTGGTCGCAGAGTTCACGGACTGCGCGCCGTGCTCTGGGCTTAGTGTCCGCCGCACACTAGGTACTATACAGGCCCACATCCAGCAAAAGATTAAAAACTCCACCGATCATAAGCAAAGCAGGTTCAAGTTTAGAAAGTTGAGCGTCCAGCGCATGGAAATACTCTGGGTAATCAGTGTTGGGGGCATAGACGCAGACCAAAATGACCCTGTGCCCCATCATCGCCCCCCTCACTATTATAAAGCGCCCTTCTCTATCTCCGATGACCTGCTGGCAATGAAACAGGACTCTTTTATGGATTAATACTGCTGTGCCTCTAGCATCATTTCTAAAATTGGCAAAGTACCTGTGCGCCCCCCAACTCGCCGCAAAACATGCTGTGTCTGTAGTGGGTAAGTGTGTCTCTTGTAGAAAGGCGACGTCCACATTATGCCTATTCAAATAGTGCACCACCTGTCTGCGTTTACGCTGATTATTAAGACCCCTGACATTCCAAGACAACAGTGACAAGTCCGAGGGGCATTCATTTAAGCCTATCCGAGCCATCCAGGAGCGTGAAGAAACAGACTAGAGCAGATGTCATCATTTCACCCATATACCACCAACACGACACACCAAATAAATGCTACTCAGATCAGAACAACCTTCCCCACCCAGCCTTACGACAAAAAGTGTGAGGCCAATCCCAACTTGTGAGCAAAAAAAACCGCACCATACATTTGTGCCATAGGCAAACGCACTTAACAGTAGGAACATTAGAACCAGCATAAGAACCCCGAGGTTTCCACCAGAGGGGGTGGCAACGCCACGGCAGCAACACAGCATTGCTTAGCGTACTCAACAAAAATGTCATGTGTCCCCAACATATGGTCAATGCAATAAAGAAGGATCAAACAGTGCACGACGTCATCCCGCCCCGGAGCCAGAAAACAGGTCCAAGCTAGCCACGGAGCCACTGTGCGGAGGAGATGGTCCACCCCCTCGCCTGGCGGTGGACTCTTATTAGGTTTGTAGGTACAACAGAAGTCCTGAACATCTGTAGGGTTGTCGAAGAACCGCACCCGGCCCTCAATCTCCACTCGCAGCCGTGCGGGGTATAGCATGCCGTACATAAGTCCGAGATTGCGGAGCGCAGCCTTTACTCCTTTGAATTTATGCCGGGCTTCCTGTACCATCACTGTGAAGTCAGGGTAAAGTGAAATTTTTGAGCCTTGCCAGGTAACGTCCCCACGCTCTCTGGCCAGGCGTAAGGCAGTGTCTCTGTCTCGAAAGTTCATGATGCGGGCAATCAGGGGGCGGGGAGGGAGTCCCGGATTGGGTCGTGGCCCAAGGGAGCGGTGCGCCCTCTCCACCACAAAGCCTGGCGTGAAAGAGTCTCTACCAAATATGTCCACAAGCAAATTTTCCACAAAGACATCCAAATGACCCGTTGCTGTGGACTCTGGGACCCCAAGAATACGTACGTTATTGCGTCGACTGCGCGCTTCAAGGTCCTCATTTTTAATGGCCACATCCTTTAGTATGCGCTCCATTCTGTCGAGACACTTGGTTGCCTGCGCAGCACCGTCCTCAATGTCAGAGATCCTGGTCTCCGCCACATCAAGACGTCGATCATGCGTCTGTATCTTGGCGCCCATTGATTCCAGCGTCTTGTCCAGGGAGTCGAAGCGACTATCTATGGATCTGAATCCAGCCCTCATTTCCTGCAGCCAGTCCGCGACAGGGGCCGGGACCAACGCGCCACCAGCCGGGCTCTCAGCACGTTCCGCCATGGCAGGGGCGCCCTCTGATGGTTGATCCGCAAGCTTCTCGAAAGGAAGTGTTCTTTGTTTCGGGTCCCTGCGACCCATGCCTCTGCAAAGCGACCGGAGTCCGTCCAGCCCACGGGGGTTCCTCTAGGGTGTCGACAGGAAGGATAGAGTAGGAACTGTGAGGTACTCCCGGCCCCAAAACCACGTGCGGGTCTCAAAAGCGCCTCCACATATCACGCAGCGCCATTCACGGCAACCATAACCCCGAGCCACAGACCCATGCTCCAGCGATGTAGTGGCAGGTTAACTCCGCAGCCCCGCACTGGGTCCAGGACCGACAATCACCCGCACAGCCCCCAGGTGCTGCGAAGCCAACACCACTGACTGGGGTGGAAGGAGAACAGAGGGCCAGCACTGGCAGGGGGAAGGCACCGTGTAGAAAAAGCACTCTTCATAGGATCAGCTCCCCATAAGGTGGGTCCCGAGGGCCGGGCAAATCAGGTAGGACAACCATCCACATCCGGCCAGTGCACATTTGAACCGCTGAGGGGGGCAGCGCAGGGGGCAGGATCAACCCAGGTGCAGGAGGCATCTAGCAGGCCCACACTCTCACCCCCCACTGTAGTGGTAAAGCCTCCGCCCGCTCTACCGCATCCAATCTGCTGCAGTTAGACGCAGGGAGAGAACGGGGAGCGGCGCGGGCGGGACAGCCCAGCAGCGCCGGTCCGATCCCGTCTCGGCTACACGGCCGGCGCCGCTCGTGCATAGGCGCAGGGGGAGCGGAGCCCGCCAAACCCGTGCCCAGGTACTCATCACCCCAGCGGCCCCCGCAGGATTCTTCCGTCCGCACCGGCAGCCGCCGCCACCACGTCCGCTTCGCCTCGTCCACTTAGGCCGCCATCTTGTGTTTCCCAATGTCGCAAGCAGAGCCGTATCGGGGCCGCAAAAGAACGCCTCCGCAAACACAGAGCCCTCAAATTAGGCCACCGGGATCCGGGGATGGAGCAGCATCACCCGCCATCTGTTTCTCGCTTCAGGAGGTAAAGGATATCGTTGTTTATGATGGGCTGCCGGCGGAGCTTCAACACCGCGCAGCCATCGTAGCTCGCGGCTTGGCCCCGCCCCCAAATATGACAAAGTTCATTCAAAGTCTTGTCCTAATATTTATCAAAGATCTAATTCAATAGTGAAGGTAAGGTAGAATGTTGAAAATTATATTGGAAAGGAAACTTAATTAGAACATTGGAACGTTGGAAGCTCCAGTGAAAACAATGGAGTAGCTCCGGGCTTATAATCGCTGGTATAAGCCCGGAGCTCCAACATTCCAATGTTTCTTTGTTCACGGCTGTGAACAAAGACTTCAGGGAGCCTGAGGGGATTTCAATCCCCTTGCACTCCCTGAAGCCTTTGTTTAATTTGTTAGAACATTCTGCCCTCTAGTGGCAGAATGTTCGAATAGCCTTATAGCCCGTCGTAGCAGGACTATACCGGCTATTAAAGTACCCCTGCCTTGTTAAAGTCCCTCGCCTTCGGCTCGGGCCGTTAACGCGGCAGTGGGCCTTTAATAACCGGTATAGCCCGCTACGGCGGGCTATAAGGCTATATTAGAACCTTGGAATGTTAGGAGCTTCTTTGAAAACAATGGAGTAGCTCCGGGCTTATAATGGCTGGTATAAGCCCGGAGCTCCAACATTCCAATGATTGTCTTTGTTCACAGCTGTGGCTGTGAACAAAGGCTTCAGGGAGCCGGAGGGGAGTTTAATCCCCTTGGGCTCCCTGAAGCCTTTGTTTTATTTGTTAGAACATTCTGCCCTCTAGTAGGAGAATGTTCTAATAGCCTTATAGAACTTCGTAGCTGGGCTATACCGGCTATCAGAACATTGGAATGTGGAGCACTCCTTTGAAGACAATGGAGTGCTCCATGCTTCTACGGGCTGGTAAAGGATCGCAAAGCAACATTCCAATGTTGTTTTCACAAATGCCTCTCAGAGCCCGAGGGGATTTAAACGCCCTGGGGCTCCAAGAGGCCTTTGTTTTATTTGCTAGAACATTCTGCCCTCTACTGGCAGAATGTTCTATAGCTGGGCTATACCGGCTATTAAAGTCCCACTCACGTGTTTAACGCTGTAGCGGGCCTTTAATAGCCAGTATAGCCTGCTACAGAAGGGTAGAAGGCTATATTGAAAGCATATGCTGTGCTTGGGAAACAGCATTTACCACGCAATGCCTCTATCACGCATTGCCTTTACCACATATAAGCATATACCGTGCATGTATTTACAAGGAAACTGTAAGTAAATATGCTACAAAGTTTGCCCAGCACATGAAGCCGCACACCGCTGCAGGTAGGAACCAAACCTTTTTATTCAAACTAAGCAAGCAGTTTCCCATCCTGAACTTTACATCCATTAGCCTGACGCGTTTCGGAGAACTTTCTCTCCTTCTTCAGAGGCTGGCGTGGGTAGTCTGAAATTATGTGTGCTGCACTATCCCCTGCATGCTTTTATGTTCATTTAACTGACCTTTCCCTGCATTTCCCAGCATGCATTAGAAAAGTAATTTATTTATGAGGCACACCGGAGGCCACTTAAACGAACATAAAAGCATGCAGGGAATAGTGCAGCGCACGTAATTTCAGACCAGCCACGCCAGCCTCTGAAGAAGGTGATAAAGTTCTCTAAAACGCGTCAGGCTAAGGGATGTAAAGTTCGGGATGGGAAACTGCCTGCTTGTGTGAATAAAAAGGTTTGGTTCCTACCTGTGCTGGGCAAACTTTGGGACATATTATCACGAGGTCCAGACTGTGGAGGGATCGCACTGCTCAAACAACAACTGACGGGACCATCTGGGGGAAATGTTCTCCTTGTGACTGGCGCAGCAGGTGACTTATTGATAGCAGGCAGAGTCTCATTCGGAGGCTCAATGGAGGGCCGTTAATGTATCCCAAATTCAACGTGAGTAATAGGACCCATTGGAGGATAAGAATTGTGTGCAAAAACTGCATTTCCCAGAATGGACTGGAAAATTAATGTATTTATGAGATACACCAGAGGCCAGTTAAACGAACATAAAAGCATGCAGGGGATAGTGCAGCGCACGTAATTTCAGACTACCGACGCCAGCCTCTGAAGAAGGCGATAAAGTTCTCTGAAACGCGCCAGGCTAAGGGATGGGAAACTTTCTGCTTGTGTGAATAAAAAGGTTTGGTTCCTACCTGCAGTGGTATGCGGCCTCATGTGCTAGGCACACTTTCGGACATTAAATATATATATATATATATTACCTACTGGCGGTCGCCAGTAGGTAGTTATAGTTAGGACCACGTTTCCATAGGAAATCCGCAACATTCTATTTTGAATAACTTTGGCGCCGGTCGACGAATCCACGCGAATTTTTCAAAATAGGTGGGGCGCTACGCTCCGCTCCTACCCTGAAAGTCTCGGGGGGATTCGTCAAGCGGGGGCTGAGATAAAAGGGGGGTCCCAAAACGCGTTTTTCCCATGCATTTTTCCATAGGACCTTTAGACAGGGCTACAGCCCGAACGGCTGAACAGAATTACTAGAAATTTGGCAGAGAGGTAGTCCTCAGGTCAAGGAAGTGCCTTTTGTAGGTTTGGTGTAAATCTGTTCAGTAGATTCTGAGAAAATAGCCTTTAAATCAATATATATATCTGAGCCAGCTAACGGTGCGCTTACGGTACGCTTACCGTACACGTACGGTGGCGTGCGCGAGCGCGATTCTGATTGGCTCTTAGATCTAAGTAAACATTCGAATCGGCCGAAACCAGGAAGCGGCGGCCGCCATTTTCTCTCTCGCACTGAGAGTGATTTTTAAAATATAAAGCCCAAAAACATGTAAAGGGGCTGTTTAGACAGCTCCCACACACATAGCCATGTTGAGGGAGTCCCCAAAGATCCCCCAAGGCCAAAAACGGAATTTTAATTTTTTCGGTAATTTCGCCGATTACGCTTACCGTACGCGTACGGTAAAAAATTTAAAAAAAAAAAAAAAATTCCACACTCTCTCCACCCCGTGTGCAATTGTTGCCCGAAGGGCACGAATTGTGCATGGCTTATTACACCTGAGATAAACTAAAATATTTTTTAAAAAAAATAATAACAAAAAAAATTATCCACACTCTCTCCACCCCGTGTGCAAATGGTGCCCGAAGGGCACCATTTGTGCATGGCTTATAAAATATACAAAAAATTAAAATATTACCTTTCAAAACGAAGTGCATCATATGTCCTTCATGTGCGCACGGTGCGCGAAGCGCATCGTGCGTACATGGCACATCTAGCGTAACGTGGGCACGCGGTGCGCGTAGCGCACCGCGTGCCCACCGTGCGTGCACGGCACTAACTGCGTAAAGTGGGCGCGCGGTGCGCGAAGCGCACCGCGCACGGAACGAACTGCGTTAAGTGGGCGCGCACGCCACGAATGGCGTAAAGTAACTTAGCATTTAAATTCAAATTCACTGAAAAAACCATAGGTTTCACACACGTTATAGTTAGGAATTAGCATTTAAAAAACCTTGCAAATTCACTGAAAAAACCATAGGTTTCACACATGTTATAGTTAGCGGAAATTTTACTGATAAAAAACCAATGAAATTCCCCCGTTATAGTTAGTGCAGGCAACTATAACTCACGCGACCGCAATCTTCTGCTGATGACATATGTGTCTTTATGAAAAAAAAATATTTGTAATATATGTATAGCTAAAAATGTATGGAAGAAGACATGGGCAAATAAGTGTCTAAATACAGTATTAGCATCAGTAGAGGATTGCGGTCGCGTGAGTTATAGTTGCCTGCACTAACTATAACGGGGGAATTTCATTGGTTTTTTATCAGTAAAATTTCCGCTAACTATAACATGTGTGAAACCTATGGTTTTTTCAGTGAATTTATAAATATATATACACACACACATATGTACGTATGTATGTATGTGTATATATATATATATATATATATATATATATATATATATTTGGAATTAGGGTAAGGGCACTTTAAGGTTTTAGGGGTGGGTAAGGGTGTATATAGAGTGGTGCTGGAGATTTTAGCGTTCAGCAGTGGGTAAGAGCAAAGTATCGGGTCATAAATGTATTTTTAGGCTTTAGAGGTGGGTAAGAGTATTGGGTGGTAAGGGTGTTTATAGGTTTTAGGGATGGGTATGAACAACTTGGTGGGAAGGGTGTTTTTAGGGTTATAGAATGTGAAATGGTATTGGATGCTAAGGGTGTTTTTAGGGTTTAGGGGTGGGGAAGGGTACTAGATGGTAAAGGTGTTTTTAGGGTTCAGGAGTGGGCAAGGGTATTGGGTGGTAAAGGTGTTTTTAGGGCATAGTGGTGGGTATGGGTATAGGGTTGTAAGGGTATTTTTAGGGATTAGGGGTCAGGAAGGGTATTGGGTGGTAAAGGTATTTATAGGGTTTTGGGGTGGGTAGGGATATTGGGTGGTAAGGGTGTTTTTAGGGTTTAAGAGTGGGTAAGGCTACTTGGTGGTAAGATTTTTGGGGGGTTTGGTGGGTAGGGGTATTGGGTGGTTAGGATATTTTTAGGATTTAGAAGCGGGTAAGTGTATTGGGTGGTAATGGTGTTTTTAGGGTTCGGGGTATTGGGTGGGAAGGGTGTTTTTGGGTTTAGGGGGTGGGTAAGGGTATTGGGTGATAAGGAAGTTGTTAGGGTTTAGGGTGGGTAGGGATACTGGGTGGTAAAAGTGTTTCTAGCGTTTAGGGGTGGGTAAGGGTAGTGGTTGGTAAGAGTATTTTTAGGGATTAGGGTGGGTAAGTATTGAGTGGTAAGGTATTTTTAGGGTTTTGGGGTGGGTGGGGGTATTGGGTGGAATGCGGTATCTGGTGCAGACTCTATGTAGCTGCAGATTCCTTACCATATAATTATCCCCAGGCGTCAGACTAGATCTGGAAATTTTTCATGAGCAGTACCCCGGTGCGCTGCTAGGTGGTGTCCCTTGGGTCTGTGTGGCGTGGTCAGTGTCGTCCGTGCCGGAAGTGATGTGCGCATTGCCTATATTGGTACCACCCAGCGCGTTGACTTCAGTTACTTTTTGCAACTTTCCATGCCAGAAGCACAGAAACACGAAGTACACTGAACACTGGTGTGGAAAACGAGGGCCTTAAAATACGCAAGCCCTGTCCCTAGATATTCGTTTGCAGAGCGAGGAGGATGGGTGGGTCAGCAAGGAATCTGTGGCTAGATAGAATTCTGTACAAGATAAGGCGTTACTGAAGGGAAGTAACTTGTTTATCTGATAGACACTTCTAGCCGCAGATTCCTACTTTAGTATTGATTCCTAAGCAATACTGCCCCGGGGGTGGGCCTGGGGACCAATTTCACATGAGGAAATCCTACAGGAATGAATGGGCAAAATGCCCATCCCTATGGGCCAGACTGTCCAGGCAGTGTTTGGTAAAAGTCTGCAAGGAGGCCCACGTTGCTGCCTGGCAGATGTCCAGAACCAGAACTCCGCGTGCTAATGTCGTGGTAGCAGCCTTGGCTACGGTGGAATGAGCACGCAAACCCTGAGGGGCTTGCTTCTTAGCTAATACGTAGCTGATTATGATGCAGACTATGATCCATCGTCAGATGGTCCTCTTCTGTACGGCCTGTACTTTCTTCACTCCAACATTAATAGTTGTTCGTCCACCCAGAACTCGTGTGCGGTCAAGGCAGAATGACAACGGTCTTTTTGGGTCCAGTTAGTGAAGTTTCCCTTCTTCCTTCTTCCTTGGAGGGATGAGGCTGAGCGTTAAAAGTAGGCAGAGTGATGAATTGGCTTACATGAAAAGGGATAACCACTTTCAGGAGAAAGGAAGCTCTTGTACGGAGTACCAGCTTATCTGGGTAGATGTTAAGATAAGGAGGCATAGATAACAAAACCTGAAGCTCACTGACCGTCCAGATGTTATATCCACAAATAATGCTGTCTTGATGGTAATGAGCCTGAGTGGACAATTGTGCAGGAACTCAAAGGGAGCGCACATAAGGAAAGTGATGATGAGATTGAGGTCCCACTGGGGCATATTAAAGGGAAAAGATGGAAACAAGTGTTGTAAAGCTTTTAAGAAATCTATTTACAATAGGGGATTTACAGAGGGATGGGATGGGATCAGGCAACAGCAGAAAATTCGAAATGGCAGAGAGATAATCCTTCAGAGTACCCAGAGCAGAGCCCTGCTGTGCAAGGGAAAAAAATGAAAAGAAGAGCCCGAAAAAGGGGTCAAAAAAGGGATCGATTTGTCTTTCCGAACACCATGCCACAAATGTCCCCTAATGTCCGGCATAAACCATCTTGGTGGAGGGGCACCTGGCTACCAAAATAACGTTACAGACTTCGGGAGGAAGGTTGAAAGATGACTGTCGGCACTTAATCTCCACCCACGAAGGCGGAGCATTGACAAGTTCGGGTGGAGAACCCTCCTGTGCTGCTGCGACAGAAGACCCTCCCAAAGTGGCGACCTAATCGGAGGACCAATGGCCATGCTCAACAGCTCGGGATACCAGAATCTCTGTGCCCAGTTCGGAACCACAAGGATGACTTGGGCCTCGAAGTCCTTGATCATCAAGAGAACTCTGAGCAGGATCAGTACGGGTGGAAAGGCGTAGAGGAGGCCTTAGCTCCACTTGAGACGAAAAGCGTCTACGAGATAGAGCTGCCTTAGAAACTCCAGTTTGCAGAACTGCTGACATTGCACATTCTCGTTGGTGCCAAACAAATCTAAACAATGCTCTCCGCACTGCTGAAAGAGACCTTGCACCACCTCCGGATGGAGATGCCATTCGTGATCAGCTAGGCATCTGCGGCTGAATTTGTCCGCTCTGGCGTTCAGAGAGCCCACCAGCTGTTGAACCAACAGAGATATGCCCTGCTTTTCAAGCCATGTCCAGATATGTAGGTCCTCTTGACAAAGGGTTCACAACCCCAAACCGCCCTTTTGTTGCAGTACCACTTGGCGGTTGTATTGTACATTAACACTTGCCCTAGCCTTCCCTTGATGGAGGGTAGAAAGGCTTTCAATGCCAATTGGATCGCTCGGACTTCTAACAGGTTGATGTGGAGTCCAAATTCCACCAGAGTCCACTGATCACCTCTCCCAGATGGCCGCCCATCCCAGGAGTGACAGATCTGTCACTACTGTCAAATTTGGTTTGGGAAGGGACAGGGGTCTGCTGCTGAACCAGTCATGGTTCATAAGCCATCACTGCAGGTATTTTGCAGTTCACTCCGAAATCTGGATAATGTTGGAGAGATTCCCCTGATGCGGCGCCCACTGGAGCTTCAGGTCCCACTGCAGAGCTTGCATATGCCAGCGGGCATGTGTCACCATTAGGATGAGGGAGGCCATGAGGCACAGCAGCCTCAGAGTCACTCACCAAAATCGATAGAGGCTTAAACATCGATCTCATAGCCTGATTATTCCAGATCCGCCGTTCGGGAGGATAAACCTAAAACTGCAACATGTCTAGAAGGGCACTGATGAAAGGGAGCATCTGAGAGGGAGTCATATGTGACTTCGGCACATTAATAGTGAACCCCAGCGAATGCAGGAGGTCCGCTGTAGCATGGAGTTGGGAGATGACAGCCTGGAACGAGCCCGTCTTCAACAGTCAGTCGTCAAGATAGGGGGAAAATGCCACCCCTTATCTCTCCAGATGAGCTGCAGCCACTGCCATCACCTTGGTGATCACCCGAGGGGCGCTGGAGAGTCCAAACAGGAGCAAAAGTGCTTGTGGCACACCATGAACAACAGGTAACGCCTGTGGGCAGGCAGGACGGGAATGTGGAAATATGTGTCCTGCAAATCCGATGCTACCATTCAGTCTCCAGGGTCCAGGACAGACAGGAACTGAGCAACAATGAGCATTTTGGACTTCTCATTCTTGAGGAAGAAATTGAGAGAGTGCAGTTTGAGGCTAGTACAAATACCTCCATCCTTCTTGGGCACCAGAAAGTAGCGGGAATAATATTGAGAATAGCAACCACGACCAGTTTCTGGCATTGGCACTCTCTATGGCTCCTTTGGCAAAGAGAGCCATCACTTCCCGGCGGAGAAGGGCGAGGTGGTCCTCCATCAGCCTTTTGTAAGTAGCATGGAGGGAGGGTTAGTAATGAAGGAGAGAGAGTAGCCACTTCAGACAATCTGCAAAGCCCACCTGTTATGGACTGCCAGTGGAGCAGGTTATGGCAAGTCTTGCCAACCACTGGATACCCATGAAGGTAAACTGGCAGACTAGGAGGGTTGGGAGGCTACAGCTGCTGGGGCGTGGGGTACTGACCTGACTGCTGGGTACTTAACCCACGGAGGTAGTAGGTACCTCAGCCACACAGATTCTCGAAAGCTTGTGTGCCACTGGGGCTGGGTGGAAAAGGATGCAGATGGAAGCCCCTTCCATGGCTATGAAAGGAGCGAAAGGCAGATTGAGGGTGACAAGGGGCCATGTAATGGACCAAGGACCTGGATGTAGCCCTGCTATGCTTAAAGAGCTCTAGCACCGAATCCGCTTCGTCTCTGAAGAGATGGGAGCCATCAAAGGGCATGTCCATGAGTGATGTCCCCAGAAAAGTCTATAGCCCTCAATCAGACGTGGAGCCGCAGGGCCACTGTCGATGAACCAGCTCTGCTTAGTGAGTCAGTGGTGTCCAGTCCACATCGAATGGTGAACTTAGCTGCATCCCTCCAGTCGGCAACAGCCTGGAAGAGCACAGCCTGGGTCTCCTCCAGGACCGTTGGCAGCAGTGGAGAAGTGTGGCTCAATGGTTAGAGCGGCAGACCCTGATGCAGGGGTCTGGCCCGGGTCCAGGGTTCAATTCCCCGCCTCGGCGGGTCTTGGGCTCAAAATTCTACGGACCTGACAATTCTCGCCTCGGTGCCTATTCCAATCATGGAGTCCCACTCTGCAACTCTGGGCAATAGCTTGCTTAATCTCCACAACAGCCCCCACAACGCTAAGGATGCCTGGCCTCCACCTTGGGGGTGCCCAGGAGTGGACACCTCACAGGGAAAGCCAGGATGGGTTCCACAGCGGTATTCGTACAAGCGCCTTGAGACCCTTGCGGGTGAGTAGTGTGCTATACAAGTATCAATTTACAATTTACAATTACACCTGCGCAACCGTATTCAACAGAGCATGGTAATAGCGGGCCAAATGGCATGCGGTGTTTACCGACCACAATGCCAGGCTGGTGGAAGAAACATTTTCTTGCCTAAGTGTCCAGCCTCTTGGATTCCCAATCCAGCAGTGGGGTTAGAAATGCGCCAGGATTTACATGTGAAGTGGAGGCTTAGACCAAAAAATTCCCGGAGTAGGGTGTTTTGGGAGGAATTTGGGGTCATCTGGAGCGGGCTGGTGGGCAATTGTCCTGTTCATAGGATCCCCTGTGTTGAGCTTGGACCTAGCCCCAAACAGGACATCAGTAAGTGCTTCATTAAATGGGAGAGGTGGTTCTGAGGGGGACACTCCCAGCTGAATCACTTCCAACAAGACATTAGTCTTAACTGCCACAGAGGGCAAGCTAAGGTCCAGGGCCTCAGCTGCCCTCTGCACCAGCATTCCGAATGAAACTTCGTCCTCCCTAGCCATGGTAGGAGGAGCATCTGGAGAAGTGTCCAGTCTACTGACTTGACCTAAATCCTCACACCAGTCCAAGGTGTCATATGGCTGGTATTCTTCAGGGTCCAGTGAACCCTCCCATGCCTACCCAAGTTCTAGCCCACAGGAATAGGAGTCAGGCTTGAAAGGCATGACTCCAGTCGGCATCAAGCGACGCCCCTCCATCTCCATGTTGGAATCGAGGATGTAAATGGGGATGGTACCGCCGGTGGGCGCCAGGAGTGTCATCTTTGGGACCGGAGCCAGGTAAGGTCGAAATGGCACGACAAGCACCGATCTGGATCCATCCGTGGATCCCTAGGCCCTGACTGATGCCAGTAGGGGCACATGACCGTGGTGGCCCAGAAGCACTCCAGAGGGAACAGGCCACCCAAATTTCTCTCAATTGGGCGAGGGTCACTAAGGCTCCCCGAAAACTCGGAGACGCGCAGAGTTGGAACCGGCACTGGGTCAACCACGGAACCAGGCTTCGAGTGATACTCCCTTGTCTTGTGGGCCGACAGATGAGGGGAAGTCGAAGTGAGCTTCTACTTCTTCTTATTGTGGAGGGACTTACCGGAATGGCCCGGTGACTTCGAGTGCAAAGAGCTTCTCAGACTCCGCAAATGCTACCGGGACCTTCCTCTCGACTGGTATATGAATCGTTGTGGCGTCGAATGTCGAGCCGCCAGGTGCTTGAGGGATTGCTCCCTTAAGGTCTTCAGGTGCATGGCGCAGCAATCAAAGTAGGCCTTAGGGCCGTGGTCACACTCAAGACACTAGAGGAATACAAGGTGCAGGTCCGTCACCGACATCAAGCCGTGGCAAGCGCCTCAGGGCGTGAAGCCAGCCTTTTTTGATGATTAGAACTGCCACACTAGGTGGAATAAACCTCAAAACACTTCGACAAAATGTCAGAAAAAAATAGTAAAAAATTGACCAGAGCTTTGACTGGCATGGAAAGAAAAGAAATGTCAGCGCAGTGTGGTGACATCTATATAGGCACCATGAATGTCACTCCAGTGAGGACAATGCCAGGTGGAGCCTAACAATGCCACCTCTGGGCACTCAAGAAAGATTTCTGGATCCAATCTGATACCTGCAGATAAGTCTAAGGTAAGAAAACTACGCTAGAAGTCTCTACAAGATAGTATAGATAAATATATATTACCTACTGGCAGTCGCCAGGAGGTAGTTATAGTTAGGACCTAGTTTCCATAGGAAAAGCATTTTTTGACTTGCCTACAACTTTCGTGTCGTTTGACCAAACTTCATAAATTGTTTTTTAAAAAGTGTCAAAGTAGATTCTGTGTGTCATTGAAATTTTGGGGGTGATCCGTGCAGTGGGGACAGGGAAATAGGGGCGCGAGAAAAGGGTGTGTCTGTAATGTTAATTCCCATAGGAACGCGTTGTCGAAGCTACAACCTGAACTGCTGGGCGGATTTACACCAAATGTGGCAGAAAGGTAGCTGTTGTTACGCAGATTGTGCTTTTTGTTATTTAGTGCAAATATGTGCAGTAGTGTTGAGACATTTAAGTAAAAAATTATAGATATATCACTGGCCGCAGATATTTTGGAGTGATTTCGCGATGATTCATGAATGCGCGTGCCAACGGGAATGTTCTGGTTGTCTGGACGTAAACTGAAGAGAAAGCTGCGCCCGCCATTTTATCGGTCGGGAATGGTTCTCGGGGCTGAACATTTGTCTGAAAGGTAACATAAGCGGTCAGGGTGGAGATACTCTTACCTCATGTTTGAGAAATGGGTGTGTTAGTGACACAAGCTATGTGTCCAAAATTGATATTTTTAATCACGTGCGATACTCGTAATGACGACACGACCGCCAGCGCTGCCCTCCATGTACCGTTGCGGGGATATCGCAAATCTTGCAACATCTTCGTGAATATTGGTGGAAACATTAAAAAAATATATATATTTATACACACTCACCGGTCACTGTCACAGACTTGTGTATCTACTCACATATCTACTCAGACACTCATACACTCACTCACATACCCACTTATACATCCAGTCATATACCCACTCAGATACTCATGCACCCACTCACATACCCATTCAGGTACTTATGCATCTACTTACAGACTCACTCAGAGAGTTACTCACTCATGTACAGACCCACTCAGAGACTCATGCACCTACTTAGAGACTCAGTCATAGACTCATGTGTACAGTCTCATACCCACTTACACCCACTCACAGACCCACTTGGGCACTCATGCACCCACTCACAGACCAACTCAGACTCATGCACCTACTTATAGATTCACTCACACACTCACATATGTACTCACAGACCCGCTGAGACACTCCTACACCCACTCACAGATCCACTGAGACACTGATACACCCACTCACATACAGTCACTCCCACACTCAGCCACAGACTCTCTCAGAGACTTATGGACTCAGTCAATCACTCATACACTCAGAAACTCACACACCCACTCACAAACTCACTAAGATATACACGTACCCACTCACTCACCCAGTTAAGGCTCATGCATCCACTTACAGACCCACCCAGACAATCGCCATCCCAGTCAAAGACCCACTCGAACACTCATGCATGCACCCATTCACTCACAGACCCATTGAGATTCTGAAACACCCACTCAGACACTCATACATCCACTCATGAAACCACTCAGACACACACACCCATACAGTCACTCGCACAGCCACTCATAGACCCACACAGAGACTTATGCACCCAGTCAATTATACACCCAGAGACTCATGTACCCACCCAGTCGCACTCAGAGACCCATGCACCTACAGAGAGAACCATTCAGACACTCACGCTGCCAGTCATAGACCCACTGAGAGACTCATATATTCACTCACAGATCCAGTCAGACTGTCATATACTTACTAACGTATGCGTAAAGCCACTCAGGCACCTACTAACAGATTGAGTGAGAGACGTATGCAACCAATCACAGACCCATTGTGATACTGATGCACCCACTCATAGATGTACTGAGGCAGTCATGCATTTTGTTACAGAAATATTGATAGACCGATGCATTGTCTCACAGATCCTCTCAAATACTTATACAGTGAATGAGAGACTTAGTGATACAGTGATGCATGTTGTCATAGATTACACTGAACATGTTATGCACTGTGTTTTAGAGATATTAAGGGAGTTGTAAATGCTATTATAAAGTCATTTAGATTTGAATGTGTTTAGTGTGTTGGTTATAGTCAATTTTGCAGTTAAAAGTTTAGAATGTGGAGGTGGCTATTGAATTGCTGCATTTGTTTTGTCCTTTTGCGACATATTCACGGTGATCGCGGCTGCAGATATCAATGCGACGCCCGGCGTCACCGCAAAAATGGAAAATTGTTTTAAACGGTTGTTTTTTACACAAACTCACTATAAATTTTGAGTTTAAACAGTGCAGTAATTAACCAATAGTGTCTAAAATACTGTAAAATGTGTTCCTATATGCGTTTTGCACCCCCTAAAAGAGGCACAAACGTTACAGTTACCGGAATCATCGCGACTCTCGGTGTAATCGCAAAAACAGTAAGTAGGGTTTAAACAATTTCTTAAAAAACTTACTAGAAAATATGTGTTCAAGTATGTTTTTAAAGCAGTGATGTGGTTGGTTATGTGTGTATTTTAATAGTTAGAATGAATTATTTAAGTTAACTTTTTTTATGTGATGGGGTCACTGAATGTCTGCTTTTGTTGTGCGATTTCGCAACGTGATCGCAATCATCGTGATGTCGCCGCGAATTTCAAAGATTAAAAAAAAAAGTTCTTTAACAAGAAATTTAACAAAATGTTGGCTCCTTGGGTGGCTCTGAAAAGAGCCTTTGAGTTGAGAGTGTGTATAAGACAGCTACAGATAAGACTAGTGTCAAACATCAATTAAAATATCTGTATACCGCGAAAACTGAAAATAGTCTTTGTAGACGATTTTTCTGGAAACTCACTACAAAAATATGAGTTAGAAAAGGACACTAATAAAGTTCTACTGTTAAATATACTGTAGAATGTGTCTATATATATGTTTTGCACTTTGAACAAACCACGCGCTCTTCGCGAGACGTCGGTAGTCGCGATTATAGAACATTTTGGTAAAGGTGGTTTTCTCCTAAATTGATCATAGAAAGAAAAGTTAAAACAGTATTTTACGAAATATTTAGACTTTAACTTTAAAAAAAAAATGTCTTTAGGTGTATTTTTCAGTATGTGAATTCACATTTGCTGATCACAGATTCTCCACAGTAAATGTGACAATGTTGTGCCGCATCAAAAAATTCTTTAAAATAACAAGTTCTTAATGTGCTTTCTGATAAACACTAAATCAAAAAATAAGCGGTATATCATATAAATATAAAATACAATATCCAATTATAGAAAGAAAGTATGAAAATCTTAGAGGCTCCGTTTGAAAAAAATGGGTGTTACAATTAAGAAATTGAATTTTAAAAACATTAAATATTCTGGGGGGAAAACTAAGATGACATTATAGTTAGAAATTAGCATTTAAAAAACCTTAGAAATTCACTAAAAAAATTAAAGCTTACAGGGGCATTATAGTTAGGAAATAGAATTTAAAAAACCTTAGAAATTCACTGACAAAAACTAAAGGTTACAGATATGTTCTAGCTAGGCTGAACATTTCACTGGCACAAAACCAGAGAAATTCAGCAGTTATAGTTACCTGAGCTAGCTATCACTTGCGCCCCCGCAATGCACTCCTTATGACCTCACCTATTACATCACTCATGATATGCTCAGTGACCTTCCCTAACCCTGTCAGGATTCAGGTTAAGCACAGCCTCCCAAGCAGGTTATTCGGTACATGGGGCTTGGAGACAATGGAAGAAGGTTCAGTGGAAACTGAGGAGGTTGGGAACACTAGACCGCTACAAAAGGTTCGGACATTCTAGCAAACTACATTCTGCAATACATGTTATACTGCCTGGAGTAATAAATGCATGCCACATTCCAAAATCTCTTAACGTTTTAAGTCACATAATGTAGGAACTACTGGCGTTCAGTGTTACTTTATTCAAAATCAGTATTCCTCAAAATGCAACAATGGATTAAATTGTGATATGCACTTACATTGTGAAAACGGGTGTGGTTTGATATGTGGCAAGCCATCGAGACCAGTTTCTGGGTTACTGGCGGCCGCCACAGGTGAGGAGATGCCTGGAAATGGAGATAAACAAACAGATTGTTTTAAAATAAGAATAAGTTTGTTTGTTATGAGAAAGTTCTTTCATGCCAGTGTTGCATATACAAAGATATAAAATGCAAAGCATCACTGTACATACAAGGTTCTCCACATTTTGTTATTGATTTGCTCTGCCCTCTAAAATAGTTGAATACATCTGAAAATACATGAATATGCCTATGAGCAATGTGCATAATGAGATGCTTTATAAATCTTTTATTATTTTCAAAAATAGACCTCACGAACCTTCTCTGAGAAAAAGAAATATAGCAGAATATGACTGCATTACTATCAGCCGGTGGTTGGCACTTGCTGGAATCATTAAGCACTGATGCCAACTCCCAGAAACCCTTTCCAAACACTTCCATCCGATGTCACCTAGACACCTTTGCCAAAGTCATTGCAATTTATTGGCCAATTATCAGTGCTCTCATCTTCTCCATTGCACTAAGAGTACCTCTAGGGCTTGCTGTGAAGGCCGGTGCAGAGAGCCAGTTAGACACAAAGACTTGGGAATGGATCAGAGCCCCACTCCATGTTAAAGCCGAGCTGCCACCTGGCCTGTCTGACAATTCCCCCAAGGCAGGTGATGCCAGACACTATACAGTGCAGAGTTCAGTAACTGAACACATCCTCACCTGGAATCCAGTATTTCTGTGAGCAGCACCCACCGAGAGCTCAACACAGCAGATCTGTGCCGTGAAGTGTGGCATCAAGCATGTGTAACACAGTACACTGCAGTACAGTGTACTACACTGTGTGCAGTACACTAAAGTAGTGCACAACACATGCTGTTCGCAGTGCGGTAAATCTGTCTGTGTGATGTGCATCACACTGGTCTGATGCAGTCACAGTCTGTCATTTCAGGTCTAACGGGTAGTCAGAAATAGAAGATCACCTATAAATGATTTATTAGAAAGGGTTTACTGGAATGCTAAATGTTTGATGCCGGAGGGCCATGTTCCCAGACACTGCTTCCCACACTGCCATCGCCCTTTGTTCTCAGCCATCACTCCCTGTGACTCCATCTTCGGCATCTCAAGCACAGCCTTTCTGTGCTTCTGTAAAGGGAGTCCGAGTTGTAGACACCAGTCTGGCAAGCAGAGGCGGAAGAATGTGTCATTCTCTGCCCTACTATGCATCACTTCATTCTTCACAGAAAGTGCTTCAGTTTTTAATTCTAAGCAATTTTCGATGCACTTCGCATGAACATAAGCAATATTCTCCCACTGGAACAGAGGGGTTACTTTTCAATGTTTAAAGCGACATTTACTTCCAATTTATAAACTAAAGAGCAAATACTTCTGCCTCAAAAAAATTATTTCGAACCCTTGTTATTACCCCCAAGAGACAATAATGAAATTTATAGTGGAATTAGGACCTCAGGGTACTAATGAAACGTTTCCCTTGAGACTTCTTATAATCAGTTTGTACATCTGCAAGGAGTTTAAACAACTCACAAATAGTTCTCTTGGTAGATGATGGTGGAGCACTATTTGCATACAATAAGGTAGATTGTCCAAACAAGCGCGCCTTGAAGAAGGGTGCTAGGCAGCCCTGCAGCCACCAAGGTATTTGGTCAGAGTATAAAAGGGAACCTGTTAGACCAAGAGGACTAGTTTATTTCAAACACGTCAGATACTTCAAGATCACTCAGAGGTGCATGCCCTTTCCTTCACACTGGGCTCTTCTGGAATGCCCCTACCCACCGGGGGAACCTCAGCTGCAGGGCTGGGACCGGGCCTGGAAGTCGCTGGTTGACATCACACTGAATGCTTCATCCCACTGACCCAGTGACATGGCTGGTTAATCAGCATCATTGATTTACTTCTCATGACCATAAATTTTCTACCCCTTGCTTCAGGACAGCAGAAGCATCACCATCGCTTCAGCTGGGTGGGAGGGGGGCATAGGTCAGAGCCTGGAGGTGGCAGATGCAAACCACAGCAGCAACATTGCATGGACGCATTCAGCATTTTTCCCGATACAACAAATGTGACAGGGGTGCAGGAAGGAAACAAAAGAATAACTAGCACGGCTGAGGCATAGCTGCTCCTATGGGAATGCCATGCAGCTAGGACACACCACCGCATAGCGGGAGCTAGGCAGTTCCCTGTTACTACGCAGTTATGACACACCTCTGCGGAGCTGGAACTAAGCAGCTCCCAGTGGCCAAGCAGCTATGACACACCACGGCAGAGCGGGAGCCAAGCAGCTCCCAGTGGCCACGCAGCTAGGACACACCACCGCAGATCACGAGCCAAGCAGCTGCCAGTGGCCACGCAGCTAGGACACACCACTGCAGATCACGAGCCAAGTAGCTCCCAGTGGCCACGCAACTAGGACACCACCGCAGAGCACGAGCCAAGCAGCTCCCAGTGGTCACGCAGCTAGGACACACCACCGCAGAGCGGGAGCTAGGCAGCTCCCTGTGGCTGCGCAGCTATGACACTACAGAGCGGGAGCTAAGCAGCTCCCAGTGGCCAAGCAGCTATGACACGCCACCGCAGAGCGGAAGCCAAGCAGCTCCCAGTGGCCACGCAGCGAAGACACACCACCGCAGAGCTGGAGCCAAGCAGCTACCAGTGGCCAAGCAGCTCAAACACCACCGCAGAGCATGTGCCAAGCAGTTCCCAGTGGCCACGCAGCTAGGACATACCACCGCAGAGCGCGAGCCAAGCAGCTCCCAGTGGCAATGGAGCTAGGACACACCGCTGCAGAGGTGGAGCCAAGCAGCTCCTAGTGGCCACGCAACCGAGGACACACCACTGCAGAGCGGGAGCTAGGCAGCTCCCGGTAGCCACGCAGCTATCACAGACCTCTGCAGAGCGGGAGCTAAGCAGCTCCTAGTGGCCACGCAGCTATGACACACTTCCACAGAGCAGGAGCCAAGCAGCTCTCGGTGGCCAAGCAACAATGACACACTACCACAGAGCGGGAGCTTAGCAGCTCCTAGTAGTCACGCAGCTATTACACACCACCACAGAACGGGAGCCAAGCAGCTCCCAGTGGCCACGCAGCTAGGACACACCACCGCAGTGCTGGAGCCAAGCAGCTCCCAGTGGCCACGTAGCTAGGACCCACTACCACAGAGCTGGAGACAAGCAGCTCCCAGTGGCCACGCAGCTAGGACACACCACAGCAGAGCGGAAGCTAAGCAGCTCCCTGAGGATAGGGCTGGAAATGCAGGTAAATTAGCCTCGCCCAATCAAGTGCATGTTCGGGTCGGGAGGTAGGGGTTTATAATTTACCTTTCTAAACAAAGAACAGCCGTTTCGGGATGCCAGAGTTTAGTTCTTGGCAGAAGTGAAAACGAAAGAGAGAAAAAGAGAGAGAGAGAAAACTCTCTGTTTTGTGTCTTGGCAATTTTAATAACATATTTTTACATGACTTGCTTAACTTCAGTAAATATATTCACTTTATATAATAAGCCTGGTTTGGAACTCAATAGATCTTCAGGCAAACAAATTGAAATCTTTCTTCACAGCTTCATCTCTGCAATGGCATTTTAGCTGCTTTTGTCCCAGTTTCCTCATTGTACCTTCTACAGGATCACGTAGGATAGCTGAAAATGTTTACTCAGATTCTATTTTCTCCCAGGATTTCTTCTTGCTTCCAGTAAAGCATAGCACACCTAGCTGTGGCTAGGCACCTGTTGGAGGAAACTTGGTGAACTAACACTGCCACAAAAAACGTAGGAACCAGGATGGCCGCTTATCCCTCCACTCCCTTTGGTAACAATAACTCAACCATCCCCCTGCTGGTGCAATACTCCACGGTAAATATAGGAATCCACCAGTCCCTGTGCTCCCTCCAGCCTCCTTACATAAGTGCCACTTCCACACCCAGCGTCCTCTATTACTCCGTAATACATACAAATCCGCATTAAATCTTTTGGTCCCTCAGATTATAGCCAATAAGACTCCCATATATCTGGTCAACTGCTGCTCCTGCTCTCCTGGCGCGCTGGAAGTGCACAGCACATGGCAGCTCCTGCGGGTTCGTTATGGGTTGCCCAAAGTATGCAAGAGCGTCTGTGAACCCGGGTCCCTCCTTACATGCGTACATAAAATACTAAAATATGTTCATGACTGTCGAGCTCACGCCTACCAGCCCAAATATTCAATAACAAGTGTCAGCACCTGGTTCTTAATAAGGATCGCCTACAATAGTCAAGCATGCAAGACAGCCCTTGTTCTACTGTCACCCTGGCGCAGTAAGGTAAAAACAAAAACACACAAAGCATTTCCTACCTCCTCCTCACCACCTTCTTTCTTAAAAAGAAAACTAAAAAAGTAACAGCAACAACATTTTTAATATGAACGCCGTGGTCCCTTTTTGACCGACCTCTCCCCCACCACACAAGTACCTGCATGTCTGGGTAGGCTCACTCTGCCCATTTCGTTTGTGCCCTTTTGTTTTTATTTATCTGAACATGCTGCTCAGAGCACCTGGGTCAGGAAGGGTGGCTACAACAGGAATTTTATGCATCAACCACCCAATCTGAGTTTAACAGATTCGCAATTCCAAAGCCGGATTCTCAAATCAGCAAAGTATGATGGGAGGAAAGGTTTCCCAGCCTATTGAGGACTAGAATGCCCCATGCATGTGTACAGTAGAGTCCCCTGCCCTGAGTGCCCAACTGTAGTCTCTGTTATCTGTGGCCTCAGCCCCACGCTAATGTAGCTTGTGCAGGAAGACCCAGGCGTGTCCACTGAAGTGAGTACAACCCAGGACTTGCTATGGACTGGGAGGGGGCACCAAGCGCGCTTCCCATAGTGGCAGTGGTTTACTGTCCCAGTCATTGGTTCTAGTTTTTAAAGCAGTGGTGGCAGTATTGAGTGTTTTAGTAATCCTGTATTGTGACAGACCTTTTCTCCTGGGTGTCTGAAGTTGTGGTCTGCTGGCCCACTGGAGAGATGTTCTGCTGCCACAAGCTCACCTGGATCCTTCCACTAACATCCCAGCACATGTGTGGTCAGCATGTAACACAGACGGTGCTTGCCTGAGTGAGCCAGAGTAAAGATGGAATCCCCTGACCAGTTCATGCGCACAAGATGAAGGTGAAGTTATTTTCCAGACACTGGAAGTGTTATGATGGCATTCCAGAGACCAGAGGGAGAGGCGCTAGACACCTTAGTAATTCAGTAAGATTCTTTTGCTAAAGACTGCTGATGATCAGTCTTCCTGCATGCTACCATTTAGTAGCTGTTGGGGGTGAAGGGAGGGCCTGCAGTCCCTGTTCTTCAGAGTGTGAAGGGACCTTTAGAGAACAAACTCTTCTTGATAGTTGTCAATGTGCCTGTTGATGGCTAGGTGCAAAATGCTCACACCTCTTAATGCCTCTATTGTGGGTTCTCCAACCTGGAGAAGACCCTGATGTAAGGAGCATCACTCTAGACAAAGGCTGAGACTGGAAGGCAGCCTGAGAAGAACATATGAAAGTGGAACCGTCCCAAACCAATTCTAAATTTTCAGACAAAGAATACATATCCCCTATATAATATTATAAAAATGTGACTTGTTGATCCACGTGTTGTTCCAGTTCCAAGTTCTCTCTGACCAAGCGGGGGTGCTCTACTGAGTAACAAAAGGTCTCCTGCACAATCGTAGCAGCTTCCCTGAGGTGAGTGGGTGTCACCTAGGGTCTTGGGGATGAGTGGTCTCCTTGTCCTGGAGCACCTGGAAATACCCTGCCTGGAAGAAAAGGGAAGGAGTGAGCCAAACCTGTACAAGTAGGTGACTTTCAGTGAGGGCAAGAGCATTTGACCCTGGTGCTGTGGGTCTCTCCAACTAAGACTCCAGAGAGCATCACTGGTGTGCTCC
Organism: Triturus cristatus; assembly: GCF_964204655.1. Lineage (NCBI taxonomy): Eukaryota > Metazoa > Chordata > Amphibia > Caudata > Salamandridae > Triturus > Triturus cristatus. The sequence goes on along the minus strand of NC_140590.1, from coordinate 623,839,964 downwards.
TGGCTCCACTCTTGGTAAAGCAGAGGATCTGTGCCACTGCTGAAGTGATCTCGAGAGGGTTGCCCTGTCGAAATATGCCTTCTTAGTTGTGGCACTTGGCCCTAACGTGCACAAGAGGTAGTTGCTGCTGAAGGATTGACTTTTGCCAAGCATGTGGCGCCACCCAAGTGTGCCCGATTGGATTTCATAATGTCTAGGCCCAGTGCTCATGCAAACGTGTGCTCGAGTGGACTACGCTGCAGTAAGTAAAGCTGCTGCCTCAAGGCACTTGACCACTGTGTGCCCTAGTGACTGTGCTGCTGCCTGAGGCACTGACTGGATGTGCGCCTGATTGGACTACGCTGCTGCTGAACTGCGTTTATTAATGCACTTGTTTCAATTTACATATTATAGAGCCACATTTTTATGTGTGTGTGTGTGTATAAAGCATCTGGAATTATGGTGAATTTGGTTGGTTTACCTTTCACTAACCTACTATTTATTTTATTTTAAAAGTTGAATATAGCGCGAACATGACCTCGGGGATATCAGAGCACTTTATAATTCTGCAATCACGAAGGGACAGGAAGTAGTAACAGTAAACCATCAGGTCAACATACAATCATAACAGTCCTATTAACCTCTTATCTTGCGATCCAGAGCAGCGTGGTACTCGCTGCAAAACACTTCAACGCCGAGTAAGGGTAGTAGGCGCTATATAAATACCATTTACAATCACATGCCCCCTGACTTGCTCTAGTGTTTAAAAAAGAAATTTATTGAGTCCCCATATACTGGGAACATTGGTGTTTGAAGGCACGGGAATGAAGTGAAACCAACCAAACCGGTTTGCAAAAAGATTCAAGGAAAGAGGCAGACAACAAAGTAGAACAGGTGCATGAGCTAAACAAACAGACATGAGTATAATACAGAACAAACAGCAAGCATGAGAGTTATGTGGAAAACGTCATTTTAAAGTAAAACATACTGACGTTTTCACAAAATCGTGCCTGCATTATTGTGATGATAGCTGTAGTATCAAAGCCCTGCATCTCAACAAGTTAGCTAAAACAGGCTCCTCCTTTTTAATTATCTGTTTACTTATTGAATCTGAGCACAGCATCCTTCATCTTGGTTCAAAGATGTGTGCACAGTTGCCCATTGCGGCTGGTGGTGAGTTTGAATATGAAACAATTATACCTCTCGTGGGCAGATGCTCCACGTACGAGTTAACCAGTGGTCGAAGAAACCCATGAGACAAATCTATATAGTTAGTGGGGATAACCTTGTGAACAACCTGTGAGGAGTAGCGGGTCCACAGAGATAAACAACCAGATGTTAACCGGTTTCCTTACCGTTCGTATGCTGATAACCACAAAGCCGACATAACGACAAATCTTTTCCCCGCCCCCCAGTACGTTTAACCTGATCCGGAAGTCCCTCCTCCCCGAAGTGACAGGACACAGCAGATCGACCAATCAGGTAACGGACCTGGAGGTCACAGGAGGCAGAAAAAGCCGGAAGCCGAGAGAATCAACGCGTCCCTTGGAAGGCAGCCGGAGGTAGCAGAGAGAGACGCCGAAAGGATCGAGGACATCATCCCCCGTCGAGAGGACGCCGAAAGAAGCAAGGACGCCGAAAGAAGCAAGGACGCCGCTTCCCGTCGAGAGGACGCCAAGGAGATCCCCACGGAAGAACCGAGGGTCCCGACGTCTGGACCGAGGAGTGGTGGAGCCTGGGGGACGCGTATGAGCCGCCACAACTCAGGAGAGTTGTGGCAGACAGCGGTACGTAACGGGGACCACAGGGATAGTAAGGGAGTGGGGTGGAGGGATTGTGGGAGAGGGTTTCTCTACTCGTCGCCCGCAAGTATCAGGAGAGGATTTAAAGGAAAACAAACCAGCAAAATCCCTACCATAGGATACGACCACACCTTTGCTATCTTCATAAGTTGAAATTCTTCACCCCCTTTTCGCCACCCTTCACTCTCCTTGTCAGGATCGCACCGGGTGTGGTAACGGTATACAAGAAACACTAAACCTGTACTTGACCGCTATTGCTTTTGGGTTACCCCAGGGAGAACCACACCAGATACGGCACTAGGAGCCAAGGAGGAACAGCCCAACCTTCCTACAGAGGAGCCTCGGAGAGACCCACTGAGGATCAAGCCTATGAAAACACAAATGAACTGGATTGTTTCTACCATACTTTGCCTATCTGCATATCTTACTTTGCTTACTTACCGTTATCCCTTATTGCGGGTTATTGAATATCATCAATAAAACCCTACACTATTCAACCTCTACGGCCTCCTCGCTTCTGTTTCCGACCGTCCCTCCGACACAACCATTATCTTTGTACAACTCAGTTCGCAAAAATAACGCAGCATGACAAGTTCTACATTACATTAAAACATATTGAAGGAGAATGGGACATACCTATCTCTTGATTGGCAGCATCCTCAGGCTGCATAACATGATCATTAGGCCCAGGCTCTATTTGGGGGGAAAGAATTAAAAAATTGCGTCGATTTCTTATGCAGAAAATTAGGAATGTGAAGATAAACCTGGTTTTGTACCAAAGATAAACTGCACCTACCTGAATTTATAGGTAGAATGTATTTTTCCAATACTGTATTTCCTAAAAGTAGTTCCTTAACTTCTACAACAGCACAAGTGAGAGTATTTACTGTCTCATTAAGTGATATCTCTTCAACGGGAAACACGGTAGCGGCATCAATTTCTTTGGCTGGTTCAGTATCCTAAAATAAAAGAAACCCCATTGTAATTCCATGGTAATACTATAAAATAAATTATAACTACAGATGAAGCAAGGTCAATATATTTCTTCATAGTATGTTCTGTTGGTATTTCAAAACAACCCAAACACACACACAGGAAATGTTGATCGTATTACAACCTATGGCTTTAGAAATCTTTTTTGATGTGCATGAAACTAAGACTGCTGCTGGGCTGTTTTTGGCTGTTAATATTACTGGGAATTGTGCACAACTTACCAGCCTTAGCCCCATTGATATTTTATAGAGTATTGCGTTTAAATAAATATCATCCTATATACATACGACTGCCAGAATACTGACAAGCAGTAAGCCATGAAGGTAAGCCTATATGGATAATTACAGACTTTCTATTCTTAATTCCACATTTATTGATCATGATGATACATTTATCTTTCAGGGGACGTCGAGTGGTTCTTTATTGGGATCGCGTCCTTGTGGACCACCTCCGTGGTCACTGGGACTGCAGATTAGAATACTATTAATACAGTGATTAGTGTGTTCTTAATGAAGGTGGAGCAATTGCGCTTAGGGCTGGACAGAGGTTTCTCTGAAGCCCTAGATTCTTCAAAATACTGTTTCTCATGCCTTCAAATACCTGGGCAGTCAGAGGCTGCAATCTGAATCCAGAGGGAAGGAACATTTTTGGTACTTGGTATCACTGATCCCTGATGGGATGTGGAATGCAGGACACATGCCAAAGCCAAACAGAAGATGACCCCATCAACGTATTTTTAAAGAAAGTCTTTATTGAAGGGAGGTTGAGGATTCTGGTAGTCTGGACAGTCTTTCGGACTCATCTAGTGATTTTTCCAGTGACAGAAGACCCAAGAACATGAAGAGGGGATTGAGGAGTGGGAGTCAACGGAAGAGGCTGATCAGGATCAGGCCAGGGTGACTTTCCACCAGTCAGAAGTGCATGAGAGGTTCAGCTGCACATGGAGATAAGAAAGATGTGACAAATGGGGTGAAGGATGACATTCTTGTGCATGAGGATATTTACCATCCACGTCCTCTGACTAGGATCTGGCCAAAAAGCAGATATCTATGGGCACAAAAGATTGCACAAACCTCTAGAGAAAGGTGGGCACAGTGCAGCCTGCACATCATGAAGTGATAAGGTGGCAGCCACCACGTATATGGATATCAGAATGGTCTCTTTCTCCCTACAACATGCCAAAGAGACTTAAAGAGGCATTGCTAATTCTTGGAAAGCACGCAAGTATAAATTGCAGCGCATCACAAACCCACTGATGAAGATACTGGACGTGGCCTGGGAAGTCAAGTCTTCTTGCCAGCCCAACTTATCAGAGTTCTTTTCGATTGGTTACAACAAGACTTCTGTTTCTTGGGAAATGCAAATTGTGTCATGTCTACTGAGAGGAGATGCATACGTCTGATAAAGGTCTACCCAAAGTTGGAAGATCTGAACACCATCAAGTGAGTGTTGTGGCCCCAAAGTTACCACTTTGAGAAATCATTTGTAAAGTTTGCCATGTTGGACAATGCACAGTCGTCGGACATAAAATGTCTAAACCCTAAGGATTTTCCTGGGTCTGGTTGTTGTAGGCAGTGCTTGTCTGGCAAAACTAGCTTCCATGACTCCCGTAAGGTGCAGGTTTTCAAGAAAATGAAACATTTACAAGACACACAATGTTTCTAGTGCTGGTTTCATTCCAGAAGAGAAGGGCATGGCCGAGGAGGTAGTCAGGTTTCAGGTCAACAACTTTGGTGGCATCCATAGTGAGAATTATACTTTTTTTCCATCTACAATTGGGAAAAAGTTTAGCACAGTTTCTTCATAAGTGACACTCTATCAATTAGTGTGATGGGTTCAAGACCGAGTTCTAAGAGACTCCCATTCAGACAATGAGGCTGTGTTTCTTACGTTTTTCCTTAGAGGAGGAGGCACTGTGGTTGGAAAACAAGAGGTTGTAACTGAATGGCTTTTATCCGAGGAAGTGTGTCAGCAACCTCTTCCTGGAGCACTAGAAATGCCAGGGCTGCATACCGGTGAGCAACTTGAGAAAGTTCAATGCATGGTTAATTTGTCACCATTTCAAAATAGAGGTTATCTGTCTTTTGCCCGAAGCTCTCTTTGCTGTGAACAGGATGGAAATACTAGACCTCAAAAATGCTTCTCTCATGGTTTTTATCATTCTTCCACACAGGATATTCCTCCAGTTCATCTGGCAGGGTCAAGGATTTTTCCAGCTATGTCCCTCAGTCTCACAACAGTCTTCTTGGTACTTCGCCAAACTATTGCAACTGGCTGTGGGTTTCTCATGGCCAATGATGTGACACTTATCTCTCTGGATGACATCATAACCTGACAGCAAATTTTTTGCAGGTCACACATTTTGCAGTCACTACCGACAAGTCACCCATTCAACCATCGCAGACCATGATCCTCTGGGTTTCTCCTAGACTTCACCTCGAAAATCCTTTTTCAACTCAAGCTGGAAAATATCAGAGATATAAGACAGCTTCCGAGAGGGACAGAATATCTTTCAGACATTTGGCAAGAATGATGGCTTTTGTGCTGATCGATACAGGACCTTCATTTACAGGGCACTCCAGGGGCTAAACATTTATGTTTGAGGAAGGGCATGACATTTGGGGAGACGTCCCACCTCAAGGATGATGACAGGTAAAGTAGATGGCTGGAGAAAACAGATGCGTGGAACAGCAGGGTTATTTTCAGTCTTTCCCCAGATATCAGCCATTTAGGCTGGGGCCCCAATGTAGATATATAGTTAAGGTCGAAAATGGTCAGATGAGGAATTCAATATTCACATAAATTGACTGGAACTCCTTGCAGGCTTCTTCATGGTCAAGGACAGCAAACACAAAGAACCAACGGCGGACTCCAGTGGCCGCACCTCTTAGCTTTGTTCCCTTAGTAGTTCACTCTCATGTAATGAGAGTTGGTGTGCACAATCAGCTCCTGCACCCGCCGTTGAGGTTCTTCATGGTAAAGGACAGGTTTGGACTTCTGAAAATGGACTATGTGTTGATAGTTCGATATTTCAATCACTAAGGAGACAGTGGGTCAAGATGTTTTGTTGTAACTGACCAAGGTTTTTTAGCACTTCTACCTGGCAGCCTGACAACAGAGATCATGGTGAGGGTGGAGTACATACCGGTTACGGAGAAAATTAGTGACTTGAGGTTGAATTTTCTGGTCTTTCAAAGACTGATGTAATGATGGAGTCTGTGGTGAACGGTCCAGTTTGCCTTGACACTGAATTATCATAATCAAGATTCTGCAGCTGGATGCCAGATCTGCAAGTGATGGTTGTGGATGCCTCCCTCAAGAATTAGAGGTCAGAAAACAAACATGTCTTTTCACTATTAGTAACGTCAAACATGAAATTTGTTTTGTTTTTCAAAAACAAACTCCCAACATGGGAGTTGGTTTTTGAAAAACATAAAGCTAGCAACTCTCACACCCTGGCGTTTTATGCCAGGGTGTGGGGGTCATTATTGTTTTTTCCTGTTCCTTAATGCCAGGATGGACAGTGGAAAATAGGCATTACACCTTTCCACCCTAAGCATGGAGGTGGTTTAATGTCTTTACTCCGACAGCCTCTAATTTATTGTGCTTTCGAAGGAGGTTTTTTAACAGGGGTCCTTCGATGGAATACTTAACGTCTCTAAATGAGGTGGGCAGACTGAGTGTTTGGCGGACAAGATACTCCGGCTAGTTTGCGATAGTGTGCCCTGTCTGCAAAACTTTACATTTGGCCCTATATGTTGATACTATAGAATTCACAAAAATGTATCCCACAAAATATTGTACCAGAGTTGAGTTTCTAATGTTGTCCTTCGAAAATACTGTTGACAAAATTTCGCCTACCGCAATATTTTGAAGGTAAGTGCATATAGGTAAGTATACATTTACTATTCTTAGCGCCACATATCTTTTTGTTTTTAAGAGTTTTTTTATATAGCGCGAACTAGACCCGAGGATATTGGGTATCAGAGCGCTTTACATAGCACCAGTTTCGTTGCACAAGGATATGTATGTTCACTGATATTTATATTTTCAAGGTATGTAGATGTGGAGTTAGGAATTGTAAATCTGTACTTGCATATGCTTTTCTTCTCGATATTGTGGGAGTCCATATTATAGCCTTACAATATTTTTCTCCTCAATATTCTGACACACGACCCTTGGTGCTGTATCAGAAAGCTGCCATACGATTGCTGTGTTTCACTCACTGTTACTCAAGGTTCTATATATCCCTTCGCATATACTTCCACTCAAGGAAAAATCGTTCTCCCAGCAAATAAATGTATCATAGACAACAGTTACATTAGATTTACCTTCAGAAGCTCGAGCCAGTTGTCTACAGCCGCCTGTTCCAAAGAGGTTTTGATTTTCTTCTGCTCCGCCAGCTCATCAGTAAGTGTGGTGACAGTGTCAATTATTTTCTGTTGCACTAATTGTTCTTCGTGATCAACCCTCTGCAGCATGGCTCTCTCCTGTTCTTCAATGTACTTTGTCATGGCCATGAAGTCACTGCTCAGTTTGCTTTTTATTTCAGAGGCACATTTCTGAAATAGAATTTTAGATTAAAGCATGAGGTGGTTTGGCTGGCCTTGGTGATGCAGGATACATTTCAACGTTGGCATAAGCTGGGCACAATAAACTCAGCTTTTACATGACGTTATTGCCTGACTCACATCAGACTGTCAATAGGTACTTTAGCACTATAGTTTGTGTACTTGAAATGCTAGGAATGGCTAGTTTTGAAAGTTGTAACAAATAAAAGCAACATTAACGCAGCTGCAGTTTGGCCGTGTTGCTGTGTGGGTGGGCGAGGGTGGAAACACACGGCGGGTAAATGATTGCATGAATGGATGGATGGCCAAGTGATTACACAGAGAGATTAATAGGTGAGTGATTGAAGACATCAGGGACGGATGACTGCTTGGCTGTGTGTATGGATGAATGAGTGAGTGCATAAATGGTTAAAGGGTCAGTTTGTGAGAAAACGCGCAGTACATGGTGGGTAAAAAAGAGTGTGAGGAGGCATGAGGGTTGGTCTATTGAAGTTACTGCGGGGCAGAGCTGGGTCCATCAAAGTAGAGCTGCGGTGAAGTCTACTCGCCGAAATTATGGGACAGAAACCATCAGATAATAGAGTGCTAACGAAAAACATATTTTATTCTCAAACAACTGACTTTCAAGGGAAATTCGTGACTGGTGGTCATCCCACCGGCATAGCACAAAGAAAACATAGTACACTGATTTACATTCAATAACATTCGCAACAACCAACGGCGCAGGAGGTGGCTGGACTACTCCTGCCACTACTACTGGTGGCATAACCACTGTAAAACAGCTAAAGCTGTCTCTAAGCAGAGCTTGGGAAAGACAGTCCGACAGAGTGATGGCTGAAGAAGGTTAAGCCAAAGTCTTTTTTTGGAGGTAGCATTACAAAGAATATTATGCATTCATTTTCAAGATTACAATAGGCTGGTAATACAGATAAAGCTGTCTCTCTAGGCCAGACCGAAAAAATAAAAGGGGTGGGAATTCGTGGCTACTGTTACAAAGCATATATCTTTTATTTCTGACTGCCAACTGCCATCTGAATTTCAGTTCTTCTGAGGGAACAGATTGAGGGAGTAAGCCATCCCTCCATCCTCCATATGCCCATCGTCATGCAAACTAAAATGTTCCCTGAACTCCTACGACCACTTTTTGATCCAAAAAGAGTAAAAGGGAGCAGAATTTGAGCTATGCATCCCATTCTGCACCCTAGTCAAATGCATTGTGTATCGATAACTGGAATTTCCAGGCAGTCGCCACCATTGTCTATCTAGCCTGTCTTTGTCTCCATTCCAGATATATTGAATTTAACCGTAAACATACCTAAATGTGTGGGTGTCCATACTACAATGAGGAGGAACAAACTAAAACTGTGTCAACGTATGCATCAGTTTGGCCTTTCTGTCGGTGAGCTGTAAGTAGTAGATCTGCTTTTTTTTTAGCGAGGTGAATCCTAGAGCACCGGTTTTAGACAGGCTTTCCTCAACAAATGTACCTTCTAAGAGTATTTGCCTATAGGGTGCACAGGCAGAGAAACCTACCAAACCCCTGCAAGTTTGAAAATACGACACCCTGGAGAATGTACTGAGGCGTGGAATTCATGGATGGTCTAAGCTTTTGTTACCCATTATGCCCAGAAAACATTACATATTGTTTACTCGTATATACCGACTCCTAAAACAGTAGAATTCGATGGCCACAGCCAGGCTTGCACTGGCCAGCATTTACATTCCTGATAAAAACATTATACCTCGTATGTGGATGGACCTAATGCCCGGAAGAGAAACATCTGGGAATTTCGTCTGTTTTTTGAAGGAACTTACTTTCCAGAAATTTGCCATTTGGGGCAGCTGTAATTTCAAATCGGGGGCAAACATGGACTCCTATCAACCACAAATACTCCTGAAAATTACATGGTGTGCAATGCAGGTAGATATGCAAATTAATCGTACCACTTTTGTTTACCTATAACTCCCTAGAAACTTAAACCATAGCTAAGAAAGTACTATTTCCCCACATTTATGGGCCACAGAAGAGAGATCTGCAGCCAAAAGCAAATATTTCACCATCCTGTGTTCCCAGACTTCTGATAAAAAAAACAGTACCACACGTCTCCATTGTTATATGGTACAAAAGAGAACTAGCAAAATACACTAACACATCTATTACAGTTTGCAAGGGAACTGATTCCACCTGGCCATGACTTTGGCTCAATTCTATCCTATACATTACGCGCAGTTCCACATGGGGAGACGTGTTGAATGAAAGATGGTGGGTCTTTGCCACGGAAACTAAATTCCGTTTTTTTGGGGGGGGGGGGGCCTACAAATGTAAGTGAAGTGTTTTCTTTGAGATGATTTGATTGCACAGCATGATGGGTAACAAGTGGGGCAAGCCACACAAGTCACTTTCTCTGGGTTCTCCTGCATTTCTACTAAACATTTTTGGGGTGTCAGGGATCCATGGGTGCAGGGGAAACCTGGGGTCAACAGCTGCAGCCATCCCACCTGACAGTTTTCTGTGAAAAAGTACCTCAAAAAAAGTATTTTTTTTAAACTAAATCTTTTTATTATTCCAACATGAAAGTCACATACAGTATCTAGTTGACAGTTCAAGTGATTATACAGTGCTGCTGCGTCATAAGCGGAGAGAAAACAGTTACAAACATTATATTACATCATCACATTCTTCCCTTCTTTGCATTTCTAGCTCCACCGTTGGGGATATACATAGGTTGCCCCGATAAGCATTCCATTTGACCTATTTCCTATCCCACTTCTTTGCACACCCTCATGATTTGAATATTTCTGTTTCAGCAATCATGCATTTATCTAGTTCTTTCACCCACAGTCTAGAAGTAGGTGCAACCACCGCCCCCCATCCCTTCGCAATCTCACGCTTAACAAGGGTGTAACCCAGTGTAGTTAGTTGTTGTTCCACTTCCGTGAGGTCAGTCGGCTCCTATATATTAAGAAGACCCAGGCGTGGTGTAAGGGTGTCTTCCTTACCTAATGTGTTCTGAATATGGGTCGTGGTTCCCTCCCATAAGCTCCGCACCTCTGGGCATTCCCAGATCGTGTGATAAAAGGTGGCCGTGTGCTGGCAGCCTCGGAGACACATCTCGTCTGATCTGGCGCTATCTTAGCCAGAGTGACCCCGGTTAGATATACCCTGTATAAAATTTTAAGTTGAATTAATCTGAAACGGAGAGTCATTGCTGCTTCTCTAGGGGACATGAGTGCCGTATGCCAGTCCTCATCGTCAATGATTCCCAAGTCTTTCTGCCATTGCTCTCGTAATTTATTAAACGTGTCAGGTAAATTATTTAATAACTTTTTGTATGTCAGTGATATAGCTTTGGAGTGCAGCGGTCCGTCCAGTAATCTGTCTTCCAGCGGTGATGTCTCAGGTATGTCTGTGAGTTTGGGTAGTGCTGTGATGAGGGTGTGTCTGATTTGCAGCTATCGGTAAATTTCGCCTTGGGCCATTCCATATCTTTCCCCAAGCTCCTCAAACCTGATGATCGAACCTTTTTTAATCACATCTCCATTAGTGGAGATTCCTATAAGGTCCCATTTATCAAAGCCGGGTTGATGACATAAGTTTCCTAGTCTCTGTGTATACCATAGGGGCGTGGCTTTGGTGAGGATATTGTACCATCCCAGACGGGAGTATGCGTGATGCCAGATTGTCACCGTGTGGGCTGTGGGTCCGAAGTACTTTTTCTTGTTCACTTTTGAGTATAATGCCCCTATATATCCTTCTCGTCCCGTTTGGTGTCTATCTAAAAGAAAGGCTGGATCCAAAGGGGAACGATAGATCCAGTGATTCACTACAACTAATTGAGACGCCCAGTAATAGTCTTAGGTCCGGGAAGGTGATGCCTCCATCATACCACCCTTTCGTAAAAATTTTTTAGTGCAATGTGAAAAGACCCGCCGTCCCATAGCAGCGTCCGACTTGCACTCTCTATTTCTGAAAAGAATGTATCTGGGACCTGATGTGGGCAGTTTTGGAGGACATAGAGAAAGCGTGGGAGAGCCAACATTTTAAAAAGAGCAGCTTGGCCTACCAGCGAAAGCGGCAGGGATCGCCAGTGTTTCACATCTGCCCGTAGTCGGGACAATGGGGGTGCCAGATTACGGTTGTAGAAAATAGTGGGGCTCGAAGTAATGTATATTCCCAAGTATCGGAATCCCTCAGTGACCACCTCCACACAACAACCCGCCGGGAGCCGAGGAACCGGACCCTGGAGGACGAACAGCACCGATTTGCTCCAATTTATGGCATACCCGGAGTATTTCCCAAAGTTCGTGAATATATTTAAAACCCCGTGAATAGATATATATGGAGAGGCAAGATAAAGCAGGATATCATCTGCATAGAGTGATATTCGGTCGTCATGACCCTCCGCCCATCTCAGGCCCCTTACCATGACATCTCTCCGCACCCAGGCCGCCAGGGGTTCCAACATGAGAGAAAATCAAAGGGGAAAGAGGGCATCCCTGTCGGGTGCCTCTTTTTAGTGTGAATGTGCGAGATGTATAGATGTTCACTCGCACCTGACCCTTTATACCCGTGTAATCAATCAATTAATCAGTCATTTATAAAGTGCACTACTTAACCGTGAGGGTCTCAAGACGCTGAGGGGAGGGGGGTGCTGCTACTGCTCGAAGAGCCAGGTCTTGAGGAGTCTTCTGAAGGTGAGCAGGTCTTGGGTCTGTCGCAGGTGGGTAGGGAGTGTGTTCCAGGTCTTGGCGGCGAGGAAGGAGAAGGATCTGCCGCCGGAGGTTGTTCGTTGGATGCGGGGGACGGCTGCGAGGGCGAGGCTGGCGGAGCGGAGCTGGCGGGTGGGGGTGTAGAAGCAGAGTCTGCTGTTCAGGTAGGCTGGTCCGATGTTGTGGAGTGCTTTGTGTGCGTGGGTGAGGAGCTTGAAGGTGATCCTCTTGTTGACGGGGAGCCAGTGCAGGTCTCTCAGGTGGGGGGTGTTGTGGCTGCGACGAGGGATGTTGAGGATCAGTCGGGTGGAGGCGTTTTGGATGCGTTGTAATAGTCGTAGGTGTTTGGCAGGGATTCCTGCGTAGAGTGCGTTGCCGTAGTCCAGCCTGCTGCTGACGAGGGCTTGGGTCACCGTTCTTCTTGTTTCGGTCGGGATCCATTTGTAGATCCTGCGGAGCATGCGGAGGGTGTTGTAGCAGGAGGAGGAGATGGCGTTGACCTGCTTCGATATGGAGAGGGAGGAGTCGAGGATGAATCCTAGGTTGCGTGCGTGGTCCGTGGGGGTCGGTGCTGTTCCCAGTGTGGTCGGCCACCAGGAGTCGTCCTAGGCAGAGGGGGTGGGGCCGAGGATGAGGACCTCTGTCTTGTCCGAGTGCGGGTCCTTGGTGAGGGAGAGGATGGGCTGAGTGTCGTCGGCATAGAAGATGATGTTGAGGTCGTGCTGGCGGGCCACTTGTGCGAAGGGAGCCATGTAGATGTTGAACAGGGTCGGGCTGAGGGATGAGCTCTGGGGTACACCGCAGATGATGTCGTGGCTTCAGATCGGAAGGGTGGGAGGCGGACTCTCTGGGTTCTGCCGGAGACGAAGGACTCAGTCCAGTCCAGAGCCTTCTCTCGGATTACGGCTTCTTGGAGGCGTGTCTTTAGTGTGCGGTGGCAGACCGTGTTGAAGGCGGCTGACAGGTCCAGGAGGATGAGGGCTGATGTCTCGCCGTGGTCAAGTTGGCACCTGATGTCGTCTGTGGCAGTGATGAGGGCTGTCTCGGTGCTGTGGTTTCGTCTGAATCCGGACTGGGACGGGTCTAAAATGTTGTTGTCCTCGAGGTGCATGTTCGCGATTTTCTCGATGACCTTCGCCGGGAAGGGGAGCAGGGAGATGGGCCGGAAGTTCTTGAGGTCCTTGGGGTCCGCCTTGGGCTTCTTGAGGAGGGCGTTGATTTCGGCGTGCTTCCAGCTTTCCGGGAATGTCACTGTTTCGAAGGAGATTGGTGCGATGGTTGCATCCGCTTTGTTGAATACGTGGTGTGGGCAGGGGTCCGATGGTGATAGTGAGAAGATGGAGATCATGGTCGTGCGCGTCTCGTCGTCGTTGACGTTGGACCAGAAGCTCAGGTGGTTGGTGCTGGTGGTGTTCGAGGGGGTGTTGGAGTTTGGCGTTGTTGGGCGGTCGTGGTGTTGAAGCTGTCGCGGATGTCGACTATCTTGCGGTGGAAGAAGGTGGCAAGTGAGTCGCACAGATCTTGTGAGGGAGGGATGTCGTTGCTGTTGGCCCTGGGGTTGGAGAGTTCATTCACTATGTTGAATAGCTCTTTGGTGTCGTGTGCGTTGTTGTCCAGGCGGGCTTTGAAGGAGGATCTCTTGGCTGTTCTGATGAGGTGGTGATGTCTGCGGTTGGCGTCCTTGTGGGCTGCGTGGCTGTCCAGTGTACGTTCGTAGAGCCATTTCTTCTCCAGTTTCCGGCATGTGCGTTTGGAGGTCTGGAGCTCCTCGGTGAACCATGTGGCTTTCTTGCTGGTGTGGTTGTTGGAGGGTTTCTTAGGCGGGGCGAGGGTGTTGGTGCAGTCGTCGATCCACTGTCTGAGGTTGCTGGCGGCGGCATCTGGGTCGGTGGGGTTGGTGGGAGGGTTCTGGGCGAGGGTGGAGGTCAGCTGGTCTTCGGTGACTTTGCTCCAGCAGCGGCGGGGCAGCTGTTGGGTGCGGTGATGCGTGGTTGGTTTCTGGAAGGTGAAATGGATGCAGCGGTGGTTGGTCCAGTGGAGTTCAGTGGTGTGGTTGAAGGCGATGTGGGTGCTTGTGGCGAAGACGGGTTCAAGCGTGTGGCCGGTGGCGTGGGTGGGTGCGGTGACAAGTTGTCTGAGGCCGAGGATGGTGAGGTTGTCGATGAGGGTGGCGGAGTTGGCGTAGTTGTTCTCGAGGTGGAAGTTCAGGTCCCCGAGGAGGATGTAGTCCGTGGATGCGAGTGCTTAGGTGCTGGCGAGGTCGGCGATGGAGTAACAGAACGGAGCTCGGGGTCCAGGGGGTCTGTAGACAAGTGTTCCTCTGAGGGTGGTGTTGGGGTCGATGTGGATCCGGAAGTGCAGGTGTTCGGCGGTGTTGAGGGTGTCATCTGCATGGGTGTAGCACTGGAGGGTGGACTTGTGGACGATGGCTAGACCTCCTCCAATTCCGTTGGCGCGATCCCTGCGGGTGATCTTGTAGCCGTCTGGGATGGCTATGGCGATGTCGGGCGCCGAGGAGTCGTTCCACCAAGTCTCGGTCAGGAAGGCAATGTCTGGGGCTGAGGTGTCGAGCAGGTCCCAGAGCTTGACGGCGTGTTTGCGTGCGGAGCGGGTGTTGAGGAGGATGCAGCGAAGGTGGTTGGGTCCGGTCCTTGGAGGTTTGGTGATTCTGTTGCAGGTGAAGTTGCAGGTGCGGCAAGAGAAAGGTCCGTGGGTGCGCTTCGGGGCGGCCTGGAAGCAGCGGTTGTCACGGCCGATGTGGAGTGCGAGGAGAGTGTTGCCGTCGTATCGGAGTCTGGCGTTGTGGTGTGTGCGAGGTCCAGGGGTTCTGCGCTGGGCGCGATCCAGGCGCGGACGGGCGCAGACGAGCCGCCATTTAAGGCGGGGTGGGAGGGAGGAGCAGCTGGGGAGCGGGGCGGCGGGGCCGCAGGGGAGCAGCGGTGGGGAACGGGCTGAGGGGAAACAGAAGAGAAGAGGGGGGAGGGGGGAACGAGCTGGAAGCGAGGGCAACAGTACAGTACAGAATCACAAAAAGAAAAACACGCACTGAATCAAAGGGGCAACAGTACAGTACAGAATCACAAGGCAGGCACTAAATCAGATGGGGCCCAACAGACAGCAGTATCGAACTCACGGAGGAGGAGCAGCGGCAGCGAGGGAGGCGCTGGCACACAGGTGGAGGTGTGGGGCAGCAGGGGAGCGACCTGACTTGCAAGCAGGGTCAGGGGTCACTCCTGCTGTCGTGCAGCGGCCGCCATTTAAGGCGGGGAGGGAGGGAGGAACAGCTGGGAGGCGGGTGTAGAGCAATTTCACCCAGCCCAGGAACTTCAGACCGAAGCCCGTTTTTTTAAGGACTTCAAATAGGTATGGCCACTCGATAGCGTCAAATGCCATGGAGGCATCCAGTGACAACACCACTGCCTCCTCTTCCATTTATTCCCGACGTGCGAGTACATTATGAAGGCGTTGGATATTAAGTGCCATATTCCTTCCTGGCATAAAGCCAGATTGGTCCGGGTGGACCAGGGAGGAAATGACCGTAACCAGTCGCGAGACAAGTACTTTTGCAAGGACTTTGACTTCTACATTAATTAAGGAGATAGGCCTATAGGACCCGCAGTTATCTACAGGTTTCTCTGGCTTGCAAATCATCACTATGGAGGCTAGACGTTGATCTTCCGGCAGTATTCCTTTTTCGTAGATTTCGTTATACATGGCTCGTAGGTGAGGGGCTGTCTGGGAAGTGACCAATTTTAAAAACTCAATGTGGGTCCCATTTGGCCCCATCGCCTTCCCTGACTGAATTTGGCTTATGGTCTTTTGGATTTCCTCATCTGTCAGGTCTGCATCAAGTGTGTCTCTGTCTGTGTCGGATAGCATCTGAATGTCACTGTCGGAGATAAACTGACGTGAGCCCTCTGCAGTATAGTTAGTGGATGGGGAATAGATACGCTCTAAGTGTCCTGCAAAGGCATCTGCAATGTCCCTTGGATGAGTGACCTGCGTGCCATCGGCTAGGGTCAGCCGGGGCACTCATCTCTCACCTTGGTCCCGCCTCTCTAGCCAGACCAGGGTTTTACCAGCCCTGTCTGACAGCTTGTATATTCTATGTTGGGTGTGGAGTAGTTTGGCCATCGTTTGCTCCCTAGTTTTTATCTTATATTCCTCTTGTTTAAGTGTGAGACGGTGAAGCATACCTTCTTAAGAAGCCCCAGCGTTATCAGCTTCTAATTGCTGGAGCTCTCTTTCTAATTGCAAAGACTGCTGGAGTTTCTTATTAATGTATCCCATCTTAAACGACAATGCCTGCCCCTTCAGTACCACCTTGAAAGCCTCCCAGATTGTGAGCGCTGAATCAACTGAACCCACATTTTCTTTAAAGTAGTTAGTCATCTGTGTATGTAGTTCCTGTTTAATATTCGGGATTTTTAGGAGCTAGGGATTTATGGTGATTGTGGCCCGTGGCTGAGGATTCCCATGTGTGAATTCAATCCTTACTGGGGAGTGATCTGATATACCTCTCGGCAGAGCCTGGGGATTTCGGAAGAGACCAATTGTAGCTGTGTAGGTTAAAACATAATCAACACGGGACGAGCTTTTGTGTGCATTAGAAAAATAAGTGTATTGGGCCCCATCTGGTTTCAGCACTCGCCATACATCAGACAGTCCCATGGCTGTGGCGAATTCTGCCATCAACACATTTGGCCTCGCCCCCGGTCTTTGTGGGTATCTATCCTGTCGGTCATCTATTGTCATGTTGAAATCTCCTCCCAGGTGTAAGGTTCCTACCGGGAGGTCTGTTATTATCTTACCCAGGTCTGTTAGTGCCTCTTTACCCAGTGCTGGTGGCAAATATAGCAAAACAATATTGAGAGCGTCCCCTTCCCATTGAGCCTCGAGGACGGCAAACCTACCCCCCATGTCTGCCCACGTGCGTTTCACCATCAATGGCAGGTTCTTTTTGACTAGGATGCCCGTCCCTCTAGAGCCAGAGGTATACCCCGCATGAACTAGAAGTTTGCATCCCCATCTGGTGAGGGCCTTAGTCTTGTTACCAATCATATGCGTTTCCTGTAATAACATCACATCTGGCGCCTGCCTTTTCAGGTATTGTTGGACTATTCCCCGCTTAATCTTATCCCCCATGCCATTTGCATTCCAGGTAAGCACGGAGAGTGACGTTTCCATTCTACCCCCATCATCAGCAATAAGGGCAATTAGATCTGGACATTTTAAACTTTTTTCGGGCTCAGCGTTTCCAGTCAGTGCAGCTAACGTATGCTGGTCTCTTAGTGTGACGTATGGGGGATCCCTTGTGGCACTCCGGTGCTTGGTTATCTCCCCCTTATAGTCATTGTCTGCAGTTGAGCACTTACATAACAACCTGTACTTAGTGACTTTCGAGCACAACAAATCTTGGACCAACAAAAAATCCCACAGTGTGAAAACCTTTTCAACTCCCACCTCCCTCCCCAACATTCCCCCCACCCTTCCTCCCTGCATGACAGGTTCGCAACCTCCCGCCTCCCCCAACTTGCAGAGGGCCTATCACC
Organism: Triturus cristatus; assembly: GCF_964204655.1. Lineage (NCBI taxonomy): Eukaryota > Metazoa > Chordata > Amphibia > Caudata > Salamandridae > Triturus > Triturus cristatus. The sequence goes on along the minus strand of NC_140590.1, from coordinate 623,822,357 downwards.
CACCCGCAACAGTTTGGGGAACGTGAAACAACCCCACTCTTTTAGGCAACTGTGAATAACTATTTTCCTCTCCCCAGCCGCCCATCAACACCATTGATCGTGGAGACTGCCACTATGACCCTATATATGTAGGCGGAAGGAGAGCAACCCCCCATGGTTAGACATTTGGTAATAACAATCACAGCATATGCAAACTTTACCATATTGGACCCCTGAACAGAACGTTATAAAAGGGAACCGGCAGTGTCATATATGGGGTCACTCAAAGGGTCTTCGCCACCCTTGTAGGGTGTTAATACTTGCAGTTTCGTACGGTTCACCCTCCCGGACTCAGAGTAGTTGTGTCGTCTCCTTGGGGCGAGTCGCGCCGAGATCTGCGCCCATCAGGGCCCCCAGAGCCGCCTGCAGGCCTGTGGGTGCGCTTGCCAACCGTTCTCCACCCCTCAAGCCAGTCCCAGGCGTCCTCTGGCCTGGTGAAGAACCACAGTTTAGCCTCCGACACAATCCGTAGCTTAGCCGGAAACATCATGGCATATTTAATGTCTTGGTCCCTCAAAGCGCGCTTCACCTCCAGGAAGCTGCGACATTGCTTCTGAACACGTAGTGTAAAATCAGGAAAAACGGTGACCCTGCTATTGTCGATGATTATTGGCGGTGCTGCTCTCGCGTGTAGGCGTCGGGGCGTCGCCCCGGGTCTAGGTCTCCCACCAGGGACGCGATGCGCTCGCTCGATGGTGAAGCACTTGGAAAGGCCACGTGTCTGAAGATGTTTAAGAACCAGTTCCTCCACGAATAGGTCTGCTGCCTGCCCCTCCGCCCGCTCCAGAACTCCCAGGATACGGACGTTATTTCTTCGCATGCGGCCTTCGTAGTCATCTAGTTGCAGGGTTAGGGCTTCCTGTGCGTTTTGGAGTTCCGATACTTGGCGTTTAAGAAGGTCAGAGTCCGATTTCAGCTCCTTAGTGGTTTCTTCAACCTCACCCACTCGGTCTGACATTTTCCGCATGTCTGCCCTGATGAGGGCCACCTCCGTGGCCACCGTAGCGATGCTGGACTTAAGGGAGGTATGAACCCCCGTTAGAGCGGGAAGGATGTCTTGCAATGTTGGCTCCGTCTGTTCACCTTGGGATTTTGGGGTGGGTTGATCTCCCTCCTGGTTCTTCTGCCAGGCAAATGTATCGATTTTGGCCTGGACTGAGCTGCGACCTCCACGCCCTGTCGCCATTGTGGTGGGTGAGGGCCTATGTCTGTCAGCCGGCAAAAGGAAGAGGGGGGCCAGGAGAACCGTCCCAACCAGCTACTTACTGCCACCTGCCATGGTCATCAGCCCACACCGGCCTGTCGGCTTTCACCAGCTAGGTGGTCTCCCTCCCTTGGAAAGAGTCAGGACACAGGCCCATCCAACGCCACTCTCAGCCCCGAATATCAAGACGGTGGGAGGGGGAGGATGAAAGCAGTCCACCACAACAAGTAACTCTCAGGTTGGGGGCATGAGGGGCCCGCCCCTTCCCAGATCCCAAATAATCACAGACCTGAGCCTTCGGGACTGGTAACACGATCTCCAGTTGCAGTCTCTGGCATGGGTCTGGGCGCTGCATGGGCCTGGGCGCTCCGTGGGTCAGGGCTAGAGCCGAGAGATAGTGGTAAAGAGCTCACCTCCTGCGCTGCGAGGCCGGGGGATTATCACTATATGGGGCCGTAAGACACGCCCTATCCCAGGCCTCAGTTAGTCACCGGTCGCCTAGTCCAGGGCAGCAGCCTTTTGTATTTCCACCGGATCTAAATCACTAATAGCCTCTGGGGGCACAGGCTGCAATCCGCGGATGGACGGGGCTTCTTTGGCGGCTCTCCAGCCTGGTGATGTAGCAGTGCAGGGCCCTGAAGGTTAGTTGCAGATCCGGGCCTGTATGTCACGCTGCGACCCCGGCATCAAGTAGTGCGCGCCTGAGTTGTGAAGGGCGCGCGCCGTGCAGCAGAAGCCCCGCGTCGGATAGGCTACAGATGAGGGGTAGTAGTAGAGAGCTCCCCTCTATGCCCCAGGGGATCACTACTATATGGGGCCGGAGGACACGCCCTATCCCAGGCCCCAGTGAGGCACGGTCACCTATTCCAGGGCAAGCAGCCTTTTTTATTTCCCCAGGATCTGAGTCTCTAATAGCCCCAGGGGTCACAGGCTGCAATCCGTGGGTGGACGGGTCTTTTTCGGCGGCTCCCCAGCCTGTTGATGTCACAGAGCGGGACCCTGCAGGTTAGTCGCAGATCCGGGGCCTGTACGCCACTACGTGACCCCGTCGTTGAGTAGTGCGCATGTCCTGAGTGGTGAAGGGCGAGCGCCGTGCAGCAGACGCCCCACGTTGGACAGGTGCCCTTCCTAGCCCGCCGGAGCCACGGATCGCGACAAAACCAGGAGCGGACCTCAGGGCGGGGGACCGGAGCACTTGGCAGCCGAGGCGAGTGTTGGTGGCCGGGGATATGTGTACTTAGGCGGATTTTACGGGAGTGACGCATCGGAGCTCGGCTACCGTGCGGCCATCTCTCTTGGCAGTTGGCCATGCCTCCCCTCAAAAAACGTACTTGACACAGTTGCAATCTTGACCCGTTCCAGTCCAATATGCAACACATCAACACATTTGGGGTACTCTGTAATTGCAATTGTCATTTGTAAAGCGCATAATCACCGTCAGGTCTCTAAGCGCTGTGAGAGACAACCCTACCCTAGCACGTGAAGGGGATGTAATTGATTAGGTTGTGCCCCAGGCATCCGCAAAGAGGAGTGTTTCTAACTTCTTCCTAAATGGGAGGACGGTGTGTTCCTTACGCAGATTCTCTGGCAGCTTGTTCCATAGTAGAAGAATTGAGGTTGAGAAGGCTCTGCCTCCTTTAGAGGTCATGCTAAAGCGGGGACAGGCCAGCAGGCCAGCCTCCGAAGACCATAGCAACCTGCTAGGAGTGTAGTTTGCTAGACGGTCTTTAATGTAAGTTGGGGCTTGGCCTTAAATGGCTTTGAGCGCAGTGCAAAGTCCCTTAAACTTGGTTCTCTGCCTGACCGGGTGCCAGTGTAACTGGCGTAAGAGGAGGGTGGCGTGGGCCCTCCTAGGCAGTCTAAAGATTAGTCTGGCAGCATCATTCATGATGACCTGTAGTCTGGAAAGCAATTTTTCTGGGAGGCCGATATACAGGGAGTTCCCATAGTCTAGTCGTGATACTATCATGGCTGATACTGCCATTCTGAGTGTTGCGAATGTGAGAAGGGGAGCAAGTATCCGTAACTGTCTTAGCAGGCCAACACATGTTCCTACTACGGCCGATACCTGCTGGGTCATAGAGACCTTGGCATCGATTTTAATGCCCAGGCTTTTTACGGCCTGGGACAGTTTGGGATTTGCGCCTAGCTCTTGTGGCCAAAAGAGGTTGCTCCAGGGGTTGGAGTCTGTGGTAATGGCCAATACCTCGGTCTTATCAGGATTGATTTTGAGGGAATTGGCCGTCATCCAGTTGACTGTGTATTTTAAAACGTTTTGCATTTGTGTGTGGGCAGCCGGGGAGTTATCCATCTAGATGATGATTTGGGTGTCGTCAGAGTAGTTATAGATCTGACACTCCATGAGATTCAGTGTGGCTATCAGGGGCTGGAGGTAGGCGTTCAATAGAAGGGGGGACAACGCTGAACCCTGTGGTACCCCACATGAGAGTTTGCCGGTATCAGACACATGGTCGGCCAGCTGTACTCTCTGTGATCGTTCAGTGAGGAAGGACGTGAGCCATTTAAGGGCCCTACCCTGTATGCCTAAGTACGAGATCCGTGACAAAAGTTGGTCATGGTTGACCGTATCAAATGCCGTGGATACACCTAGCAAGACCAGGGCACATGGCTGTTTCTTATCGGCCCTGAGCCGGAGTTCATCCAGCACTGCCAGCATTATCATTTCCGTACTGTGATGGGCCCTAAAGCCTGCCTGATTGGTTTGCATGAGGTGGTTTGCTTCTATGTGGTGTGACAGGGATTTCAGCACGTGCTGTTCCAGCACTTTCGCCAAGAATGGAAGTTGGGAGATTGGCCTAAACTTTTTTAGGTTCTTCACGTCTGCCCCCGTTTTTTTCAGAATTGGGATGACTCGTGCTTCCTTAAAATTGGTGGGAACGTGGCCGGATTCAAGAGATTTAATAGCGTGAGGAACTCGCTTTCTATCCCTGGTAATGCCAAATTGAAAATCCTCGGTGGGCAGGGGTCCGCGGGTGACCCTGACTTAACCCGACCCATTAAGAGAGACAGGGAGTCATGAGTGAGCATGGGGAAGACGGTGAGTGGTTTATTATATGCGGGGGCAGGGGTTCTGATGCTAGATGACAGTGGACAGTAGGAGTAAGGTGAATCTCCGTCAATAGGTCCTTCACTTTCTTTGAGAAGAAGGACTGGAATTTGTTACAATCTTCATGGCAGAAGGGGGGCTTCTGTTCCTGAGCCTGTCTCAGTTATTTTAGAATCTGAAAGGTTTCTTTTTGTGTGTTGTCAGCGGTCAGGATCCTAGCTTCATAAAATTCTGCTTTCCTTGTTAAAATCGCTTTCTAAACTGCGAACATTGCTTTATATTCTAGCCGGGCACCTGGGTCATAAGCTTTATGCCAGGCGCTCTCGCACTGGCGTAGGTTTGTTTCTTGTTTCTTAGAGCCTCATTGAACCAGGGGGCCCCTTTGCCTTTGTCCCTTACTCTTTCCCTGCGAGTGGGGGCTACTATGTCAATGGCGTTCTTCAGCCTCGTGGAAAGGGCGGTGCTTTCTAGGTCAAGGTTTCCCTGTGTTGGACTTGGGGGGGGGGGGGGGGGGGGGGCTGATTTATGTAAAGCGTTAACCAGGTTGTCAGCTCTAATTTTATTCCATCCCCGCAGCATTTTCCACTCCGGGGGGGGGGGGGGGGCGGGCTGCTCGTTTTGTGGGTGGAAACAGGCCTCTGATTAAATGATGATTGGACCAGGCGCAGGGACTGATTTCTATTGGGCTAGTGAATGGATGGGATGTCCTGATCAAATCGAGTGTGTGGCCCTTCTCATGGGTAGGGGGATTCACTAGTTGTTTAAGTTCCAGGGAGACCAGTGCCTCATCTAACTGTTTGGCCTGGCTGTCTTTGGGTATCTGATCCCAGTGGAAGTTGAAGTCCCCCATCACCAGGATACATTGATACTCTGTGGTAATGATAGGATTGCCTGACATAAAATGTTAGCATTACTACTGTAAACGTCGATTATGGAATTCCACATTTTTGGGCAGAATTAATGGTACCTATCCTTGAATTTACCCTCCTGGGTAAAATTTAAAAAAGCACAGCTTTCCCTGCCACATAATGTCTTTCTTTTTTATTTTTCAATGCCAAGTGTAAATGTTAAGTGATGCAAAGCCAGCACGTATTGAAAACTCATTCTAAGCCAAGTCTCAGTTGCTGGCTGTTAGTCAGCTGTTTTCAGACGAACTATGGGACTTGTACATCTGTGACCAGAGCATTCTAGGTAAGGAAGCAGAATAAAATGTTTTTTTCCAAAACCTTTATTTTTCATTTTACAATAACAACAGGGTGGGTGAACAGGTGCGAGCAGACAGCCCACAGAAATTCGATCACAAGTCACAACGCAAAACATAATGGCAGTGGGGTCAGACCAATTTTGGGTGCCAACAATCGTATACCAAAGAACTTGACACAGTTGCATCACAAACTCCCGCTCTCCTCCACATCTGACCCACCATCACTCGCATCCGACCCAAGTTGATCGCCCTCGACAACCTCAGCAATTATGAGTTCTCTGCAGAGTTCCTTCCACTATAATATGTTTAATACAAAAAGTTGCAGATGGAACCTCCATTACCAATGTCTCTTTTAGCAATATATTAACAGTATCTTGTGAAATTAATGTGAACTTTGTGTGGTGAAAACGTAATCGTACTACACTGCTTAAATTAGGAATCTTTACTTTCCAATAATGTATACAAATGTTCTGAGCTCACCAATGTTATTCTCACTCATTTCTTCTAACTGTAAACATAGAGAAACAGTAAACATGCTTTGGCGGCTTTCTCAGGTCACTCCAAAGTTATAAATGAATTCTGCTGCCCATTATTAGCCAAAGCGTGGGGGAGAAAGATGAAAATGTGACCTCTATATCATATGATGAAGTCTCAAACAAAAAAGGTCCCAATTAAAAGATTTAAGGCGGGGTTCTTCTTTGCAGGTAAAGAGAGAATAGAATCTGGAAATATGCCAGTGGCTGAAGGCGGCTAAAGAGAAGAGTAAGGCATGGTCATTTAGGAGGAAACAAGGACGAAATAAAAGCTGCCAGGCGAGGGTCAGAGAGATCTGGAATAGGACTGTACTTTGGACTGACACAACTGAGAAAGGGCCACAGGACCAGAAATTTAATTACAGGGTTTCCGTTTTCAAAGTAAAATAGTTATCAAAGTCACCAAAAGGTGGGAGAAGACTGAAGAAATGGATAGAGAAGAGACAGTGGATTATTAGAAGTTTCTGGTGAAAAGCAAAACAAAATGTGTGATTCTTGACTGACAATAGTTCTATTTTACCAAGACAGGATCCAAATCAGAGAGCAATGACGACAAAAGGGCAGGGTCGGATGAGGAGTGAGTTTCTTCTGGAGCTGCTCTGGACTGTGGAGGGAACATCAAAGTGACAGCAGTAAAATGGAGAAGACATCAGGAGAGAAAAGATAGCTAACGACCAATACAAAATGTAGAGAAAGACGAATGTGATTAGCCAGGGTAGTAGGAATGGAAATATTATGACAGTAAATAGGAATTAATCTACCAACTACAAGAAGGGAAGGGGCACGTGTATGAGACGGGTCAGCAAGCTTGGAGTTAATGAAGATAGTAAGAAAAAAGAAATGAGTGAGTAGTTTAAGTTGACATGAAGATAAATTGAGACCATAAAATAAAAAAGGGACGTAAGAAGAGGAGGAGAGAGGGCGTTGGTCTGTCCAGGTGCCTACAAATCACTCTCTTTGGCTTCTGAAAAAATGTAAACTCAAGCAGAGTAATTAAAAGTAGAAAGATATTGGGTCCCATGTCAGAGCCAAAAATATGTAAAATGTCTTGTGCTCAGCTTTTTCAAATGGTATAATATGTAAACGGTCTTATGCTTAGCTTTTTCAAAGGGTATAATATGTATAATGTCTTGTGCTCAGCTTTTTCAAATGATATAATATGTAAAAGGTCTTTTGCTTCGCTTTTTCAAATGGTACAATATGTAAAATGTCTTATGGTCAGCTTTTTCAAATGGTACAATATGTAAAATGTCTTATGCTCAGCTTTTTCAAATGGTATAATATGTAAAATGTCTTATGCTCAGCTTTTTCAAAAGGTATAATATGTAATATGTCTTATGCTCAGCTTTTTCAAATGGTATAATATGTAAAATGTCTTATGCTCAGCTTTTTCAAATGGTATCATGTAAAATGTCTTATGCTCAGCTTTTTTAAATGGTATAATATGTAAAATGTCTTTTGCTAAGCTTTTTCAAATGGTATAATATGTAAAATGGCTTATGCTCAGCTTTTTCAAATGGTATGATATGTAAAATGTCTTATGCTCAGCTTTTTCAAATGGTATCATATGTATAATGTCTTGTACTCAGCTTTTCAAATGGTATAATATGTAAAAGGTCTTTTGCTTAGCTTTTTCAAATGGTATAATATGTAAAATGTCTTATGCTCAGCTTTTTCAAATGGTATAATATGTAAAATGTCTTATGCTCAGCTTTTTCAAAAGGTATAATATGTAATATGTCTTATGCTCAGCTTTCTCAAATGACAACTACTAGAGTGAAACTAAAGTGTACTTTGCCTATAAGAGACACAAATAAAACATAGCACCTTTTGTTTCCAAATGGCAACTTCTATGGTGACACAAAATTGCACTTTAAAACCATAAATACATTTGTGGAACCCGCTGTTTTAAATTGCGGTTTTGCCAAAAGCTAACTTGAAGGCTGAAAGTCACTTGCCTGGATGTGACTACTCTCAGTGCTCCTTTTCTGAATGTTTTCTTCTTTCCTCTTGATGTCTTTGTCAATTTCTATTATCCTCTTCCCACATTTTTCCTTTTAAATGAAACTTGTAGTTAGAATAAAACAAATCATTTTCAGTTTTTAACAAAACACAACATAGTATAAAACTAAAATTGTTAATGTAACAATACTCTCCCTACTCTAGAAATATTTGATAAATGTGGAAACAGGTAAAAAAGAGGCTACTTTCTCACAAATAAAAAAAGCTTCAACAATTGTTAATTACATTTGTATTTGTCACATTGCTTGCAAGTCCGGCAGTTAGATAAAGTTATTTTTAGTTGACTCTAGAACTCCTAAGCCCATCTCTCATACTGACAACTTATAAGAATCTAGCTTTATGTTATAGTCCAATATAAACTGCTTCATACGCTGTTATAGAGCAAAACAGAATACATGTAGTACTGCATACTTATACCCTTATGCACATGCAGCTACAACTAATCTTGCAAGCACGGTGGACACTTCAATCAATCAATCAATCAATCAAGAAAGCTTTATTCGATTTTCAAAGCAAAATCATAAAAGCATACATTAAAAGATACAATACATGTATAATACAGATAAAAACAGATAAAAAGATTAATATAATCAGAGACAGTCAGGACTATCATCCCAATTAAAAAAGTTATCAGTAACAAAGTGCATTTTAGGATGATTGCATTGAGTTCCGAAATTTAATGGCCAGTTTTAAAAAGCTAGTTACTGCATAGATGATACATTCGTTTTCTAGCTGTAATAGCCTGGTCATAGCTGATCTACAAGTGCGGATTCCCCAAGCCTTTAAGATTGGTTTCAGAAAAGCCCCCCTAGGCAGCTGATAAAATTTGCAGAATAAAACACAATGAATATTTGATTGAGCAGAAGTATCATCACAAGGACATAGTAGAGTTTCATTTGACCAAATATTGCAGACAGGGAAAGTAATCATACGAAAAAAGTTACCAAATCTGAGACGGGTCAGTAACATTCGAGCGTAACAAGTTGGCTGGATTAACAGGTAGTTTTGAAGCCCTTCATGCATAGTTATTTTTTGGAAATCAGTGACTGTTTTTTTTGTTTTTTCCAAATTCCATCTATTAGTTATTAGATGGTTTAGAGCCAACTCTCTTAGCATCTTTCTGGACACCATTTCCATACTTGATGGCCTCGCAAAAAACTCAGGGTGACCAAGATCAGTCAACATGTTTTTTACATAGGTAAGCCATTTAATGTTAGTTAATCCATCAAGTCTGAGACAGTCTGTAATTAAATCTCTATTTAAAGAGGTCTCAGGGGTAACACAGATTTTATGCCACAATAGTATAGGCACAATTTTAATAACATCTGAAATATACAGCATGCCCAACTCAATATGTATCAGATAAGTTGCTTTTGACTTGGAAACTCCTAATAAATAACGTAAAAACTGATTTTCTGTTTTTTGTATCAGTTGTGAGTTTTCAATACCCCAAAGGCCAGCTCCATAAGTGGCAGTAGAAATACATTTAGCTTTATAAATTACAATCAGCTCTTTCACTGGTCTACCACCTAGTTTGGCTGAAAACTTTTTCAGGGCGCCTATTGCTCGAGTGAAGGCTAAGTTTCTGGCGTTAATAGCTGCATGCCAGTTTCCCTTCCTATCAAAATTTTTTCCAAGATAGGAGAATTGGTCTGTGGTCTCGATCCTCTTGTCGTCTAAAAAGATTGAGCTAGCGCGCTTTCTTTGTTCCGGGACCACAGGCCATCGTATATGTTTTTGAGATGTTAATTTATAGCCCTCGTTCTTTCATGTAATTTGCAAATTTCAGGACAGCCCTCTGGAGGCCGATCTTAGTTCGAGACATGATGGCAGCATCATCAGCATAAAGAAATAGTGGGGCCGAAGTTCCCAAGATCGTTGGGTAGACATACTGTGATTCCATTAGATGTTGACCAATAGAATTTATATATAGGGTGAAAAGAAAGGGCGATAGGATGCATCCCTGTCGCACCCCTCTCTTAATAGAGAATTTATCAGAGCACTCACCCTTATTTCCAAAGCGTACCCTGGCGCCTGCGTCCCTATACAAAGCTTTTATGAGTTGAAGAATGTTAGAATCTATACCCATTTCAGATAGTATGGACCATAATATCTCATGGTTCACACAGTCAAAAGCGGAGCTCAGGTCCACAAAAGTAACAAAAAGATTTCCCTTTTTTGCCTGAGTATATTTTGATAAAACTAAGGCCAAATTTAGACTCTGTTCTGTGGTGCCTTTGCCTGAGCTAAATCCATACTGTAAGTGTGATAGTACCTTATTTTCTTCTGCCCAAAGTTGTATTCTAATTAAGATTGCCCGGGCTGCTACCTTCATTAGTGCATCTAAAAGTGATATTGGCCGGTAGCAAGTGGGGTAATTTCTGTCTCCTTTTTTAAAAATTGGAACGACTATGGCTTCAGACCAGGACGGTAAAAACCCATGTCGGTTAGAATGATTTAAAACATTTGTTAGCAGGGGAGCCCAAAGGTCAATCTCGGCTTTGTAGACATCTATCAGAACTCCATCCGAGCCAGGTGCTTTACCTGAAGGGCTGTCTTTGATTGCATTTATGATCTCCGGGCAAGTAAAAGTTATACCTAACGGAAATGTATTCAATAACGTTGTAGATTGTTGAACAACTACCCCATCAATCAGAGGCTTGCCATAATCCAGATTTTCAGCTTTATCATATAGATGTTTAAAATGGTTTACCCAGGTTTCCCCATTAATGGCCATATCTATAATGTCTGACTGGTTGTTCTGTAAGTAGGGGGCATTTACCGCTTTCCAGAAGGCGGTATTATCCTTGGATTTAGAGGCTTCAAGTAGGGCCGACCAAGCCTCTTTCCTTAATGTCTGTTTCCTCATTTTTACAGCCAAATTATACGATTTTCTGGCTTTGCTAATCTCAACTGGAGATGTTATAGATTCGTGCAGTACCCTTTTGAGAGCTTGAAGTGCCTTGGTACAGCTTTTATCAAACCACCCTTGACTATTTTTAGAATTAGGTCGATGCTCTCTGGTTAGCAGTTTTTTAATTTCAGATAGAATTTTTGAAAAGGGAGTCATAATTTCTAATGACTCCTCTGTTTCTATCAGACAAGCAAATATATCAGATTGGGAAGTTCCCATTAAATTGTGTAAAAAGTCTACGGGATTTACCCTGTCCCATTTTATAGAGTAACCATTTTTTGTAGCTAGGTTAATGTTAGGTTGATATTTAAACTTGTCTACGGAAGTCTGATGAGTCTTTATAATTTTTAAATTAAAAGATATTGGGTAATGGTCGCTGAAAAGAACATTGTGTGTTTCCCAAGCGAGTACTAACCCCTCATTGATTGAAGATATAAGGGTAAAATCAATGGTTGAACTGCATCCCCGCCCATGAAAAGTTGGCTGGAAAGGAACATTTGGGATGCATAATTCATTAATATAAGACAAATTAAAATGAAAACACATATTGTTAAGAGCATTTCCCAGTTAAGAGTGGACGAAGTGGGTTGGGTTATCATCCTTATGTTTGCCAAGGCCACAGATGCCTTTAGAACCATGTGGGCAAACAGTACAGTTGAAATCACCTAACCAAATCAGAACCAGCTCGTCTTCTTTCTGGGTCTTAAAGGTGTTGACACTCTGCATGAGTTTATCGATCTGGCTTTCTAAGTTGTTGATTGGAATATTATTATAAAAGTTAATAAGGGTCAGAAATTTTACGTGACCCCAACTAATTATTAAAATCTGATAATACTCAGTAAATAAGTATCTTATGACTTTTATGCCCTGCGTTATAGAGACAAATATGGTCAAGCCTCCTTTGTTTCTCCCCTGTGGACTTATTTGTGCAGGTGCATGGAAGGTCTGGTATCCTGGTATATGCAGTTCATCTGCAGCCCACGTTTCCTGGAGGCAGATAATACTATAGCTAGTAACTATGTCTAGCCAAGGTTGATGCGATATCTTATTTAAGAGACCTGCAACATTCCATGAAATAATAGTTTGGGCGGGCAATGTCTTCCTCATTGGGGGATCATTTTTAATTTTATCTCTAGATGTAGTAGTTAAGAGAGAAAGGGAGCTGGGATTGGTTAAACAGTCAGGTTGGGAAATAGGCCCGATATATGATTTATCGCGATTGGTGTGATCCTGATCGTTAACTACCACATGGATTGAATTTCCCTCATCACAATGATTGTAAGCATCCGTACCAGGACAGAGGATGCCAGGGTGAGCATTGGGTACCACAATGGGGGCTCCATCAAAATAAGCTTCCGGGTTGATTTCCATCTGTCAATCCAGATCATCTAGGTCTGTCAGTACCTCGAAGCGATTTGTGACAGGAACAGACCAAGATGGATACTGCAATGTATTATGTGTATATTGCTGTTGATGGAGATGGGGCCTGTCTATAAGGGATGGGAAAGAAAAAGAATCCATCCAACGACTACATTTTCTGGGGTGTTGGAGCAGTGGGGCAGGTCTAATGTTTCTAGATGTGTTACAGGTAAAGCTATTTTTACAGGGGGTGAGAAGACATTGGGGGTAAAAGTAGCTCAAAACGCGAGTTGACATTCCTTCCCCTCCTCTCTCAGGAAACCAATCCGCTATATGAGTAACTGTCCTTCGATCTTTAAAGTTAATAATTACAATATCACCCTCTATGTCTTTGGGCCTGCACCCTAGCCAGGTCAACCTTCACACGAATAGAATCTCGCCATTAATATTAGAGGGCAGAGGTCTATTCTTGCTTAGCCAATGGATTACTTTATTTTTGAGTTCTGTAAACCTCTCTTTCTTTCCTAGTGTCAATTCTGGTACTCCTGTGAGTATAACAACGTAAGGTGCCGCCTCAGGTGGTAAATTAATATGCTCATCCATTCCTTTCATAGGCTTATTCGGGGAGGTTGACCTGATGGTACTAGTATTTTTGCGTCCTAGAATGTTTGGGGGGGCTAATTTTTTCCCCTCTCCTGTGGGAATTGGCGCTCTTACGGGGTTAGCCGGGAGCTGAATATTAGCTTTAGATGGCAATAAAGCGTCCCCTGTAGAAGTGGTATCAGATGATGATAATTTCTGGCTTTCAGTAGTTTGAAGCATAACCAAGTCTTTCAGTAGTATACTGTTTGATGAGGATACGGCTGCTAGGGTATCTATTTGTTCAGTTAGCCTTTTAATTCTCTCAGAGAACGGCAATAATAAAGATTTAACAAGATGTTCAATTTTCTGAATTAAGCCGTCAGTTTGATCAGTCATAGCAGGTGATTGGGCATTTTTATCTTGTAAGAGGCTGGAATGTAATCTAGGTGTTTTGGGCGACTGCCTTTCATGCCCTCACTACCCCGTTTTCTCTTCAGTGTAACCCCAGATCTTGAATTTTTATGAGGGTTAATATTTTTCTTAGACCTAGGTTTTGATTTAGATGGCACATTTGGTGGGCCCCCTTGCAGAGTAGAATGTAGAGAAGAGTCCCCATTAGAGTTGGTAATAACAAGTTCCCTTGGGGTGTCCGCTATCAGCGGCTGATCTTGTAAGAGTAGGGGGATACCCGGGTCACTGGTTGAAGCGGAGATATTAACCGTGGGGTGTGGAGTAGGAGAGGGGATCATTTGAATAAGGCCCAAAGATGAGCGTTTGTTGGGAAGTAGACCAGAAGACAGACGGCGTTCAGTATCCGCTATTTCATGATCTAACTTCGAAACAGCTTTAGCCAAGAAATGATCTAATGTCCCTTTACGTGGACCTCCCACTAGTATATTCTTGCCTTTGATTAATTGTGCAGACGATGATACTGATATTTTTGATAGGGTCACAGCTAAAGGGGAGGCAATAATATGCAAATACTGCTAGCAAGTCAGTGACAATAATAAGTAGTGTTAGCGGAAAAGAGGATGACAGTCTTACATTCAGTCTTGGTTTCACAACTCAAGGGGTGTGGCCCGGCCCGGCCTCCCTCGGCCCCGGACGGCCACAGACGGCCCGCCCTTTGCCCGGGCTTAGCCCGGCGTCGCCCGCGCGCGGTCCCGCGACGCGGGGGCGGTGATATTTTTAAAGCGCCTTCTGGCGCGAAACGCAGGGTGTCCGCCTCCGCCTCCGGAAGTTGCAGCACAGGAGCCTGGGTGCCGTAGTCCTGCACGTCTCCACACAGCGGTCGCCGCAAAACACACAGCGACAGCGGGAGAAAAAAGCACAGCAGACAGGATTTTTCCAGCCCCCTAACAAGCGCCACAGGTAAGGAGCACACCACCAGCAGATTTGTGGTAACAAGCGAGCAGAGGAACCCGCTCTGCCGGGGGCGGTGATATTTTTTAAAGCGCCTTCTGGCGCGAAACGCAGGGTGTCCGCCTCCGCCTCCGGAAGTTGCAGCACAGGAGCCTGGGTGCCGTAGTCCTGCACGTCTCCACACAGCGGTCGCCGCAAAACACACAGCGACAGCGGGAGAAACAAGCACAGCAGACAGGATTTTTCCAGCCCCCTAACAAGCGCCACGGGTAAGGAACACACCACCAGCAGATTTGTGGTAACAAGCGAGCAGAGGAACCCGCTCTGCCGGGGGCAGAGATATTTTTAAAGCGCCTTCTGGCGCGAAACGCAGGGTGTCCGCCTCCGCCTCCGGAAGTTGCAGCACAGGAGCCTGGGTGCCGTAGTCCTGCACGTCTCCACACAGCGGTCGCCGCAAAACACACAGCGACAGCGGGAGAAAAAAGCACAGCAGACAGGATTTTTCCAGCCCCCTAACAAGCGCCACAGGTAAGGAGCACACCACCAGCAGATTTGTGGTAACAAGCGAGCAGAGGAACCCGCTCTGCCGGGGGCGGTGATATTTTTAAAGCGCCTTCTCGCGCGAAACGCAGGGTGTCCGCCTCCGCAAGTTGCAGCACAGGAGCCTGGGTGCCGTAGTCCTGCACGTCTCCACACAGCGGTCGCCGCAAAATACACAGCGACAGCGGGAGAAAAAAGCACAGCAGACAGGATTTTTCCAGCCCCCTAACAAGCGCCACAGGTAAGGAGCACACCACCAGCAGATTTGTGGTAACAAGCGAGCAGAGGACACTTACCTTGGGTTCCTTCATGAATTAGGCAGTTGGACTGATGCAACTGACAAGAGATGAAGGCAGGTAGGTGGATGATATTATCAGGAGAAGCTTACCTTGTGAGTACCAGTTACTTTAAAGAAAGTGTTATTTTACTTTAAAATTCCAGCCTATTTCCAAGGTAAGGAAATAGAAAATCAAGTAATACAATCAATAAGAAAAAAATAGACAGCCCTGACATTGAGTCTTCAAGAAAAGTTAGAACTGGTCCAGGAAGAAGCGATTCCTGAAGAATGTGTGATGCAGAGTAGCTAACCTGGCCTAGCTAAGCATTAGCAGTTTCATATAGCGTGGACCTGGCCACTCTGCATAGTGTTAAGTTACAAGTAGGTCATAAACTAAAATCAAAATAAACATTATAAATCAGTGTATCAGAGAATCACACATTAAATACATAAGGAGAAAGTGTGAACATAACAAATAATACATACATCTGGTTACAAATTAGTATAAACATGCAGCTCTATCTAAACTGCATTAGGGGGGATTCTAGCACTGGGACTACATTGGAATATGTAATTCCTGGCATGATCGAAGTCTCATTAGAAGAAGATGCGGTCTTCGAAGCACTTCAACTCTTTATTGGAGGTGTCATAAGTGGTTGTCTGGTTGACTGATGGAATAAAGTTCCAGACCCTTGAAACCTTCCGAAAGTACTGCTTTAACATTCTTGTCTTCTGGTAGGATTCGATTTTGAGAAGAAGAGTGCTACAGAACAGAAGGTGCTGCTGGCTAGCTTTCTGGAAAAGATGGTTAGTGCAACAAGAATAGTGTCTTATGGGTAATGCAAGCTAGTTTTATAGAAAGTTTTGCCTCAATCTGGAGCATTTTCAGAATTATCAGAATTAGAGAAATATGGACAAACTATCTTGAGTCAACCTAGCAAATCCCTGCAAAACCACTTTGCAGTGGTTTACGTACAGCTTGAGAATTTCTATGAATAGGGAATTTTCATAGTCCAGTCTCAATAAAGTCCATCCATAGCAAGATGTACTGTTTATCATAACAGAGAACCTATGGCTGCCCACTTGTCAACATTTGTATTACCATCTTTGAGCAAAAGGTGAGATGACCTTCTGAAATAGGCCTATTTCGAGGTAGAACTTGTAATATATTAAAGGGAATGAGTCTCTACTTGATTAAAGAAAGCCCTCAATATTTTCTTCAGAGGGTCAAAATGCAGTGACTTTAGAAAAGGGAAAGACTAAGCAATTGAAACAGACTTACTCATAAGAACCCTCAAGGAAACATTAATGACCTCAGCGCTGCAGTAAATGAGGAGTACAAAGGGAGGCAATTCATCTACTTTAGTACTAGATAAAACATTTTGGCCTCTGTACACCAAATGGGTCTGTATAGTACCATGTATCTGATCCAAGAAACCACTAGATTGCAAAGACTTACATAGTTATCAGACAGTTAGTAGGCCTAGGCCTTTCTGGTCTCACAAATCATATAGCGTTGTGCTATATTACATCTGTATATGGCCTAGAAGTGTAGGACCAGGGGGAGCCCGTATGCCTGGCCACTAGGTTGCTACTCCTATCTCCCACTTTGCACTCCACTTTTGGGTTTGCGTCTATTCATCCAAATTACTAAAAGTGTCATGGATTCCCCATTGAAGCATATGGGAACTAGGTTCCCCGCACAGATAAAGAAACTTAAGTTTTGCCAAGAGTGGCATTTACACACGCAGGCACACAAATTTCTCTGGCCTAAGGAGGGAACATTTGACACGAACATAATTGAGCACATCAAAACACATATAAAGAGCAAATATGCACGTCAAAAGAGAGACAATAGAGAGGCATTGCTAGAATTATGGGCCATCTTCGAAGAAGCCAAAACCATCAGCACCTCCCCCATAACACGAAAGGGATGGATGTCCTCACACCAGCTCCCCCTGCATTAGGATATTCAAACCCAGCTGCAGTAGAAGCCGACGAACCCCCCATCACACGAAGGTCAGTTAGGTCTAAGCCATAGAAAACCAAAACCAAGCGAGCACAGACAGCTCCAGTGCAGACTAACGTCCCTGGGGAGTGTCCCCAAAAGCTCGACTCCCCATCCACAATGCTCAACACGTGACGCCTCACGGGCAATCGAAACACCCACGAGTTTAGGCGGGCGCAAACGAGTGTCAGGGAAGTTTGTGGGGGTTCTCGATAGCGACTCAGGAAGCTTGGGAGAGGAAGGGTGCTCCAGTCCCCAGTGACCAATGACGAGGGTGGGGTCAAAGGGTTTGCCCAGATAGCCGAGGAGGAAACGGTACTTGAATTTGTAAGCAATGCCGGGTCAACGAAAGCAATGTGTAGTTCAGAGCAAAGGAGACAGGCCATACTGTGTAAGGAAGAGAGGCGTGAGCTCCTGCTTGAGAGAGAAAGGGCATGCAACCAGGAATTAGAGCATAGGACAGCGTGCCCCTTGCATGAGGGAAGTAGAGACAGGTACAGGGGACTGGGCTGGGATGAAACAAAGGTAGATGAAAGGCTACTAGCGGGGCTCAGAGTGAAACAAAGGAGAAGAGCAGACCAAGAAATTAAGGATCAAGACAGCCTGGAGCTTACTCACCCTCGACGCAGGAAAAAACAAAATGGCACCTTTGCATGCACACAAGGAGAGCAGTGACGAGAACATGCCCTGCTCCACATGGGTGCATGACAAAGATAGATCAACCCAGAGGGAGATAATAGCAAAAGAGGAAGACAAGACTTTTGTGTACCCTTTGTACGTCCTGTTAGCAGACTGGATTGAGGAGAGGGACCAGTATGACAGGTTTTGGCCAAGAGAAGGATCATTTGAGCCCGAGGACATGGCAGTAGCAGAGGATTGCATCTAGCATGAAGAAGGAAACCCCAGTTGGGACTTCCCCTACATGTAGCAATGCCTCACGCAATTGAAACGCTATGTTAAGGAGAAATCTGTAGAGTCATTTAGATAAAGAGTGTGCCAGTTGGTCCAGTAGGACTATATGTGGGCTGTGTTGACCAAAATGGGCGTAGGACAACCGTTTTTAAGTCGGATATGACCATTTATAATAGACCGACTGCACGTGTGCGTGTAAGAGGACAGGTTTCAGAGAGCTTATCCTGAGGCAGGGTACTCGAGAGGGGTGCCCCCTGTCCCCGCTGCTGTTTGTTATTGCGATGGAGCCACTGGCTATTATATCAAGAACGAAAATGGACGGCTGGGGTATACGGTTGGGGGAGATGCTTCACGTGGTTTCCATGTATGCCGATGACACTTTGGTGTACTTGTGCTGCCCAGATGAGGCAGTCCCGGTACTTATATATGAGCTGGACAGGTTTGGCATATGGTCTGGCCTATGTCTTAACCCCAGAAAATCCAAATTGATTCCCATGGGGACCCTAGTATGGAAACCTGTGAACGACTTAACTAATATGGGGATGAGATGGGTAATGGAGGGAGTTCGATATCTGGGGATCACATTGACGCACACTAGCACGGCATATCTCACGGACAACATAGGGAAGAGGATAGATGGGATTAGGGGATCTGTTGCCTTCTGGAGGGGACTCCCGTTATCCCTAATGGGGAGAGTAGCCTTGACTAAAATGGTTGTGTTACCGCGATGTTTGTATACCTTACAGAACTCCTTATATTCGATCCCACAGTGGTTCTTCTCACGGCTCGAAAGTCTGATCATAGAGTTATTATGTGGATCCAAACAAAAAAGGATAAACTTGAGCACCCTGCAGAGACAATGGAGGATGGGGGTCTGGAGGTTCCTCGTTTGAACCTTTAATATATGGCCGCGCATTTGCAACATGTGGTGCACTGGTTCGTCGAGCAGGACAATTGGGAGAAACACTTATTGGCGGGCACACATCGTGACTTGTCTCTTCCGGAACTTTTTATGATGGGATCGAGGGTACCGAAATCTTTCCCTTATATTATACGTCATGTGGCATCAATATGGGAGATGGTGATTTAGACAGTAGTCCACAAAGGACCATATGCCCCCGAGAGTCCACTATGGGCGGTGACCCCCTTCAAGTGGATAGAGCAGGTAATGAATGTTCACAAGTGGAATGAGGGTGGCTGCCTTTTAATGGGGGACTTGTATACTGCAGAGGAGTTCATAACTAGAGAGGAAGCAAATTATATTTTTTAACTGGCAGGGGACAATATCTGCAGTATGCTAAAATCTCAGTGGTAGCCAGAGAGATCTGGCCATTTTTCCAACAAGAGCCGCAGGTCACGGCAACGTTGCAGGTGATAATCACGCTAGCAGGGGGGCGGAGACTGGTCTCACACATTTACAGAGCACTACGGGAGGATGCCCCCATGGCTCCCCTTCCACTACAGATGAAATGGGATAATGCAATGGGCGAGCCACTTACAGAGATGCAATGGCAAAAGGTGCATGAAGGGGACAAACAAATAAGTTCCATCACATGCTTTAAAGTAATACAATATAATGTGGTGCACCAGGCATATCTCACACCTCGCACGCTGCATAAAATATAGCCGGAACGAGCAGATACGTGTCCCAGGTGTAGGGGGCCAGATGCACACTTTGTCCACATGATATCGGACTGCCCTGAACTGGCACACTATTGGGGTGAGGTCACAGACACTCTGCAGAAAGTTACGGGATGGGTCATATCTGTCACCATTAAAACAGTGGTGTTGGGACTATTGCCCACGCCCAAAAATAAGAAACTTACTAGAAGGTTCATGCAGTTGGGGCTCGTGCTAGCAAAGAGGTGGATTGCGATTCACCTGATGAGTCCAGATCCACCCCAACATGGGAGATGGATTAAAGATATAATAGAGTGGGCCATTGCAGAGTCAGTGAGGATGAAGGTGAGAAATGCGAGAAACTTGAGGATGATGTGAGGGCCTTGCACTTAATGATTGCCGACCTGTCTAAAGAGAAGGATCCCCCAGAGGTAGAAGAGACTCCCTCCCAATCCACTCAGGAAGGGTTAGGACCTTTGCCCATGCGAGAGGCCCAGCATACAATAATGGAAAATACAGATAGTTGAATCACAGGATTGAATAGATGACCCTCGACCCCGTTGTGAACAGGGCTAACCGGGGGGGGGAGGGGAAAGGGAGCGGGAGGGGTTCTGTTTATTTGTTGATTTGCTAGTTTACAGTTTTCATTAGCAAATTCGAGGTGGACTAAAAGTACTATTGACACAAAAGTTCTGTGGGGTTTTATTGGATTGGATTACCCCAAGTAGGGGTAACATCCTCTGTTGTACAAATATGTATTCAGTTTGATGGGAATAAAGTACACTGTATCTATGGTATTATGCTGATCTGGGAAAGTGTTGTGGTTTAACAAATGTCAATGAAAAAGATATATATAAAAAAAAAAAGAATGTGCCAGTTACCACAGAAGGGCTCAGCGGGGATTATATACATGCCATGGGCCCAGATGGATAAAAAGGGACTGAGGACAAAGTTACCGTCATTGCTAGATGGGACAGGGAAAGGGATTGTGTTGTGCCCTTACATCAGTTGACACAGGTAGCCAGGTAGAGTCGAGTATTAGTTCCATGTAGATAAGAACATAAGTCCTTATTCATGTTGCCAGCCATCTCTCCAGCCCTGTTTCCAGCTCTTACTCCAGCACCACCAGAAGCAGCCCCCCTGCTGCTCAGCCCATTTCCAACTGTCACCCACTCATCCACACAGGCACCCAGGCATTCCATTCATCACAGTCACACCAAAATTCCCTTGCCATCTCTCACTCTTGCTGAGCAGCTAGGGGACAGCTGGGCTGGATTACATTAAAGGACACTTAAGAGGATATAACATTAGCCCCTTCCTTTTAAAAGAAAAAAAAAGTGAGCGAAAACATGGGAATAACTATAAACAAGGAAATATACAAAAGACGAAAAGTTTTAACTCTGGGAAGCAAAGCTAAATACTACTTCACACGAGTAGGAACACTATGGGGCATATGTATCAAGCTAAATTGCGATTGCAAACGCTGAAATTTTGCGCGATCGCAATTTAGCTGTGTGCAATGTTGAAAAAAAACACTCGGAAAAAAGGAATCGCAAAATTTGAGATTCCCTATTTTGCGAATGCATTTAACCCCTTCGCTGCCAGGCCTTTTCCCCTCCTGTGCCACGCCCTTTTTTGGCTATTTGGGGTAGTGCGCGCTGAGGCCCCTGTAACTTCTTGACCACATAAGGTATCCACGCCAAATTTGCGTCCTTTTCTTCCAATATCATGGGGATTCTGAAGGTACTCAGGGTTTGTGGATTCCCCTGGAGGGGTCACAGAAATGAGCCAAAATACAGCAAAATTTAGGTTTTTTGGGGGAAAATGGGAAAAACGGGCTCCAAATAAAAGCTTCTGAGTTTTTCCCTGCAAATGTTATCAAAGAAGGGTTTGTGGGGCTGAAATCACCATTTTCCCAGCTTTTATGGGATACCAGACTTTTGTCAGAAACCCAAAAGTTTTTACACAGTTTTGGCATTTTTCTGGGACATAGCCTATTTTTGCTATTTTTTGTGCTTTCGACCTCCTTCCAGTTAATGGTGGAAATGGGTACAAAAGCAATAATGGATCCTGGAAAGCTATACATTTTAGAGAAGTAGACAAAATTCTGAATTCATCAAGGGGTCATTTGTGTAGATCCATCAAGATTTCTTTATAGAAACTAACAGTTAAATATAGGATAAATTAAAAATTTGTTGAATAAAAAAGACTTTTGTGTCAACGTTTTTACCTGTAACTTCTTCTAATTATGACAGCTGTTTGAAAGCAATATACCGTTACATCCGCTGGACATTACTGGTTGTGGGGATATATAGGACTTGTAGGTTCACCAAGAACCTCACGAACCCAGATCCAAAAACTGAGCAGCAACTTGCAATGGTTTTTTATTATGTACCGGGTATATAGTAATTATTCTGTAAAAATGTGTACATGGAAAAATCGGTATGAAAGACACCTATGTATTTCTGAAATGAGAACAAAATATAGAGTTTAGAAACAGTAGATATTTGCACATTTCCGAAATTGGGAATACTCATACTAGAATGAGAATTATCAGTCATTTTTTAGAATTACTTCTTTTTTACACAATGTCTTTCATTTGGAAGGCAGAAATGCATCGAAAGTCAATAGGTAATAACAGTTCCTTTACAAACCTGAATTACCCTAAGTCTCCCGATAAAAATGGCACCTCACTTGTAGGGGTAGGCATAGTGCCCACGACAGGAAATGGCTCAAAACCCAACGTGAACACACCACATTTTCACAATGCAAAATTACCAGTTTTTAGCAAAGTGCCTAGCTGTAGTTTTTTAACCCTAGCTCTGCCGGCACCTAGGGAAACCTAGCAAACCTATACATTTTTGAAAACTAGACACCCAGGGGAATCTAAGATGGGTTGACTTGACTGCCTCCCACCAGGTTCTGTTACCCAGAGTCCCTTGCAAACCTAAAACATTGCCAAAAAAACACTTTTTCCCCATATTTATCTGGTGGAAAGTTCTGGAATCTGCGTGGATCCACAACTTTCCACCCACCCAGTGTTCCCCAAAGTCATCAGAGAAAAATGGTACCTCACTTGTGTGGGTCGGCCTAGTGCCCATGACAGGAAACGGCGCAAAACACAACGTGGACACACCTCAATTTCGCTGTGAAAAATGACCCTTTTTTGGCAAAGTGCCTAGCTTTAGTTTTTGAACCATAGCTCTGCCGGCACCTAGGGAAACCTAGCAAACCTATACATTTTTGAAAACTAGACACCCAGGGGAATCCAGGATGGGGTGACTTGACTGCCTCCCACCAGGTTCTGTTACCCAGAATCCCTTGCAAACCTAAAAAATTGTCAAAAAACGCATTTTCCCTACATTTCTCTGGTGGAACGTTCTGGAATCTGCATGGATCCACAAATTTCCACCCACCCCGCGTTCCCCAAAGTCTTCAGAGAAAAATGGTACCTCACTTTTGTGGGTCAGCCTAGTGCCCGCGACAGGAAACGGCGCAAAACGTAACGTGGACACACCTCAATTTTGTATCGAAAAATGACCCTTTTTTGGCAAAGTGCCTAGCTGTAGTTTTTGAACCATAGCTCTGCCGGCACCAAGGGAAATCTAGCAAACCTATACATTTTTGAAAACTAGACAACCAGGGGAATCCAGGATGGGGTGGCTTGATTGCCTCCCAGCAGGTTCTGTTACCCAGAATCCCTTGCAAACCTAAATAATTGCCCAAAAAACACATTTTCCCCACATTTCTCTGGTGGAAAGTTCTGGAATCTGCATGGATCCACAAATTTCCACCCACCCCGCGTTCCCCAAAGTCTTCCGAGAAAAATGGTACCTCACTTGTGTGGGTCGGCCTAGTGCCTGCGACAGGAAACGGCGCAAAACGCAACGTGGACACACCTCAATTTCGCTGTGAAAAATGACCCTTTTTTGGCAAAGTGCCTAGCTGTAGTTTTTTAACCCTAGCTCTGCCGGAACCTAGGGAAACCTAGCAAACCTATACATTTTTGAAAACTAGACACCCAGGGAAATCTAAGATGGGTTGACTTGACTGCCTCCCACCAGGTTCTGTTATCCAGAGTCCCTTGCAAACCTAAAACATTGCCAAAAAAACACTTTTTCCCCACATTTATCTGGTGGAAAGTTCTGGAATCTGCGTGGATCCACAAATTTCCACCCACCCCGCGTTCCCCAAAGTCTTCCGAGAAAAATGGTACCTCACTTGTGTGGGTCAGCCTAGTGCCCGCGACAGGAAACGGCGCAAAACATAACATGGACACACCTCAATTTCGTAGCGAAAAATGACCCTTTTTTGGCAAAGTGCCTAGCTGTAGTTTTTGAACCATAGCTCTGCCGGCACCTAGGGAAACCTAGCAAATCTATACATTTTTGAAAACTAGACACCTAGGGGAATCCAGGATGGGGTGACTTGACTGCCTCCCACCAGGTTCTGTTACCCAGAATCCCTTGCCAACCTCAAAAATTGCCAAAAAAAACCACATTTTCCCCATATTTCTGTGGTGGAAAGTTCTGGAATCTACTTGGATCCCCAAATTTCCACCCACCCAGTGTTCCCCAAAGTCATCAGAGAAAAATGGTACCTCACTTGTGTGGGTCGGCCTAGTGCCCGCGACAGGAAACGGCGCAAAACGCAACGTGGACACACCTCAATTTCGCTGTGAAAAATGACCCTTTTTTGGCAAAGTGCCTAGCTGTAGTTTTTGAACCATAGCTCTGCCGGCACCTAGGGAAACCTAGCAAACCTATACATTTTTGAAAACTAGACACCCAGTGGAATCCAGGATGGGGTGACTTGACTGTCTCCCACCAGGTTCTGTTACCCAGAATCCCTTGCAAACCTAAAGAATTGTCAAAAAAACTCATTTTTCCTACATTTCTCTGGTGGAAAGTTCTGGAATCTGCGTGGATCCACAAATTTCCACCCACCCCGCGTTCCCCAAAGTTTTCCGAGAAAAATGGTACCTCACTTTTGTGGGTCAGCCTAGTGCCCGTGACAGGAAACGGCGCAAAACGTAACGTGGACACACCGCAATTTTGTATCAAAAAATGACCCTTTTTTGGCAAAGTGCCTAGCTGTAGTTTTTTAACCATAGCTCTGCCGGCACCAAGGGAAACCTAGCAAACCTATACATTTTTGAAAACTAGACACCCAGGGGAATCCAGGATGGGGTGACTTGATTGCCTCCCACCAGGTTCTGTTACCCAGAATCCCTTGCAAACCTAAAAATATGTCAAAAAAACGCATTTTTCCTACATTTCTCTGGTGGAAAGTTCTGGAATCTGCACGGATCCACAAATTTCTACCCACCCCGCGTCCCCCAAAGTCTTCCGAGAAAAATGGTACCTCACTTTTGTGGGTCAGCCTAGTGCCCGCGACAGGAAACGGCGCAAAACGTAACGTGGACACACCTCAATTTTGTATAAAAAAATTACCCTTTTTTGGCAAAGTGCCTAGCTGTAGTTTTTGAACCATAGCTCTGCCGGCACCAAGGGAAACCTAGCAAACCTATACATTTTTGAAAACTAGAAAACAGGGGAATCCAGGATGGGGTGACTTGATTGCCTCCCACCAGGTTCTGTTACCTAGAATCCCTTGCAAACCTAAAAAATTGCCAACAAAAACACATTTTCCCCACATTTCTCTGGTGGAAAGTTCTGGAATCTGCATGGATCCACAAATTTCCACCCACCCCGCGTTCCCCAAAGTCTTCCGAGAAAAAGGGTACCTCACTTGTGTGGGTCGGCTTAGTGCCCGCGACAGGAAACGGCGCAAAACGCAACGTGGACACACCTCAATTTCGCTGTGAAAAATGACCCTTTTTTGGCAAAGTGCCTAGCTGTAGTTTTTGAACCATAGCTCTGCCGGCACCTAGGGAAACCTAGCAAACCTATACATTTTTGAAAACTAGACACCCAGGGAAATCTAAGATGGGTTGACTTGACTGCCTCCCACCAGGTTCTGTTACCCAGAGTCCCTTGCAAACCTAAAACATTGCCAAAAAAAACACTTTTTCCCCACATTTATCTGGTGGAAAGTTCTGGAATCTCCGTGGATCCACAAATTTCCACCCACCCCGCGTTCCCCAAAGTCTTCCGAGAAAAATGGTACCTCACTTGTGTGGGTCAGCCTAGTGCCCGCGACAGGAAACGGCGCAAAACATAACATGGATACACCTCAATTTCGGAGCGAAAAATGACCCTTTTTTGGCAAAGTGCCTAGCTGTAGTTTTGGAACCATAGCTCTGCCGGCACCTAGGGAAACCTAGCAAATCTATACATTTTTGAAAACTAGACACCTAGGGGAATCCAGGATGGGGTGACTTGACTGCCTCCCACCAGGTTCTGTTACCCAGAATCCCTTGCCAACCTCAAAAATTGCCAACAAAAACACATTTTCCCCACATTTCTCTGGTGGAAAGTTCTGGAATCTGCATGGATCCACAAATTTCCACCCACCCCGCGTTCCCCTAAGTCTTCAGAGAAAAATGGTACCTCACTTGTGTGGGTCGGCCTAGTGCCCGCGACAGGAAACGGCGCAAAACGCAACGTGGACACACCTCAATTTCGCTGTGAAAAATGACCCTTTTTTGGCAAAGTGCCTAGCTGTAGTTTTTTAACCATAGCTCTGCCGGCACCTAGGGAAACCTAGCAAACCTATACATTTTTGAAAACTAGACACCCAGGAAAATCTAAGATGGGTTGACTTGACTGCCTCCCACCAGGTTCTGTTACCCAGAGTCCATTGCAAACCTAAAACATTGCCAAAAAAACACTTTTCCCCCACATTTATCTGGTGGAAAGTTCTGGAATCTGCGTGGATCCACAAATTTCCACCCACCCCGCGTTCCCCAAAGTCTTCCGAGAAAAATGGTACCTCACTTGTGTGGGTCAGCCTAGTGCCCGCGACAGGAAACGGCGCAAAACATAACATGGACACACCTCAATTTCGGAGCGAAAAATGACCCTTTTTTGGCAAAGTGCCTAGCTGTAGTTTTGGAACCATAGCTCTGCCGGCACCTAGGGAAACCTAGCAAATCTATACATTTTTGAAAACTAGACACCTAGGGGAATCCAGGATGGAGTGACTTGACTGCCTCCCACCAGGTTCTGTTACCCAGAATCCCTTGCCAACCTCAAAAATTGCCAAAAAAAACACATTTTCCCCATATTTCTGTGGTGGAAAGTTCTGGAATCTACTTGGATCCCCAAATTTCCACCCACCCAGTGTTCCCCAAAGTCATCAGAGAAAAATGGTACCTCACTTGTGTGGGTCGGCCTAGTGCCCGCGACAGGAAACGGCGCAAAATATAACATGGACACACCTCAATTTCGGAGCGAAAAATGACCCTTTTTTGGCAAAGTGCCTAGCTGTAGTTTTGGAACCATAGCTCTGCCGGCACCTAGGGAAACCTAGCAAATCTATACATTTTAGAAAACTAGACACCTAGGGGAATCCAGGATGGAGTGACTTGACTGCCTCCCACCAGGTTCTGTTACCCAGAATCCCTTGCCAACCTCAAAAATTGCCCAAAAAAACACATTTTCCCCATATTTCTGTGGTGGAAAGTTCTGGAATCTACTTGGATCCCCAAATTTCCACCCACCCAGTGTTCCCCAAAGTCATCAGAGAAAAATGGTACCTCACTTGTGTGGGTCGGCCTAGTGCCCGCGACAGGAAACGGCGCAAAACGCAACGTGGACACACCTCAATTTCGCTGTGAAAAATGACCCTTTTTTGGCAAAGTGCCTAGCTGTAGTTTTTGAACCATAGCTCTGCCGGCACCTAGGGAAACCTAACAAACCTATACATTTTTGAAAACTAGACACCCAGTGGAATCCAGGATGGGGTGACTTGACTGCCTCCCACCAGGTTCTGTTACCCAGAATCCCTTGCCAACCTCAAAAATTGTCAAAAAAACGCATTTTTCCTGCATTTCTCTGGTGGAAAGTTCTGGAATCTGTGTGGATCCACAAATTTCCACCCACCCCGCGTTCCCCAAAGTCTTCCGAGAAAAATGGTACCTCACTTTTGTGGGTCAGCCTAGTGCCCGCGACAGGAAACGGCGCAAAACGTAACGTGGACACACCTCAATTTTGTATCAAAAAATGACCCTTTTTTGGCAAAGTGCCTAGCTGTAGTTTTTGAACCATAGCTCTGCCGGCACCAAGGGAAACCTAGCAAACCTATACATTTTTGAAAACTAGACACCCAGGGGAATCCAGGATGGGGTGACTTGATTGCCTCCCACCAGGTTCTGTTACCCAGAATCCCTTGCAAACCTAAAAAATTGGCAACAAAAACACATTTTCCCCACATTTCTCTGGTGGAAAGTTCTGGAATCTGCATGGATCCACAAATTTCCACCCACCCCGCGTTCCCCAAAGTCTTCCGAGAAAAATGGTACCTCACTTGTGTGGGTCGGCCTAGTGCCCGCGACAGGAAACGGAGCAAAACGCAACGTGGATACACCTCAATTTTGCTGTGAAAAATGACCCTTTTTTGGCAAAGTGCCTAGCTGTAGTTTTTGAACCATAGCTCTGCCGGCACCTAGGGAAACCTAGCAAACCTATACATTTTTGAAAACTAGACATCCAGGGGAATCCAGGGAGGTATGGCTTGCGTGGATCCCCCAACGTTTTCTTACCCAGAATGCCCTGCAAACCTCAAATTTTTTTTGACATATTTTTGTGTGGGATAGTTGTGGCATCACCGGGCTGACACAAATTTCCCACCACCCAGCGTTCCCCCGGGTCTCCCGATAAAAATGGTGCCTCACTCGTGTGGGAGGCCCAAGTACCCGCGACAGGCAAGGGCCCACAACGTAGTGAGGCAACATGAAAATTGCCTATCTCAAAACGACCTGGTTTTGCAAGGGGGGTCACTTGGTTTTTGGCCCGGTGCTCGGCCGCCACCTAGGGAAACCTACCAAACCCACACATTTCTGAAAACTAGACACCTAAGGGATTCCAGGGAGGTATGGCTTGCGTGGATCCCCCAACGTTTCATTACCCAGAATGCCCTGCAAACCTCAAATTTAGCTGAAAAAAATCACTTTTTTCACACATTTTTGTGTGGGAAAGTTGTGGCATCACCGGGCTGACACACATTTCCTACCACCCAGCGTTCCCCAGGGTCTCCCGATAAAAGCGGTGCCTCACTCGTGTGGGAGGCCCAAGTACCCGCGACAGGCAAGAGGTCACCAGAGGGATTCCCCAGGGAATGCCTCATGACGAGCTGGGCTCGTCATGGGCACAGCGCAACTGTGCTCCATGACGAGTCCAGCTCGTCATGGGCACACAAGGGGTTAAGGAATCGCATATTGCGATTACTTAAATGCAGTGTAGGAAGCACAGAAAAATTGCGATTTGGCCTTAAGGAATCTCAAATTACCACCAACTTCAAGTTGGTGGTAATTTGCGATTTCTTTGAAAAATGCACTTTTGTGCATTTTTCAAAGTGTCATGTGGCACACATACATGCCCTTAGGGCATGTATGTTGGCCACATGTACACACATACATATTTCAGGGGTGCAATAGGGTGTCCTTTTGGCACCCTTGCAACCTTGAAATTGCATTCTCAATTTGCGATTCTCTAATTGGTAATCGCAAATTGAGAATGTCTTCCCATTCATTCCTATGGGCCTCCTAGCCAGCAGCTGCGGCGGTACACTCATCTACGGGCACCGCTAGAAGGGGGGACTCGTTGCCAGCCACACGTTGTAGCCGTAGCACGAGTGCCCTGGCTGCACCGCTGGAGCTACAGTGCATGGGCAGAGGAGGTGACCCGCTGCTCCCACTGCCAGCAGCAGCACCTGGGACTTGATTGGCAGCGCCGCAGGCAGGAGTTAGCAACGGGAAAGCCTCGAACAGTCCCCGTGGAGGGAGAGCAGCGCAGCCCCCGACACCCTCCCACTACACAGGCCTCTGGATGTGGCTGTAATCTAAGAAGAGCTGGAGCAGCTTGGGAGTAACCCGCAATCAAAGTGCTACAAAAAAGGGTTCCTTGTCTCTGCAAAAAGCTACCTGGCAAGTTGAAATCTTTGGCCCTGACGACCCGTGGATCCTGCTGCCTGCCCCTGCTCCCTTGTTGCCTGAAGCCGCTCCGGTCTCCCGCCGCCGCATCACCATCTTGCGCGGCCACAGTGGGGAGACCGGACCACAAGACCCAGGAGCTCTAGCGGTCACGAACCACGTGACCTAGAGTTGCGCGCCAGGAGGCGCATAAATTCACGACGCCGCTCCCGCGTCGCGGGATCACGCGCGGGTAGCGCCGGGAGAAGCCCGGGACAAGGGGGGGACCGTCTGTGGCCGTCCGGGGCCGGAGGAGGCTGGGCTGGGGCCCACTCCCTGAGGTCTATTGAGGCGGCTTCCTGATGATCCCGCATTCTGCTGACAAGGTATTTCTGTTATACTGTCTAGGAGGCCGACCCGGCAATTGAATTATGGGGAAAAAAATTACTACGAAGAAACGATCTATGGATCCGCAGAACAAACATACCATGGTCCCCTTGCCGAGTTTGACTGCGATTGATAGGATATTGCAGAAAACTATAGGTGTTGTTGTAACTGCCATAGAGAGTACAGAGAGACGCCTATCACTCCCCCCCAACATGCGCCTTGCTTCGCTACACCCTACCTCTAATGAACAACGAGTAGATTCAGCTGGATCTACATTTCTGGACTCTTATGTAGGGCTTCCAGGAGTTGAGGGAAGTCACAATATTCCATCCTTAAAAAATCCTTCTCCCGTAATGTCTCTTTCTGTAACAAGTGTAACTAGTGCGCCACATATACCAACTATACAGCACCAAGATACATTTGTAGAGACTTATGCTACAACAATTGATCCAGTGGCCACGGAGGACCTGGCCCTCTCCTCCTTGGCGTCACTGAACCAGAGTGGGAGCCTTACTGCTCTAGATAGGTCCCCACCCTTGCTAGCAAATGGGAACATCAGTCACTCAAATCACAGCGACATGACGCCATATAAAGAGACACCCTTAATGACCAAAACTCCACCGTCCAAAACGATCAACAGACGCACTGCTAATCGAGTAAGAACTGGCGGGGCTTCGAAGAGGAAAATAATAGAAGCGGTACAAAAAGGGAGGGAACCAAAACTATTCAAAACCCAAGATTCGGTAACCCTCAAACAAGGACTTCCTACAAAAAGGATACCTGTAAGGCCTGATGATAATCATGGGCGATCTACTCAATTCAATTCAATTCAGCTTTATTCGGAGCAAGTTAATGTCCATAAAAGCAATCACAGTCACATTCACAAATACAAAACATGAACACTTATAGCAGACATAATCACATTTCATATTTCATATACAGTATTAATCATTAAAAAACATAATACACCTTAAAATTACATATCTACATCTAAAAAACACATACTTTTCCTCAGGTTGATGCATTTGTTTAAAAAGGAAGCAGTATAAAAACAAATATCAGCAGATTGTAAGTTAAAAATCAATTTCATAGCCTGCTCAACCGTCCGTGTACCATATTTAACAAACATGGGCTTTAGCAGAATAACACGGAAGTTAGAGTACAGCTTACAAAATAATATAAAGTGCATTGTGCTCTGCTTGGAAAAACCGTCACATCTACAAGGGCCTATAGGGTATTTTCTCATTACAGGATGTGCCACCAGATGATGCACTATTCCAAATCTCAATCTGGTTAGTACAAATTTATGTGTTGGTCTGGTGACAAGAGTTAGATAGACGGGAAATCCATCCATGGACAGATATCTGTTGTAAAACATAACAGTGGACAAAGAACCTGCAATTACTATTCTTTTCCTCTCGACAAAGGCTAGAAAAACCCTTTTCAGCTCAGTCTTGGGGATTGATAAAACAGCATTTGGATCAGTTACGATATTCAGGTTGAAAATATCCGAAAAGCACATAATAATGTATTTAATCCAGGGTATTGCTTTTACTTTATCTAATCGCATACAGTCCTGGATTATAGACCTAGTGAAAGATTTTTCTTCATTCAACCAAATTGATCTCCACAACATCAAAGGTCTAAGTGACAAAAGATCGGATAAATAGTTAACATTTAGTTCATGATGACATAATGCATTAGAGGCCGAAGTGGGTAAACACAATACTTTTTTTAGGAAAGAATTCTGTTCCAGTTGCAACTCATGTACGCCACTGTAACCCCAAATTCCAGCCCCATATAATGCAATCGAAACACATCTAGCCTGATAAATTTTTACCATGTCTCTGGTCCTACGATCCCCAATTTTCTGTGCAAATCTAAAAATTCCATGTGCATTTCTAGCCATTTTATTGCGTATATTATTAAATTCATGTGTCCAATTTTTATCCTCAGCAAAGGTTATACCTAAATAACAGAATTTGTCCACCTGCTGCACTTTTAGCTTGTCTATAAAAAACCCTTTCGCTGCATGTTTAATTTTCTTTGGGCCACAGATCATTGTATAAGTTTTGCTTTTGTTGATAACTAATTTTTTATCTTCAATAAAAGATACAAAACTATCCATTAATCGTTGTAACCCTATCGGAGTTCTTGACAGCAATACAGCATCATCGGCGTATAATAACACCGGAACGGGGGTACCGTTAATCATTGGGGCATCCGCAGGTACTTTTTTTAAAATAGCATCAACATTATTTATAAATAAAATGAATAAAAGGGGTGCTAAAACACAACCCTGCCTTATACCGCGTTTAACGCTAAAGTTCCTGGTGCATTCACCCTTCCTGCCAAAACGTACACATGTTTTTAGTCTCTCGTACATTCTGGCAAGAAAATAAATTATGCCCTTTGGCGCCCCTAATTCTAACAGGGTCATCCACAAAATAGAGTGGTCGACCATGTCGAAGGCGCTACTTAAATCAGCAAAGCACATATAAATATGGCCAGATTTGGCTTCACTGTATTTCCCGATCAATAATTCTAAATTAATGCATTGATCGAGTGTACCCCTACCTTTCCTAAAGCCATATTGGCTATCTGTCAGAATATGGTCCTGTTCTACCCATTCTTCCAGTCTAACCAGCATAATCCTACTCATAACTTTTACTGAGGCATCCAATAATGAGACTGGTCGGTAATTTTTTGCATCGGACCTAGATCCCTTCTTGTATATAGGTACAATTATAGACTCCTCCCACGTTTGCGGGGGGCCTATACAGACCGCGGCATTAAAAACAACAGCCAACAACGGACCCCATACTTCTGGCGTCTCCTTATATACATCACTTGGTACCCCATCTGGGCCTTGGGCCTTTCCTCCCTTACTTGCCCTTATCCCTCTTTCCACTTCTTCCACAGTGATATCAAGTGGTATAATAGGCCAGCTTTCTGACCCAACATTACTATTTTTATT
Source organism: Triturus cristatus (assembly GCF_964204655.1). Classification (NCBI taxonomy): domain Eukaryota; kingdom Metazoa; phylum Chordata; class Amphibia; order Caudata; family Salamandridae; genus Triturus; species Triturus cristatus. The sequence continues at coordinate 623,789,317 of NC_140590.1, read as the reverse complement.
AGAGTCGAAAATACTAGAGAAATGGGTAATCCATCCTTCACAGGAAACATTTGCTGTTAACTCAGGCATATTTGTTTCCTTAAGGAACGGAGAATTAACTGTTGTCCAAAATAATACAGAATTCGAAAGTTCTGCCGCCTGGTTAAGAGATTCCCACGCTTGTAGCTGCAAAACCTTCTTCCTTTCTTTAATAGCCTTTTTGTATTCTAGCCTCAGAGTAGTTATTAGTTTTTTATCCCTAGGTCTTATTGCTAGGGCTTGCTTAAGGTCGGTCAGGGCAGCCGAACAAATTTTATCAAACCAAACAAAGCCAGACTTCTTACTGCCCCTACTACCGCTTGTGAACTTGTCGTTAATGGCATTGTTGATACCTTTAAAACTAGATAAGACCCGCTCATGATCTAATCTATTTTCTAAAATAAAGACAATGTCTGCTAAATTCTTCATGATAATAGACTTGGTTAATTCAGATGCTTTAGCACCTATCCACCTCAGCCTTACCCCATTAACCCTGTGTGCTTCAATGTTTTCAACCGTAGCCCCTACCTCTTCATCATTCTCCTCCCACAAAGTCATGGGCACAATAATACAATTATGATCGCTGGTATCCATTATTTCAATTTCAAGTGGGCCAAAACAATCGGCAATACTGGAGGATACCAACACATGGTCAATTACAGAATTGGCACGCCAATTCCTAAATGTGGGGATAGGTGAACCATTACTATCCCTGCAACAGTCCAAAATTTCCAGGTCAAGGCACCCCATTAATGCATTCACTTTTTCCCCATACATATCATGCCCAAAATGTGGGGTCTCCCATCCAGCATTATTTGTAACCCCACAAGCTTTAGTGGATAGTAATTCGCATAATGAGACATTGAAATCCCCACACCAAATGATATCAAATACTTCATGAGAAATCGAACTTAGGTCCTCAATAGCATTGGTCAAATCGGTGACAATTCTGCCCCTGGTACTATCAAAAATGTTATTATAATAATTGATCAGAAGGATATTACGACTTTTGCCTTCTTGGATCCAAATCATCTGTATTAGGTCACCTACCGGCACATATTTTATCACCGTCATCTGTCGGTGGACCGATACAAGGGTGAGTAAACCCCCCTTAGCTCTACCCGGTCCCTCTCCATATGCTGGCAGGTTATATGAAACGAACCCCTCATAATCAATATTATCTTTGCACCAGGTTTCCTGAAAGCATAGGATATCATACCTGTTAATAAAGGAGTTCCAACCCGGGTCCCTACTTTTAGATTTCAGACCAGCTACGTTCCAGCACACCAACCTGGAACATATACCTGCTCTGATCGTACTTCCACTAGGAGTACCTCGGGTATCTCCCTCCGTAATGCCAACCTCAGTAATTTTGCCCAAATCACCAGAATTCATACGACCATCTGGTATGGTCTCAGCCTCATCCTGTTCAGGCACCAATCTGGGGGTCAAAGTTGTTATACCAGAAATTACGGATATACAATCATCTCTATGATCCTCCAAATTCAGTTCCTCTTCCCTTCCCGCACGTATCTCCGTCTCCTTTATACGTCAATCATTAGAGTCCAGAGTACTAAGTGCAAGAAATCTGTTCTGAGTAGGGATATCAAAATGAGGTTTGCAAATAGGTGGATAAGTAGAATTTCTATTGTTAACCCTCCCTTTGTCGTTAAGGTGGTTATAAAAGTATCCCAGTGCTCGAGCACATACATTACCATCTAAGATTGGGAGAGATGCCGCTCTTAGGAGGACGGTAGAAACATGCTGCGGGTATCTGAAGTTAATAATTACACAGTCCCCTTTTAGTCTTTTCCTATCACTCCCAATCCAGTTGGCTCTTCTGGTTGTCAAAATATTGTCAGAAAAATTCAATGGGAAACCACATTGTCTATTTAACCACGACAAACATTTGTTTTTTAAGGAATCATGAGTTTCTTGGGGAACCTTGTTGTCTAACGGTGGCACATTTGTGAGAACCACCACATAGGGAGCACACTCAGGTGGGAGGTTAACAGCACCCTTCATTTTGCTTCCCTCCCAACTGTTTATATTATCTATAACAGGCAAATTACTGCCTGATGGATCGGTGCTTATTTGTGGTATTGCCAGAGTAGCACTATCGTTCCCTTTGTTCCCTGTGGCTTTCTTAGCAGGGTCTCCCTGTCCTTGAATCTTACTTTGGGTGTTAGTAGTGTCGGTTACCACCTCTATAACAGGAGTAGCAGCAGACATTTCTCCCAATTTGCCTAAGGCCTTGTTTAGCAAGCCGCCCAATCTGACAACTTCTTCCGTTAACTCCTCTATTTTTAAAACCAGTGGATCTATTATATCCTTGATCTTGGTACCAATAATCTCCTCAATTTTACTAACAATACTATCCTCTATTCCCACCTTATTAACTAAGCTCAAGGCAATATTCCCGATGTCTTTATCTGATTGGTCTGCAGATTTCTTTCCATTACATAATGTCCCCTTTTTAGACTGGAATTTCCTGCATGTTCTTACTGATCGTTTTTTTGGGGGAGGCGAACATTGTTCCACCCTGTCATGGCAGTCATCTATTATTAACTCCTTGGGGCTAATGTGTGCAGAATCAGGTTGCCCCAGCTCAATTAACTCAACCACCTCCGGGGTAGTAGAATCAAAGTGATTGTTTGCACCCTCCATGCCGGAGGTTGATAAACCTCCTAAAGGGCTCTCTCGGGGTGGGGTACTAGCTTTCCCCAATGACTGTCGTCTTTCAGAATTTATCTTACTAACCCTCTGAACCAAATAGTTATCCATTGTACGTGGCCCCGAAGAGGCTTTAGATCTAGACATATTGTGAACAGTCACACCCTCGTCACAAGCCTGCTGAATTGATAGAACGTTATGTCCGTTAATAATTACTTAGATAACAGTTTTAAAACACTGACAATTATTAGCAAATACTCAATATCACCCCCACTGCTTATTACAGATCTTGTGACCAGGACCAGCGTCTCTGGCCCAGTCCAGTCTCCTCAGGCCTCTGCCCGGCGCCGCCCGCGCGCGTCCCGCGACGCGGAGGGAGCCTCGCAGTTATAAGCGCCTCAGGGCGCGCAGGGAAGCGGAAGCGGAAGATACCGCTAGGGACTCTGGGGGCTGTAGTCCCTTTCGCGGCGTCCAGCGCGGTCTCAGCGCGGTCTCACAACCTCCGACCCCCGGGCAATGCAGAGTGCGCAGCGGAGCGTCCTTCCACCAGGTAGGTTTGTTGGCAATGTCCCCCGCTCCACCGAGGGAGCCTCGCAGTTATAAGCGCCTCAGGGCGCGCAGGGAAGCGGAAGCGGAAGATACCGCTAGGGACTCTGGGGGCTGTAGTCCCTTTCGCGGCGTCCAGCGCGGTCTCAGCGCGGTCTCACAACCTCCGACCCCCGGGCAATGCAGAGTGCGCAGCGGAGCGTCCTTCCACCAGGTAGGTTTGTTGGCAATGTCCCCCGCTCCACCGAGGGAGCCTCGCAGTTATAAGCGCCTCAGGGCGCGCAGGGAAGCGGAAGCGGAAGATACCGCTAGGGACTCTGGGGGCTGTAGTCCCTTTCGCGGCGTCCAGCGCGGTCTCAGCGCGGTCTCACAACCTCCGACCCCCGGGCAATGCAGAGTGCGCAGCGGAGCGTCCTTCCACCAGGTAGGTTTGTTGGCAATGTCTTTATTTGCACTATTGTTTTTTTAGAAGCCGAATTAAAAAAATAAGTCATAAATGTTTATGTATTGAATTGTATTCTATGTCTAGCGCTTACCGTATTTGACGAAGCGTGTGAAATAAATAGTAACAAAGAAGTCACAACTCATTTCAAAGAAAAAAGGAACTTTGTGAGAATGGTATTTTCTCATCCCTATAGAGGCCGATTCCGACCCCCTTTTACTCTTCCTTAATAGAGAGGACTACTCAAATCACTACAGGCAGCCTTACTGAAACCATGACTCCTGCTTCTACCGAAGGTGTCTACGGGTCACTGGCACATATAGAGCACATTGTTAGGTCAATGATTTTGCCAGTCCTTGAAAGGATTAAATTGGTATATGAAAAGTTGGAGAAATTGGAACAGTTAACTCTGGATAATTTTATTTCCCTAAAAAACCTGATAAAGGTAGAAGTTAGAGGGAGATCAGAGAATTTATCACCATCTAATGTTGATTCTGCAAACACCACAAGTGCTGCAAGTGCTGTAAGTGCGGTATCTATAGTACAACCAACAAAGGTACCAAACTGTAAAGGTCTGAATTGTAATAAACAAAAACTAGAAAAACGTGCTCAAAGCCCAACATCTAGTGCAGGGAAGATTACGAAGGAAAGAGCTGCCATACTACAAAGCACAGAAAAAATAACACATAAGCATGAAGGAAGTATAAAAACTCCTTTGGTAACAATTGACCTACCACCAGAGTCACTACCCTATACAATTGCACTTACTGGCGTCCCAGAACTGAAGAATGGGAAATCAGAATCCTACCAAGAGTTAAAGAACAAAGTGCTATTCTGGTTGAACACAAACAGGCCGATTCCTAGACATTTAAATGGAGAAATATTGTTTGTTAGAAGGGTTGGCTGGATAGGTAGAAAGCTAAAAGACATACAAGGAGACACGATTATAGTTAATTTCAGGGATAGGAATGTAGTGGCACTAGTCAGTAATGACGAATACTATAATGACAAGGGCCCCATCAGAATTAAAAATCTTAATTACTTTTATAGTGAGAAGGCTATCCGTACACATAAACGCCGGGCAAACACGGCATATGAAGTTATGCCGCGGGGGCCTGACACCTATTTTCAGATACCTATAAATAATCGTTTTTCAGAGTTATATGGGTTAGACGAGACAAACTGACTGGAAGAAAGTCATGGTAAAGAGAATGACACAATTGTCGAACCCATTGAGGTAACTATGGATGGGTGTACTATTAGGGACATAGCCAAACAGGATAACAACCCAATCCTGCAAGAAGAAGTGAGGAATAATAATTCATCAATAACAAGAACTGATGAAGTTATAAATTTAGACTTGAGCCAATTTGATAGTACTAAGGAAGTTGTGGTCAAACTAATTTCTTGGAATATTGCTGGTATAAAGAAAAACATGTCCGATCCTGCATGGCATAATTATATTAGCGATGCGGATCTCATCTTATTCCAAGAAACATGGGGAGTAGAATTTTTTTTTAAAGTAGGCTATAGGTCTTTTCATATAGCAGCATCACATTTAAACAAAGGTAGACCATCTGGTGGTTTGATAATCTGGGCAAAACTTACGCTGGGCATTGACTTTACACAAATGGATTCTAATAGCCCTGATATTTTGGCTATAAAATTTCATGATACTAAAGGACGGGCAATCTGTATTATCAATATCTACAACAGACCCCATTCGTCAAATAAAGAATCCGAGACAATAGCCCAACTAGATGGTTTTATTCGTAGCCTAGATCACAAAACTATGTTGATTATAGGGGGAGATTTTAATAGGAGTTTTGAACCCATTACGGGGTTAGATGATATCTATGGAGAAGAAGATAAGGCCTATAACATCCCTAGCATTGACGTAAATTACATAACACCTTGTACAAATGGTTCATTGCAGGTGCTAAGAATGATTATGGAATATGGCCTACGCTCTTGTAATGGTCGACTCCCTTCTGATTGCCCAAGCAAACCGACCTTTGGAAGAGGTTGTTCCACTAGCCATCTTGATTACATATTGGTCTCTTTAAATCTATGGCCAATGCTCATAGATCTGAATGTGGACAACCGTATTGAAAGTGACCATTTTCCTCTTTCTTTGACTATCACTGGCTCATTGTTCATGTTCCCTAAGGTATTGATACCTAGTGATTACAACTCCATTCATGACCCCTTAGAGTCCAACAATTGCAGGTCTATAAAATGGCCTGCTGTAATGGGTAATGTTGGTACTATTAGGGAAATCTATGAACTCTATGTAAAACTTATGTCGCCTTTAGTCAATACCAATATTGAGGAACATTCGGTAACATTAGTACATAGGAACTTGATGCAGCAACTTAGAAAAATCCTTTCAAAAGAGGACAACAAAGGTCAACTCTGTCGGAATAACCGGCCAAAGGAGGAACCTTGGTATAATAAAGCCTGCCGGCAGGCTAAATTGGAATTAATAAAGGCTATAAAAGGTAAGCAAATAAATATCCTGAGAGAAAAGAGAACATTTTATAAAAATACTATTTTATTAGCAAAAAGACTATGGGATGAACAAGTTTGGGCAGATTTACTCCTAGCTTGTAAACTAAAAGACCAAACGCTGTTCTGGAATCTTATAGCGAAGGGCACCAAAGAAGGTGTGCAATCCAGGGACAGGTTTTTAGAAGAAAAAGTCTGGGTTAAACATTTCTCCACATTGTATTCATGTGAAGGGGAGGAGGAAGGAAAATCAAATGAATACCTAGGGCAAAACACTTGTGACACAACGTTAACATTCAGCCTGGCAGATACCACACTAGCCATTAACACAGTCAAACAAGGTAAAGCCCCAGGACCAGACAAAATCCCTGGGGATCTCTGGAAACATGAGAACAACTTGTGGGCCCCTTATATTAATCTACTTAGCAATGATATTGCAGGAGGTGCCCCAATCCCAGAAACCTGGCAGGGTGCAGAAATTGTGACCATTTTTAAGAAGGGGGATAGATCCAACCCATCACATTATAGACCTATCAGTTTGATAGATGTCCTGCAAAAGATCTATGCGCGTCAACTTCTTAATAAATTGAACATGTGGATTGAGGATAACTCTATTTTTACCAAATACCAGGCAGGTTTTAGAGCCAGAATTAGTACAATAGACCAGGTATTTAGATTTTCATGTTTAATATGGAAATATATTAATATAAGGAAATCCCATCTATACGTAGCCTTCGTGGACCTTAAAGCGGCCTTTGATTTGGTTCCCAGGGGGCAGCTATGGAAAAGGTTGAGGGATATGGGCGCCCCTGGGGACATTTGCCATCAATTGATCAGGCTACACGAGGGTAATTATGCAAGAGTGAGGTGGGGCCCTAATGGAGAGCTATCGGAGAGAATAAATATAAAGAGAGGTGTCCGACAAGGCTGCGTTCTGGCACCAACCCTTTTCTCTCTTTATGTAAATGACATCCCTGACACCCTCTTGGGCTGCGAGCATGACTCTCCCAAGTTGTGTGGTCAAGCCGTTCCGGCCTTATTATTTGCGGATGATACGATTTTAATCTCCCAGACGCCTAAAGGACTACAAAATCTCCTGAACAAATTTCTGGCCTACTGCCTGGATAAAAACCTTGAAATTAATGCTTCCAAAATGAAGGTTATGACGATTAGCCCCCATAGAGGGTTTAATAAAGTCTTTGATGTAAATAATGAAAAGATTGAACAAGTGAATAACTTTAAATATTTGGGTATTACCCTCGATACTAAAATGAATTGGAAACCGCAAATAGAAAAATCGAGGCTAACATTAATACAAAACCAAGCCCCTATAATTAGGAAGTTTAAAAGTAGCCCTACTACAGCAATATCACCTGCTATTGAACTCTTTAAATATAAAGTTCAATCAGCTACCCTATATGGGGCAGAATTATGGGGCTACGTAGTACGAGATTCCTTTTCAGCCCAAGAAAACAGTTTTTTTAGGCAACTTCTAGCGGTCCTGGGCTGCACCCCTCTTGTCCCGTTATTTTGGGATCTGAATATACGTCGTTTGGACGATCATGCTCATTTACGCCCATTACTGTACTGGGTGCGCCTGTGGTCCACCGATGAGCTTGCAGACTACAGAGATGCATTGAAGGAAATAATTCAAATAAAGAATGCTACTCGGCTGGTTTGGTTAGCGTATATCGAAAACTGGTTTACAAAGTTGGGCTTACGCAATTTTTGGACAGAACCTGATTCTCTTACTAATTCTTCCAAAAAATTGCTGAAGGACACATATTGGGACTATATTTATAATTCTGTACTACATAACCCCAAACTTGGATCATTGACCCTTAAATTTTTAAATTTTAAATGTGGAAGCAAATTTGAATATTTTATGGATGAAATTGAACCCCCTTTGGCTAAATCACTGTATTTAAGGTATCGCTATGGCATTTTGCAACTTAATTTTAGAACATCGAAGTGGGCGCCCAACAACAACAATAATAAATCTGATCTGTGCAAATTGTGCGATATGGACACTAAGGAGGATGAGACCCATGTCCTATTTATATGCCCTGCATATATGAGGGCAAGGATAAAATGGATTAAACCCATCTGTTTAAATCTGGGTCTTCGGCGTGTCCAGGATGGGGAAAGATTATTTAAGGGCGACACATCACAGAGTATAGTATTCAGCCTGAGTCGTTTTTTACTTAATGTTGCGATAATTAGGAAAAGAAATGGTCAAAAAATGTAATGGTACTGTCATTTATCCCTGGTTCTTACATTTTTTTTACTGTTATTTTAAATGGTTGATAAACCAATATTGTGCTTAAACTAATATTTAAAACCTTTTATATTGTATTTATGTATGGATTATTTGTACCCATTAGAAATGCTGCATTTTGTCATAATGATTGTTTTTCATATTGTATGGAACTCTTTTATGGTTATTGTAACCGAAATAAAGAATTAAAGAAAGAATGGGAAGGTATTCCTTATTTGCGAATCTCAATTTGCGATTCACAAATAAGGAATATGTAGGATTCGCAAAATTTTTAGAAAATCCTACATACATTGCATTTTGCGATTCTCTAATTGCGATTCTCTAAAAATCGCAATTTGCGAATCGCAAAACTCTTTTCTGATACATATGCCCCTATGTAATCTTGAAGGGAGGCAAAATATTGACAAGTAAGATAAAACCAAAGGCAAGCAATATTCCCATCCGTCCCAAAAACAAAAGTATAGAAGGGTGGACCAGACCCCAAGACAAACACCCGAGGCCAAAACAGACAACAAGGGTGAAACCAACACGAAAGATACACATGTACCACAAAGTAAAGAACACAGAGGGTACACACAGTGAGGCACAGGGCGACTTACACAAGAACAACGCCTGAAGCACAGGACGACTTACACAGAACAACATGTGAGGCCAGGGCGACTTACACACAAGACATGACGTGCAGCATAACGCGACTTACAAACACATTAAGACCCAAAGAGCGGACCAAACGTGCAGCGCAAGACGACATACATACAAAGTGAAAATGGAGCTAACACCCATAAACACACACCCTGTGTAGGGATGTATTTTTGTACATGTAACTGGGGCTAACACCCACAACCCAATCCTGTGTAAGGGTTACCATCACAAACACGTGTATACGGGAACTGACCCAAGACCAACCCCCATGTAGATGTCACTAACTGTAAAATTTAAAAATGGGACTATTACCCAAATCCATCCCTCATGCAAGGGATAAAACTGTGACTACCACCCACAAAGAAATATGGACCACCCATCTGTAGGGAAACTTAAACGGTGGCATCACGAAACACAAAACTTTATTCCAAAAGCCATGCAACAACTCTAAATGTAGTACATCTTTATGCTATAACACACAACGGTGAGCGACCTCTCACCGGAGTGGAACTAGGCAAGAAACACCCTTGCGTAAAGGAAACAAATCTTAAACAAGCCTATAACCTAGTGAAATTGAAAGGTAGTGACCAAACTCCACAAAAGACTGAACCTTATTGGTAGCACTGACAAGTTAAATGACCCAATGCTCAATACAAAGAAATAAGTACCACGCTAAATGACCCTGTGCCACTTTGCTGCCTGTTGACACGAAAACTGAGAAATAACTAGACAGCATGAATGGGCACAGACTAACCATAGTGACAACAACAAGTATTACGTGAGCATAACATTGCAAACTAGATGCAAACCCCCATAAATAAACATTTCTAGCAGACAGCATAGTAACGTTAAAAATTGCAAGCATTCAAAAAATAACCTGTATGCAAACACTGTTTGACACTGTTGAAGCTAACTCTAGATAACAGTAGTGGTGAGCACTAGTTCTGTCTTCTGTGTTGTTTTATCCTTTACAATGATGATTTACACCCTGATATTAGGGGACATTTTAATACCACCTGTGCATAAATAAATAAAATGTAATAGCTTCACCAAGAGCACGGTGTGGAGCACGTCAGTGTGACCTAGTCATGTACAGAATAGACATACATAGGTATCTATGCTGTCGTTTGAACAGATTTATGAGATACATGAAGAGTTTTTAATGTTTACAGATATATTTTTTCTCATCTTGCCTCTAGGTTATTTAACCTGAATGCATGGTAGGTGTCAAGACTCACTGTATGCTTGCAGGAACGTCAGGGGCATGAAGAACTATCCACTACTTCCCTGAACCACCCATCGCACCCAACAACAGTCAAAGTGCCAGAGGTAGTCCGGAGAGGAAGGGAAACCCAACAAGGAACAGAGGGAAATCCACTGCTGAGATTCCGTTATGGTTCAGGATTCATCTGAATGAAGGACTTGGTTAGAGAAAAACAATAGGAGATAAAATAAATATAACAATGTACAGAGATATCCTATAAGCTATGTATCGTTTGTAGTTTCCTGGTAAGTATCCTTTTACCTGTGCATCAAACGTAGAAAGGTATATGTCTAACTTTCCCTTCCTCTGAGCTCTGGTTGAATGCTTCTGTAAGACTCTGGAATATAACAAAAACAAGGACACACTAGAAGTCTCTAAAGGTATGTGAGGCAGAAAGACAGAAAGAATATCTGTAGTTCTAAAACCCAGGCTCTGTAGTCTATGCAGTCTCAGGCGTCCCTCTCTTTTAGGTATAAAGAAAAGAGACAAGGAAGCCGGAGACCTGGAAGGACGAATAAAACCTATTCTTAACATTTTATTGAGATAGTCTCATAAATATACATTTTCCTTTTCCGTTAAAGTATATACCCCACTGCAGGGTATGCGGGCTCCAGGTAAGAGATCTATTCTACAATCGAAAGATCTAGGAGGTTGGAGACTCGTAGCCTTTTCGCTATCAAATAATTTGTTTAAATCTTGATAAACCAAAGGTAGTTCTGGTTCCTTACTGTGACTAAGGGCATTAGCCGACCGGGTACCGGTTAACTCAGGAAGAAGGTGTGTACTACAGAAGTCTGGGTTGAAGGCCAATGTCAGAGCTTTCCAATTGATAATCGGGCAGTGCTGACGTAACCAGGGCAACCCTAGAATGACCGGAAACTGGGGGGAGCGTATGAGATAAAAAACAATGAGTTTGCTGTGTTCTTCTTAAATGACTAATGTTAACTATATGGTGGCATGGGTAACGGGACCCAATTTTAGCTTACTTTATGGTAGTTACTTCTTCCCAGGATTCTTTAGATACTTTCGGAATGTTCTTTTCCTGAGCCCATCGTGTGTCCATAAAGTTGCCTGAAGCACCGGAATCTATCATTATCTGTACCTCAGTAACCTTTTGTCCCCAAATAAGACGCGAGGAAAGAAAGAAATGACTTGTCATAGAAGGTATTAGCGAGACAATCATACCTGACGTACCCAAAGTCTTTGTCTCGCAAGACCTCGGGCCTTCTAGTTTTCCGCCTGTCTCATCTGTTTTGGTTTTGCAGGGCATTCCCTAAGAAAGTGCCCCTGCTTACCGCAGTACAAAAATAATTTCTTTTCTAGTCTTCGTCTTCTTTCTTCCTCGCTAATAGGTCCTCTCAAACTCCCTATTTGCATAGGTTCTGGTTCTTCTAAACCTTTTTCGGGTTCTCCCTTCTTTTCTCGGTAGGAGATAATTCGCCCTTCAGGCCTACTTCTTTCCCTCTTTCTTTCTGACAACCTTTGATCTAATCTAACGACAAGATCTATGAGAGCAGAGCAGGACTCAGGTGGGTCTACCACCTGAGCTAGCATGTCCTTCAACTCGTCTCTCAAGCCACGGTAAAATAACGTGCTACGTTTCTCCTCTGGCCAACCCGCCTCCGCCACTAACCTATTAAAGGTTGTAATATATGTGGCTAAGTCCTTGCTTCCCTGTCTTAAATTCAGAAGATCAGTGTCAACAGAACGCACAAACAAATGTTTATCAAACAATTTCCTAAATTCAGTCTTAAAAGCAGAGTAATTCTGCAATAGTGGATCATTTCTTTCAATTAAAGGGATGGCCCAGTTTGCAGCAGACCCTCCTAAATAAGATATAACAAAAGCCACTTTTGCTTGATCTGATGGGAAACAGGAACTCTTACATATAAAATGTAATTGGCACGGACTAATAAAAGTTGCAAACTTGGCTGGATCCCCAAGAAACCTTTCAGGAGGGGCCAATAAAATGGACTGTGGAGTGGTGACCTGAATTACTGGAAGACCTGCACCTGACATCTGGGTAGGAGTAAAAAGTGTTCCCCCTAAATGACTCATTGTCGGTCCTGGTCTCATTCCTTGCTGTATCGTATCTACTCTTGTTGACAGGGCTTGTGTTTCCTTCTGCAAATTACCTATCATGTGTGCTAAGTCAGTAAGGGTCACCTGGTTCAAGTCCATGACATTCGGGCAAGGCAATAACTTTCTTTTATGGCTTCGCGCTCTGTCAAGACTCACTGTATGCTTGCAGGAATGTCAGGGGCATGAAGAACTATCCACTACTTCCCTGAACCACCCATCTCACCCAACAACAGTCAAAGTGCCAGAGGTAGTCCGGGGAGGAAGGGAAACACAATAAGGAACAGAGGGAAATCCACTGCTGAGATTCCGTTATGGTTCAGGATTCATCTGAATGAAGGACTTGGCTAGAGAAAAACAATAGGCGATAAAATAAATATAACAATGTACAGAGATATCCTATAAGCTATGTATCATTTGTAGTTTCCTGGTAAGTATCCTTTTACCTGTGCATCAAACGTAGAAAGGTCTATGTCTAACTTTCCCTTCCTCTGAGTCTCTAATGGTATGTGAGGCAGAAAGACAGAAAGAATATCTGTAGTTCTAAAACCCACCTTAACAAGTGACTGACTGGTGTTGTCAAGCCTTATAAAGTAAATAGGACCTTAACTTCAGGTTTCTTCTTTCCTCTTGTCTTACAGATTAAGTAGCAGAAATAAACAAAAGAAAAGGACGGAATCTCGCAGCGTCAGAACAACTCAGGTAAGTACAATGTGTATGAGTAGGGAATAATAAACAAAGGGCAGCGCAGGAGCGCTGTTACCGTAATGGCTCTTGTCTTTTTTCTCTTGTTGCTGTCCCACTGCAGGCTGTAAAAACAACCAACACCGTCTCTCGAGGAAGATCGATGTCAGGAGCCAGGCGAACACTCCGGGATAAGAGGGTGCCGTCACGATGAGGGAAACGGCAGTGAGAAGACCCCAGGACTAAAGAAACTCGCCGCTGACCAAACGCTGCTCCAGGGGGAACGAAGATCGAAACCACGAGGAATGCCAGCAACCCGACGCCAAACAGAGTTCCAAACTCCGCGAGGGAAGCGACGCCTCAGGAACCACAGGAACCGCATGTAATAGGACAACGAAGACCAAGAGGAGCGCGAAGCGCCTGCAACTGCAGGAGGTCGGGTTTTAACACACGCCCGACCTCCAACGCGCACAAAGGTGGCCGCCATTTTGGTAGTTCCATGATACAGAGCTTGATCGGGCTGGTAGTCCTGACAGTAGGTAGTTTTTCCCTTACCACATTGTGTAGATAACGTCTTCCTGGTCCTGAAGAAGTGCCCTGATCCTCCTTACACCTAGGGCACAAAAGAGTAGGGCATACCCAGCTGGATACATAGCCTCTAGTTTTCGCCACTATCCTATTTTTAATCAGGCAGTTTACCTTCTTGAATAAAATACTTCTAGGACTAACTGACCTGTTTTAATTCACTTCCTCCACATCTACACACACTAGGCCCCTTACCCCCACTGCACCAAACGGCAGGAACAAAAGATCCCTGCTAATGAGCCCCGTACTGGGTGCCCATCGGGTATTGCAGCGCCGACCTGACGAGGGGCAGGCTCATATGATGGAGCATGACACCTAGCTCGCTAGGTGTTTTAGAGCCCTAGTTCCGAAGGTAGGATTTCCCCCACCCATATCCTCAAAACCGTGGGACAATGCTGTTCCCCTTTTTGATCCCACAAATTATATCTCGCCTATTCTGTTCACTTTGACTTAGAGGAACTTCATACCCATTTTTCTTGGTGTATCATCTTTGTAACTTCTGGCCTCAGTGTAGGGAAAGTAACTGATGACCAGCTGTTTGATGAATGCCCAGGTGCTTCAGAAATTATTTTCTCAGACTTGATAGAGGTTAGGGTAGGGCTACAAAATAGGGGCCCGGAACCAATGGCAGTACTGAGAACCTACCAGGAGCAGGCCTGTAGGCAAAAGGGTTGTATGACGTGGGTCTCACCAATACCACTAAAAAATGAAAATAACATAGAAAGAAGGGACCACCTACCCAAAGTGTGCCAATACCCACTCTCTGAGGAAGCCAACGAGGGTATAGCGCCCACAATCCAGGCTCTAATCGATCAAGGGGTCCACTATGTGGGAGTATCCCTCTGTAGTACTCCAATTTTCCGAGTCAAAAAAGTAAAGGGGGAAAGTGGCACATAGTACAAGACCTACACCTATGCCTCAATTACATCATGGTCCCAGAATTTCCCATAGTACCAGACCCCTCCATCATCTTAACCAATATACCGGCGGATGCTAAACACTTTTCTGTAATTGATATAAAAAAATAATTATTTAGCATCCTGCTTCACCCCAACAGTCGGTACCTGATCGCATTTACCTTCTGAGGGGTTCTGCTGCTATTCAGGAGATTACCACAAGGGTACTGTGAGTCCAGAAGTATTTTTAATAGAATTCTGAGAAGGGATCTCACTAACTTCTGGTCGAATAGCACCCTCATACAATATGCGGACGGCATCCTGAATTGTAGCCCCTCTCAGGAAATATGGTGTCAGGACACGATAGCTCTCTTTATTGCACTAGCCGAGCAGGGGTACAGGTACAAGGTGGAGAAGGGCACGGTGCAGTATGTACAGCAAGAAGTTAGCTAGCAAGGTCAACTGATTTCAGGGGCCAGTCGACGGGTCACCCCAGAATGTGCAAACTCCATTAGAGCCATGCCACTACCTCAAACCAAAAGCAGCAAAAATTCTTGGGCCTTTGCAAGTACGTTCGACAGTGGGTTTTTGATTAATTGAAGCGGTCACCCAAAGCAAGGGGAAGACAGTAACAATTTACTCGGCCTCCACCTATGTCACCACCACAGTGTAGTAGAGCATAGGAAGGTGGAAAAGGCAAGGCTACCTGAAATCAGGAATTGCATTTTCAACTGTGCCATAACAGTAATAGAAACCTACTTACATTTGTCTGCTTGGACCATGTACCACAAGACATACGTGGGGGAGATAGAGAATTAAAACTCCATTGACTGGAGTCTAGGTACATCATAGACATGCAGACAAAATTACCGACAGGACTGAACAGCAATGAGGAATTGGGGATCCACCTGTAGATTTGAATTAATGTAGAACATGAACCCCCATACTAACAAGTCTAATAGGGAACCAGAAGGAAGCATCAGAACACAGGGGGTACTTAAGCCCATACAGGGCGTGATAGAAGGAGAAGCGTCATGAGACAATAGGCACGTAGGCCCATACAGGGCTTAATATTAGCAGCACGAAAAAGTTATCCAGTATAGCCCATATAGGGCGTGATAGATTAAATCCATTCAGTAACTCCCATAAAATGATATTGAGAGGTACCACCTATATAGAGGATTATAAAGTGGTGGACTGCTCAAGAAAAGCTGGGCCTGTTAGCAGAACATATGTATAAAATGTAGATGGAATTGTAACATGGCCACAAAAGTACGAATGAATTCCACCATGATTTTCAACTTGTACTCAATACAGGCAATATATCAAGATATATGCGTATGATCTCATGAGTAAAGAATGAATTGTTATAACTTATTGCTGCTAAAATTGTGGAACTATGATGAATTGCATAAAGAGAAATGTAATGTGTAACATAATGGGTATGGATGCTTAAATATGGCGCTCAAATAGAGTTCTTCCTGATGCGGTATGCAAATCCATGTTTATGTCTATAATGCTGACGTAATTGAAACTGATGTAAAAACAGAAAGTGGAATGGCGTTTGCTGACATTGACAAAGGTGCATTGCCGAAACGTGTCTGAACGTACTTCCGATCCAATAAAGATGTGGTTATTGCACCCCTCGTGAGTGCTGGTCTTTTCTTTAGGGCCTTGGAGATATATATATATATTTGTCCACACAGGCAGTTAGGTTCTTAACCTCCAGGTACGAGTGCACGCACGGGAAAGTATATGGCAAAGTGCTTTACTGTGCAAGCCTCAAAAGCACTGACACGCATTTCAGCACGACGCCTTTTTCAATGTCAGTTTGAATCTTTGTACAAAAACAATTTAAAGCAAAAGAAGTGCATAACATGAATTCATCAAAACTAAAGAAGGCCGTAATGTGTTTCTATTTTACAATTATAATGGCAGCCATCTTAGAACATGCAGGAAACTTAATACATAGGTTTGTAAAGCATAGAGGGGACAACTTGGGTAGCAATTAGAAACGGGATACTTAAAACGGATCATGCTAACTCATATTTCCAACAATACTTATAGATATCCCACCAATTCATTAGAAAATTCAAATCTGTACATTCAAAATGTCCCACATTGTCCAGTAATCACGCCCTGAATGGGCAATCTACCTCGACATAGTCCTATAATACCACCCTAACTGGACGGCCAGTAGTACAGTCAACCACGAAGCAGATATACACATAGAAGAATTTATAAGTGCAGGGCGACCCATAAGGTTGGCCTACAGGGAGCACTGTCTGAGAGTGGACATAAGGAAAGAGCATAAGAACATGTCTCCAGGGAGCTAATAGGGGGCAAGGTAGCATGCTATGTGATTGGCCCCTCCCTGATATGCGTGAAATTATTTTAAGTGGACCCAAAGTTCTTTCTCATTATTCTGGGCCTTAGGGACCTTAGTTTGTAGGTCGATGATGTACTTTGACTCTAGTACATGTAATCTGCTGACCCTGTCCCTCCTCATTTGTCTTTCAGGACCTGGTCTATACAGAAGAATCTGAGGAGATCACAGTTCCTGTTGTGGGCAATTTCAAAGTGACGTGCCACCGGATAACTGTGATCCTTCTTTGAAATAGCCCGGATATGTTCTAAATTCTCTTTTTTGTCAGATGGATGGTACTGCCAATATAGCGCTTAAAGCAGGGGCACTATAGACAGTATACTGTGAACTCTGAATTGCAGTTCAGTAGTTTAATAATTCTCTTGAATTTGATAGAACCTTGTTCTGCAATACTGTACTTGTTAAGTTTACTGCTGGCTTACAAGCTTTACACTTCATGCACGGGAGGAAGCCAGTAATGCTGTAAATTGTTTGGGGAGTGGGTCAGAGATGACTGTGTACTAGGTGGTCCCCGATCGGCATACTGATTCTGTACGTTATCAACGGTTGTGCAGTAACAGCACTTCGTAGTATGTTGTCAGTTAGAAGGATAATGCCAGTTTTTCTGGGACATCCCGCTATAATCAGTGATCATCCTCACAGGTTCTCCAATGCATACATGCCAACATTTCAGAAGAGCAAAGTGGGAGATTTAAAAAAGAAAATCTGGAGAATGGGGCCTTCAATCGGGTTACCAGGGGTGGCTGGTGACATTTGAAAGTGGTGGGGCGTAAAATGATCGGTATACTTCACCGTTGCAAGCGAGCGTAGCGAGCGAGCCCGAACCCTTATAAGGAGGGTTCGGGGGGGTTCTCCCCCCGAGAAAATTTTGAAAAAAGAGAAGAGAAATGGTGCATTTTCAAGCAAATTTGAGAAAGCAGGAAGGTTAATAAAGCAATTGTGAAAGTGCAGTTATAACATTAATAAAGAGATGTCATAGAACAATAAATAAATACCTATAAAGGACTGTATTACAGTACAACGTTACTTAGCATAAAACATAACAATCCTAAAATCTGAAATTTGGCTAATTTCAGTTTTATATTCACACTTTTAGTTAACTTCAAATAATGGTCAGTCCCATTTCAACAATAATGGCCTCTTCTGTTTTTAGTTCATTGCCTTTTCACATTCTCCCCATGTCTGCATGACGTCTTGTCTTTATGCTGCTGAGTCCTGCATGGCAAAGCAGTGTGCTGCTTTGAATTTTTCCAACCTGAAGTCCTCTGCTTCCGGACTACATACCCTTTTCATTTTCCACCATCTAAACATCCCTCTGCAACAGCATGTTTGTCCCGTAATTTATCATATAACTTCAAACTCTTATTACAAAAAATCTAATTTTCAAAGATGTACGTAGCTCGTGTTATGCCTCGTGGCTCATCTAGCCACAAGGCAATGCAGCACAGTCATCACCTGCTTGCATAGTGGCCATGTGAACTCAAGTGGTCATGATGGACTATGTCATTAGGAGATGGCGGTGCAAATTCAATACTAACGTTCTGAGTGAGGTAAAACAAAGGTAAGGTAAGCTGCAGTGTGTCTTACCACTAATTTCTTATGTGGCCATTTATAAAGAGGATGTGAGGAGCAGAGAACACACTTCGAGGCACTTTAGATGTTCCACGGTGTTTATGCTGGTATTCAGTGGGAAATTTAAAGAAGAATCAATGACAGTGGGCGCAGCTCGATATTCTTCAATGCTATCACCAGCTGCAAATAGTTTAATTGAAGCCAAGATGGAGCACTTCTAAAAAGCATGTTTTCGGGCTCTCCCCTTAAGTGTGGGTTCAATGCATTCCACAATCTAGAGCCCAGGTCTCCATGTTTAATCCGATTGAACGCTCATTGGGTAACAAAGTGTGCTGATGCAGAAAGCAGGATTCTGTATGGTATTAGACTTTGAAGGCATGTGTATCTTAACCATCTACCTGAATAGGACTTGTTGATGGAGCTTATGTCCACTGAGAACCAATGTAGTGTTTTTCAAGCTGGCGTGTGTGCTCATGCACCTTTAGGTGCGGGCACAGTCTGACAGCTCAGCTCAGCGGAGAGGACTTTGCAACCCGTCAAAGAGCTTAGTTGTGAGCCTGGTGCACTTGATGGTGTAGTAAGGAAAACGTGCATTTGCGTTTCAAATGTCCGATCCTGCAACACCACACTTACAAAGCCCACACATCATGTGTGGGCTTTGTAAGTGTGCTGCTGCAGGATCGGACATTTGAAACGCAAATGCATGCACGTTTTCGTACATGCCAACATTTCAGAAGAGCAAAGTGGGAGATGTAAAAAAAAAAAATCGGGAGAATGGGGCCTTGAATCGGGTTACTGTCATGTGTGAAACGCAAATGCACGTTTTTGTCATACCTTTCAGAAGCATGGAGCGCAATGGAAGGCAGCGAGAGGGCGATGCAAGTGGTGTGCACTGGTCTGGCAGGTTGCTGGCAGTGCATACACCCCCCTCCCCCCCCCCCCCCGTGTGGCAGCCGGGGCTGAAACAGGTTCCCGGGTACACACACAGCCGCCCCCGAGTACTTCAGGTCTTTAAAAGACCATTCGCTTGTTAATGAGGTTGTGTTGGTTTTTCACCCCTTCTGGAGCCCCTGCATCGCCACTCTGACTATTGCTGGAAGAATTTGCATGTTACACAATACCAAGCCCTGTCAGCTGAAACCCCCGAGGAATCGGGTTTTTGCTTGCAGGAGTCGGGAGGCGGGAGACTAGCCTTGAAATCGGTAGTCTCCCGCCTGAATCGGGAGGGTTGGCATGCAATAACTTTCTTTTATGGCTTCGCGCTCTGTCAAGACTCACTGTATGCTTGCAGGAATGTCAGGGGCATGAAGAACTATCCACTACTTCCCTGGGTAGAACATGAACCCCCATACTAACAAGTCTAATAGGGAACCAGAAGGAAGCATCAGAACACAGGGGGTACTTAAGCCCATACAGGGCGTGATAGAAGGAGAAGCGTCATGAGACAATAGGCACGTAGGCCCATACAGGGCTTAATATTAGCAGCACGAAAAAGTTATCCAGTATAGCCCATATAGGGCGTGATAGATTAAATCCATTCAGTAACTCCCATAAAATGATATTGAGAGGTACCACCTATATAGAGGATTATAAAGTGGTGGACTGCTCAAGAAAAGCTGGGCCTGTTAGCAGAACATATGTATAAAATGTAGATGGAATTGTAACATGGCCACAAAAGTACGAATGAATTCCACCATGATTTTCAACTTGTACTCAATACAGGCAATATATCAAGATATATGCGTATGATCTCATGAGTAAAGAATGAATTGTTATAACTTATTGCTGCTAAAATTGTGGAACTATGATGAATTGCATAAAGAGAAATGTAATGTGTAACATAATGGGTATGGATGCTTAAATATGGCGCTCAAATAGAGTTCTTCCTGATGCGGTATGCAAATCCATGTTTATGTCTATAATGCTGACGTAATTGAAACTGATGTAAAAACAGAAAGTGGAATGGCGTTTGCTGACATTGACAAAGGTGCATTGCCGAAACGTGTCTGAACGTACTTCCGATCCAATAAAGATGTGGTTATTGCACCCCTCGTGAGTGCTGGTCTTTTCTTTAGGGCCTTGGAGATATATATATATATTTGTCCACACAGGCAGTTAGGTTCTTAACCTCCAGGTACGAGTGCACGCACGGGAAAGTATATGGCAAAGTGCTTTACTGTGCAAGCCTCAAAAGCACTGACACGCATTTCAGCACGACGCCTTTTTCAATGTCAGTTTGAATCTTTGTACAAAAACAATTTAAAGCAAAAGAAGTGCATAACATGAATTCATCAAAACTAAAGAAGGCCGTAATGTGTTTCTATTTTACAATTATAATGGCAGCCATCTTAGAACATGCAGGAAACTTAATACATAGGTTTGTAAAGCATAGAGGGGACAACTTGGGTAGCAATTAGAAACGGGATACTTAAAACGGATCATGCTAACTCATATTTCCAACAATACTTATAGATATCCCACCAATTCATTAGAAAATTCAAATCTGTACATTCAAAATGTCCCACATTGTCCAGTAATCACGCCCTGAATGGGCAATCTACCTCGACATAGTCCTATAATACCACCCTAACTGGACGGCCAGTAGTACAGTCAACCACGAAGCAGATATACACATAGAAGAATTTATAAGTGCAGGGCGACCCATAAGGTTGGCCTACAGGGAGCACTGTCTGAGAGTGGACATAAGGAAAGAGCATAAGAACATGTCTCCAGGGAGCTAATAGGGGGCAAGGTAGCATGCTATGTGATTGGCCCCTCCCTGATATGCGTGAAATTATTTTAAGTGGACCCAAAGTTCTTTCTCATTATTCTGGGCCTTAGGGACCTTAGTTTGTAGGTCGATGATGTACTTTGACTCTAGTACATGTAATCTGCTGACCCTGTCCCTCCTCATTTGTCTTTCAGGACCTGGTCTATACAGAAGAATCTGAGGAGATCACAGTTCCTGTTGTGGGCAATTTCAAAGTGACGTGCCACCGGATAACTGTGATCCTTCTTTGAAATAGCCCGGATATGTTCTAAATTCTCTTTTTTGTCAGATGGATGGTACTGCCAATATAGCGCTTAAAGCAGGGGCACTATAGACAGTATACTGTGAACTCTGAATTGCAGTTCAGTAGTTTAATAATTCTCTTGAATTTGATAGAACCTTGTTCTGCAATACTGTACTTGTTAAGTTTACTGCTGGCTTACAAGCTTTACACTTCATGCACGGGAGGAAGCCAGTAATGCTGTAAATTGTTTGGGGAGTGGGTCAGAGATGACTGTGTACTAGGTGGTCCCCGATCGGCATACTGATTCTGTACGTTATCAACGGTTGTGCAGTAACAGCACTTCGTAGTATGTTGTCAGTTAGAAGGATAATGCCAGTTTTTCTGGGACATCCCGCTATAATCAGTGATCATCCTCACAGGTTCTCCAATGCATACATGCCAACATTTCAGAAGAGCAAAGTGGGAGATTTAAAAAAGAAAATCTGGAGAATGGGGCCTTCAATCGGGTTACCAGGGGTGGCTGGTGACATTTGAAAGTGGTGGGGCGTAAAATGATCGGTATACTTCACCGTTGCAAGCGAGCGTAGCGAGCGAGCCCGAACCCTTATAAGGAGGGTTCGGGGGGGTTCTCCCCCCGAGAAAATTTTGAAAAAAGAGAAGAGAAATGGTGCATTTTCAAGCAAATTTGAGAAAGCAGGAAGGTTAATAAAGCAATTGTGAAAGTGCAGTTATAACATTAATAAAGAGATGTCATAGAACAATAAATAAATACCTATAAAGGACTGTATTACAGTACAACGTTACTTAGCATAAAACATAACAATCCTAAAATCTGAAATTTGGCTAATTTCAGTTTTATATTCACACTTTTAGTTAACTTCAAATAATGGTCAGTCCCATTTCAACAATAATGGCCTCTTCTGTTTTTAGTTCATTGCCTTTTCACATTCTCCCCATGTCTGCATGACGTCTTGTCTTTATGCTGCTGAGTCCTGCATGGCAAAGCAGTGTGCTGCTTTGAATTTTTCCAACCTGAAGTCCTCTGCTTCCTGACTACATACCCTTTTTATTTTCCACCATCTAAACATCCCTCTGCAACAGCATGTTTGTCCCGTAATTTATCATATAACTTCAAACTCTTATTACAAAAAATCTAATTTTCAAAGATGTACGTAGCTCGTGTTATGCCTCGTGGCTCATCTAGCCACAAGGCAATGCAGCACAGTCATCACCTGCTTGCATAGTGGCCATGTGAACTCAAGTGGTCATGATGGACTATGTCATTAGGAGATGGCGGTGCAAATTCAATACTAACGTTCTGAGTGAGGTAAAACAAAGGTAAGGTAAGCTGCAGTGTGTCTTACCACTAATTTCTTATGTGGCCATTTATAAAGAGGATGTGAGGAGCAGAGAACACACTTCGAGGCACTTTAGATGTTCCACGGTGTTTATGCTGGTATTCAGTGGGAAATTTAAAGAAGAATCAATGACAGTGGGCGCAGCTCGATATTCTTCAATGCTATCACCAGCTGCAAATAGTTTAATTGAAGCCAAGATGGAGCACTTCTAAAAAGCATGTTTTCGGGCTCTCCCCTTAAGTGTGGGTTCAATGCATTCCACAATCTAGAGCCCAGGTCTCCATGTTTAATCCGATTGAACGCTCATTGGGTAACAAAGTGTGCTGATGCAGAAAGCAGGATTCTGTATGGTATTAGACTTTGAAGGCATGTGTATCTTAACCATCTACCTGAATAGGACTTGTTGATGGAGCTTATGTCCACTGAGAACCAATGTAGTGTTTTTCAAGCTGGCGTGTGTGCTCATGCACCTTTAGGTGCGGGCACAGTCTGACAGCTCAGCTCAGCGGAGAGGACTTTGCAACCCGTCAAAGAGCTTATTTGTGAGCCTGGTGCACTTGATGGTGTAGTAAGGAAAACGTGCATTTGCGTTTCAAATGTCCGATCCTGCAGCAGCACACTTACAAAGCCCACACATCATGTGTGGGCTTTGTAAGTGTGCTGCTGCAGGATCGGACATTTGAAACGCAAATGCATGCACGTTTTCGTACATGCCAACATTTCAGAAGAGCAAAGTGGGAGATGTAAAAAAAAAAAATCGGGAGAATGGGGCCTTGAATCGGGTTACTGTCATGTGTGAAACGCAAATGCACGTTTTTGTCATACCTTTCAGAAGCATGGAGCGCAATGGAAGGCAGCGAGAGGGCGATGCAAGTGGTGTGCACTGGTCTGGCAGGTTGCTGGCAGTGCATACACCCCCCTCCCCCCCCCCCCCCCCCGTGTGGCAGCCGGGGCTGAAACAGGTTCCCGGGTACACACACAGCCGCCCCCGAGTACTTCAGGTCTTTAAAAGACCATTCGCTTGTTAATGAGGTTGTGTTGGTTTTTCACCCCTTCTGGAGCCCCTGCATCGCCACTCTGACTATTGCTGGAAGAATTTGCATGTTACACAATACCAAGCCCTGTCAGCTGAAACCCCCGAGGAATCGGGTTTTTGCTTGCAGGAGTCGGGAGGCGGGAGACTAGCCTTGAAATCGGTAGTCTCCCGCCTGAATCGGGAGGGTTGGCATGTATGCCTATGCTGCTTTGCTTGCAACCTGTAGTTATATTGGATACTAGGAGTTCCGATTTCTTCACACTTTCTACTCTTTAAGCTGCTTCGTTTAGAATGCTAGTAGTATATCCCTTAGTCCTGAAGCGTTCTAAGGCCTCATTTTCCACTCTCTGATATTCCATATTATTGGAACAGTTACGTTTAATCCATAAACGTTCCCCATAGGGGGTAATTCGGATAAGACTTCTGGGGTGGTGACTGCCTGCATGCAACACAGAATTCCCTGCTGTGCGTTTCCTATACAATTTAGTGGATAGTTTGTCATCATCCACATAAACCTCCAAATCTAAATAGAATACAGTGGTGTTGCTAAGGTGTTCAGTGAACACCAAATTGAGGACATTGCGGTTGAGGGAAGCTATGTATGGATGCCCGACTCCCCTTCCA
Source organism: Triturus cristatus (assembly GCF_964204655.1). Taxonomy (NCBI): domain Eukaryota; kingdom Metazoa; phylum Chordata; class Amphibia; order Caudata; family Salamandridae; genus Triturus; species Triturus cristatus. Next base: position 623,764,712 of record NC_140590.1, on the reverse strand, counting down.
GACAATAAACAAATCATCTATATATCGAGCCCATAGTGTCACATTGTTGAACCAATCATTAGAGCCCTCTTCCCAGGTCATGTGCTTCTCCACCAGCCCAGGAACAAGTTAGCGTATCTGGGGGGGGAGTGGTGGGGGGGGGTGAGCACGTACCCGTTGCAGTTCCCCATTCCTCCTTCCTCAACAGTCCAGAAAATATTAAAGTATTATTCTCCAGACACAATCTGATCATGTCCAGAGGCATGATATTATGTTTAAAAAGTAGGAAGGGCTGGATATTCACAGTATAAAACATTATAGTCATCTAAATAAAGCATGCCATCATCCCTCCATATTTTCTTTTTTTTTTTTATTCTTTTTATTTGCATTTTCAACAACATAACAAACATAGTACACTGCAGAGTGTATAGGATATAGTACCGACGAGACAGTTTCCAACATACACAATGATATCCATAGGACCAACAAGTGTCCGCTCATTAGTGCTAGAGCAAAAATCAAGAGCAGAGGCCTTCCCCGTCTCAGCCCCCAATATACCCCCAATATCCCCCACATCTCCAGAGCCAATCGCAGTAACCCCCTGTCCACTCCGCCATCCGTCTCCTCCCAGCCATTCGCCATAAAAGTCAGTGCGCTACAACGTATGTAGCGGTGTGTGAGTTAACCAATGTGAGAAAGGTTCCCTCGGGCGTGTGCGCGGTGGCAGGAGCTCCCAGAATAGGGTGAGCTGTGTCTGGCAGTATACCACACTCTTAAGCCACTCCCTAATGTTGGGCGATGTAGTAGCCCCCCAATGTATCGCAACCTGGCGCTTAGCAAGCAAAAGGAGCATGGCCGGAAGTCGGCGATGTTTAGGCTGAATCATATTCAGGATCCCCAGCAGCGCAGCTTGAGGAGTGCATGGGATCTGTAGCCCCGTAATGATGCACACTAGTCGCATTACCTCGGCCCAAAAGGAGGCGAGCATGGGACACTCCCACGCCATATGCAGAAAATCAGCGCCTCGCGCAGAGCACTTCCAACAATTGTCCGTGTCTCTTAAGCCAATACGATGAAGTCTGCTCGGGGTGCGATATATCATATGTATGTACTTGAAATGGATCAGCCGGAGTCTGTAGTTAGGGGATAGTCCCAGTGAGCGTCAACAATGTCAACCCCTAATGCAGCACTCCACAAATCGCGCGCCGCCGGGGTCACTACTGGATGATCACTTTGCATGCGCCCATATAGACGGAAATTAGTTTGCGCCCCGATTCTATCTTCAGGACATTCTCCAGAGCCATCAGACTCGGCGGCGGCTCCGGAAATGTAGGAAACAGTGCCCGACATGTGTGTCGAAGCTGATAATGAAGCAGGGTGTCAAGCATCGTCGGGGTCTCCGCAGCGCACATCTGCTCCAGCGTGATGAAGACACCGTCAGGGAAGATATCCCCCGCTGTATGAAGACCACGCGACGCTGCGCGGTCTCCCGTTGTCATGCGCTGCAGCGGGGGCCACATAGGGTTCCCACGCAGAGGGATTGACGAAGTATAAAGGAAGTCCAGCTTAGCCCGGCGGCGCAATCCGTCCCAGGCCCACTGAAGCGCACGCACCGCGTCAATTTCATTCCGCCTACTCTTGTGTGGTGCGTATAGAGCAGTGCGGAGCGGTAACGGGGCAACCACATCCGCCTCTATCGCCACATGCGGTTGATAAGGCGTGGGGTGCACCCAATAGTGTAGGAATTGCGCCTGCACACAGTACGCATATAGCGTAAAGTCTGGTGCCGCCATACCACCCTGTCGCTGCGGGAGAGTAAGGGTCTCCCAGGCTACCCTCGGCTGTTTACCCCCCCACGCTAGTTCGATCATGAGCAAGCGTATCTTATTCAAGAAATGTTTAGTCAAGGGGAGTGGGATATTAACAAATAGGTATAGGAGCTTGGGCAGTATGACCATTTTGGCCACGGCTATCCTGCCCGACAGGGGCAGGTGCTTCCACCGGCCGACCCTTTCCTCTATCCACCGCATCGCCCGTCCATAATTCTCCGTCCACAATGCTTGCATGTCTGTGCTAACCCATACCCCCAGGTAGCGTACCGGCCCGGTCGCCCATTCCAGAGGGCAATCAGGCGTGAAGCGGGGTGTCGCATCCGTCAAAGGCAGGATGACCGACTTCTCCCAATTAATCGTCACTCCCGAAAGCAGACCATACCGTATCAATTAACTTGTCATGGGGGAGAGATTGTCTTGTGGGTCGGTGACATAAAGGGTAATATCATCCGCGTACATTGAAATGGTCAGCGCCCGGGATGAAAATCCAATGCCCCTGTCCGCATGATGTTGCCTGATCCGGGCCGCAAGCGGCTCGGTGGCAATCGCGAATAGTAGGGGTGACAGGGGGCAACCCTGTCTCGTGCCCCTCCCGATAGCAAAGGGTGCGGATACAAGCCCGTTCACCCGTACACGGGCAGTGATGTTAGTATATAGCAGGCGAATATAGCGGATAGGCGCTTCACTGACCCCCAGTCGCTGCAGCAATGGAAACAGGAATTCCCATTCCAAGGAATCGAACGCTTTCGTGGCGTCCAATAGCACCACCGCGGCCTTGACGTGAGGGGCTAAGTAGTGCAGTACTCCAAACAGGGTCCGTAAGTTGTGGGCCGTGGACCGGCACGAACCCCGATTGATCTGGGCGAATCATGAGTGGCAACACCGGTTGTAGTCGCAAGGCGAGCATTTTAGCGAATATTTTTGCATCAGTGTTGATTAGGGACAGTGGCCGATACGAGTCACATCTCTGGGCATTCTTATCGGGTTTTAAGAGAGCAATAATGAAGGCCTCTCTCATCGTCGTGGGGAGTACGCCAGATTCAACCGCCTCAGCGTATACAGTCAGCAGCCGGGGGGCTAGGAGGTCAGCGTATTCCTTGTAAAACTGCGCTGGGAGGCCGTCTGGCCTGGGCGCCTTTCCGGGTGCCAAGGACCCCAATGCCTCCTTTACATCTTCAAGTGTAAAGGGGCGATCGAAATATCCTTTTTGGTGCGCATTAAACCAGATTAGCTGAACCGTATCGAGGTAATCAGAAAGGTCTTCCGATGCAGGCCCACCCCGGGTGCGGTATAGGTCTTTATAAAAGGAACGGAAAGTATCTAAGATCTCCGTAGGGGAGCACACGGTGGCGCCCCGTGATGTTTCGATAGAGGGAATGTATGAGGAGCCCTTCTGCGAGCGCAGCACCCTGGCAAGTGTTCTGCCCGGGCGATCCCCCTCGCCGTACCGGCGCGCCGTTGCGTGTTTGTGTAAAAATGTAAGCTCCCTATCTGCCTCTGTTTGGTATTCCGTTAGTGTGGTGCGTGTTTCCGCTAGTGTGGTCGTTGAGGGGTCAGAGCTGTATTGTACCTCTAGAGTATGTAAGCGGCCCTCCAGTCTCTGGAGGGTATTTCTGATGTCCTTTAGCACTCGAGCCTTATTATATTATTATTATATTTGGGTTTGTAAAGCGCACAGATACCCGGGGGTTTCCCGGCGCTAACAGAGGAAAAAGAAGCAGGGAGACAAGATGGAAGTGGACATTAAGCAGAGAAAAGCCAGGTTTTTAGGCCCTTCCTGAATTTCAGGTAGCAAGTTTCAAAGCGCAGAGAAATGGGGAGTGTGTTCCAGAGTGATGGCGCCAGATAGGAAAAGGAACGACCACCAACTCTGGTGCGTTTGAAACGTGGCACGGAGAAGGTGCCAAGAGAAGAAGATCTGAGGGTACGCACAGGACAGTATGGTTGAACCAGAGTGGAAAGGTAGGGGGGGGAGTTGCCTGTTTTAATCCTGTGCATGTAACAGAGAGCTTTGAACTTTGCTCTAGATTCGATGCGCAGCCAGTGAAGGCTGCGCAGGGAAACAGCAGCAGAGGCAGTTCTGGGCAAATTGCAAAGCAGGCGAGCTGCCATGTTTTGCACCACCTGCAATTTGCGTGTTACTTCCTTGTTAACCCCAAGGAGGAGCACGTTACCGTAGTCTAACCTGGAGGTTACTAAAGCCTGGACCACAGTTCTTAGGGTATCTGGCGGCAGCATCCATGCTATTTTCCTCAGCCATCGCATGATATTAGTACAGATGGCTGAGACTTTCACAGCATGCTGCTTCATGGACAATTGGTTGTCCAATGTAACTCCCAGGTTACGAGCCTTGGTGGATGGAACCGGCAGGGGACCCATTTGCAGAGGCCAATGCTTAGGGCCCCAGAGAGAGGTGTCAGGACCGAATAGAAGAAGTTCGGTTTTATCGCCGTTTAATTTTAGTTTATTGGTCAGCATCCAGTCGGCAATATTAATAAGCCCAGATCGAAGAGATGAAGTAGAGGCGTGTTTATTAGAAGAAAGAGAGAAAATAATTTGGGTGTCGTCCGCATATGAAAATATGGAGAGACCAGATTGTTCTGCCAGAGAGGCGAGAGGACTGACATAAATATTGAAAAAGAGAGGGCTCAGGATAGAGCCCTGGGGTACACCGTGAGGGGACGGGAGAACAGAGGAAACAGAAGTAGGGGAAAAAACCTGGAAAGTGCGTGCGGACAGAAAACTGGCAATCCAGGCTAAAGCCATGCCATGGATACCAGCGGCCTTTAGGGTGGAGAGGAGGATGTCATGAGAGACGGTGTCAAATGCCGCGCTTAAATCCAACAGGATAAGCGCCGCCGTCTCTCCTCTGTCCACCTGTTGTCTAATTGCCTCTGTGACACCTAAGAGGGTGGATTCAGTGGAGAATCCAGCCCTAAAACCAGACTGGGATGGGTGTAAGAATTTGGTGGCCTCAATGTGAGAGGAGAGGCAGAGGTTAATGTGTTTTTCTAGAACCTTGGACAGACAAGGGAGTAGAGATATGGGTCGGAAATTGGAAGGATTATTGGGATCGGCGTTGGTTTTTTTGAGAATGGGAACCACCATAGCGTGTTTCCAAACTGCAGGGACGGTGGCTTCCAACAAAGATGCGTTCAGGAGGGCTAAGATGGGTAAAAGAGCGGGAGTATCAAGAGTGCTTAGAATTTGAGGAGGCATGGCATCAAGTGGGGAGCCAGATTTGATTTTAGCTATGAGTTTGAAGAAGAGTTCCAAAGAGATCGAATCCCATTTGTCAATAGAAGTGTGCGGAACAAGGGTAGTGATATCCTGAAAGATGGTGTTATCAGGATCAGTACCGGGCGGGATGTCTAATGCTCGTGGGGAGGCATCAAAACCGGCATAGATACGGTCTATTTTTTCCGTAAAAAATTCGGCAAGAGTATTACATTGGACTGTGTCCAAACAGGGGGCTTTTGGCGAGTTTGATTGTCCAGAGAGTTCTTGGACAGCTTTAAAAAGAGCTTTTGGGCGGTTTTGGGCTGATAGAATAAAGGTGTTAACATAGTTTGCCCTGGCAGATTTGCACAGGGAGTGGTAGTTTCGAAGTTCCATTTTATAAATTTCTTTATCGTTAGGGGAATACGCAGATCTCCATATGCGTTCCAGTTTCTTACACTTGGATTTGGCGCATTTGAGTTGGTCATTAAACCAGGGGGCAGGGGGGTGAGTGAAATTTTGTTTTCCATTACGGGCCGGAAGACAGATATCAACGGCTGAAGAAAGCCATGTGTTAATTAAACTTTCATCTTTAGTAGTAATATTGTTGGGTAGAGAGGGTAGGGTTAAGGCAAGCTGGTGATTCAGTTGTGACAATTTGAGTTTTTTCCAATTTCTATTCGGTCTGAGAGTCTGAGTATGCACTGATGGACCGGCAATAACACTCGTCAGGATGTTAAACTCGATAATGTAGTGGTCGGACCAGGTAATAGGTTTGGAAGGGAGGCAGGTAATGTCGTCAAGGTTCGAAAAGATGGGGTCAAGTAGATTACCTGCCTTGTGTGTAGGGCCTGTGTTATGAAGATGTAGATTAAGAGCGGCCAAATCTTGAAGAAGGTGTGTACGGATAGGACAGAGTGAGTTGTTAAAGTGGATGTTAAAATCGCCAAGGAGAAGAAAGTTTGAGGTTTGAAGCAATAGAGGAGCTAAATTTTCCGATAAAGAAGAAGCCCATGCGCCAACAGCGCCCGATGGACGATAGAGTAATACGCCCGACAAGGTGTAGTTAGGATTCAATAATAGTTTGAAGTAGCCAGCTTCGCAGTTGGGTATGGCTAAATCTTCCCACTTACATGAGTAGGTCCGTTTATATATGATGGCGATGCCACCTCCCTCCTTGCCCTGTCTATTGCGGCACACATAGGTGTAGTTGTTAGGGAGAGCTGTAGCAACGTCAGGTCCCGTGCAGTCGTTCAGCCAGGTTTCTGTTAAGAACAGGGCCGCTGGACTGTCAGAAACCAAAAGATCAAAAATGTCCCTCTTGTGCTTAGGCAGGGACCTGCAATTCAAGCTCAAGAAAGTAAAATCCGTAGAATGATGAGTGGGGAAGGGAATGATTTGACATGAAGAGGGTTTCCAAAACGTAGAACTGGGAATATGGGTAAGTGAGGGTGCCGAAGTTAGAGTCAGGGAGCAAATCTGACAAGATGTAGGGGCATCCGAGGCCCGTAAGCAGGGGTAAGTATTATTCATAGGGGAACGAAGAGATCGTAAGGCATGGCTAGAATAGTAAAGCCTGGGGTTTGTGGAGCACGGTGCAGGGGGGGTGGTCCCTGGTCCCGTCTGGTCGCGGACGGGCGCAGACGGGCTTAACTTAGGCGCAACTTCGGCGCGAAGTCGGCGCCCCCGCTGCGCCCGTCCGCTGCGCCTCCGCCACTCCCCCATATTAAATAGTCCGCTGTAGAAGGCGGCTAGTCCAATCCCCTTCCCCGAATCGCTGAGGGCGGAAGTGCCGCTTCCAGGGACTCGCCGCTCTAGCGGCACCAGCCGAGGCGGATCGAGTCCGAGCGGGAAAGGACAACACAGAAGGTAATCACTCAATTCAATAAAACATAAAATGTAATTTTAAAAACAACTTTCACGGAGCAAAATAGCGTGGCAGCCTGCGCTGCTTCTTAGTCTCTGAATGAGCCCGGTCACAACACGTGTTTTAAATAGCCAATACTGCGCCAAGGGGTGAGGGCGGCTAGTCCAATCCCCTTCCCCGAATCACTGAGGGCGGAAGTGCCGCTTCCAGGGACTCGCCGCTCTAGCGGCACCAGCCAAGGCGGATCGAGTCCGAGCGGGAAAGGATAACACAGAAGGTAATCACTCAATTCAATAAAACATAAAATGTAATTTTAAAAACAACTTTCACGGAGCAAAATAGCGTGGCAGCCTGCGCTGCTTCTTAGTCTCTGAATGAGCCCGGTCACAACACGTGTTTTAAATAGCCAATACTGCGCCAAGGGGTGAGGGCGGCTAGTCCAATCCCCTTCCCCGAATCACTGAGGGCGGAAGTGCCGCTTCCAGGGACTCGCCGCTCTAGCGGCACCAGCCGAGGCGGATCGAGTCCGAGCGGGAAAGGATAACACAGAAGGTAATCACTCAATTCAATAAAACATAAAATGTAATTTTAAAAACAACTTTCACGGAGCAAAATAGCGTGGCAGCCTGCGCTGCTTCTTAGTCTCTGAATGAGCCCGGTCACAACACGTGTTTTAAATAGCCAATACTGCGCCAAGGGGTGAGGGCGGCTAGTCCAATCCCCTTCCCCGAATCACTGAGGGCGGAAGTGCCGCTTCCAGGGACTCGCCGCTCTAGCGGCACCAGCCGAGGCGGATCGAGTCCGAGCGGGAAAGAATAACACAGAAGGTAATCACTCAATTCAATAAAACATAAAATGTAATTTTAAAAACAACTTTCACGGAGCAAAATAGCGTGGCAGCCTGCGCTGCTTCTTAGTCTCGCAATGCAATGTACTCGGATGACCACCTTGAATGCATCCCATAGGGTGCCCACAGACGTCACCGAGTTCGTGTTGAGTTCAAAGTAATTGAGTATATGTTGGTGCACCTCTTCGCGAAAGACCGGATCCAGCAGGGCCTGCGCAGGCAGCTGCCACGTGAATGGGGTGATGTATGGTTTGGGGACCCGTAGCACCAGTTCAACCGGAGAGTGGTCCGAAAGGGTGCGCGCTCTATGCTGAACGTCAGACGTCCAGGCATGGATATGTGGGGTTAGAAGCCAAAAATCCAATCGAGACCATGCCTTCCTGTGTGGGATGAAGCATGTGCCCTCTCGCCCACCAGGGTGTAGGATCCTCCACGAGTCCAACAGGTTGTATTCTTCCATTAGACCTCGAAGAAGGTCCGCTGCGTGTGGATGATGCGTGCGCGCTGCCCCCTCCCGGTCGTGTTCCTGCGATAGTACCGCATTGAAATCCCCTCCCCATATGTACTCCCCCGTGCCAAGGGACTGCGCCTTCAGCCAGACGGTCCTAAAGAAACCCAGGTCATCTGTGTTGGGACCATAAGTGTTAATTAAGATTATCTGCTTATGGAACAGTTTCCCCAGTATTATTAAATACCTGCCCTCCAAGTCAGAGTGCACTTTAAATGTTTGCCAGGGCAGTCCTCTACGTATTAAGATGGCCACCCCCCCGGGAATAGTTGGAACATCCAGACGTGTGCACCTCACCCCACCTAGCATTGCGCAATCGTTCTCCCGGTTTCTGCAGCGGGTGGGTCTCCTGTAAAAGACAGATGTCGATGCGGTGTCTGGCTAGGTGCGCGTGAGTCAACCTAATCTTGCGGTGGTCATTAAGACCTCGTATATTCCAAGTCAGAAATCGCAGCTCGGTCAGTGAAGCGATGGGTAATTTGCCCTACGCAGCAGTGTGTCTATCTGCGGGGTTAGGGGCAGGGCAGACAGCCAAATATCCAGCGTAGCAGTTCTAGCACTGAGCAGGAAAATGTGTGCATGCAGGGGTAATACCGTGTCGTCCTTCAATAGTACATTACATTTCCGCAGTTCAACAACATCAAACAAAACAAACCCCCCCTCCCCACCTCCCACTCCAACCCCCCAATTAGGTTGAGATGCTGTACCCCCCCCAATTCTAACCCAAAAACAAAGCAGTTGCACGGGAATCATCCCTTCGAGGGCGTGGGTTTACCGGCACACTCCCCCATCAGCGATCGATAGGGTGGCCGAACATTCTGCCTTCCAAAGTCCCCAGCAGACCATACACAACCGGCAATAACTTTTGCATCGCCCAAAACCGTAGCGGTGTCACCCGTGGATACCATGAGTAACAGTAGTCTGTGTGGCGTCAGGCTCAGCGACCTTCTTCTGCATCTCCCACCCACCATAGGTATCAAGGCACGGACATTAAACAAAGTAATGGGTACTCATCAGTAGAGCGTCAGGACGCCATGCAGCAGAACAGTAGGTCAGGGTTCACAGAAACGTCCGTCGGTTTATTCTACATCACTCAGCTTGTCCACCGGGGAGGCCGCACGACTCGCGCGCTGCTCCCCATTCGTCCGTTCTGCTTTCCTGGCAAATTTCAGCGCCTCCTTCGCCTCCGTGAATATCAGCGGCTTCCCTTTGTGGTGGATTTTTAACTTGGCGGGGTACAACATGGCGTATCTGGTCCCCACTTCTTGAAAGATTTTCTTGGCAGGTACGAATTCGCGCCGCGCCACGCCGCCTGCACAGCCTGCGTGAAGTCCGGATACAGGGAAATGGCCATGTTCTGAAAGGTGAGCTCACCCTTTTCTCGGGATAACCGCAGTATGGTGTCTCTGTCCCGGTAATTGAGAACGCGAGCCAGGATCGGTCTCGGTGGCGCCCCCAGCACTGGGCGCGGCCCCAGCGTTCGATGTGCACGCTCGATCAGGAACATCGCCGACAGTTCCGTACCAAATAAATCACGGGACATGCCCTCTACAAATTGCTCCATGTTGCCAATGTTTGTGGATTCCGCAATACCAATAATGCGCACGTTGTTTCTGCGGGAGCGGGCTTCCAAATCCTCATTACGCCCACGTATTACATCCAAGACTTTGTCCATGCGGAGCAATTGTTCCCGGGTGTCCCCTTGGCCCTCCTCACAGTCCGCAATCCGCACCTCCGCCGCCGCAAGCCTCTCCCCATGTTGATCGACTGTGCGCGACAGGCCCTCCATGCGCTGAGCCATGGAGTCAAGCTTGGAGTCAATCTCCCTCAGGCAGCCCTTTAACTCACGAAACATACTCTTTATGTTGTCGTCTTGTGGGGGTTCCAGCTGCGTCTCAGGGACCACCGTCTGTGAGGCCGGCTCCACTTCCACATTCCGGGTGGATTTCCTTTCGAACTGTAGCCGCGGCTGCTTATTGTCCGGTTTGCCCATGATCATGCAGGGGAGATCTTTCAGTGGGATATGGGCGTGGGGATATCCCAGCTAGCCACTCCAGGTAGTGATGTACTGCCTCTCCGGGAGGCCCCGCGAGCGCACGAGGCCCGCCGCCACCAGCCGCTCCCCACGGTCCCCAGCACAGCCGCAGCGCCAACCAGCCTACAGCGCTCTCAGCATAGCGCTATGTCAGCTTCTACGCTCAGAGTCCACTTCTTTTGGCCGCTATAGGGATGTGCAAGGGCTGCGACTCACGGCCTACGATGGGAGAGGCGGCCCATTACTGTTCGCATACGTTTCTGGCAGCAATGTCCAAGACAATACCTCATTCAATTCGTGATGTCTTCTACACAGTATCGCCAGCAAAGTACATTGAGGCAGGAGTTTCAGGGTAGCGTCGCCTGTGGTGGTGCACTACTGTCTGACTGCGGCGCCCCCAGGCCTGGCCCGGTAGTCTCTCTGGTCAGCAGCAGTCGGCAGCCCACTCCCTCGCAGGGCCGGCAAAGCAAGAGGCAGGTGACGACTCACAGAAGCCAGGCCAACGCCTTCCCCTCAGGCTCTCCCGATCGTCGTTTGCACCGCGGCAGCAGCACCAGCCGCGGCAGCTCACTCAGGCGGCCCCGCAGTGCCCAGGCCTCACCAGGTTCTCCGCTGTGTCCCCGGGCAGTGACAGCCTCCGGGGATAGTCAGCACGCCCCCGCCTCAGGTCCACCAAGTATCGATCAGGCCCCACGGGCCACGGCCACAGCAGCGCCGCAGGTCCCCTCCGCCGGCCCGCCCCACGGGTCAGATCGAAGGCCTCAGCCGGGGACTCGCGCAGCGGCGACGGCCGACGTACACCGTGTGGGCGCTCCGGCAGCACACCGCAGGGCCAGCTCGCCTGCAATACTTCGCCGATTTCCGCCGCGAAAGCGGCCACAAGGTCACCGGGTCTCCAACACCTCTCGTCTCAACTCTGTCTGCCCGGACAAGGAGGCATACTCGGATGGGCAGTCGGATAATGTGTTCGGCCGGCAGAGCTCCGTTATACGGCGGCCATCTTGCGGCTCGGCTCGGCCACGCCCCCATCTCTCCATATTTTCAAGTAATTGTGGAAAGTTCTCACACATTTATCAAATTCCATTCTTGAAATAGGCAAATAGCACTGTTTGTCATTTAATTGCCTCATAGCCTCCATGAGATCTTGGTCCTTGTTGAGAAGTACAATGTTCCCCCTTTATCTGAGGGTTTTATCACCGAGAAGTCATCATTCTTGAGAGCTTGTATTGCTTTCCATTGACTTAACGGAATGTTATGCTGTTTAGGTCCTTACAGTTCCTTCTCAAGGATTTGAAGTCTGTGATTATTGCCTAGTGGAACACATCAATGGCATCATGTGTAGTCTGGGGGATAAATCTAGATTTTCTCCTTAATTCACTCCTCCCAGTCGCTTGGGTGACCCCTGCTCGAGCTGGGCATACATCACTGTTATCCTCATTTGCGATTCCACTGACTTGAAGCGGAGCTTCCAAAGCTTGTAATGTCATGAGGGATTCCAGGTCGTTCCCAGTAAGAGGATCAATGTTATCTGGTAGACTCTCTGCTCCCTGATGTGCCTTTTTAGGATGTAGTATGTGTATATTTTGCAATTTTAATTTCCTGACATACTTGAACAAATCAATTCGAGTCTTGGCACAGTCAAATTCCGTGGTGGGGCAAAATGTCAGGCCCATTTTCAAGACTTCAGTTGGAGTCCTGTTGGAGAGATTAATTATGGTTCTCTCCTCCGTAGGCGTTACCATCTGCCCCGCTTCCCTTTGCTGCGTGTGGTATGTCTGTGAGTAGTTGATTCTCCCCGTTCCTTTTTGGCCTTTTTTGCTTTGGCGTTCTGGAGAAAGGGTTCTGGGGCTGGTCTCTGTCGGCATGTTCATTACTTCTTAAATGATGATTTAATCACGCCAATTTCATTTATGTATATACATATTATTCCCTCAGTTATTTTATAGGGAGAGAATCACTGATATTGTCTCATCTTTACCGCTCCATTCACAAATATATTCCTCACTAATTTAAGACAGTCACTGGTTATTTTCATTATTATATCATCTTTATCTATTAAATAACATTTAGTATATGATATAGCTATACAAACACTATCCCAGGCATCCCTTCTCATTCACTAAAATGTACTGAATAAATCGGTAAGGAGCGAGAAAAGCACAAAGCAATATGAATTCTGTCCAGTAGTCCCCTTTACTGTCAGGAGACTTTTTCAACAATTATCGACTTTGTACGCAAAGTTACGGCTCATCATTTTTTGCTTTATCGGGATATGCTTGAATTCTGGCTGTTACTAGTATACATTTGTAATATATTTTGCAGTGTCTTCATTCATAGATAAAATGCTTTCTCTGATTGAAATAACTTATTAAATTTGGTTGATTCTTCAACTGATGATAACAATTATCCTGATAAGAGGAGTATGTACTATTTAGCCCTGTGACTGCTGTGCCAACTCATTGTTAATTCACAGCAACAATCGGATTCTTAGTTATTTTTGTCATTCAATGGGGAGAAAGGATATCCCATTCAAGATGTTTTGCTATTCAGTTACTCTGATTTCTTCTCTATTTAGCTGGATATAAATAGATTTTCTAGCTCTATTCTTTTTTTACTTATTCTAGCCTCATTTGAAAGCGGTAAATCAAATCAGGTGTTTGTTAAGCGCGACTACTCACCCGTAAGGGTCTCAAGGCGCTGGTGGGTGGGTGGGGGGTTTGCAGGTTCCAGTCCATCAAGGAGCGAGTCTGTTGAAGAGCCAAGTTTTTAGGTTTCTTGCGATGATGGGGAGCGATGTTATCTGTCTGAGGTGGAGCGGAAGGTCGTTCCAGGCTCTGGCCGTGCGGAAGGAGAAGGAGCGGTCTCCAGATCTGGTCTTTCTGGTGCAGGGGACCACGGCATAGGAGAGCTGGGCTGATCGTAGGGTCCTTTGGAGTGCGTGGAATTTGAGTTGGTTATTCAAGTATGCTGGTCCGGTGTCGTGGAGGGCCTTGTGAGCATGGGTTAGCATCTTGAAGGTGACTCTAGCTTCCATGGGGAGCCAGTGGAGTGTGTGCAGGTGCTGGGAGATGTGGCAGAGTCTTGGCAGGTTGAGGTCCAGTCTTGTGGCGGCTCTTTTTTTGGGATGTACAGGCCTATTTTTGGTCAGAGTTCTACTCTGCCCATCTAGTGGCTAAATTGCACAATTTGAAACCAAAAGAATCTGAGTTTGTGTGATGAAAGGTGAATATTCAATTTCACCGAGGCTCTTTTTTTTCTTCATTGTCACAAATGAGGGGCCCTTCAAATTCATGAGTTCATGTTGTGCCTGTAAATAAAAACCTCTAGTGTTTTATTTAATAACTATGATATTACTCCAGGTATGATACGATTCAAGGGTGCACATGAGAATAGACTTACCTTGTAGCTCACTAATATATCTCGCCTTGACAAAGTTTAAGTTGTTTATTACTTGCTGATGACCAGTTGTCCCCTTTATTTTAAACAAATACATACTGTCGGAGGCGCGACTAGAGCCGAATTTCGGGGGGGGGGGCCCTACTAAAAGTTTTGGCGACGTATGTACGTGTGCCCGGGAAGCTGTCTCAGCCCGGGCTGACACACAGATTGGGGGGGTTGAAGCCCTTTAGCCCAATGGGCGTTGTGCGCCTGCTTACTGTAGGGGTAGACGAGTCAACAATTTAACAGGTAGGTGCAAGTCAAGGAGGTCTGACGTGGCTCTAAGTGCCTGTTGACTAACCAAGCACAGAAAAATCTTGCCATGTGAATCGTGCAACAAACATCATGTGAAACAAGCAATGGTATAGCCAATAGGTCTCGCTTTTTTGACCTTCTAAGTATTTAGTGATGCAGCACAATGTCCTTGGTGCAATAACATCAACTGTTACATGGCTAAAAACTTATAAGGTCCCAAAGGCGAGACCTATTGGCTATGCCAATGCTTGTTTTTAGAGGCCTGGCATGCAGTTTTAAATGTAGGCTGGTAAGAAAGGTGCCAACCCGAGGGGCAAGGTCTAGAGAGAAATAAGATAGGAAGAGAGGTGAGTTATAATGAGATAGCACAAATAGAACATAGACATAGATAACACAAATAAAAATAGGAAACAGCTTCAGTAGAGCAAGCGTGAGAGGAAAAGAAGAGCGAGCAAAGAGAGCTAGAGAGAAAGAGAAAGAGAGAGAGAGAGATTGGAAAGTAGGCAGAGAAAAGGAAGTGAGAGAGACAGAGGCGAAGAGAATGACAGATAAGATGGTCATTCATATGAATTCTACGCTGGTTGATGCACTAGGAAATAATGCCCTGTGTGTTTATACAGCCATGAGGCCCCACCCTGGGACAGAAAGCTTTGCGAATATGTAGGTCATTTAAAAACATGTATTATGAATACACTAAAAGGCAGCCACAAAACGTGCAAAAAAGATACTCTAGTGCTTACAGCGCTTTCAAAAGACATGTTTTTATGAATACTCACCCACACTGTACCTAGTGCACACCTTTGCTGGACTGGCAACATCACAGTACCTCTCAAATAATGAAAAACTTTGTAACCACTGAGTTTACTAGGAGTCTGTGAATTAAAGTCTGTACTGGGTCCAAAGCCGCCTTTGGATTTGAGGTTTATGTCTATATTTACGTTCCTTTTAGATAGCAGGCACCCTGGAAAAGCTTGTTTCTTCTTTTGCTGCCTCTCCCCTTTCTCGCTTCACAGTACAGGAGACCTCCTCCTTCCATTTCAGAAAGGAAGGAACTGTTTGGAAACAGAGGCTAATTATAGAATTTTTAAAACAAGGAGGAATACGTGAACACGGCTATAGTCTGTCTTGTGGAGAAAAGGGTGTGAAGGTGAAAGGCTGGTTGTTAAAAAGCAGAGTCATTGAGGCTTCCGTCGAACATCTTACTGAGGCCACCTTCACAATTAGGGCTTCAAGGAGCAGATTTTGTTTAACCAGACAATGGACTGCAAGTTGGCCAGATTGTCACCAGGCAGGACTGCTACATTATTACCCCCGAAGTTATCTGCACCGAAGAGCTGGCAGGCTCCTTTGACAACTTGGAGAGAAGTAGGCTTCTTTTCTATTCCGTAAGTACTCAGTGTTGGGATGTCTGCAGTTAGGGCCAGCGGATCGCTCAACCCGCCCTTCACTTGGCACAGAGAGGAAATGTTGTTGGAGAACCATCCGAGTGGCATAATTGCCTTCCTTGAAGAGGCTGTAGCCTCCCTATGGTTCTGCACAGTATAGACCACCCAGAGGTCCCCTGATACAGTCAGTGACATGGCCAGCTTCAGTAACTTATGAGAGGCCAGGTCTGGTGTGTGTTTGGTGACAACAAACACAGAGTCAACAGAGAAGTTCACCTTATTGTACAACTGAATGTAGCTCATTGTCGACCTTTCTGATAGCGCTTAAAGGCGAGAGAGGCTGGTGCTGCTGTTGGGTGAATGTCCCGGAAGTCTCTGGTCACTCCTTCCATTTCAGCCTGAGGCAATTCACAGTCGTCAATAACCAATCACTAATGTTTTTTTTTACTTTTGCCGAAAACTATGAGAACTGTTGTGTAGAAACCCAGAACATTTCAGTGTGGGTGTTAAAATATAAAAGTTAAAAATATATTTTTTAAAGGACTGATACTCCGAAACAAGAGACACTTCTCAGAGCAGGGACTCCGCTGTGTACATCAATGGCAGGACATGGAACCTGAGGAGAAAGGAAGCCCGTGTATTTGTTTCTCGCCAGGGGTGTACTTGAGCACCATGGACTGTGTGCGACTGAGGCGTCCACGGTGGCCTCAGGACGATAGACACTGCTGGGAGAGGAAAGACTGAGCGGGGCCGGGAGAGACGCCTGCTCCCGAGGTATGCCCACCAGCAGTGCCCTCTCCAAGGGGGTGTAGAGGGCAGATGATACCTTGGTGAAGGGAGACATAGCAGCACAGTCTCAGCACTACACCAGCAGCAGCGATGGCAGTGGAGAAGCCCCAGCGCCCGGCCTCTGCCACATCCCCAACCCCAGGCACCATGCTGAAATATAAAGCGCAGCACCTGTGTAGATAAAACCTATGCACATTGCGGCTGCCATGGTAAATAAAAAATAAAGCAACGCGGTCTCTGTTTTTAAATATGCAGGACCTCCGCCATGTGTTTCTGCATGATGATCTTCGTTGCTGGCAGGCAGACTGTGCCTGAGAGCTGCAGGCACGCTGAAGAAGCATAAACAGAAGGAAGACAAGCATTCGCGGCCGGGTGGCCGCGAAAGTGAAAGTAATCGCGGCCGCGCAGTGTAGGGTGTGGGGCGGAAGAGGTCTTTAGAAAGGGGCGGAGTCCTGAGATAAGTAGAAGTGTGCACGAACGTGAAAGTAACTAACAAGGAGGGAGGGGGAGAAGGGAGGTGGTAGTGAGATGGAGGGGGAGAAGGGATGGGGTCGTGTGAGCAGAGAGCAAGGGGGTGGGGGAGCATTAAAACGAAAGGGATTCGCGTGCTGTAAGGCTTAATGAGCCATGACAAAAAGCCAGATGGCAGCTGTGCACGCGCGCATAACCGCAAGCATTGAGGCCAGCAAAAGCTTGTGGTAGCACTTTGAAAACCCACTTACTAAATGTCTCGAAGTGCAACACATGTAATGGCTCTGGCGAGACCTAACTATGATAAAGCCTCTTCAGTTTCAAAAGAAACCCTCACGGGTGATTTGGGGCACTTTATAAATCCCTGATTGACTGAAAAGAGTGGATTTCTTTAACATGCAAGAGTGTTTCACTTCAGTACACCACGGCATAGAAAGAAATGTATTAAAGTGGTAGTTTATAAACATGGAAGTAGAAACATTCATACTCCCCGCCCTCACCAGACGACAATGCCAAAACAAGCATTTGCAATGCAATAGATCTCGCAGTTACACGAGTTAAAGCTATTTGCATTGTAAATGACAATGCCAATAGGCATTGTTATTTGCAATGTCAATAGCTCAAACTCGCGTAAATGCGAGACCTAATGCATTGCAAATGCTTGTTTCCCAGGGAAGGATCTGTGTTTATTTAGGCCTTTGTCTGCCCAGGGATTAAGCGCCGGTCCACCAGCATTGTGAACTTGGTGGCAATAAAAGCCCACCATAACACACTGTAAAATCATTCTTACCATGGCATTACTTGCACAGTATCCTTTACAAAGTAGAATGCCGGGACCCCCCTTTCACTAATCTAAAGCATTTTATCTCGTTCCTCGTGCGTAATGCTGCTTTTCCCCTTTCTAATTTGAAAAAAATACCCTTTGTGTGTTCAGTTTTTTTTTTGTCCAGATGACTTGTTAACAGTGACGCAGATAGGTGATCCGAAAACAAAAGAAACATTTTAATTAGAGCTTCAAATTGGGGACGTTAGGCCATAAAAATATTTTTCTACGTCTTGCATCATTTTTTCCCCGTACCGTGAATTCAACCTACTTGTAAAGTTCCTAACACATTAGAACCACCAGGTGGCGTAACAGCCAAGCAGACCTGTGCTTTTTGGGTGGCGCTGATATTCCGGAAGATTTAGCCGTGAGCATATGTATTGTATTAATTATTTTCCAGTACGAAAGAGATTTGTAATCCCACTATAAAACACTCTTAGAGGCAGCCGCAGATAAGGCGAGGCCCTTTTGAAGGAGGCTCATCTTTTAGAAAAACTGTTGATGACCTGATCACGTCTCCCTTTTTAAAAGTAAAAATATAAGGCATATTTTTTGGGCTGGAGAGAGTTTTTAATTCTTCGCTGCGGCCGTTAGCGTGTTATGTGCAGAGCAGATTGTGGCTGCAGCAGTGATGTGCAATGTGTTGCTTCTTGTAATTTGGAAGCTGGGGGATCTGGTTCCAGTCCCGGCAGGGATGCTCAACACCCTGTGATTTTGGGCAGATGACTGCATCTCTTTGTGCCTAACAAAATGAATGCGTCAGTCTGTAACGCAACTGGTGCTCATGTAAAATGCTCTGATGCCTTCGGGTCGAGTTCACGATAAATAAATAAAAAATCAGCGTAGTATTGAATTTTGGGATGTGTAGGCATGCTTTTCTAATGGCAAGCACTAGAAAGTAAATCATAAAACATGTGAGGGGCTAGTGAAGAAATACGTATGGAATCGTAAAGGAAATGATTTGGATTGAAATTACAATGAGAACAAGCAGGAAGTGGGATAAGGGAGGGGGTGGCAAATGTTTCACTTGTGAAAGTAATCATTTTGCGGCCGCTTTGATGTTCGCAGTGGCCGCACGGCTCACTGAGAACATCAAAGCGCCCGCGAAATGTACAAGCAGGCTTCCAAATGGTGCGCGCACCCGGCGCACATGCACTGTAGTTGGGGGCCTGAAAAGCACTCGTTTGCACTTCCAAATCCCCGTTTTCTATAGCTCTCGCCAGAGCAGCGCGCTGGCTCAGGCGAGACCTAAACAGAAAGCACCAATCATCCAGAAGATGGCTCTATAGGAACGTTTACTGTGCTTTGTATTAGCGTTTGACTCTAAAGTTGCACATATAAGTAACTGCTCGAGACTATTTGTGAGTGAGAAGAATAGAGGTAAAACGCCATTATTAACACCTCGCACTACATTCCTATTTATCGTTGCAGCCTAAATCTCGTTCTTTGGGCGCAGAGTGGATCGTTTAACAGCTGTCACTCACCAGCGCTGTCTGCAGCTGCGGCTGTAGGGGCACCGGCTTGCAGTCTGCGTGTTGCTGCTCCGCACACGGGGCGCAGACTGGCTTTCCGTGGCCCGGGCAGTACAGCTCCAGGGGCCGGTCATGCTCTCGGCACGGCCAGGGCACCTCCGCCCCGAGCGGTCTCAGCAGAAGGTGGCCCCCGCTGCGGTGCGGTGCGAGGTGCGTGACGCAGTAGGAATAGCCGCAGGTCAGGCAGACGCGCTCTGCCCGCTCTCCCGCGCAGTCCGGGCACCAGGTCTCTCCGTTGCCCCTCCTGGGCTGCTGCTTCTCCACGAGTTTGGCGATGGTAGTGTTCTTGTTCAGCCTGGGCTTCTTCCTGTACACAGCGCAGCACACGGGGCACTTGTACTCCCTGACGCCGGTGCTCCAGTGTTTGTCGAGACAGCCCTTGCAGAAGGTGTGCCCGCACGGGAGGGTGGCGGGGACCGAAAACACGTTATAGCAGATGGGGCAGTCCAGCTCGCTGTCCGCTTCTTTAGCCGAGGTAGCCATGTTCAGCTGCCAGACCCAGCTGTGAGAAATTGAAACTGAAAGTAAACAGAACATTCGTGGCTGGCTGAAACGAAACTTGTCCACGCCGTATGTGAGGCGTGTCTGACAGCCGATAGTTTCCACATGCTCCCGGGTCACCTAACAACGTAAAGAAGGGTTCATTGAGGCAGGATGTTGTTACGCATCGCAGGGCGCAGTGCGCTTGGAAGGATTGTGAAAACATATTTAGCGCTATCAAAAAAGAAACAGATTGGCCTTAAAAATATAGGTGCTCTTCGTCTTCACTCTGAATGTTACATATTTATAGTATGTTTATAAGGCGCTTTTTAGCAGCTTGAAGATGGAGACTGGCAGATTTGTGTATATCCTGTAATGTATATATGAGTGCCCTATGATACACTTCCAGAGGGCGCATCGAGTGAAGCATACAGGCATGATTATCACAAGTATTGTAAAATGGTGACACCGTGCGAAATCTGTGTAATGAATTTCGAACTACAATCTGACAGTGTGGCAGCAGGAAGAAAACGAAGGTGGATTATTTCCTTATTACATTTTTTGGCAATGGTTTGTGACAGCTTAATTTAACCTAATGAATTGCCCTACTTTAGTGAAGAGACCCACAACTATTTACAAGACAGTACACGAGTCAGGTGGACGTACGTCTACAATAAAATCCATGGATGTCGTGCCCATGCCTGGCTGGGTGCAGGAAGAGGCTGTTGTGTCCCGCTGGACATGTTCTAATGTCTCAACAGGTACTGGTCTTTCTAGCCACTCCATTGGGGGAGTGGACACACATACACCCCACACCTGTGGTGACCCTGTGCAGGCCACGTGTTCACGCACAGCAGTGTGATACAACACAGAGACGGTGAGTCAGATGATGGTTAACCGGAAAGACCACGAGCGGTCTTCCGCTACTTTATTTATACCCTCGAGGCGAGCCCGCCTCGAGGGGTGGGAGATGCATGTGTATGTGTATACATTATGTCGTAGAGGCCGAGTGGCTCTCTACATCCCTCCAACATTTTAGACAGTGCCATTCATTTGAGAGTCTCCCTCAAGGCGAGGGGCATACACAGTCTCTGAGTCTCTGGCTGGGAGCTGGGTTACTTCGTAACCTGGAGCACACTCCCCTGCTGGACACAACTCTCTCGTCCCGGCCCCGGGGACCAGGCTCTTCCCCTCGAGCTTGACTCTCCTGATGGTTAGTCGTGGTTTGTCCTGAGACTCCTGGTGGAATGTCTCCACTCCGCCTTGGGGACGCTCTCTCCGGGGTGTCCACTCGTTCTGGGAAGCCATCCAGTTCCTCCCCTGCTTCTCCACTCGATTGTTCTGCAGCCAGTTCTCCCTCGACTCTCTTGAAGTACGATGCATTTCTTGTCACCCTCACATCGCCTCTTCTGGCCGTTACCATCGTTCCTTTTGTTGATAGCACCATCCACACTTCTGGTTCAAAAGGTGTCCGGAACTTCCATCCCGGGTGTCGATCTTTTACTATGACCTTGTCTCCAACCACTATACGATGTTCGCGGGCCCTTCGGTGTTCACTGGCTTTGTTGTTCGTTCGCTCCCTTCTCTCCTGCACCGCGTCATCATCCCGTGCCGGTGGGCTCCAGGACGGATCCGTCGGTATTCCATCTCGCGGGGCTTCCTTAAACAGGAGATGGGCTGGGGCGCACTTCGTAGTGCAGTGCGGTGTGTGTCGATACGCATCGAGGAATTTGGTTAGTGCCGCTTCCGCATCCTGTCACTGCTCGACGGCAATGCGAAGGGCTCTGTTCAGCATGCGCATCAGTCTCTCGACATCTCCATTCGCCTGCGGCCACAGAGGGGTTATCCGCCTGTGCCGGATCGCCCGTTGTGTCATGTATTCTCTGAACTCCTGGCCTTGGAAGGATGGCCCATTGTCCGATCGAATCACCTTCGGGTTCCCCAACATGGCGAAGGTCTTCTCCGGAGCCATCCAGATGGGTTGAAACGACGTGGACTCCACCACTTCCACCACCGGGAACTTCGTGTATGCGTCCACCAATACCAGCATCTGTCTTCCATCCGGGAAGCTGCCGAAGTCTACGCTCACGTTGCACCAGAGGCGATGACACGGCTCCTCCGTGATGACCGGCGTAGACGGTGGATCCCCTCCTGTAATTGTGCATACTCGGCACCTCCGTACCAGTTCCTCAACCTTTGCGTCCATGGTTGGGAACCAAACCTTGTTCCTGAGGCGGGCTTTGGTCTTTGCCATCCCCTGATGGCCCTCGTGTGCCAAGCGTAAACACCGCTCCTGAAGTACTCTTGGGACGACCAGCAGATGGCCTCGTAGCACCGTGCCGCATTCTCCAATGCTCAGCTCGTGGCGGACTTGCCACATTTGCTGCTGGGCGTGCTTCTCTTCCTCCGTGAGCACTCGATTACCTTCCAGGAACCTCTTCCAGTTGTGGGACGCCAGGGCCTCTTTGACTTTGGTCAGAGTTTTGTCCTGGTCCGTTGCCTGGCCAACTTCCTCCAGGGTCATTGCATCTGGGCGTGCATCTCTGCCGATCATCTTCACGTAGGCTTCCGAGTATTGGACGTCTGCAGGGACGCATGCTGGGGGAAGATCTTCAGGGTGCCGGGACAGGTAGTTGTCAGGGTTGTGTGCTCCTGGGCGAAAGACTACCGTGAGCCGGTATTGCTGCAGTTGCCCCGCCCACCGTTCAATCCGGGGCGGAGCTAGCCGTGTGGTGCCCCCAAATAGCGGGACCAGCGGTTTGTGGTCCGTGACTACGTTGAAGTCCTGTCTGAACAAATACAGATGAAAGTGCTGGCAGGCCCACTTGATCGCAAGAGCCTCTCTTTCGATCTGTGCATACCGCGTTTCTTTATCTGACAGCGCCCGACTGGCGTATGCGACTGGTTTCCACGTGCCTTTCTCGTGCTCCTGGAGCAACACCGCTCCGAGACCCACCGGACTGGCGTCCACGACAAGTTCTGTCGGCCTCCCCGGGCGGAAGTATGCCATGACCGTCTTGTCTTGCAGGGCCGCCTTGATCTTCACGAACGCTGCATTAGCCTCTACTGTGCATCGCCAGGGCTGGTCGCTTCTCGTGAGGACACGGAGGGGTTCCGACAACGCAGCTAGGTTTGGGATGAATCTCCCACAATAGGTCGCCATCCCGAGGAAGCTCCTCACCTCGGTAGGTCATTTGGGTATGCTCGCCGACCGCAGGGCGATTGCCTTCTTTGGGTCCACCTTTAGGCCGTCCCGTGTGAATGTGTAGCCAAAGAAGTCGATGGATTCCTGATAAAACACACACTTCTCTTTGTGCAGTGTGAGGCCATGGTCTCTGAGCCGTTGGAGTGTGGCTCTCAACTGGGCATCGTGGTCCTCTAGGGTACATGAGAACACGAGGATATCGTCGCTTAGATTAATCACTCCTGTCAGGCCAGACAGGGTTTCCTTGATGGCATTCTGAAATACCTCTGCGGCCGAAGATACCCCGAAACTAAGGCGTTTATACCTTCTCAGGCCCACATGCGTCGCAAACGTCGTGATGTACCTGTTGCTCGGTTCCAGCTCCAACTGGTGGTATCCCGCGTTAAGGTCTAGTTTCGAAAACCATTTGGCGCCATTAAGGTCCGCAACGATATCATCCATGGTAGGTGTGACATGGCGCTCTCTCTTGACCGCTATGTTGTCAACACACAGTCTGATTTCTCCAGGCTGTTTCAGCTTTGAGGCGACCACCAGCGGGGATACCCAGGGTGTGGGACCTGTAACCTTCTCGATGACGTCTAATGCTTCAAGCTTTGCCAGCTCTGCTTCAACCTGGGGCCTCAGGTTGTAGGGTACTCTTCGGTGTCGCAGGGCCACTGGTTTGACTGTGGGGTCTATGTGAAGTCTGAATTGCTTTCCCTTTAGCTTCCCCAGACCCTTGAACAGTTCAGGAAACTCTCTCAACATGTCCCCTGCGTGTGCTTCGTGCACTTCGTTCGTGAAGAACACGAGACCCAAGTCTTGGGCCGTGTGGCAGCTTAGGAGGGTGCCCTTTTTCCCCTCAGTCACGTGAAACCGGGCTACGGTGGTGAGGGAGACGCTGGCGACTGTTGCTTCAAAAGTACCCCTCAGGCGAAGGGGGTCGACTCCTCCGTACGCATATATTCTTGCTTTGGTCGGTAGTAGAGGAGGTCTGTGTTCCAGGGCCTCGAATTGCTGGGAGTCCATGACATTCACTGTCGCCCCAGTGTCAATGAGCACCTGAAGATTGGTGTCCATTATTCTGACCGAGCACATGGGCGGCGGCCTCCGTCGGCTCCCTGACTGGCCCACAAACGACACGTAGTAGATCTCGTCATCCTCTTCTTCCAGGTCAAGGTTGTGTTGGTGCGACACTTCCTTTTCTGTCCCATCGGGCTCCGCAATCGACAGTTGTCTGACCTTTTGCGTGAAGCCTCTCGGTCTCCTCGGGGCAGGTCGTGGCTGGCCACTGCGGCAGACCTTTGCGTAGTGGTTCAATCTCCCGCAGCGGGAGCATTCGCGCCCTTTTGCTCCACACGTGGCTGTGGGGAGGTGCTCTTCCCCGCAGTTCCCACATGGCCCTCCAGGCGGCGGTCGTGCTCTCCCAGGCGCGGGCGTTGGCCGCCTCCGGATTACATCTACGCACTCCTCCTTGATCTGGGGAGCCTTGGCGGCGTTCTGCACCTGGGCAGGTTTGTGTAGGGCCGCAGCCATCTCCTCTGCCCTGACATCCGAGAGTTCGTGTGACCGGGCTAGCACCAGGATCTGATCCAGCGTGATGCCCGGCTGGCGCAGTATCAGTTTCCGGAGCAGTTTCGACTTACATCCAAGTATGATCTGGCTCCTTATCTCTTCTCTTTGATCGGCAAACTCGCAGGTGGCCGCCAATTTCCTCAGGCGCGCGTGGAACATATCGATGGACTCATCTTCTAATTGGAGTGACCGTCGGAATTTGAATTTTTCAAAGTCTAGATTTAGCTGTGGATCGAAGTGTCGGTTGAGGGCCGCCACTGCGGCGTCGTAGTTGTCTGCATTGCCGGTGTTCGGCAGGGTTTCGAAGAGATCATAGATTTCGGATCCCCCATAAAAGATCAGCAGGGAGCGCTTCACAGTTCCATCCGTCTCACGGGTCCCCGTGAAATAGTTGTTAAGCTGACCGACCCATGCGCTCCATCGGGGTGCAGCAGTGGCCGGGTCCGCCATCTCGCTGAACGGCGGGAGCAGGCTAGTCGTTGCGTGGTGACAGCGCGGATCAATCGCCTGTCCTCCCCCTCCAACCGGTGCCGCTGGCTGGGCCGGCGTGGCGCTACCCCCGGCAACTGGCGGGGTGCTCATGGCGATCAGCAGTCACACCACTCCTGGCGTCGCACACGTGAAACAGCTGGCTAGCAGGTGAGCGGCTGAGGAGACGCGGGGCGCGTGGCAGGCGTACTCACTCAGTCCCTGGACGTTTCGCAGTTTCCCCTTGTGGCTCCTGTCAACCGGGCAGCGACGTTCCGCATCTGCAGGGACCTTCCGGTATCAGAAATTGGCCTTGTTGCTGCCAATGCTTGTTGAAAATCCACTTGCAGGAGCCAGTGCTTGTTGCTGGCAGGTCGGTGTGCTCGCCAATGCTTGATGGGTTACTGGGATCACCCACCACGTTGCCTGGCCTCCGTTGCCTGGAAACCTGGGGAGTCACAGCCTGCAGCGATGCGGAGCCTCTGCTCCGATATCAGCGGGGGCGGGGCACTTTGAGGGCCTCGTGGGAAAAGGCCAAACCCCGGGTGAGGAAAAGCGCGTTCAGCGCGCGTCGAGGCAGCGCCTCTCCAGGCCGCGCCGGCCCCGATGATGACGTGGCACGCCCCTGGAGCGTATCTCCTCTGGGAGACACGCGAGGGCGGCGCAGAGGGCCGGGACAGCGGGGAGTTCTCCGAGCAGGAGCGCGACCGGCAGAGAGCGCCAGCAACGATGGAGCGTCTCGGGTGGGCTCCGATGACGCCGCGGGGCAGCAGTACTTGCCGGGAGCACGCAGCGGGACCTCCGGCCTCGTCGCCAATGTGGTGACCCTGTGCAGGCCACGTGTTCACGGACAGCAGTGTGATACAACACAGAGACGGTGAGTCAGATGATGGTTAACCGGAAAGACCACGAGCGGTCTTCCGCTACTTTATTTATACCCTCGAGGCGAGCCCGCCTCGAGGGGTGGGGGATGCATGTGTATGTGTATACATTGTGTCGTAGAGGCCGAGTGGCTCTCTACAACAGCCATCCCGAACAGGCGTTACAAGTGATATGGGCCTGTTAAAAAAAGAGCCCGGGTGCACGTGCTCGGCCCAGTTACAGTACCCCACCACACGGTGTCTGTGTCCGTCATTGTAAGCATGTGGGCCTAGGGCCCACAACACAACATTGGTGATGAAGGGGGGCAGAACTCCATGCTGTGCTGCCTGCGGCCATCTGTGGAAGGGGAAGATAGCCGGCCCGCTCTACCATCGGTGCCTCCTGCTCTGAGAAAGAGGCCACATCGCCCTAAAATGAAGTGTATCATCTTTGGACCTTGAAGGGAGGAGAAGAAAGAGACTTAAGTGCCTCCGTCTCCTCGCTGGAATAGCTATCACCCAGTGAGAGTGCTGTGAAGGGAGGATAGCACTATCGGCAGGAGGGGCCCATATCCCTTCTGTTGCAACCGGGCCCCAGCCAGGGAAGCCCTGAGCTGACCAACATCCACCTGACAAGAAGAAGGGAAGCTGCAGCGGTACCAGAGAGCGTCTCCAATGCCTCATTGGTAACACCACTGCCTGTGCAGAGAGACTGGCCTATCCCTACTTCCCCGCATCTGCTGCCACCGAGTCAGCGGTACCCCTGGGGAGAAGCGCACCGAAGTGTGCACTGCAGGCCTCAGATCGTGGCCACATCGTAGTGGAGCTGCTACCCACCTCTACAACACCACGGTGTGCACATGAAGACTGCTGAGATCCGCGAGCTGTCCAGGACAGGACCAGAAGCACACCCGCACTTACGGGCTCCGTGACTGCATCTTTCCTACTTGCAGGGCCAGAGATATGAATGACGGCTGCCGTGGACGCAGCGGCACCTAGTGATCGCATGCTTGCACCGCACCCATCGCTGTCAAAGTGCTTTGCGTCACCTGCCTCTTGAACGTCGCGAGGTGCCAGGAACAGATATGGAGGCCTGGTAAGTAGGTCTTCCGTCCATGCATCCTACTATTAGTTAAGTGTGACACCCACTCACCATGAAACTGAGCCCTCATCTGCAATGAATATCTTGCGGCTGCGCAATTGTTGAATGCCCCAGCTCCTCTATGCATGGGCAAGAGCAGAATCGCCTGCAAGTGATTAAAGCTTCCGTGGCCTGAAGGAGAAAATTGGCTGCAGTGCCACTTAGGGGCAGTCGCTTATTAAGAACCATATCGGCAAGTGGCTCTCATGCTGCGGTGGGAGAAAAGGTAGTACAATCTGGCCGCCTGCATGGAGAAAAGCCTGTGGCAACCCTGCGATGTTGCACTACACGGAGGCACCGCTGTGCACCCCCGACAAAGAGCATGCAACAGCACACACTGTCGTCAAGAAAGCTGCCCAGCTGAACTGCGCTGTAAGTGATACCCGCTCCCCAGAGTCAAGAAACACCTGTTGCTCCCAGCAGACCTAGCATGACACTGACAGTGCCCTGTCTCAACAGAAAGAGAAGACAGCGCAGCAAAGTAGCAAACGCCCGCCACCGCAGTCAAGAAGACGTAGCTGAATGCCCCTGATGGCGAACAACCAGTACCGCAAGCGAAGGTACGAGCATCCAAGGCACCAGCTCACCAAGGTGCACCCTGGCAAAGACAAGTGTGCAGTGACAATGCAAGAGCCCCAATAAAGCCCGAAGCTGCACCTGCCCAGACAAGCGTGAAGTTGACAAGGGCAGACAGGCACAAGGCGGTAAGCCCCCTAAAGGAGCAAGGAGAGCGTGCGCTGCACATACAGCCCCGGGGGCTATCTGACGCCACATCAAGTGAAGACACTGCGACACAACCCCCTGGTGGTGAACGACCACTACCTCGAGATAAGGGATCAAGCAGGCCAAGTGCCAGAAGAGGGCATCGCAAGGAAGGACGAGGAACGCCAAATCCGAGGTATGCCAGAGCATGCACTCAAAAGTTTGACCACATGAGCAGGTGCCCCAGAGAGTGAGACCTCTCCACGAAAGGGATGCAATACTGAAGGTAACCGGGAGCCTTCACATCTCCCCCACACCAGCGAAGCCCCGTAGTGAGCCAAACACAGTGCAGTGTCCTCCCTCAAACTGCCTCAAGAGGGAGTCGCCAGAGGCCCTAGACAGGCAAGAGGAGAGTCGCTAACTCCAAGTGGCAAGCTGCCACCGCAACAAGTGCCCCGGGGATACGCAACACATGGCCCGATGCCACATTCATATACCGCAAGCATGGAGCACGTCACACAAAGTGACTGACCACACCGAGCATGCCTGCATGGAGGTATGAGCAGGCACCATGATGACGTAAGCTCTAGGCACAAGCATGACGCCCTTGAGAGAAGAGGTAACCTGCCATCTTTGCAGTGGACCATCGCGGAAATCCCTGGAGAAGAAAGGCAGAAGTCAAGTGGCTGTACGCCACCCAGCACTCAGAAAGAAGAGTGACTGGAGGTCTCGCCTGCACAGTCCAGAGACTGTTAAAGTTGATAGGCCCGGTTGGCCTAGTTGGAAGAAGGTGCATACTACTGCACCCGGAAGAAGAATCGAAAAGAAGAGTGACAATCCTGTCACTATGAAGAACCGGACAAATACAGGTGCGCTGGAGAGAACAACAGGAGAAGCACAAAGGACTCGTACAACCGCTAGCCAAGAGCACACCCAGAGACACCAGACAGCCACCAAGGTGGACCGACGTCCCTGGAGACAGCCCCATGGGAGAACCAAACGAAAGCCGCAGCAAGCGCGAACCGCGTCTCTCCCCAACGCTTCCCAGTGCGACCGTCCATCCCCAATTGTTGCCAGTCTAAGTCGGACGACATCTCTGCTCCTGACCACAGATGCCAGAGGCAAAGGAACAGCATCAGCAAGGCAGAGATATGTAGCTGCGAAGTCAAGTCCCTCCAGAAACCTCCTCTTCTAGAAGATCATCACCACCTGTCGTCCAGGTCCAATGGTAACCACATCATCATTACCATGTGCATGACACTGCACTCAGCAAGAAACGTGGAAGTGTGACCGGAGGGTTCACCCTAAGAATCTGACAACCGACCAAGCTCAGGAGGTGAAGTTGGGAGTGGCCGAGCCGACGTTGAAGAGAACTCGAGCTGCTAAAGGAGCGCATCCCGGCACACCAACAGCAAGCGAAGTGGGTGACAACCCGAGAATGTACTGGTGACTGCCCAGCGGGAGACCGAAGGTAAGCCGCAAGCCTGCGAGAACAGAGTGTCATGCCTCACGTCTCCTCAGCGTGTCCATCATTCCACTGTCACTGACATTCTCCTAGCTCAAGAAGTCCAAGTGCAAGGACGCAAGTGTCTCCCCAAAAGAAATAGAAGCACCTGGCCAACCCCACTCTCGGTGATCGACTCAAGAACAAAGGCCAGCCACCATCACGGCAAGTAGTCACCAACTGTTATCCAGATTCACCACACGACTGGCAATGCCATCACGCCAGTCCTCGTCAAATGCGCCAAACACTACCATCTCCAGAGTACCGATGGCCTGGAGTCCTACACCGTTGCCACCTCTGCTGACAAGAAGACCCAGAGGCTACCTGCTAACCTGGTTTACACCTGAACTGCGGCAGCGAGAGCATGTCTTGACCAAGACTCATCCACCCCTGAGGGTTGTGGGAGCAACTCAATACTGGCTCCTCGGTGGTCTTGCAGCTGCCCCCTCCCCTCGGCACATACGTAACCCCAGAGCAGCCCACTAGCAGTCCTGTGGTGACCCCGACAAAGAGCCTCCCCAGGCCAGAGAGTTGGACTTGATATTGCCCCACCGATGGGTTACCGGATACAGCAAAGCAGTCTGTTATGTTATGTTATGTTAGGTGATTTGTAGAGCACATGGCTGTCCCAGCAAAGGGACGTCCCAGCGCTGAAGATCAGGGAGAAAGGAGAATGAGATATTTAGCTACTGAAACAACCATGTCTTTACTGCCTTTCTGAACGTCAAAAGATTGGGAATGCTCCTGATAGCGAGAGGCATCGAGTTCCATAGAATAGGGCCAACAGTCTGGGTCTACCAGAGACTTCAGTCAATCAAGCAACACCTTCGGGAACTTTCACCATGGACTCCACCCTGTGTTAATGAACTGTTAGACCCCCACCACAGACCATCCTCCACGTCAGCGGAGTGGAGCAACGTTAGACCTAAAGGAATGTTCTCAGCGATATGCTGCTGGGATGCAGCTGACAGCTCCAAGCCAGCGTTTGTGTCCTGACCCACTCAGGCTAAATTATGAGTGCCAGCCGATAGCCTCCTGTTGCAGTCAGAGTCACCAGCCCATGTCTGCTGTCTTCCTGCTGCCTGACGCAAGAAGCTGATGGACCCTGTGGTGTATAGTTAATTGTTGTTTACCCCTACAGGTTAGACTAGTGTTTATTTTGTCTTCATTAAAAGTTGGGAGGAATGTTGCGACCTGCTGGACACTTTCTAGTGTCTCAGCAGGCACTGGTCTTTCTAGCCACTCCCTTGGGGGAGTGGAATCACATACACCCCACACCCATCCTTCACAGGCGTCACAAGTGATGTGGGCCTGTTAATAAAAGGGCCCGGGTGCACGTGCTCGGCCCAGTTACAGTACCCTACCACACGGTGTCTGTGTCCGTCATTGTAAGCATGTGGACCCAGGGCCCACGACACAACAGAGGCTGAAGAAGTCCCTCAGGTTTCCTATGTGTTAGTTTATGTTGCCTTTTGGGCAGGATGACATATATTCAGTGATTGTTTTATGCATTTGCGGCCACAAAACCATTTGAATTCATAAATCCTCTGTGTGTCAGACTATACCTGAATTACATGCTACTGTAGTGTTACAGTACAAATGTAAGAACCGATTTTACAATTGTTGACTATGAATAAAGATATCATTGACAGATGTGAGTTGTGCTCAAATCCATTCCGCAAAATTAACAGTAAGAAGTACTTGTAAATTCTACTCTTTCATCTGTTGATTACTTTGCTATAGCCATAGCACAATGTACTAGAGGTGACAGAAGTGACTTTTTAATAATAATGTGTGAAAGGGCATCTGTCTTCCATTTTTGATTTCCTGGTAAATATGTAATGGTGAAATCAAATCTAGAGAAGAACTATGAATTGCAGGTGCATTATATCCAGTGGGTCTTATAATACGGCGGACGGGATATCTGTCACGTTTGTGACCGAGTAGCCCAGTGTTGCCTCTGATCAAATACATTGTTTATTGGCTAACCAATCATGGTCTTCAATTGTGTAATAATGTTGGTCCTCCAAAAGAGTTTGTGAATAATACACCACCTGATGTAGCACATCCATTCGTTTGTCTGTTTTTAAAAGTATGGCTCCATTTGCAGAATACCATCTCCACGTTAATGGTCAGGAAACATTTAGATGTCTCGGGATGGGTACAGATGTCAAAGCTTTCTTAAGCGCAGAAAAAGCATGTTCAGAATTAGGACCCAATTGTAATGGAATACATTTTCGAGTGAAATGGGTAATTAGGACCACGAAGGAAGAAAAGGATGGTATGACAATAGAAATTGGCAAAATCAATTAATCATTATACAGCCTTGAAGATTCTTGTTGACAGCTTGGATTTTTCCATGACCCATGCTGATTCTGTTGTCTTGTACCCCAGGAAGGAAACTACTGCAGACTGACATGAGCATTAGGAAAACGTGTTGAACAATCAGTGTAACTGAAGGCATTGTAATACCACTCGACATTCTCTCTCCTCTCCAGGCGGGCTTTCAGCGGAAGACCGGAACAGTCGACCAGGTGTTTCGCCTGGTTCTGCTGTATTGGAAGGTAGTTGTGCTGGGCAAAGGCAGTTTATATCTTGCCTTTATAGATCTCAAAACAGCCTTTGACCTAGTCCCCAGGGATTTACTTTGGCAGGTCCATCGGGACATGGGTATGCCTTTGGAACTCCTAGAACCACTTATTAGACTTCATGAGGATAATTTTGCATGTGTAAGGTGGGGAAACGAGGGCCAAACTACCGAGCCATTCAAGATATGGCGGGGGGTACGCCAAGGGTGTGTCCTGGCCCCCACTCTCTTCTCCCTCTATGTAAACCAGGTGGCCGATCTCCTGTGCTCTATTCCGGCCGACGCTCCATCGTTGGCAAACCATAAAATAGCTACCTTGTTATTTGCAGATGACACCCTCATAGTGTCCAAAACTCCCATGGGCCTACAAAAACTTTTAAATCGTTTTAATACCTTTTGTGATGAGAGGGGTTTGGCCATCAACACTACTAAAACCAAATTGATGATGCTAAACCCCCACAAATCCTTTAAAGGTACCTTTGTCCTTGACAATGTCCCGCTCAAACGAGTGAGTTCCTTTGACTATCTGGGAATTAAGCTGTCTGAGGGAATGGCCTGGAAGAAACATCTAGATAGGTCATCCCTGAAATTCTGCCAGCTAACTGGGGCTTTGCGATGGGAGCATTGTTTCTCTTATACCA
Source organism: Triturus cristatus (assembly GCF_964204655.1). Lineage (NCBI taxonomy): Eukaryota > Metazoa > Chordata > Amphibia > Caudata > Salamandridae > Triturus > Triturus cristatus. Next base: position 623,732,590 of record NC_140590.1, on the reverse strand, counting down.
ATCCTGTAGCCCCCGTACTTAAATTGTACAGTTGCAAGGTAGTGAGTAGTGTGCTTTACGGGGCAGAGTTGTGGGGTACCATAAACGTTAACACCATTTCAACAATAGAAAACAAGTTTCTCAGGAGCCTAGTATTACTCCCACAGAGTACCCACCTCCTCCCTTTGAAACTTGATATGGGTGTTAAGTCTATTAATGACCAGGTGAGCTTACGTCCATTGCTCTTCTGGCATAGACTGGTTACAACCCCCGACCTGGCCCCATACGCTGCTGCCTACACTGAAGTCTCTGCCTTGGATATAAATCATAAAATTGGGTGGATTAAATATATAAATACCATCCGGGCAGATATAGGTGTGCCTAAGGAGCCAGAAGGCCTTCCGCCCACATACTCCAGGGACCAATTAAAATTACAGTTTTGGGCATAGTTAGAACAGAAGGACTTTTTGAAAATACGCCAAGGCTGTATAACTGATGTGTTTACAGATATCAAATCTATCAGTCGGTTGAAAAGCTATCTTGATTTTATAAAAGTGCCGGCAGACAGAAAATTGTATATGCAGTTTAGATATGGTTGTCTACCTATTAACGCTTTTACCAACACTTGGCTGACAAATACACTACAACCTAAGGGCTGCCCCTCTTGTCCATGCCCTTATGAAACAATAGGCCATGTATTCTTTGCCTGTGCTGCTTATGCCCGACCTAGAAGGACCTGGCTAACCCCGGTATGTAGACTATTTGGGTCACATAGCCATAAAGATGCCCTACGTATTTTAAAGTCAGATGTGAGACCACTTTATGCTTGTGCAACTGCAAAATTTCTGGGCCATTTTTGGTCCATTAGAAGGAGGGCTCTATCCATTTTGCCGACTGGTATGAACAAATCAAACTGAAGTCTAAATGATCAGAACAGTCGGGCGTGTACCTTGAACTAGCACTTTGGCTTGTAAATAACTGTTTTTTATGCTACTATTTTAAACTTGTATTCTTTTATTGGCTATTTGGGGCACAGGATTAAAATTATGAAATGGTAAAATCTAAATTTCATTACAAGGTATTCCTAATGCTATTGTTTTGTCTGTTTTTATTCAGCTTCATTTGTGATGTCCACTAGATCGTATGCCACACGAAGATGTAGTTTAGTGAGCAAGAGGCCACTATGCAAAGTGGTAGTGGATGAACTACATTCAACTCCATGTTGTCAATGCAAGGTGACAGATGTATGAAAATATTTGTGAACCAGCGTGCACTAAACCGATTTATGCCGGCCCAGCGGGAGCAATAAGTGCCCACCTTTACCCCTTCTGCTCACACTAGAACAGATATAACATTAATTCCAACTCTGGGTCTGCACTAAGATGGAAGTGGGTTGGGGATTAAGAAAGAAAATGTAGGTTCTCTGGCGTTGAATCTTACATCCAGTTGGTCTCTTTTTGGTTTGGTGCATCTTCTCTTTACTTCTGTAAGTACTGACTATTTTTTCCTTTAAAAGTCCACAATATGAGACACTCATACTTAAAACGGATTTTCTCATTATTCTACACTGTCTAGTACTATAATAACCTGTAAACCTAATTTGTTTATTTCAGCGCATAATCCTGCGTCTTAGTATGGCATCTTATTAGTCTTGATTTCTTTTGCATGAAACAAAAATTAACATTGTTCAACTTTCTCTTCTTTTACACTGGGCTGATTTACTTAGTCTTGTTCTTCATTTTTGTTGAGTGATTTTTCCTTGTCTACAAGAAGGGGAGGGACTCTGGGCTGATTTGACTAGGTCCAGCATACAGGCCCAAACGCAATGCAAAACAGAGTGGTATGCTGTTCCTACTAGGTGGTACAGGTAGATGTATGTATAGAGCAATGATGTGCTCACTTTGGGGCAGGAGAAAAATATCCTCCTTTCGGAAAAAGACCCTCCCATACCCAGTCAGCTAGGTGTCTTGCTTCATCATTGGGTCTGCTCCACGTCGGGTCGGCGCTGCAATACCCGATCGGCACCCATGATGGGGCCTTTTAGCGGAGATATTTTTTCCTGGCCGGTGGGTGCAATGCGTTTGAGGTCCCTAGTGAGAGTAGATGTGAAAAATGTGAGGCTAAAACAGGAAATAGAGGTCCACTCAGAACAACTTTAATGAATGTGGCCACTATCCTGATTAAAATAACAATGCGTGCACCCAGGCGGCGGATCTGGCTGCAGTGCAAGATGGCCGCATAGAGAAAGAGCTCCGCGAGCCGTCAGCTCCACACAGCACTTATCCTGGCAATCATTACCCTGTAATACACAAAACCACCAACCTTTAACCCACCTGAGAGGGAGCTGCCGAATGCTGCCCTTCTGGAGCGGAGGGGTCCCACATAACGACGAGTAACAGCGGTGAGGCCTGCTCGCGAGGACAGAGGGTGGAGGCAGTCTCACCCCCGGCGGCATTCCGCTGGCGGCATTGGAGACGGGGACGAGCCGTACGGACACACTTTTGCCGCCCGGGCTGCCGGACCCCTGCCGCTTCTGCCGAGCGCACAGAGCGCCCTCCATATACCAGCGCTGCTCTCTCGAGGGCGGAGGCAGCCTTTCCCTGGCGGTACTCCACTGGTGGCATCGGAGGCGGGGATGAACGCACGCATACGCTTTTGCTTCCCGGGGCTGCCGGACCCCTGCCGCGACTGCTGTGCACACGGAACGCACTCCGTGAACCAACACTGCTGGCCCCCCGCGATTGGGACGCCCGCCTGCTGCCCGTTGGCCTAGACGGTGGCACGCTGCTACGCCATCCACCTACGAGGCCATCTCACTCCGCCCTGCATCCTCCAGAGAGTCGGTGTTGAGGAAAGCTAAACCCGATTACAGACTTCACCTTGCCTCCTGTGCTATCTGTGGGGCGCACATTTGCCTACACCAGCTTGGTGGCCCCCACCCGATCTGCAGGCGGCTCCGGTGCACAAGATCTCCAGGCGGTCGGCTGCCATTGGGTCTCCCCCCGGCAATATTAACCCTCTCACCGCTGAGCTGTGTTGACGATCCTGGCTCTGACCCCGGACTGCCACTAGCGACTGCCCTGGACAACTGTGGTGAGGTGCCTGGCATCGGTAGGGAGACATGTGACTGAAGTTCGTGTGCCCTCGGAACTGCACACAGAGACATTGCGCCGGAGCACCTGGCGGTCCTGGTGGCTGACTCCTCCTGCCCCATACCGGTGAGCCCGCCCTGGACGCATGCACGAGCCACACGATTAGACACGTGAAGAGCCACGTCACCCAGGCTTGCCTGTGCATTTGACGCCTCTAGACAATGGTATGCCTCCTGGCCCATGCATAGACTCCTGTGATTTCCTCACTGTATGCGAGAATCCTCGGAGAAGAGACGCCGCATTAGAAGCCATCCTGATTCCCTCAGGAAGTGCTCCGGCCATAAGCCCTCTACTGGCCCTCGCCCTCCTGGGGGTCGCTAACACCAGCAGAGATTGTTCTCCCCCTCCCATCTGTTGGCCCGAAGTAAGACTCTTCTTCTCAGTCCTGCTAGCACGCCCACAGACGACAGCCCAGAACAGGGACAGCTAACCTCATCCACGACCTACGAACTGGGGCGGTTCCTCCAAACCCGCCTAGTGAGAGGACGACGCCATGGCCAGAGTTGATAAAAGGCAGACCAAGCTTCCGTTCGACGCTAAAACCACCAGAAACAAAGACTCGGAAAGGGCCCGCTCCGCGGACACCAGAACAGACACCTCGGAGGAAGAGATCAGCGAGGTGAAACAAATGTTTGCAGCAATACAGAAAAGTTTGTCTACAATGGATGGGAAAATCGACTCTTTGGTGTACCGTATGGACAGAATGTCCGAACGCCTGGATAAACAAACAGAACGCGTCGACATGGCAGAACGCAGGATCACTGAGGTCGAGGAGGCCCAGACCGAGGCTGACTCGGTGCAGAGACAACTGGCTAAAACCATCACCGACCTGCAGGACAAGACAGAGGACTTGGAAGCTCGCTCACGGCACAGCAACATTCATATAATGGGCCTTCCGGAATCCACCCCAATGGGCAATGCGGAACAATTTGCAGAACAGCTACTGGGTCGCGACACTTTCTCAGACATGTTTGTGATTGAGAGAGCCCATCGCTCGCTGGGACCGAAGCCAATCCCGGGTGCACCACTGTGACCAGTAATTGCTAAACTGCTAAACTACCGTGATCGTGATTTGGCCTTACGTCGCGCCAGAGAATTGGGAGAGCTCCTTTATGAGGGCGCTGCAATATCACTTTACCCGGACTTTACGGAAAGGGTACAAGAAGCGCAACGCCAATTCAACATCACCTACGCCATGCTGTACCCGGCTAAACTGAAAGTGCATCTGAATGGTTCCTCCCGACTCTTCACAGACCCGAAGACATTACAGAAGGCCATAAAAGATTTACTCAAGTAGTCAAAACAGGACCCAATGCAGGAAACGCTGTCAGCGATGACGAACGCAGCTCAGAGTAACTCCCTAGAAGACAACGACTAGAAGGTAGACACTGTGGAGCTTCCGCTCTCTGAAAACTTGCTACCCAACTCCCTTTTCGTGACGAGGATGACCCTGCTGCCCCCGTTCCTACCGGACTTACACTCTGTTGGAACATTCGATGGCCGGCGGACAGATCACACGTGGGAGTGAACACCCGAACTCTCCGCAAGTATTCATACCATAGCTGCATTCTAGGGGACAGTAACATGTCTAATATAATTGTTACAATCCCTTGGTGATGACCCTGGGGGGGATTTTTTCTGATTCTTATCCAGCAGCAGACTGTGTAGTGCCTCACTGACACTTTATACCTCGTTGTATGATGCTAGAATTTGATTGCCATGCTATTTCTCTACTTATGTGGACTCAGGGTAACATCCGCCCCTGTGTGTAACCCACTATATGTTTGATTGTCGGATTTACCTAGGGGTAGGGAGGGGGAGGGAATGTTCGACCATGCTCTGTTGGGGTTGGCATGGCGTGGGATGTGGGTGGTGGGGAATGTTTTTGCGAATACACACATTTTTAAAACAAAAAATGTCTTGGTCTATTTTGACACGAATGTATGCGACACATGCATTGGAGGTTAAAAAAAGAAACTATTTCACAACTGACACGATCATGGGAGCCCAATGGAGATACACTTGTCACATCGCGCCCTTAGCACCACTATAGACCATGAGAACTAGACTGAGATTCCTGTCCTAGAATGTTAGAGGCCTCAATGAACAAAGCAAGACAAGGAAGGTCATATCGTATCTCAATAGGCACAATATTGATGTGGCACTCCTACAGGAGACCCATATCCCTGACGCACATCTCCAGCGCATAAGAAGCACGATGCGTGGCACACTACACGCCTCGGGCTTCACTACACATGCACGAGGGGTCCTTACATGGGTTAACCCCAAAGCCCGACTCACCCTCGAAGAATTACATACAGATGCTAGATACGTGGTGTCCAGATGCAAGGGGAAGGGCGCGGAATATATCATAGTTAATGTTTACGGCCCTAATCATGACTGCCCGCAATTTTTCGGCCCTAGCTCGACAATGCCCAATGTCCCACAAATATGGGGGGGTGATTTCAACTGTACCCTGACCTTGATCGCTCTGGGGGACCACCGCGACGTCGCACGGAGCTGAACATGGTTGATGTCTGGCGCTCCCACTCCCCTACAGCAGGAGGCTACACGCATTACTCTGCGCCCCATAACCTTCATACCAGAATTGACTACTGGTTCATAATGGGATCACTTAGAGTTACTGACCAGGAGTGTCAAGTACTTCCCCGTACTTATTCCGATCATTCCCCGGTACTACTAACATTGACCACTCCTCATAAACGCCCCCCCCCCCCCCCGTTCACCTGGCGCTTTCCCCCTATGCACTACTTGATGAGGCCTTTAGAGCAGAACTGCTGGAAGCGATGGTAACATTTTTTGACACAAACCTAGGCTCTGTTTCACACTTCACTACGATCTGGAAGACCTTCAAGGTCTATGTGAGGGGCATTCCATTTCTAAGCACTCAGGGTGCTGAAGTCGATTAGGAACAGACTGGTGCTACTTGAACAAACCCTGACTAAACTAGAGAAGGACTCATTGGAGACGAAGGACCCCGCATTATTGACCACACTTAAGACCACACTAGAAGAGGACCACTCTGAGGCTGATAGAGAGGTCAAGCTGCTGGGTAAATACGCAGTAGCGCGGTCATATGGAGAGGGGGAGCGACCTGGCTCCGCCCTAGTGAACCTTATGAAGGGACGCCGACCTACGTCTCACTCCATAGAACTCACTACCGATGATGGTGACATCATTGCTGATGTTGCTGAAGTGGCGGAATACTTTAGATCGTATTATGCTGACCTCTACAAGACCAAGTCCTGCACTACACGATCGGATATGCTAGACTACTTGGAGTATATTAAGCTCCCCTGGTTACTGGACGCCCACAGGAAATACCTGATGCGACCCCTTGAGGCGTGGGTGGTGCGGGCGGCTCTATCTACGATGCGCACTGTGAGTGCGACGGGCCAAGATGGGCTCATGGTAGGATTTTACAAAGAGTTTCAAGAGCTACTAGTTCCACACCTACTGGCACTCTTTGAGGAGATGGCTGAGCAGGGCTCTATGCCCCCCACCATGAGAGAGGCGCTCTTAATCGTCATTTTAAAACCTGGGAAACCACCACAAAACTGCTCCTCTTACCATCCACTTTCACTATTGAATGTGAACACACAAATCTTTGCTAAAGTACTAGCGAATAGACTTGCCCCCCTAATGCCGACTCTAGCGGGACCGGAGCAGGCTGGCTTTATACGAGGACGCACAATCACATACAATTTGTGCACAGCGTTTGGAACAATTCAGCACAATAAACCAGACACTAAGGCCGCTGCCATTTTTCTGGATGCTGAGAAAGCATTCGATTCAGTGGAATGGAATTTTATGTTGCTGATCCTAGAGCGAATGGGGCTGGGGAGTGTCTATTTGAGCCTAATTAACACTCTACATGCGAACCCTACTGCTAGGGTGCGGGTGGGAGACCTGGTCACCGCCCCCCTGACAATTTCTAGAGGCCCTCGACAGGGTTGCCCGCTCTCCATGCTTTTGTATGCCCTGGTTGCAGAGCCGCTGGCTTGCGCTCTGTGAGAATACCATAGCAACAAAGGAATTTGGTTCCCTGGATACAATCTAGTTGTCTCCACCTATTCAGAGGACACTCTACTGTATGTTTAAGACCCGACCCAAAATGTGTCTCCCGTTTTACGGGAAATAGTAAGATATGGAGAGCTTTCAGGATAAAAAATAAACTGGACGCAATCAGAGATATTCCCCCTAACCCCAGCGACGCTCCCTGAGGAATTGGACTTCCCTCTGCGGTGGTCCACTGACCCGGTGCGCTATCTGGGAATTCAAATACATACAGACCCGGAACTGGTATTCAGGGAGAATTATGGTCGCGCCATTACTAAACTTGAGGAGGACTTTGCGAGATGGATCCGTCTCCCACGCTCCCTTTTGGGTAGAATATCTCTGATGAAAATGGTAGTCTTACCCCGTTTCCTTTTCTTGTTCCTTAACATCCCAATGGTCCTACCGACGCAGTTCTTCAAACATCTTAGAACATTACAAATTAAACTGGCTTGGGCTAACAAACAGCCTCGAGTGAGCTGGAAACTCCTCCTCCTACCATATTCCATGGGAGGGTTGGGTGCCCCGGACCTTGATCTCTATTACCGAGCGGCACAGGCCTCACATGCATACTTTCGGCTACACCAGCAAACAACCCCTCCCCACCTACATATTAGCGACTGCCCTATTCCATATGCCACGTAGAACCACATCTGTCCTCGACTCGATCACTGCTACCACCCACGCCTGGCATAACCTCCTCAACCGACAAGCGCTTTCCATATTGTACTTCCTTATCACTCCCATAGCCTCGTGCGAGTAGCTCCCCACTCTCACATCTCCAGAAATGATAGCGGCTCTGCACTCCCTGGGAATAGACACGATCGGAGCCTTTTTTAGAGACGGAGTGGGCAGAGACTGGACTGACTTGTTGGAGGCAGATCCGCCACCACCACCCCTAACCACATTCCACTACTTTAGGGCTCAAAGCGCTCTACGAGACCTACTCGGTGACGAGCTTCTGGAACCTCCGGAGGTGCTTTCCCTCTCCACATTGATTCGCGCGGAATCCCGTAAGAGATTGGTCTCACATATATATTCTAAGACACAAGAACTGCATCGTAATCAATACGTAAAAGCCAGACGCGACTGGCAGACTGACCTAGAGACTAACATAGACGACGACATGTGGAAATATTGTTGCGAAGCAACCAAACATATCTCACTAAACGCCCGACACCGTCTCATACAGTTTACATTTCCTAACCAAATTTACCACACACCGATGCGGCTGCACAAATTTGGACTTCGCGACACGTCAAACTGCAAGAGATGTGTAACGGGTGAGGCAGATTTCCTACATTTAGCATGGCTTTGCCCCACAATAGCGGATTTCTGAATACACGTCTTTGCCGACCTTAGCGCAGTTACGCAGGTGGCAATCAACCCTGACCCGCTGCTAGCCCTCCTCGGCTATTCCAAGAAATTGGAGAAGCCCATCAGGCGCTTGGTGGATATGGCCCTTTTGGTGGCTAAGCGTCTCATAGCATTACATTGGTCCCGAGGTCCTCCCCCCTCGATATCACAATGCTCCAGGGATATGATGTACTGTAATACACAGACAGAAACATATAGCGAGCTACTTCCCCCTAGAAATCGTCCGAAAAACTTCTGGAGCCTGTACAAAGCATACATTGCGGCCCCGCCTCAAGAGCGCACAGACACACCTCCCCCGACAGGGCGATCCCAGCAGTCATGACGAATTCTGTCAGTTCCGAGAAACACAATGCAGACTTCTGTACTGACTTTGGAATTCTAGTGTCTTTAAATTATTTGTTTTTTTATTCCTCACAGTGATGATTGCATTCTGATATTAATGTATGTAATGTTTGTTTGTTTTCTGCTCATTGCTCACGATTCTACAGACTACTCAGGAATGTAAATTCTATTACGTTGGCAATTTTTTTTTGGGGTGATATTATGGTTCATTATTGCTTCTTTCGTTTCCTTTGTTCCTTTGTATTGTTAAAATTGGAAAATAAAGTGACATTTTTTTTTTTAAACGATGCGCGCACCCCTGCTCTAAGGTTACAGGGTACTGCGCTTTTGAATCAGGCCAACATGTTTCTTTCCCTAGGTCAAGTAGACGGCAATTCTTCAGGACCGATGTAAGATCTATCTACACTTTTTGGTGGTGGTCTAAAGTAGTGTAAGTTAGTGACCACCCATAAAAAGTGGTACCTGTAGATCTACAACATCACCCGATTAGGGTCAGCAATGTGTGGCAACGTGTACCGGCAGATGTAGACACTGAATAGTGCAGTGTCATGTGTGACTCCGTTATTGCGGCGGTTGACCTACACCTCACTCTGCCAGTCCCAGGATAGTGGCCACATTCATTAAAGTTGTTCTGAGTGGACCTCTATCTCCTGTTTTAGCCTCACATTTTTCACATCTACACTCACTAGGGCTCTCACACACACTGCACCCGCACTGCACCCAACGGTCAGGAAAAAAGATTTCTGCTAAAAGGCCCCATCATGGGTGCCGATCGGGTATTGCAGCGCCGACCCGACGAGGAGCAGACCCAATGATGAAGCAAGACACCTCACTGACTGGGTGTGTGAGGGTCTTTTTCCGAAAGGAGGATATTTTTCTCCTGCCCCAAAGTGAGCACATCATTGTTCTATACATACATCTACCTGTACCACCTAGTAGGAACAGCATACCACTCTGTTTTGCATTGCGTTTGGTTTTTCCCTATGCCTTTTTAGGTCTCGACCTTGCTATCGCGTAAGCGCTCGCAAAGCGAGACTATAGAGAGCGGGTTTGAAAAGTGCTCCCAAAAAGCGGATTGCATGGCTAGCACGCGCACAATCACGCGCATCGTGCGGCCATGCAATCCGCCTTTTGGGAGCACTTCAAAGGGTCCGCTCCCCCGCCCCCAAGCGCGCGCGCTCCACGCTCCACCGGGCTTGTCTATTTTTTTTTTTTTTTTTTTTAACTTTAAGCGCGAGGCGAGCGTGCGGCCAATGCTTGTTGAACCTAGCTTACCTGTTTCAAGATTTAGATCTAACACAACTCTCTCACGCTAAACGGCTTCCTTCAGATTTTTTTCCCCCCAAACTTGCTTCTACTTTTCTTATCTGCTTGTTTATTTAACAAGCAGATAAGAAAAGACTTCAAAACAGCCGTGAAGCGGGTGTGCTACAAGCTGGCTCTTCATTGGCAATTGTACCCGCTCCTCCCTTCCCCCCACCCAAAATCAAACTTGCGCGCTCGTCAGTGCGTTGGATGCTCCGTCCTCAGTACATGTTTATATGTGCGAAAATATTAGGTTTTCATCCTCCATTTCGTGTTCTCATTATATCCGTCCCTGGCTCGCCTCTCCTTGCGTGATGCCGAGGTCGGGCCCTAGACGGGCCCCGAAGCTGAAGACATTTTAAGAAACACTCTGGATGTATGAATCTAAAGCGGCCCGTCACTGGAGCAGCCCCGCAGCCGGAAGCTTGATTATGCAGATGAGGTCCTGCAGCCCCGCTGGCAGGTTTCAGTGCAACCAAGAGAGAGTGCGTGCATTTCGGAACATTCCGAATACAGTATAGCGCCACGCAGGGTGTGTGAGCGCTCTGGCATAAGCAAGGCACATGGAGTCCCTTTAAATAAAGAGCAGAATACATCCCTCCCAGACCCCGAGATCATGGACACTCTTGGCAGCTGAAGGGAAGGTTGTTTATAAGGGCACCCCTGCCATGCCACTGCGGCGAGGGTCACCCGCCGCGGCCTCTCCTTCTGTGCCCTCTCCCACTAGCATGCACCCCCTGCGCCTCCTCGCCCATCTCGCTAGCCACATCTGCCCTTCCTGCCGGCTTCTCGCGCTCTCAGACCTTGTTTCCCCCACCTCTCTCGCTCCCCTTCTGAGCCCCCTATATGTGTATCTCTCTCCCCTCTGCCCTTGCTTCCTTCACCCCTCTCTATCTCGTTCCACTTCTGACCGCGTGTGTGTTTACGTCGCCCTTCCCTAGATTCCGTCGCCCCCTCGCTACCTGGTTCCACGCCTGACCCCCTTGCGTGTCACTCTCTGCTCTTGTTTCCGTCTCCCCCTCGCTTTCTTCCCCCACTTCTGAACACCTGTGTATCTCTCTCTGCCCAGTTTCTTTCTCCCTTTCTGACCTCCATGTGCGCGTCTCTCCCTCTGCCCTTGTTCCCCTCCCACTCACTATCTCGCTCCACTTCCCTGTGTGTCTCTCTCTGCCCTTGTTTCCACCTCCCCTGTCTCTTTCTCCCCTTCTGACCTCCATGCGTTTCTCTCTCTCTGCCCTTGTTTCCTTCTCTCTCTCGCTCGCTCCCCTTCTAATCCTTGTGTGTGTCTCTCTCTGCCCTTGTATCCATCTCCCCCTTTCTCTCGCCTCCCTTCTGACCTCCAGTGGTGTCTCTCTCCCTTTGCCCTTGTTTCCTTCTCCCCCACTATCTTGCTCTACTTCTTACCCCTTGTGTATATCTCCCTCCCGTTGCCCTGGTTTCCATCTCACCCTATATTCCCTCTCCACTTCTATGTGTGTACGTCTCTCTCCTCTAGGTTCCGTTTCCCCTCCCTCGACGCCTGACCCACGTGTGTCACTGTCCCCCTCTGCCTTGGTTCCGACTTCCCCGCTCTCTTCCTTCACTTCTTCACTTTGCTTGAGAAAAATACAACCTTTCAGTTCACTCCTAACATTCTGAAACAAGCATTGAAAATGCAATAGGTCTCTGCTTTTATTAAGTTAAAGCCATTTGCTTTGCTATACAATACGATTAGCAAAGCAAATGGCTTTAACTTAATCAAAGGCGAGACCTATTGCATTTTCAATGCTTGTTCTCTCTGGGGCTTGTCTTTTGAAATAAACTTTCTCTGTTTAAACACATCGCTAAATAATTTCCATGCAGTTCCTTTGCACATTGAATATACTGATTTGTCTTCTTTCAGTTTTACTGCTCTCCAAGAGAAGTTAAACTAAATCTTTTCTCCTGTGCCTGTTTTCAAAAGATGTAATTATCTTTTCCTACTTTCTTTACTTGCAGGTTACTTGTTGGATGAGGATGGACTATCATACTTAGGTTTAACCGCTGCGCAGGCCCCTTCACGATCACTTGACAGGTGAATCTCTTCTTTCCACTTAAGTCTCAATTGTGTAGCAAGACATGGTCTGGAGGGGAGTGGTACTTATACCATTGTCTTCCAAGATGGCCGCTGAGATTTCTTAAATTCTGCGTGACCATTGGGAAATTGTTCCAGAATGTTCTCCATTGCTTTCAATGGGGGCAAACTAGCAACCTTACTTTACCGTTTCCCCAATTGTTGTGCTACTAATTGTACTTGTAATGCAGTATTCAGGCCCAATATGTTTGCCATGACCTTGTTGTGGATTCCCTGCTTCTCTTTCCATGCTTGGACACATTGGGATCAAACAGTGTTCAAATATATCCTCCTCTACGTCTGCTGCTATATTGAGCTGAGAACAGATCGACCACAGGGACCATGACACAAGATTGCAACTTCCCACGTGGTTTTGGTACAAAGAAAGTGGAGGACCCAGCAGGTGAGGGGGAGTGCCTGATAAAGCCCTTAGAGAGATTTTCAGCAATACATTTCTTCAGTTCTTGTTCCTCCTTCCAAATTAATGGGTATATGTAACCATGCAGAATCTTAGCACTGGGAATGAGATCTATGGCATGTCTTCAAAATCCCTGTACTATACTTGCAGTTTTCACTAATTTGTTTTATTGTGTCGAATAACTTGGTTAGGGAACAATGCTGCTGAGAGTAGGAGGACCAGTTCATTGAACCAGTCATTCTGTGGGTTATGTTTCCGTAACCATAACACACCCAAAATGATGGAAAATGGCAGACCATCATCACATGAAAGGAGAGTTTCTTTGCGTCTCGATCAGGATGTTATAACCATGGCTTCAGTTTCCTGTACAATATCACCAGATGTCGAAGGATATCCATCAACGGCCTTGATCATTTCAGCAGTCTTTTTCTTAGTCAAATACATTTTTGCTCTTAATACAATAAAATGATCCAGAAAGGAAGATACTGTGAAGCAGAGGTCTTCAAATTGTGGGCCGTTCCCCCCACATAAGGGCCTGAAGGCCCTGTGAAAGAGGCACACAACCCACACATCAGAAGACTGAGACACACAATTAGCAAACAGCTCCTGCTGCAGGTTTAAATGCTCCGCTTTGCCTTTGTTGCTGGGCAGAAAGTAATTAGTTAAACAAAAGAGACAGTCACACTTCCTGCTTGTTAATTGTAACCTCATGAGTAAGTGTTAAATATCTATTCACAGAGATCTGTCTTCCTGGCTTAGCAGGCCCGTCTAGTGAAAAAAAATTTGCAAGTCTGACTAAGAGGAAACATTTATATCGAAGCTTTTTACCTGGTCTGAAAAAAAAGGTTTGACAAAAAGTGGGTCAAGATATCAGGAGTACTAAAAAGGGAGAGGGAGCAGATATATTGCACATCATCTCTGCAGCCCTACACTAATGTGCTATGTTCCAACCAGATGTGTATTATTATACTCATAGTCATAAAATAAACCTAATTGTTTTTGGAACTTAGTAACAATACAACCTAACTCGGGTATTCATTTTATTTGTGTCTCATCAATAAAGTCTTACAAGGCATCAAAATTATGCTATAGATGTCTTTCAGATGTTAGCGGCAGGTAGAACATCTAATTACAAATTTCTCAAAAATGCCGCTTGTGACACATAGGTTAGAAAAGGATCCCTCCAACAAATATATCAACCCAGCAAAATAGCTAAATTGCTAGTGAAATTGTACCCTGGAGGTCATATACAGTCTTCTGCAACTGGTACATTCCGATTGTTACTAAATTGTGGTAGGAAGTACCATACACAAAAAATCAATCTGGAGTTATTAAGCGCGGCTGATCACCTAATAGGGTATCCAGGCGCTTGCTGGTCCTAGTCTTTGCTGCGATGTCTGAGAAGGAGCATCATACACTTCTGCTTCGGCAGATGCGGGGAGTATGGGCATGCGAAAGGTAGTCTTCTCTACGGGTTGTGGAAGTTCAGGCAGTGGTTAATGTAGGCAGGTCCTTGGTTGTGTAGAGCCTTGTGTGCATGGGTCAGCAACTGGAATTGGAATCTCTTCTATACAGGGAGCCAGTGGAGTTTCCTGAGGTGGGGTGTGATGTGGGTTTGTCGGGGCAGGCCAAGGATGAGTCTGGCTGCGGTGTTCTGTATGGTCTGAAGTCTCTAGGAGATGTGCGGCAACCCCTATGTAGAGGGCACTGCTGTAGTCTAGTCAGCTGGTGATGAGGGTGTCAGGGATTCCGTGGCCGGTTGTGACGCTAGCTGTTATAGCATATTCCCGGCCCGGAACTCCATTTCCCAGAGCGCATAGCGGGGCACGGCGTATGTGCCGAGGAGGCGGAGCAAGAAGCAGGAACTAAAGCTGCTCGAGCCCCGGGCGGCGCTGCCCGTACCTGGTATCTGCTCCCGCGCAGATTGAACACCCGGCTACTCCTAGAGGCGGTAAGAGGGTCCTGGACGTAAAAATCCTGGAACCGCCATATTCTTGAATCGAACCAGTGACGGACGTCCCTGGTCACGCTAACTCCTCTTTTGGAAGAGACGCGCCCTCGAGGTGGTCTCATGCAGAGGAGAGTTGTCGCCGTTGAGGCGCTTGGGCAGCATTCTCTCTGTTGGAAAAAACCAGGCTCGGTTTTTATGCAGAGATGGCATTGCGCCCGCGATTTTCAGCTTGTGTATTAAGTGTGGGTGTGTAATTCAATAGAGAAACAAGAAAACACGCATCACGAGTTATACGCTACGCATGTGAGGAGGGGCTATTATTCCTTCAACTAAACCCTATTCAGCCATAACGGAATGGGTGTGTGAGAATTAACACGCTGGTATTACTATTGGTGGCATTGACAGTGATTGAGAGCGCTCACAGGCACAAAGCTCTCTTTTGGGCAGACAACTTGCATGAGGGTTCCTGGCCATATACCCTATTGTGGAACGTGTTCTTTGCTGTTGTAGTTTTGTTTCTTTTATGCCTCAACTCAGGAACAAAAGCGCATAGAGGAGGAAGAGACGCTGAAAGCGACACCAGGTGACTGGAATCTGGTCTCACTTGGCTTGCCTCCGAAGGCGTTACCTTCGTTTATAATTGGATGTGCTCAGGTCCACCCTTCTTTTTCTTTACAGGTAGGAAGAGTGAAGTAGAGGGGGTCGATGGAGGAAAAAAGGGGAGTTCGAGGGAGAGAATAGGCATAGCAGCTAGGTCTTCACATTGTTTCCATGTTTCTATCCACAGGTCTCCCTCCCCGCAGTCCCCATCCTTTCCTTCCCCCGCTCAATTGCCCCAAAAGTCTGTGTAGATACACATGCGCCAGACTTGGGTCGATTCAGAGGTGGGCCCCCATTGAGCAGCGACACAGCCCTGAGGACACGGATTTGGAGAGCCTGACAGAGGGCTTGTGTCAAGGTGTGTCCCTTGTGTAGGGGTAGCCACTTGAAGATCTTACGTAGCATGCACAGAGTGAGGAAGCAGGAGAAGGAGATGGCTTTGATTTCATGGTGAGCTTGTTGTCAGTGATGATCCTGAGGTTTCTGACGTGGTTGGAGGGAATGGGTACAGGTCCTAGGTCTGATGGCCACCAGGAGTCGTTCCAAGTGTTACTGCTGTTGCCAAAGATCAGTACTTCCATCTTGTCTGTGTTTGGTTGCAGTACAAAAGGGGGTGGTGATGGACGGAGCATAAGAACCAATCAAACACTCACACCCAGTCAACAGATCTGGGTTTAATCCATCACCGTTCTTTAGCTTTGGTTGCAGGCAGTTGTTCTTCATCCAGTCGGCGATGTTTGTCATGCATCTGTGGAAGTTGGTTCTGGTGGCGGTGGGGTCGTTGGTGAGTGAAAGGATGAGTTGGGTGTCGTCTGCATATGAAATTTGATGAGCCTGTTGGATCTGACGATGTTGGCCAGCGGGGTCATATATGTGTTGAAGAGCATGGGGCTGAGGGATGAGCCCTGGGGGCACCGCAGGTGATATCCTTGGGTTCAGAGGTGAAAGGTGGCAGCTGGATCCTCTGGGTTCTTCCCGTGATGAAGGAGGTGATCCATCCTAGCGCGTCCCTCATGAATGCCGATGTGGTGGAGTCTTTCGATCAGTGTGTGGTGGGATATGGTGTTGAAGGTTGCTGAGAGGTCAAGGAGGATCAAAGCTGCTGTTTCTCTTCGATCGAGGAGGGCTTGTATGTAATTGGTGGCTGTAGTCAGGGCGGTTTCGGTGCTGTGATTGCTGCAGAAGCTGGATTGGGAGGCACAGAGTAGCTGGTTCTGCTCCAGGTGTGTCATGAGTTGGTTGTTGATGATCCTACCTGTACCCTTACTGGAAATGGGAGCAGGGAGATTGGTCTGTAGTTTTTGAGTTTGCTGGGGCTGGCAGAGGGCTTTTTGAGTAGTGGGGTGACTTTTGAAATCGTGTCCTGGAGGGCTGAGAGTGATCCCTGACACCTCATCTTACCTGGCCATCAACGAAACGAGCGTTGTCTCCCTCCCGCCGCCGCCATTCAATACGCGGCCGCTGTGTGGAGGGGACTACCTTTCTCGATAGCCCTAGCGCCGGACAGGAACCGGAACCCGCCGACTGTGCTCTCGCGCCTGGAGGCGCTTAAAAACTGGCCTAACTACTGGCAAAGCGGGTGACTTTTGAAATCGTGTCCTGGAGGGCTGAGAGTGATCCCTGACGCCTCATCTTACCTGGCCATCAGCGAAACGAGCGTTGTCTCCCTCCCGCCGCCGCCATTCAATACGCGGCCGCTGTGTGGAGGGGACTACCTTTCTCGATAGCCCTAGCGCCGGACAGGAACCGGAACCCGCCGACTGTGCTCTCGCGCCTGGAGGCGCTTAAAAACTGGCCTAACTACTGGCAAAGCGGGTGACTTTTGAAATCCTGTCCTGGAGGGCTGAGAGTGATCCCTGACGCCTCATCTTACCTGGCCATCAGCGAAACGAGCGTTGTCTCCCTCGCGCCGCCGCCATCCAATACGCGGCCGCTGTGTGGAGGGGACTACCTTTCCCGATAGCCCTAGTGCCGGACAGGAACCGGAACCCGCCAACTGTGCTCTCGCGCCTGGAGGCGCTTAAAAACTGGCCTAACTACTGGCAAAGCGGGTGACTTTTGAAATCGTGTCCTGGAGGGCTGAGAGTGATCCCTGACGCCTCATCTTACCTGGCCATCAGCGAAACGAGCGTTGTCTCCCTCCCGCCGCCGCCATTCAATACGCGGCCGCTGTGTGGAGGGGACTACCTTTCCCGATAGCCCTAGCGCCGGACAGGAACCGGAACCCGCCGACTGTGCTCTCGCGCCTGGAGGCGCTTAAAAACTAGCCTAACCACCGCCACGCGGGGACCGCACGAGGGACTGCGCCGGGCTAAGCCCGGGCAAAGGGCGGGCCCTCTGAGGCCCTCTGAGGCACAAAGAGGCACGGGACGGCCCAGGAAGTAAGGCCTGTATCTGAAATACATCATCCTAAATACTGTATGGGATATATTGTTAGGGATTCACGCTAATATTGCTCTACTGACATTTCTTCACTTTTAATATATAAGTTATACACATGTTAATGTGATCCCGATTTAGTGTCATTGGAAATATAGGTTATTTTATTTAATTTATCATTAGATAGGATTATCCTGCTGTATATACTGTTTGTTGTTAATATGAATATGCGGGAAACTAGAAGTAAGGTTGTCACCGCAGGGAATAAGCTGACGGGTACATTAGATGATTTCATTGTACGTACTAATAGCTTGATAGATCAAGGGATAGTACTAATGGAGAGAAGGGTATCCCAAGACCTAGCTTTTGCAAAGAGATCATCGATAGGTAACATTGCTGCGGCACGCAGTCCTGATAAAACCGTGCCTGATTTCCCCTTATTACAAGCACATGCGCAGATACATAATAGTGCCACCACTGATCTGGTATCACAAAACCCAATCAGTACGGGATTAGAATTATTAAACCCTGTGGAAGAAACTTTGATTGGGGCACATTTAGACACCCAGGATGACACCGTAATTCGAAAATTAAAAGGAAATAGGCAGGGGGCAATTCCAAAAGAGTGCGCCAAGAATAAAAAGTTAACTTGCAAGAAGGTAAAGGCTAAAATTGTTAAGAAGGGTGGTATTAAAGATTCTGTGGTAAACGAAGCTGGGATTGACCCTGAACCAGAACTTGAAGCTGTCAGTCATAAGAAACTGTCCCTACCTATGATAGATGTTACTTTACCAGATGAGTCTTTAGTTGATATTCTTGATGAGAGTAATATAGTGAGTAGTCTAGACGGTTATGAAGACAGGGAAAATTTTATGATATATACCCTGTCAACACTAATCAAATCTTTATTTGCCCCTATACAAGAAAGGCTCCAAGATATAGAGAAGCTACTCCAAACACTCCAAAAGGATATAAAGACACAGTTGCACACCCAGGAAAAAGTGCCAAATAATGAAATCATATCGGTGGATAAACCACCGGTCTTAAAAGAGAATCGGCCGAAAGGGAAGAAAATAATTTCTACAATCCCTCTGCCTGAACCCATGCGAA
Source organism: Triturus cristatus (assembly GCF_964204655.1). Taxonomy (NCBI): domain Eukaryota; kingdom Metazoa; phylum Chordata; class Amphibia; order Caudata; family Salamandridae; genus Triturus; species Triturus cristatus. The sequence continues at coordinate 623,713,808 of NC_140590.1, read as the reverse complement.
ATGTAAATAGTTCAGTAGTGAGTACAAGGACTCCCGGGCTATTGATGGCACCCGAAGTGACTGCACCTACTATACCTTCGCCTTCCGCACCTACTCCTAACCTAGACAAACCGCAACAGGAGAAAATTGAAAAGAGCAGAAGTATAAATTTGCCACCGGATGCTTGCCCTTATGTGGTAGTACTAACTGGGGTCCCTGAATTGGCACCTCATACTATGGAGCCCTTTGAAGCACTAAGAAACAAGGTGATTCACTGGCTAAACTCCAATTATCCCATACCTTCAGTTCTGGCCAGTAGAATCTTAATGGTCCGAAGGGCATCATGGGTGGGCAGTAAGAGAAAGAAACTACAGGGTGACTGCGTGGTTATAACTTTTGAAAACCCGCAAACGGTAGATTATATTTGCCAGGGGAACCCTATGAATCAAGATTTGCTGATTACAGCTAGACCCTTATTCTACTTCTATACTCCAAATGAACAACTAGATGATAGATGGAGTTGGACTAGAAATGAAAATTGTGCCAGGGAAGGAAGGAGAAATAATGTGTATGGGGATTTAAATTTTAATAGGCAGGGATGGAGGGAAGATGACCACTGGACTTTAATACAGCGAAGATCCGGGAGAAATCAAAAGGGAGGCCCGCAACATTGGGGAGATTGGCCAGGCATCCAGTCTGTTCCATTTGCCATCCCTTGCTATAACAGATTCAGTCCACTGGATATGGTCGACTGACGTCTAGGGTGTGAGAAATTTTCTGTCCTGTTGCCATCTGCAAATACTACGCCAAATCCACCAGCCCTTAGCCCCTCCAACGAAAATCTTGATAAGATTAGTAGTAGTTTGTGCTATAAGACTCCACTAGTAATCAAAGAACTGAATAATCAAGCCAAATTGTTGGGGCAAGAGTGTGTAAAAGGTAAAAAGGAATTACCCCTTGATAGTAGTTTAAACTTCGTCCCTAAGTCAAAAGGAATCATGAGTGATCCTATAGTTGAGATAGATAAGACTGACATAGGTCATGTTGTCACAGACGAGGTAATAATATCCACCCAAAATGGAAACTGTAAGGTGATGTTTTGGAACGTGGCAGGATTAAAACATAAAATCTCTAATCCTTCATGGAAAATGGCCACGGATGGTGTGGATATCTTGGCCCTGCAAGAAACGTGGACAATAGATCCTATACATTTAATTGGCTACAAAACGTATTGTACTCCTGCAGTAGGAGGGCCATATGGGAGACCCAAAGGTGGTATAATCACGTACCTCTCAAACTTATTATTATATGAGAGGGTTCATTTCTATCATAATTGTAGTTACTATCATAAATTAGTGATAGATACTAAAACTGGGATCAGCCTTGTGATAGTTAATTTTTATAACAATATCCCATGTACCGCTATTCAGAACATTATGAAAAGGCTAAATGAGGATCTACAAGGGGAGATAGTTAGCAAGACGAGGGAAGTAATGATTTTATGGGGGGGGGATTTTAATTGTCATCTTTGCAAAACGGGTCAAAAAGGAACTTGTGGTTTAATGTTAGAGCAAGACATTAATCTTACACACTTTGACCATACTCTAACCGGGGATTTACTGAACGAGATATTATTTAATTGTGATTTGGGATATGCAAATGAATTAACTGTGTGCCCAACATCGTTTGCCCCGACCTTTATTGGAAGGGGCGCATCGACCACCATTGATTTTATTATCTGCTCAAATACTTCTGGATTTAGGGCCTCTAACTATAAGAATTGCCAATTACCACTGAGTGATCATTACCCACAAGTACTCGAAATTGATAGCCCATTTTTAGCACGCCAACATGATAGCTTACAGATACAGGCAGCCCCAGATGTGTTGGTGGGGAGACAAAATGGGTATTCTCTCAAGTGGAGTAAGGTGGTCCCGAACGAATTCTTAGCTAAACTAGTTAATATCTGCTCAGATAGCTTTAGAGTTTGTTTAGATGGAAATTCAAAGAGCGAAAACATAATTGAACATTTTAATATCATAGCAGCTACAATTAAAGAGAGTTTGAGGGTGGCTTCTAGAAACAGGACTAAAAATGCCAGAAGATGGTTTGATAAGGCATGTACCAGAGCCTTGACTGAGCTCAAACATGCTATCCATCTGGAACCACGGAACCCCATCCAAATAAGAGATTTAAGGAATCGCTACAATCTTGCATTGAAAGAAAGAAAAAAAAACATAAAGAGGATGGCCTGGGAACAACTATGCGACGCCTCACAGGCTAAAGATACAACAGCATTTTGGGGGGTGGTAAATGCGCCCCTCCTTTTTGATAATACTAAGGCACGCATAGAAATTGCAATCAATGAGGAGGACTGGGTCACACATTTTTCAACCCTCTATATGTGTCTAGAACCGTCTCCACAAGAGGTCTCTGCCCCTTTGTGTGAGAAAGAGTTGGAGGCACAAAAAGTACCAGTCCCACTACTGGAGATTCCACGGGAGAAATGGGGGATACCTGAAAAACTAGTGGTAACACTGCCCGAGGTTCTATTGAGCTTAAAAGATACAAAGGGTGGAAAGGCATCGGGCCCAGATGGGATCCCAGCTGATCTGTATAAAGCTAACAGTGAGATCTGGGGTCCCATTCTGGTACAGCTTTTTAACGCAGCACTGGCGAAGGGCCTGAGTCGGTCATGGTTTACATCAATCATTGTTCCCATTTTTCAAAAGGGAGACAGACAAAACTGCGCCTGTTATAGGCCAATATCCCTACTTGACTCGTCCATAAAAATCCTGGGCAGAGTAATTTTAGCTAAATTACAAAACTGGGCGGAGGATAACGGGATAATAAGTGACCTCCAGTTTGGTTTTCAAAGAGGCATAGGAACTATAGAGCAATGTTTAAACTTATTTTTCCTGCAACAGAAGTATACATCGATAAAGAAAGAGCGATTATATCTTGTTTTTGTCGATCTTACTTCGGCTTTTGATTGCGTGTCCCACAGTAAATTATGGAAAGTGATGCAAAGGATGGGCGTGGACGATTCAATCCTCTCCTTTCTGAGGGAGCTGTATTCTGGGGCCACAGCAACTGTTCGTTATGGAAAAGGGGGGGAATGTAGTAAATCCTTTGGGATAGGGCGCGGAGTACGCCAAGGATGTGTCCTGGCGCCTTTCCTGTTTTTGATTTATATAAATGGGTTGGAAGATCATCTTCTGCAGGAGTGCGGGGACATGCCAGTTGCTGGCAATAGGCGTATTCCCGCACTACTGTACGCGGACGATGCCGTTTTAATGGCACGAACACCAAACGCCCTACAAAATCTAATAACATCCTTCAACAAATTCATGTACAGTTTGGATTTAAAAATTAACTGTAGCAAATCTTTTACCATGAACTGTGGAATGCGAACTAAGAAAAGGATGAAAACCATCTCAATAAATAATGCTAGTCTAGAAAACACGTCTGCATTTTCTTATCTAGGCATCTTATTTCATGAGACTGGCACGTGGACAAATGCGATTAGGGCAAGAACTCTTTTGTTCTCAAAGACTATAATGGCCCTAAAGAGTTTTATACAGAAAATGGGAAAGAAGCCTTTTAGAGAAATTTTAATTATTTATAATGCAACGTGTATATCAGTGGCTATCTATGGAGCGGGACTCTGGGGGTATGCCAACATAGATGCTATCCAAATAATTGAAAATAAGTTTATGCGGTACATGCTGTCCGTGCCCGATAGTACTGCAACCCTAAATTGCCATGAGGAGCTGGGGCAGCCATATATTTCAGATATAATAAAAACTCAGCCCATTTTATTATGGCACAGGGTCTGGACTGTAAATGAATGTGTTGTAAATCGAGCCATAATCCAGGATGTGTTACAACTGGAAAATGTAAATGTTTTCAAATGGTTAAACTATGTGAAGACCTTTTTGACAGAGATAGATTGTGAACAATATTTTGAGGATCCACTGTCAATGGTACACACCTCCAGAAAATTATTGAAAAAATCCTGCATGGAACATCTCAGGGAAAAAAGACTGTGTGAGGAAAGAAAGAAAAAGACTGTGTGTTCCCACCAGCTGATATTAAGTGGTGCAAATTTACAACCATATTTATGTCTCTCTATGGCAACCCACGATAGATTTCGTCTTACACGTTTTAGATTTAATATAGTTTTTAGATTATTAACTTTCCCACAAATGAATTCTTGGTCAAATGAACTCTGCTTATGTCCATGTGATGAATTATCCTCGCAATCTGATATCCATGTGTTGTTCTTTTGCAGATTTTATACCTTGCCTCGCAAAATATTTATTGTCCCAATTCTTAAAGAGTTGAAATTAAATAGATGCCGCCCAGCGTTTTTAGAATTGCAAAGAATGGATACTGTATTTATTGTTGCCTCGCTGGCAGAATTTTTTTAAAATGTTTTTAAATTACGTAAATCAATGGACAGTTAACTGGTTAAATTGTCCATATGGAATTCGTTTGCACTTCTCCCCTGTAACAATAACTATATATTGTATTATTTTTAACTGTATCTGTATTTTTGTTGCTTTTATGGTTATTTTCTTTTAACCGAATAAAGTATTTTTGACTTTGACTTTGAGTAGTGGTCTGACTTTGGCGTGCTTCCAAGCATCAGGAAATGTTGCGTGGTGATAGAAGTGTTGAGTAGAGTGGTGAGTTCCTGTCCGATCCTTTGGTTTCCAAGGTTGAAGATGTGGTGCGGGCATGGGTCTGGATGGATTTCATGATGGAGGTGATGTCCTGGGTGGAGAAGATATTCCAGGTTGTCAGTGTGTGGTTCGTGTTGGTTACTGTGGTGGCGTATCTGTCGAGAAAGTCCGTAGGTGTGGGCTGGGGTAGAAAGTTTCTGTATATGGTTGTGATCTTGTTGTGGAACAAGTGGGTGAGGTTCTCCTACGGCTCCTGTGAGGGTGTGATGTTGTTTTCGCTGGCAGCTGGTTTGGAGAATTACTTAACAATGTTGAAAAGTTCCTTGGTGTTGTTGCCACTGGTTTCGATGCATGAGGCAAAAGCTGTCTTCTTTGTTGCTCTCAGCAGGCAGTGGTAGATTTTGAGGTGGGACTTGAAGAATGACCTGTCGGAGTTGTCATTGCTGGTGCACCATCACCTATCAAACTGTTTGCTGTCTCGTTTCACTGTTCTGAGTTCTTAGGTGTACCAGCTGGCCTTTTTGGAGGATTTTCTCTGGATTATGCTCTTCACGGGGACAATGCTGTCTGCACAATTGGTGATGTAGGCGTTGAAGTGTTTCACTCCCTGTTTGAGGTTGGTGGCGGTAACAGGGTTGGAGGTGTTGAGGGCGTTTGCCTAGCGGGGCTCTGAGAATTTGTTCCATTCTGGTGGTGGATGTTGGTCATCTTGGACGTGGCGGTGTGGGGGCTGGAGATGCTGAAGTGGAGGATGGAGTGATCGGTCCATGTGAGTTCTGTGACATGGCTGTATTTGAGAAAATTGCTGGAGGTGAAAAATGGGTCCAGTGTGTGTCCTGCGGTGTGTGTAGGGTCTGTTGTGGACGTTCTGGGTGACTTCGATGCTGCTCATACTGTCGAGGAGGTGTGCAGTGTTTTTGCGTTGGGGCCGTCAATGTGGAAATGTAGGTCGCCGTGTATGATGTAGTCCTTGGAGTCTAAGGCTAGGGGTGCAATGGTGTTGCAGAAGCCTGAGTGCCGGCCTGGGGGTCGCTATGCTAGAGTACCTCTGATGGTTGTCTTGTCGTCCGTGTGGAGTTTGAAGTTGAGATGTTCCATGCGGGTGGTGGTGTTGTCAGTGGTAGTGGTACATTGTATGGTCTCTGTGTGGATGATGGCTATTCCTCCTCCCGTGCAGTCCTGGTGAGTGATTTTATATCCTTCGGGTATCACTGTGGCAAAGTTGGGGCGGATGTGAGGTAGAACCAGGTCTCAATGAGGAAGATGATGTCTGGTGCACGGATTGTCAGGTTTCCAGAGCTCCTCAGGATCCGGGCGATGCTATATATGTCCACCTCCTGATATCCCCGGACTCCAACCAAAGGTCACAGAGCCCAGAGGCGATCAGGCGAGGGAAAGGATGGGGGAAGGGTCAGCAGGGACAAGAACCTGGAAAGACAAAGAATACATTTACATACATGATTCGTATAAACAGTCTACTCTCATAAGGTCTCACTAGAAACGCCTCAATACCTGTAATTCCCTTATGCCAAGTACAATACCAGAGATCCAGCTCTCCGCCTTACTCAATCATGACCCCTTAAACACGCTCTTCCCGAGCAGTCACCAGGCTCACACGCCATCTGGGACAATGTTAGTCAACCTTCAGAGAGGAACAACGGTCTTACGTCAGACCAATACTTCCATATGGTTAAATTCCCCCTTTCAACATAAACAACAGTAAAAGTAACTTAGGAGGGCTCCCACGGCGACTACACCGCCACCCTTTTATACACACGATGTAGCGCTCCTTCACGAGGGTGAGGATCAACACGCTATGGTCCCTATATCCGTAGAAGGGTTGTTGTGGTACTATCTCTGCCGAGACAGTCACATTTACCCTACCAGGTGGAGTTTCTCCGAGTAAGTTTCCCTGGGTGCCTGGTATGAACGTTTGGACTCCGATTAGCCCGCGCTTGTGCCGGGTTGGATGTGAGCCCCACCAAGCCTTTCCTGATCTCCGTGCTCTGTCGAGCACTGCCTGTAAAGTTAAGCTCCTTCGAGCGCGTCCAGAACTTCCTGAGATTCGTGCTACACAGAGCACTTTCGCACTTTACTTGCCACCATACGAAGACAACTCGTCCAAGCCGCTGGAGATTCCAAAGGGGAGAGGCTAGCGCTTGTAGAATGGTCGCGGCAGCGGTTGGGGTATTTACGAGGTTCCCGCTCAGCCGAGCGTACCAGGAACCGCTCACCTGATCACACTCCTTCCGCCTCGCTCTCAGCTCCTCTTGGTATCTCTATTTTCCTCCGGGACGCTGTGGCCGATATTCACGGTGATTTCTTAAGCTACGATGATTCAAAATAACGCACGCCTTCTGCCGCGCTTGACTTCCTGATATAGATGCCCACTTCCTGGTTCTAGGGCTGATGGGACATGTAGTCCCTATACGCTGGGTAGGTGCCCATGTTCAACTGCCTCAATCCTGGGACGAGTTCATATTCCCACCCTATTTCCTGAATTCCCTGGGCGTCCTCTCATGCTTCCTTGACCCCGTTGATGCTGCTGACCTCGCAAAAGGGGGCACTCAGAATGCCAATGTCCAATCTCTTTACAATAAGCACACTGATCAGAAGACAAAGTTGATCGACAGAAAGGGGGTACACCAGGGGTATATACGACACGTCTGCCTCTACCACCACCTCTGAATGGTGGACCATATACTTGAGGAAACATAACTTTCGTCTTTAAGTCCTTAACCTTCTTATCTTCTTTGCCTTTTGCTTCTAGTTCCTGACGCTCATACTACTGGGCCATAGTCAAAAGGGAGACTGGGGAAGACGTAGTCCATGAACTCTCGCTGGCCTTTAGGCGACTAGCTATTTCTGGCAACATGTTAGCGACAAATTTGTCGACGAACAGATGCTTACCCGTGTCATCTGTCAATGACTGCCCACTAAAGTCATGAAATGTCTCTTCAAATCGTGTAAAGAAATCAGAAACTGACTCAACCACTTTCTGTTTACAAGACGCTAACGTTGTCCAATCTATTTTCTTAGGGGGTATGAGAGTTTTTAACTTAGTTACAATAGCTTTGGGAAGATCTAATATCTCCTGTTGTGGTTTCTGTGCAGGCTCTCTATCCGCATCTTTTTCTTCTAAATGCACTCAAGTATCACCATAGGCTACATTATCATCTATTTTCTGAATTGTTCTCCACATATCAGGGGCAAAATAAGTCCAAAAAACATGTCAATATCTGGCAAAGTCATAGTACAGGAGCTAATAGCTCCTTCCACTTCTTCATAAAAAGCGGCCGGATTTTTCCGTGGATCAGGCAAAGCAGCTTTAAGAGCCATAACATCTGTTCTACTCCACGGAGTATAGAAGCAGTTATAGACAAAATATCCCTGTGCATCATCTGAATCTTTATCAGCACTTGTTCCCGCACTTTTCGGAGGAACATACAAAGGCGCAACTTCACGCATCTGTTTTACAGTAACCACAGTATCACTAGGGTCATTGTTTGTCCCCAAAACATCTTCTTTCTGCACTGGGGTCTGAACTGTTTGTGCAGTTTTAACTTTACCAGCTGATTTTTGCTCCGCTTTTAAACGTAGTGTATAATATCTTAATTTAACTACTCGCCTAATTAAATCAGGTATATTTGAAAAAAGAAAAGTTACATCATTTAATTGTTTATAATCAGAATTGATATCAGTGGGCTCTAAGTTTTTAGAAACGTCTCTAAAACCAAGTATTACCTTTCAAGTAAACTTCTCTGCAAAATATAGCTGCTCTAAATCCTGAACCATTGCTACAAGGCCTGGGACAGAAGTAGTCCCATGAGCTTCTTTGCGAGCAGTGGATCTGATAGTGGCTTTTTCATCAACAGTCAAAGTAGAGCGAGCCTGCCGCCCATCTTGCTAATCTAAGCCTTTATCATCTGGAGAAAGATGTTCTTCTTCAGAAAGATCATCCTCAGGGGCAGAGGGAAATTTATACGGGGGGGAGGTCGATCTAACAAGATGGAGTCATCCTGAGGTTTATTAAGTATGGGATAAATGGAGCGCCTAATGGGGTACTGGCCAGTTACCTTTAAATGACGCTCCCTTTCCTCTTTTTCCTTTATTGCCTTCATCTCTTTATTTTTTAATTCCAATGCTTTTTGATATATCGTTTTACGCTGTTCTTTTTCTGCTATAGCTTCTTCTTTCCTCACTCTCTCTTGCACTTCTTTCTCCCACATTCATATACAATCAATCATATCTCGTCAACTCTTATGCTTAAACAAACACTGCTCTACATACTGAATCTTTTTTAAATCAAATGACCCATTCACTGGCCATCCTAGATCAGGATCCTTTTTCGTATATTTGTTCCACAGTGTACTATACATTATGGAAGAAATACCGTATTTAATGTACATACGCCTATTAGGTGTCCCCTCTAGGGGAGCCGGCTGACTTCTTTCTAAATCCATTTTGGTACCACCAAGACAGCAACACAACCTACAGAGTGTGCTAGGAACAGGCATGCTACCAAATGTTTGTAAAATATTACGTTTCCAAGATATACCAAAGTAGAGAAAAATCTCCACATTACCTGCCTTTATCTTTTACAAAGGATACATCAAAACAAACAAAACCAGAATCTTGGCCAAGCAAATCAAGAGTGCTGCTTCAGCGACCTTACCAAACAAAAATCTCCAACTTCCAACTGCCAAGCTCTTGGTCGACCTAATGGTCACTGCAAAAAAACAAAAACGCCAAAGGATACCTCAGTAGTGACCGACCAACACCTGGAGGGTCAAATCAAGAAAACCGGAAAAAACACTTCAGCTGTAAAGACAATGGTGTCCTCATGCAGGACGTCTCCTCATCAATATTCCACTATTCCATCAAGACCACTCCTTTGGACGGCCGCGTTACTGATGAGGCCCCACGTTTGGCTCCAACTGTAGAAATGTGCTTTTCAATGAGCACACCGATGCAGGGGTCACCCTTCTCTGTCCACGGGTCCTTAGACCAGCAAAATAGAGATTGGCACTGAAGCTTGAATTCAAATAACAAGTTTATTAATCACTCATGAGTGGGACTACGTCCACACAACACTCTCAAGTGCTGCCTGAGGTAGTACAGTGAAGTCACAGAACACAGGCCTTATATACAGAGTTTGTTGCAGAGTAAGCATGTAGTGACAAATAGAAGGTAAAAGCATACACAGGAATAACTACCGACAAACATGGGCAGATGGGAGATCACTTAGTCAGCAAAGTGGGAGGGGGAGCAGGAGTGATTATGACAGCACTAAGGGGCATCAGCAACAACCGGCGATAATTATCGCTAAGCACACTTAGCGCTAGGATAATTATTGCCGGCTAGCGTGGATTATTATCGCTGAGATAGCGTGCTATTAGCAACGCTTATCTCAAAAGCGATAAAAATTCTCACGCTAACTGCCTAACGTGAGATTATCGCTGGAAACCCAGCGATAATCTCACAAAATGTGGCGTTAGGTTGATGATAGGGAGTCACAAATTTAGCCATGATATCCACCTTCCATAGGATATCATGGCTAAGCCAGTTTCAAAGCGTAAGGAAAGTAGCGATAACAGAGGTTATCGCTACTTTTCTTGTCGCTATGCTGCTTTGCGTGAGGCTTGATAATAGGAGAAATGTCGCTTAGCGACATTTCTCCCGTTATCCTGGGGAGGAACGCCCACTTTGCATCTCACTAGAGATGCAAAGATGGGCGTTAGGAATTCAGGCGCTAAGGCAAGGTTTCACGCGATAGCGTGACCTTGCTGATATAGCGATAAAATTATCGCCGCTTTTCGGCCGAAAACGGCCGCAAAAGCGGCGGTAATTGTATATAGCCGCCTTGTAGATATGACCCTAAGAGATTGACAGTTGAGTCTGAGACCAGGTGTTCAGGCAGCTACAAACTCTTTAGTATGCATATTGCTTTTAGCTGAGTCAGGAAGTCAACTAAAATAGACAGCACAGGCAGGAAAAAAGATGAGCAGCAGAAGATGGGAGAATTACAATGCCAATAAAATGGATGCCATAACCAAGATGGCTTCAGCTCATGCTAACATAAATTATTTCAGATTTCCACAGGAGGAGCATCTGGTCCAAAACCAGTTCAGTTTTTGGTGTAGTTGGGAGGAGATTACTGCTTATTTCTCTAAACACCACTGACTGTGACCCCAGAAATCTCCAAGGGCAGAAGTGTGCTGTAATATTGGATTTGTCTCAGTTTGCAGTAAGGCAAATATGATGTGCTGGAAAAATGGGAAGGATTGCCCCTGCAAAAGTTCTCCTCAGTGTTTTGGGAGTATCCTGAAGTCATCCCTACCCACTGGCTGGTGAATGCTACAAAAGGGACACCTTATTTACAGCACATTACAACACTTTTGGAACCTATAGAAGAAGAGAAAAGGACTGGACCTGCTATCTGTGACCCATGTGGAGACCTGTTGAGCTGGACCTGCTTCCACTTGCACCCAAGACTGAGAAATTGACTCCAAGGGGCCGTTGACTGACCTCCTATGTGGTTACATGGACACAGCAAGCTGCAAGAAGCCTTTTTCTTGGAGTGCCCAGCTGACCAGTAGCAGCTAACTTGAACTGGACCCTGCGAGTGGCCTTTGCTAGAGTGAGTCCAGGCTCTGAGGTCTTGGGAGTCTTAAAAGAGATCAACTCCATTGTCTTGTCTGCCAAATTTTGATATGTTCGCCAGTTTATCCCGCATCTCTTGCATTTAAACCCTTCGATGCTCATGACGGAATGGTTACGTCATGAGCATCAGTGCCCCTGTGCTCATGACGGAACCATTCCGTCATGAGGCCAGGGGCACGAAATCCCTCTGCTGCAGACAGCAGAGGGATTTCTTTTTCACCCATCTGACCTTGCGAGCTGGGGAAGAGCTTCCCCAGCTCCCGAGGCCCCCTCCCTGGTTTCTGTGCCATGAAGATCAGCGCGCACGTCGCGCTGTCTTCATTGCACAGAAACCGAAACGGAAATCATTTCAGTTTCACTTTCTATGTGCTCAGGGAGCTATCTCAGCCCCCCAGGCACGTAGAAAGACAGGAGTGGTATCATTGGAAAGGGGAGAATCTCCCCTTTCCAATGGTACCTCTCCCCAGTGGATCCCTGCTTGGGGATCGCCCCAGGGATTATTTTGGGCAAATTTGAATTAGGGTGGGGGCTGTCCAAAACAGGCCTGTCCATGCCCCCAACCCCTCCCCTGCAAAAATTTCAGCCTTCCTGCCCCCCCAGGGAGCAGATGGGGCAGTAGCCCCCAATCTGCCCCCCAGGGGGACAAAAAGCCCACTAGACGCCAGGGATTTTTTTGGGCAAATTTTTATTAGGGTGGAACTTTGGCATGCCCGTTTTTGGCAACCCCCACCCTAATTAAAATTTGCTCCAAAAAATTCCTGGCATCTAGTAGGCTTACTGCCCCCCCTGGGGGGCAGATGGGGGCATTCTGCACCCCCAGGGGGGCAAAAAGCCCACTAGTCGCCAGGGATTTCTTTTGGGCAAATTTGAATTAGGGTGGGGGCTGCCACCAGCCCCTCCCCCATAAAAATTACAGCCTTCCTGCCCCCCCCCTGGGGGGCAAAAAGCTTAATAGACGCCAGGGATTTTTTGGGCAAATTTTAATTAGGGTGTGGCATTGGCATTTGGGAAGCCACCACCCAAATTAAAATTTGCCCAAAAAACTCCCTGGCGTCTAGTGGACTTTCAGCCCCCCTGGGGGCATATGGTGTCATTTGCCCCCAATCCGCCCCACGGGGGGGCAAAAAGCACACTAGAAGCCAGGGTTTATTGGGGGGCAAATTTGAATTAGAGTGGGGCTGCCCATACCCCTGCCCCTCCCCTGCAAAAATTACAGCCTTCATACCCCCTGGGGGGCAGATGAGGCAGTAGCCCCCAATCTGCCCCCCGAGGGGGGACAAAAAGCCCAGTAGACGCCAGGGATTTTTTGAGGCAAATTTTTATTAGGGTGGGGGCATTAGCCCCCAATCTGCACCCCTGGGGGGCCAAAAATCCCACTAGTCGCCAGGGATTTTTTGGGGGCAAATTTGAATTAGGGAGGAGGCTGCCCAAAACAGGCATGCTCATGCCCCCACCACCTCCCACACAAAAATTACAGCCTTCCTGCCACCCCTGGGGGTAGATGGGGCAGTAGCCCCCAATCTGCCCCCCAGGGGGACAAAAAGCCCACTAGACGCCAGGGATTTTTTTGGGTAAATTTTAATTATGGTGGGGGCTGCCCAAAATGGGCATGTCAATGCCCCCACCACCCCACCCGCAACAATTACAGCCTTTCTGCCCCCCCTGGGGGGAAGATGTGGGCAGTAGCCCCTAATCTGCCCCCCCCGGGTGCAAAAAGCCCACTAGACGCCAACAATTACGCTGGATTTTTTATGTGTTGGGTTGGGGGCTGCTCACAATGGGCATACCAATGCCCCCACCGTCCAAACAAATAGCCACAGTGTTTCTGCCCCCCTTGGGGGCATATCGGGGCAACCCCACCCCCCTGATAGCCTCCCCAGGGCGGCAGAAAGCAGACTAGGCACGGATTTGTTTTTAACAATATGCCTACCTGAGGGCAAGCTGATAGCCTGGCTAGATAAAAAGGAGAGGACACAGAGGTTTGTGCCCGAACTTAAAAGTGCGACGGGTGTTGTCCTCACCGAACCAAACGATATAGCAAGAGAATTCGCTATACACTTTGAGAGGGTGTACCGGAGAGACTCTGAGTTCACGGAGAGCGACTCTTCCGAATTCTTGGCAGACATTAAACTGCACACTCTCACTGAACAAGATCGCGACATGATGGAGGAGGACCTCACTACTGAAGAGCTGACTACGGCAATAGGAGATCTTAAGGTTGGCAAAGCGCTAGGGCCCAACGGCCTTCCTATTGAACTGTACAAGATCAAGCCAGATAAGATAGTGCCTCATTTGAAAGCCATGTCCTATGATAGTAAAAAGCTAGGTAAGCTGCCAAGAGACTAGCGCATAGCAACATTGGTCACCATTCCCAAACCTGGGAAACCGAGAGACGAATGTACATCGTATAGGCCTATATCCCTGCTAAATGCTGAGCCTAAAATTCTTGCTAAATTATTAGCAAACAGACTCCGCCGTATCATAACTAAGCTAGTACACCCGGACCAATCGGGATTCATACCCCATCGAAATACAGCCCTCAATCTCCGGCGCCTTCATGGGGTGCTGGGGCGTTGCCCCGGAATCCAGGAGGATGCAATAGTGGTCTAGCTGGACGCCACTATGGCGTTCGACACCCTCGAATGGGCGTACCTCTTTGTGGTGCTTCAAAAGATGGGCTTTGGGCCCAACTTTATAGGATGGATCCGCCTTTTATATGCGGACCCGCTAGCACAAGTGACGGTCAACAATAAGAGGTCGGACGTGTTCGCCCTGGGCAGAGGCACTAGACAAGGGTGTCCTCTTTCGCCGCTACTGTTTGCCCTCTCCCTGGAACCGCTCGCGGCATGGATAAGGAACGATCTTTCTATCCGTGGACTTCGTTGGGCCGAGGGCTGTGAAGACAGAATTTCGCTGTACGCGGATGATATCCTTTTGTATCTCTCTTCCCCCGAGCGTTCACTGAGAGTAGTGCTAGATATTTTTGCCAGTTTCGGACGGAACTCGGGCTTCCGAATCAACTGGAGGAAATCGACGCTCTATGCGCTCCACGGGGCCGCTCTTTCCCTTCCTAGAGACTGCACGGTACAGGTTGCAAAGGACGGATTTCGATATCTGGGCATATATATTACCACCGATGCCAGGGTTAGATACGAGAGGAATTTGATTCCTCCCCTGCAGAGATTGCGAAGAGATGTAGAAATCTGGAGAAAGCTGCCCTTGTCCCTGCTCGGGAGAGCAGCGCTGCTTAAAATGATGGCTTTGCCTGGATTCCTATATGCCCTCCGGAACTATCTGGACGTGGTACCTCATACATTCTTTCGGGAGGTCGAATCCCTGCAGAGAGATCTATTATGGGATGGTAGGCCGCGGATAGCGCTTAGTAAGCTTACGCTCGGATGGTACGACGGGGGTATCGCCCTGCCTGACATTAGGAAGTACTACTGGGCAGCACAGCTGGCGGCAATCAACCAATGCCAATATGGAAATGGGGATGACCCAGCATACGGCATGGATAGATGGTTACTGCCCGGTGGTGGGTTCACGAGAGCACTTTACTCCAAACCAACTAGATTCACACTCACAGGGCCCACGAAGCACGCTGTACAGCTATGGCACGTAGTCAATAGAGCGCTAGGATGGGCCAATAGGCTCACCATGGCCACCCCCCTTTGGGACACTGAACAGCTGGGAACTTTGGGGCGAACAAAGGGGTTTGACAAATGGGACCTCATAGGTATCTCGAATATAAGGGACCTCTGGGGGAGGGATGGAGTGGTACCGTTCCTGACTCTACAACAGACATATGAACTGGCCGAATCAGAGCGCTTTCGCTATACACAGATTAAACACTCCCTGCAGGCCAACATCCCGGTTGGTATGGAACTGCCTGAGGCATCACCACTCGAGGACCGGCTGCTCGACGGGCATATACCAGAAAAATGCATATCACTCACATATAAAAAGCTTATACACCACACCCCTGAACCCCTCACTGCACTAAGAGAGAAATGGGTAAGAGATGGTCTTGAGATGGACGATGAGGAATGGCAATAGGCACTCTCGTCGCCAAAAGAAGTGGCCATCTCTGCTAAACTCAAGCTGGTTCAACTCAAAATCCTACACAGGGTTTATCTCACGGAGAAGCAATTATTGCTTATGGGCAAAAGCGTGGATGGGCAGTGTAGGAGACTGTGTGGGATGGAAGGCGGATTCCTGCACATTCTTTGGGAATGCCCGTTAATCCAAGACTACTGGCAAAAAATCTTGAAATGTATGAGCACGATCTGGGGAGTTCCTCTTATGCCCGAGGCCAAGAGATGCCTTTTGAACATTTGGGAGCCCACCGACCTAAATGTGAAGGGGAGGATATGGGCCACACTTGGGCAGATGGTCGCTAAGCGTAATATAGCGCAGTCATGGGGAGCCGCAGTGCCACCGAAACTAAAGAAGTGGAAAGAGGACATGGATTGGTGTATGGTGAGGGAGAAAACAGTCTATGTAGCTCGGGGAAGCCCCAAAAAATGGATTGCAATATGGTCTAAATGGAATGTGTATCGGGGGGGATTGTGCGAGCTCCCATCTATTCCGTCCCCCGAAGATCACTGTATGGTGTTAAATCACACTGCCAGACTGGTGCTTTGCATGAAATACCGAAAGTAATGTACTGATGCCTCTCAAGAACGACAACTATTGTAATGTACAATACATGATTCTGTAACGCATGACCCTGTTTGTTTAATTTCAATAAATAGATTTATGAAAAAAAAACAATATGCCTACCTGTCGATTTTGGCCCCTAGTGCTGCCGGCACAGAGAAACCTAGCAAACCTGTACATTTTTACAAACTAGACACCCAAGGGAATCCAGGATGGGGTAACTTGACTGGCTCTCACCAGGTTCTGTTACCCAGAATCCCTTGCAAACCTAAAAATTTGTCAAAAAATTACATTTTCCTCACATTTCTGTTGTGGAAAGTTCTGGAATCCCCGTGGATCCACAAAATTCCACCCACCCCGCGTTCTCCAAAGTCTTCCAAGAAAAATGGTACCTCACTTGCGTGGGTAGACCTAGTGCCCGCGACAGGAAACGGCCCAAAACGCAACGTGGACACACGACATTTTCACAGTAAAAACTGACCCTTTTTTTGCAAAGTGTCTAGCTGTAGATTTTGAATCCTAGCTCTGTCGGCACCTAGGGAAACCTAGCAAACCTATACATTTTTTTAAATTAGACACCAGGGGAATCCAGGATGGGGTGACATGACTGGCTCTCACCAGGTTCTGTCACCCAGAATCCCTTGCAAACCTAAAAATTTGTTTTAAAAAAACACATTTTCCTCACATTTCTGTGGTGGAAAGTTCTGGAATCTGCGTGGATCCACATAATTCCACCCACCCCACGTTCCCCAAAGCCTTCCGAGAAAAACGGAACCTCACTTGTGTGGGTAGGCTTAGTGCCCGCGACAGGCAAGGGCCCAAAACCTATTGAGGTGACATCATAATTACCTATCACAAAACAACCTGGTTTTGCAAAGGGGTCCCATGAGTTTTTGGTCCCGGGCTTGGCAGCCATCTAGGGAAACCTACCAAACCCACACATTTCTGAAAACTAGACACCCGGGAAATTCCATGGTGGTATGGCTTGCGTGGATCCCCCAATGTTTCCTTACCCAGAATCCCCTCCAAACCTCAAATTTAGCTGAAAAAAATCACTTTTTTCACACATTTTTGTGTGGGAAAGTTGTGGCATCACCGGGCTGACACAAATTTCCTACCACCCAGAATTCCCCCGGGTCTCCCGATACAAATGGTGCCTCACTCGTGTGGGAGGACCGAGTACCAGCGACAGGCAGGGGCCCAAAACGTATTGATGCGACATCAAAATTGCCTATCACCAAATAACCTGGTTTTGCAAGGGGGGTCCCCTGGATTTTTGGCCCCGTGTTCGGCGGCCATCTAGGGAAACCTACCAAACCCACACATTTCTGAAAACTAGACACCCGGGGGATTCCAGGGAGGTATGGCTTGCGTGGATCCCCCAACGTTTCCTTACCCAGAATCCCCTGCAAACCCCAATTTTAACTGGAAAAAATCACCTTTTTCACACATTTTTGTGTGGGAAAGTTGTGGCATCACCGGGCGTTCCCCCGGGTCTCCCGATAAAAACGGTGCCTTACACGTGTGGGAGGCCCAAGTACCCGCGACAGGCAAGGGCCCAAAACGTATTGAGGCGACATGCAAAACCAGGTTTTTTGGTGATAGGCAATTTTGATGTCGCCTCAATACGTTTTGGGCCCCTGCCTGTCGCGGGTACTTGGGCCTCCCACACGAGTGAGGCACCATTTTTATCGGGAGACCTGGGGTAATGCTGGGTGGTAGGAAATTTGTGTCAGCCTGGTGATGCCACAACTTTCCCACACAAATATGTGTGAAAAAATTGATTTTTTCAGCAAAATTTGAGGTTTGCAGGGGATTCTGGGTAAGGAAACGTTGGGGGATTCACACAAGCCATACCTCCCTGGAATCCCCCGGGTGTCTAGTTTTCAGAAATGTGTGGGTTTTGTAGGTTTCCCTAGGTGCCGGCAGAGCTAGGGTTAAAAAACTACAGCTAGGCACTTTGCCAAAAAAGGGTCATTTTTCACTGTGAAATTGTGGTATGTCCACGTTGCGTTTTGCACCATTTCCTGTCGCGGGCACTAGGCCTACCCACACAGGTGAAGTACCATTTTTCTCAGAAGACTTCGGGGAACGCGGGTTGGGTGGAAAGTTGTGGATCCACGCAAATTCCAGAACTTTCCACCACAGAAATGTGAGGAAAATGTGTTTTTTTTGCAATTTTTAGGTTTGCAAGGGATTCTGAGTAACAGAACCTGGTGAGAGGCAGTCGAATCACCCCATCCTGTATTCCCCTGGGAGTCTAGTTTTCAAAAATGTATAGGTTTGCTAGGTTTCCCTAGGTGCCGGCAGAGCTAGGGTTCAAACACTACAGGTAGGCACTTTACCAAAAAGGGTCATTTTTCACTGTGAAATTGTGTTGTGTCCATGTTGCGTTTTGCGCCGTTTCCTGTCGCGGGCACCAGACCTACCCACACAAGTGAGGTACCAATTTTCTTGGAAGACTTTGGGGAACGCGGGGTGGGTGGAGATTTGTGGATCCACGCAGATTCCAGAACTTTCCACCACAGAAATGTGAGGAAAATGTGTTTTTTGGACAATTGTTTAGCTTTGCAAGGGATTCTGGGTAACAGAACCTGGTGAGAGGCAGTCAAGTCACCCCATCCTGTATTCCCCTGGGTGTCTAGTTTTCAAAAATGTATATGTTTGCTAGGTTTCCCTAGGTGCCGGCAGAGCTAGGGTTAAAAAACTACAGGTAGGCACTTTGCCAAAAAAGGGTCATTTTTCACTGTGAAATTGTGTTGTGTCCACGTTGCGTTTTGTGCCGTTTCCTGTCACGGGCATTAGCCTACCCACGCAAGTGAAGGTACCGTTTTTCTCAGAGGACTTTGGGAAACGCGGGGTGGGTGGAGATTTGTGGATCCACGCAGATTCCAGAACTTTCCACCACAGAAATGTGAGGAAAATGTGTTTTTTTGGACAATTGTTTAGGTTTGCAACGGATTCTGGGTAACAGAACATGGAGTCAGCTAGTCAAGTCACTCCATCCTGGATTGCCCTGGGTGTCTATTTTTAAAACATTTATAGGATTGGTAGGTTTCCCTAGGTGCCGGCAGAGCTAGGGTTAAAAAACTACAGCTAGGCACTTTGCCAAAAAAGGGTCATTTTTCACTGTCAAATTGTGGTGTGTCCATGTTGCATTTTGCACCGTTTCATGTCGCGGACACTAGGCCTACCCACGCAAGTGAGGTACCATTTTTCTCAGAAGACTTTGGGGAACACAAGGTTAGTGGAAATGTGTGGATCCATGCAGATTCCAGAACTTTCCACCACAGAAATGTGACAGAAATGTGTTTTTTTTGGACAATTTTTTAGGTTTGCAAGGGATTCTGGGTAACAGAACCTGGAGGGAGGCAGTCGAGTCAACCCATCCTGTATTCCACTGGGTGGCTAGTTTTCAAAAAATTATAGGTTTGCTAGGTTTCCTTAGGTGCCGGCAGAGCTAGGGTTCAAAAACTACAGCTAGGCACTTTGCCAAAAAAGGGTCATTTTTCACTGTGAAATTGTGGTGTGTCCACGTTGCGTTTTGCTCCGTTACCTATCGCAGGCAATAAGCCTACCCACGCAAGTGAGGTGCCATTTTTCACGGAAGACTTTTTGGAACGCGGGCTGAGTGGAAATTTGTGGATCCACGCAGATTCCAAAACTTTCCACCACAGAAATGTGAGGAAAATGTGGGTTTTTTGGACACTTTTTTAGGTTTGCAAGGGATTCTGGGTAACAGAACCTGGAGGGAGGCAGTCAAGTTACCCCATCCTGGATTCCCCTGGGTGTCTATGTTTAAAAAATGTATAGGTTTGCTAGGTTTCCCTAGGTGCCAGCAGAGCTAGGGTTCAAAAACTACAGCTAGGCACTTTGACAAAAAAGGGTCATTTTTCAATGTGAAATTGTGTTGTGTCCACGTTGCGTTTTGTGCCGTTTCCTGTCACGGGCATTAGCCTACCCACGCAAGTGAGGTACCATTTTTCTTGGAAGACTTTGGGGAACGCGGGGTGGGTTGAGATTTGTGGATCTACGCAGATTCCAGAACTTTCCACCACAGAAATGTAAGGAAAATTGGTTTTTTGGCCATTTTTAGGTTTGCAAGGGATTCTGGGTAACAGAACCTGGTGAAAGGTAGTCGAGTCACCCCATCCTGTATTTCCCTGGGTGTCTAGTTTTCAAAAATGTATCGGTTTGCAAGGGTGTGTCCACGTTGCGTTTTGCGCTGCTTCATGTCGCGGGCACTAGGCCTACCCACGCAAGTGAGGTGCCATTTTTCTCGGAAGACTTTGTGGAACGGGGCTGAGTGGAAATTTGTGGATCCACGCAGATTCCAGAACGTTCCACCACAGAAATGTGAGGAAAATGTGTTTTTATTTTAACACTTTTTTAGGTTTGCAAGGAATTCTGGGTAACAGAACCTGGTGGGAGGCAGTCAAGTCACCCCATCCTGGATTACCCTGGGTGTCTATTTTTCAAAAATGTATAGGTTTGCTAGGTTTCCCTAGGTGCCAGCTGAGCTAGGGTTCAAAAACTACAGCTAGGCACTTTGCCAAAAAAGCGTAATTTTTCACTGTTAAATTGTGGTGTGTCCACGTTGCATTTTGCGCCGTTTCATGTCGCGAGCACGAGGCCTACCCACGCAAGTAAGGTACCATTTTTCTCAAAAGACTTTGGGGAATGCGGGGTGAGTGGAAATTTGTGGAGCCATGCAGATTCCAGAACCTTCCACCACAGAAATGTGAGAAAAATGTGTTTTTTTGGACAAATTTTTAGGTTCGCAAGTGATTCTGGGTAACAGAACCTGGAGGGAGGCAGTTGAGTCACCCCATCCTGGATTCCCCTGGGTGTCTAGTTTTCAAAAATGTATAGGTTTGCTAGGTTTCCCTAGGTGCCAGCAGACCTAGGGTTCAAAAACTACAGCTAGGCACTTTGCTAAAAAAGGGTCATTTTTTACTGTGAAATTGTGGTGTGTCCACGATGCGTTTTGCGCCGTTTCCTGTCACGGGCACTAGGCCTACCCACAAAAGTGAGGTACAATTTTTCTCAGAAGACTTTGGGGAGCGTGGTGTGGGTGGAAATTTGTGGATCTATACAGATTCCAGAACTTTCCACCACAGAAATGTGAGAAAAATGTGTTTTTTGGACAAATTTTTAGGTTCGCAAGTGATTCTGGGTAACAGAACCTGGAGGGAGGCAGTTGAGTCACCCCATCCTGGATTCCCCTGTGTGTCTAGTTTTCAAAAATGTATAGGTTTGCTAGGTTTCCCTAGGTGCCAGCAGACCTAGGGTTCAAAAACTACAGCTAGGCACTTTGCCAAAAAAGGGTCATTTTTCACTGTGAAATTGAGGTGTGTCCACATTGCGTTTTGCGCCGTTACCTATCGCAGGCACTAGGCCTACCCACACAAGTGAGGTACCAATTTTCTTGGAAGACTTTGGGGAACGCGGGGTGGGTGGAGATTTGTGGATCCACGCAGATTCCAGAACTTTCCACCACAGAAATGTGAGGAAAATATGTTTTTTTGACAATTGTTTGGGTTTGCAAGGGATTCTGGATAACAGAACCTGGCGAGTGGCAGTCAAGTCACCCCATCCTGTATTCCCCTGGGTGTCTAGTTTTCAAAAATGTATATGTATGCTAGGTTTCCCTAGGTGCTGGCAGAGCTAGGGTTAAAAAACTACAGGTAGGCACTTTGCCAAAAAAGAGTCATTTTTCACTGTGAAATTGTGTTGTGTCCACGTTGCGTTTTGTGCCGTTTCCTGTCACGGGCATTAGCCTACCCACGCAAGTGAAGGTACCGTTTTTCTCAGAGGACTTTGGGAAACGCGGGGTGGGTGGAGATTTGTGGATCCACGCAGATTCCAGAACTTTCCACCACAGAAATGTGAGGAAAATGTGTTTTTTTGGACAATTGTTTAGGTTTGCAACGGATTCTGGGTAACAGAACATGGAGTCAGCTAGTCAAGTCACTCCATCCTGGATTGCCCTGGGTGTCTATTTTTAAAACATTTATAGGATTGGTAGGTTTCCCTAGGTGCCGGCAGAGCTAGGGTTAAAAAACTACAGCTAGGCACTTTGCCAAAAAAGGGTCATTTTTCACTGTCAAATTGTGGTGTGTCCATGTTGCATTTTGCACCGTTTCATGTCGCGGACACTAGGCCTACCCACGCAAGTGAGGTACCATTTTTCTCAGAAGACTTTGGGGAACACAAGGTTAGTGGAAATGTGTGGATCCATGCAGATTCCAGAACTTTCCACCACAGAAATGTGACAGAAATGTGTTTTTTTTGGACAATTTTTTAGGTTTGCAAGGGATTCTGGGTAACAGAACCTGGAGGGAGGCAGTCGAGTCAACCCATCCTGTATTCCACTGGGTGGCTAGTTTTCAAAAAATTATAGGTTTGCTAGGTTTCCTTAGGTGCCGGCAGAGCTAGGGTTCAAAAACTACAGCTAGGCACTTTGCCAAAAAAGGGTCATTTTTCACTGTGAAATTGTGGTGTGTCCACGTTGCGTTTTGCTCCGTTACCTATCGCAGGCAATAAGCCTACCCACGCAAGTGAGGTGCCATTTTTCACGGAAGACTTTTTGGAACGCGGGCTGAGTGGAAATTTGTGGATCCACGCAGATTCCAAAACTTTCCACCACAGAAATGTGAGGAAAATGTGGGTTTTTTGGACACTTTTTTAGGTTTGCAAGGGATTCTGGGTAACAGAACCTGGAGGGAGGCAGTCAAGTTACCCCATCCTGGATTCCCCTGGGTGTCTATGTTTAAAAAATGTATAGGTTTGCTAGGTTTCCCTAGGTGCCAGCAGAGCTAGGGTTCAAAAACTACAGCTAGGCACTTTGACAAAAAAGGGTCATTTTTCAATGTGAAATTGTGTTGTGTCCACGTTGCGTTTTGTGCCGTTTCCTGTCACGGGCATTAGCCTACCCACGCAAGTGAGGTACCATTTTTCTTGGAAGACTTTGGGGAACGCGGGGTGGGTTGAGATTTGTGGATCTACGCAGATTCCAGAACTTTCCACCACAGAAATGTAAGGAAAATTGGTTTTTTGGCCATTTTTAGGTTTGCAAGGGATTCTGGGTAACAGAACCTGGTGAAAGGTAGTCGAGTCACCCCATCCTGTATTTCCCTGGGTGTCTAGTTTTCAAAAATGTATCGGTTTGCAAGGGTGTGTCCACGTTGCGTTTTGCGCTGCTTCATGTCGCGGGCACTAGGCCTACCCACGCAAGTGAGGTGCCATTTTTCTCGGAAGACTTTGTGGAACGGGGCTGAGTGGAAATTTGTGGATCCACGCAGATTCCAGAACGTTCCACCACAGAAATGTGAGGAAAATGTGTTTTTATTTTAACACTTTTTTAGGTTTGCAAGGAATTCTGGGTAACAGAACCTGGTGGGAGGCAGTCAAGTCACCCCATCCTGGATTACCCTGGGTGTCTATTTTTCAAAAATGTATAGGTTTGCTAGGTTTCCCTAGGTGCCAGCTGAGCTAGGGTTCAAAAACTACAGCTAGGCACTTTGCCAAAAAAGCGTAATTTTTCACTGTTAAATTGTGGTGTGTCCACGTTGCATTTTGCGCCGTTTCATGTCGCGAGCACGAGGCCTACCCACGCAAGTAAGGTACCATTTTTCTCAAAAGACTTTGGGGAATGCGGGGTGAGTGGAAATTTGTGGAGCCATGCAGATTCCAGAACCTTCCACCACAGAAATGTGAGAAAAATGTGTTTTTTTGGACAAATTTTTAGGTTCGCAAGTGATTCTGGGTAACAGAACCTGGAGGGAGGCAGTTGAGTCACCCCATCCTGGATTCCCCTGGGTGTCTAGTTTTCAAAAATGTATAGGTTTGCTAGGTTTCCCTAGGTGCCAGCAGACCTAGGGTTCAAAAACTACAGCTAGGCACTTTGCTAAAAAAGGGTCATTTTTTACTGTGAAATTGTGGTGTGTCCACGATGCGTTTTGCGCCGTTTCCTGTCACGGGCACTAGGCCTACCCACAAAAGTGAGGTACAATTTTTCTCAGAAGACTTTGGGGAGCGTGGTGTGGGTGGAAATTTGTGGATCTATACAGATTCCAGAACTTTCCACCACAGAAATGTGAGAAAAATGTGTTTTTTGGACAAATTTTTAGGTTCGCAAGTGATTCTGGGTAACAGAACCTGGAGGGAGGCAGTTGAGTCACCCCATCCTGGATTCCCCTGTGTGTCTAGTTTTCAAAAATGTATAGGTTTGCTAGGTTTCCCTAGGTGCCAGCAGACCTAGGGTTCAAAAACTACAGCTAGGCACTTTGCCAAAAAAGGGTCATTTTTCACTGTGAAATTGAGGTGTGTCCACATTGCGTTTTGCGCCGTTACCTATCGCAGGCACTAGGCCTACCCACACAAGTGAGGTACCAATTTTCTTGGAAGACTTTGGGGAACGCGGGGTGGGTGGAGATTTGTGGATCCACGCAGATTCCAGAACTTTCCACCACAGAAATGTGAGGAAAATATGTTTTTTTGACAATTGTTTGGGTTTGCAAGGGATTCTGGATAACAGAACCTGGCGAGTGGCAGTCAAGTCACCCCATCCTGTATTCCCCTGGGTGTCTAGTTTTCAAAAATGTATATGTATGCTAGGTTTCCCTAGGTGCTGGCAGAGCTAGGGTTAAAAAACTACAGGTAGGCACTTTGCCAAAAAAGAGTCATTTTTCACTGTGAAATTGTGTTGTGTCCACGTTGCGTTTTGTGCCGTTTCCTGTCACGGGCATTAGCCTACCCACGCAAGTGAGGTACAGTTTTTCTCGGAAGACTTTGGGAAACGCGGGGTGGGCCGAAATTTGTGGATCCACGCAGATTCCAGAACTTTTCACCACAGAAATGTGAGGAAAATGTGTTTTTTTTTACTTTTGTTTAGGTTTGCAAGGGATTCTGTGTAACAGAACATGGTGGGAGCCAGTCAAGTCACTCCATCCTGGATTCCTCTGGGTGTCTTTTCTTCAAAAATGTATAGGTTTGCTAGGTTTCCGTAGGTGCCGGCAGAGCTAGGGTTAAAAAATTACAGCTAGGCAGTTTGCCAAAAAAGGGTCATTTTTCACTGTGAAATTGAGGTGTGTCCACGTTGCGTTTTGCGCCGTTTCATGTCGCGGGCACTAGGCCTACCCACGCAAGTGAGGTGCCATTTTTCTCGGAAGACTTTTTGGAACGCGGGGTGAGTGGAAATTTGTGGATCCACGCAGATTCCAGAACTTTCCACCACAGGAATGTGAGAAAAATGTGGGTTTTTTGGACACTTTTTTAGGTTTGCAAAGGATTCTGGGTAACAGAACCTGGTGGGAGACAGTAAAGTCACCCCATCCTGGATTCCCCTGGGTGTCTATTTTTCAAAATGTATAGGTTTGCTAGGTTTCCCTAGGTGTCAGCAGAGCTAGGGTTAAAAAACTACAGCTAGGCACTCTGCCAAAAAAGGGTCATTTTTCACTGTGAAATTGTGGTGTGTCCATGTTGCATTTTGCGCCGTTTCATTTCGCGGACACTAGGCCTACCCACACAAGTGAGGTATCATTTTTCTCAGAAGACTTTGGGGAACGCGTGGTGAGTGGAAATTTGTGGATCCACGCAGAGTCCAGAACTTTCCACCACAGAAATATGACGAAATGTGGTTTTTTTGACAATTTTTTAGGTTTGCAAGGGATTCTGGGTAACAGAACCTGGAGGGAGGCAGTAAAGTCACCCCATCCTGGATTCCCCTGGGTGTCTATTTTTCAAAAACGTATAGGTTTTCTAGGTTTTCCTAGGTGCCAGCAGAGCTAGGGTTAAAAAACTGCAGCTAGGCACTTTGCCAAAAAAGGGTCATTTTTCACTGTGAAATTGTGGTGTGAGTATGTTGCGTTTTGCGCCATTTCCTGTCACGGGCATTAGGCCTACCCACGCAAGTGAGGTACCATTTTTCTCGGAAGACTTTGGGGAACAACGGGGTGGATGGAAATTTGTGGATCAACGCAGATTCCAAAACTTTCCACAACAGAAATGTGAGGAAAATTTGGTTGTTTGGACATTTTTTTAGGTTTGCAAGGGATTCTGGGTAACAGAACCTGGTGAGAGCCAGTCAAGTCACCGAATAATGTGTTCCTCTGGGTGTCTAGTTTTCAAAAATGTATAGGTTTGCTAGGTTTCCTTTGGTGCAGGCAGAGCTAGGGTTCAAACACTACAGGTAGGCACTTTGCCAAAAAAGGGTCATTTTTCACTGTGAAATTGTGGTGTGTCCATGTTGCGTTTTGAGCCATTGCCGGTTGTGGGCACTATGCCTACCCACACAAGTGAGGTACCATTTCTATCGGGAGACTTGAGGTAAGGTAATTAAGATTTGTAAAGCAACTGTTATTACCTATTGACTTTCAATGCATTTCTAACTTCCAAATGAAAGACAATGTGTAAAAAAGAAGTCATTTTGAAAAATGACCGCTAATTCTCATGCTAGTATCAGTGTTCCCAATTTTGCAAATTTGCAAATATCTACTGTTTCTAAACTCTATATTTTGTTCCCATTTCAGAAATACATAGGTGTCTTTCATACCAATTTTTCCATGTATACATTTTCCCAGAGTAATTGCTATATACCCGCTACATAATAAAAAACCATTGCAAGTCGCTGCTCAGTTTTTGGCTCTGGGTTTGACAGGTTCTTGGTGAACCTACAAGTCCTATATATCCCCACAACCAGTAAGGTCCTGCGGATGTAATGGTATATTGCTTTCATAGAGCTGTCATGATTAGAAGAAAACGTTTATATTAACAAAAGGGGGCGGACAGAGGGCTTTTACAAGAGGTCCAGCATACATGCCCCGGATAGACTATATTTAGAAAGGGTATGCAGTTCCTTAAGAGGATGGTTTGTTAGTGAGGTCAATTCTCAAATCCGTCGATATTGATTGGAATCAAAGAACCTATAGGTAGGGAAGGGGAGTTCCCATATTCAGAACTAATGCCCTCACACACCCAGCAAGCTAGGTGTCATGCTTCATCATCTGGGCCTGCTCCTCGTCGGGCCGGCGGTGCAATGCCCGACGGGCACCCGTGAAGGGGCTCTTTAGCGGAGATCTTTTGTTCCTTGCCATTGAGTGCGTGGGTGTGAGGGGCCAGAAGGAGTGTAGATGAGTAGAGTGAGTTAAAAAAGGTTGGATAGTCTGTTGAATGTGTTTATTTAGGACAGCTGTCCACCTCATTAAAAAGTTAGAGGAAGATGGACAGTTAGTGTGACTTGTATTTGTCTCTAACTGTCTCCTACTCTAATGGTCGACATGTTTCATGCCCTTATGTCCTTTCATCAGGACCTGTGTGTGTTTCTATCTACAGTGTACAGACGGTGATACTATCACTATCTGGGTCTGGCACCACTAAGGTGTGCCAATCGTCGCAGTGGAGCAACCTGCGGAGAAGGGAATATCAAAATTCACATCAGAATCATATCGTTATTGTTTATGTCAGAGTGCAGGTGAACACCTGAGTGGGTGATCAAGACTAGGGGTGGAGTCATTCATTAGACCCTTAAGTGGTAGACATCTCATAACCAATTTAATTCATCGCATAGGAGAATAAGTAGCAAACAAAATCATTTGCTACTTATTCTCCTATGCGATGAATAACGGCACAGAACTAGACTGATGTCATATACCTCACGATGGCTTGGTTGGCTTGAGGTATGCACGGTTGCAACCTTGAACATAAGCAAATATGATTCTGATGTGAATTTTGATATTCCCTTCTCCGCAGGTTGCTCCACTGCGACGATTGGCACACCTTAGTGGTGCCAGACCCAGGCACACATAATAGTGGTGTACACTTCTATGCACTCACGACCTATGTGCCCCCATAGGTAATTAAACACATACAGGCAACCGGGGTACACGTGTATGAAGCCACACACTGTCCATAATCATGTATGCACCATCAACATGATCACACAACATTTGCCGAAGGTCCACAATAGTGAAAGCGCAGTGTTTTGAGCCATGCCCCTCTCTGTAACGCAGGTGTTTTTGTTTCCAATCAGTCACAATAGTAAATCATAGAATCAAGTTCAGCCCGCGCCTCGTACACTATTAGTTCACAAATTGTGGAGCACTCATCACATTGTTGATGCCACTGCAGAGCTGGATACTGCTTCCAACCTGGGGATGTTTACATCCGCCTCCAGCAAGAGGCACATGCGATGTGTAGAAAGAGGGGAGTGTCATATTTGCGCTATATAAATGCAATTACAAATTACAAATATCCACACCCTACTACCCAGCAGGCGTTGGCATTGAAATCTATTTTCATGTGCTCTGTGCAAAGGAAAGATGTTGTCGGCTGTAGCAGACAAAGACCACAATGTGATCGGTACACATGCATTAGAAACCCGGGTAAGGGGGGGGGGGCTTATCCACGTCTAGTGGGTCGAGTGCCGCTGTTTTCTTACACCAAAGGTCACACAACGGTTCGAATCTTGCCCTGCGACCAAAGGTGAACCGCGGGTTTCTCTAATAGTCATGTTTCCTCGCCACTGACAGATCAAATAGTCAGCCGTTCATAGACGTGCCGCTCAACTGCCGATCAACAAACTATAAACATTTCACAACGTTGACCTTTTTCACAATTGCGTTGTAGACATTTAGGTGATTTTGCGTGCACTAGACAAAAAAGACACAAAAACAAATCTGAGGTGTGTATTGCAACACGATGCCTGCTACTTATAGTCTTCTGTCCCTAATTTTGCAAGCGTGCGTCCAGCCTCCTGTGGCACTCAGTGTAAACGGAACTTTACTAGTGAGACGAAAGGTGATTACATTGAAAAACAAGCATTGGCATAGCCAATAGGTCTCGCCTTTGGGACCTTATAAGTGTTTAGCCATGCAACAGTTGTATAACTAAATACTTATAAGGTCCCAAAAGCGAGACCTATTGGCTATGCAAAAAGTAAAAGTGATCGTGATCGCGATCAAACATCAAAGCGGCCGTGCGGCCGCTAAAGTGAAAGTAATCGTGGTTAAGCGCGGCGCGCGCGCCCGCGCACATGCACTGTAGCTCCAGGCTGGCCTGGTAGCACTTTTTGGAGCCCTCTCAACAAGTCTCGCCAGACCAGCACATGCGCTGGGTCAGGCGAGACCTAATGACTAGTATTTTACTGTTACAATGAATGTAACGTACTCTCTTCTCTGCCATCCTATCTCACGTTCTTCGTTTTCGTAGTATTCCCCGTTATCTTTGTGCCCATGCTATTCAACACTCACATCTTCCCCATCATAATGTGCAGGGCTCCTCCTCACCCTAAGTCTCATGGCACCTGCGCACGTGGTATCACACTTTCTCTGCATTCTTAGCATAACCCTCTACTTTGTGCAAATGCTGTAACCCTCGCCTATGTGCCATTGGGACCATTCTGCCCTTTTCCCTGTTATCACACCCACCTTCTCTTTGCCCAACATTTACTTCTTGTTGTGGCATAGCTCTTTCCTCTGTGATAATAATATAACTGACCTCCATATGTTCATTCTATTGCCTTTACATGGGGTCATGGTATAACCCATCCACTTTTCCCATGAGATTGTCCTTTTCGCTGTGCCCAGAGTATTAACCTTCTCTTAAACAAGGGCAGCTATGCCCATGGTGCCACCGACTGGTTATATTCTCGTCCGTGGCCATGGCATAACTATCTCACCTCTGCCCTTGGGGTTACCCTCTATTCTGTACCATGGTTTTACACTCTCCACTGAGCCTCTAGTCGTTCCCGCCGTATTTCAGTGCCCCAGTGTAATGGTTTCATTCCTCCGCTGTGTTCACAGCATTACCCTGTCTAATACCTTAGTATTACACCCTGCCCTCTGCCAATGTGTACCTGTGCTCGCAGAGCTAGGGAGAGGTGTAAGGGGGCGCATGTGCGGCTAAAACCGTCATAAACGATGTAAACATTGCTTTGGCAGAGCATTTATAACAGGCACCTCTGTGGTCCGCGGTCCGAGCAGTCCACCCTGAGCAGCGACCCGTCCCACTCGCAGTAGCAGGGGCTCGGGTAGCCCCGGTCCGCGATGAGCGCCAGGGCGGGAGTGAGCAGGCAGAGCAGTAGCGCAAACGTGCGGGGATTCATGGCTGGTGTTTAAGGAAAGCGCGTGCTTCCAACGGTGCAGCTGGGTTGGCGCGAGGCTCAGGTGTGTGCAGCATCTGCCGCTCAAGCCGCTTTTAAAAGAAATCGAGCCCAGCCTTTTGAAGTGTGACATT
The DNA here is from genome assembly GCF_964204655.1 of Triturus cristatus. Lineage (NCBI taxonomy): Eukaryota > Metazoa > Chordata > Amphibia > Caudata > Salamandridae > Triturus > Triturus cristatus. The sequence continues at coordinate 623,683,584 of NC_140590.1, read as the reverse complement.
AGTGATGCTAGCAGCCAATGAGGCTGCAGCGTTCGACCGTGAAGCGCAGAAGCTATTGAATACAGAGGAGGCTGCAGAAGAGAGTGAATCAGGGGTGAGAGACAAGGAGAGGAGGATGAGAACAAGTGCGGCCGTGCGAAAGTAAAAGCGATCGCACTAAGGCCACGCTATTTAAAAGCACGCCGCCATGCGTGCGCTTGTGCGACGGGAAGACCCGAGCGCGTGTGCGACAGGAAGACCCGAGCTACAACAAAATGGCGTGGGACTGTCCACTGTCCCACGGACACGCACATGCTGTCTGCATTGGACAGATGGCGAGAGCAGCCATCTTTGTCCATGCAGACGCGCGCATGCAAGCGATGGAGAATTGATTCCAAAAGGTGCTCTCCATGGCGAGATCAGCGCATGCGCTGCTTTCGCCAGGCGAGACCTAAAAACGGGCCATGTTGGTTGACATAGTATGAAAGGCTTAAATGAGGTAGGATATTACAGGCTGAAACAGTGATGCTGTTGCTCAGTTTGGAGTACTTATGAGTTTGGACAGCAGAATAGTTGCATTATTTTTTCAGGATGTTAACATTCAGAGCAGTAGTGGTTATTATGTCAATGTCATATTTAAATATATATTTCAAAATTTGATAATGTTGTTCCCACACCTCAGCTTATCAAGTCATCAAATGCAGTAAGTGCTGTAGTCTAACCTGTCCTCAGTTGTTTATAAGTAAATCCAATTTAGTCGAAAATACACAGTATATCCCCGGCAAATTGGTGGGGTGCATCCATATTAAAATCAACAAATCGGTCACTTTATCTCCTACCTTTGGTGGAAACATCACATTCTCTTTGGCGTGCTCTATACCTTCATCTTGAAACACTCGGATGGGTGTTCCGCTATGCTGATCCTTTTGTTTTCCCTCAAAATCGTCCCTCATGTAGCGCTGGTTCTCCTGGAAGTTTCTTGACATCAACAACAATAACACTGATCCCTACTCTTGTCTCCTCTCCGGTATTTACGTTGCGCCCCTTGGTAATGTTATTCAGTAGGGTAAGCCACCGGTGCATATATTCCCCAAATATACTATTCCTCAACAAAACATCAATGTCTTCTCTGCCTCTAACAGAATGTGTAATTCTTTCTTTAGCCAGTCTTGTTGGTTGCATCCTGATGGTCCTTGAAGCAAGTTAATATTCAATGAGATACTGCCTCCTTCTTTTAGTTATGTGTTTATTGACACTGACCTAAAACAGACCTATGGTGTCCAATCTAGTTCCAGGAGGGCTGAATCAAGGCCATAATTTCATTGCAACCAATATGTAAATTCTTCCATTTATTAAATGTATGTACAGTACTAATGAAGATATCCTGCATATTTGTAACATGCTTTTAGCATCAATTTGACCCTGTTTTTTCTAGGCACATGAAAGCCTCAGACATCATCAGAGCCAGGTTCAATTGTAATTTTTTATACATTAGCACTTTTGAACTGCTATGTTCTTATCTGTACACTACCCTATTGTGTTATCCCATCATGGAATATTTAGGAAATCTAATACAAAGGAATTAGGCTATTGTTAAACTACTCTTCAAAACTACAAGCATTTATTATATACCTTTTTCATCTGGCCTGGAGTGCCTATTTAGAACAAGTTGCACTCTAGTGCACGTTTGCTTAACATGTAGGAAACTGTCCTACATTCTGTGCAGTGATAGCTAGCACAACACAATGTCCTTTGCACGTGTGTGGATACAAGTTTTTTTACACAAAGCATTCATTGCTGACCAAAATAGAAGCACAACTGCTGAAAAGAAGCATCTTCCCCTCCAACCAGTTCATCCTGTTTGTTTTTGTTATTATTATACAAGGGCTATAACAAAGGCCCAAATTATGATGCCGGTCAGTTAGCCGCCGACCGCTCATCGGAGGCTTACCGACATTCATCCTTGGTTTGAATTCCGACCCCCTTATTACGATTATGGCGGTTGGAATTCAAACCGGCCAGTCATTCCAGCTGGCTTCCGAAGGGCTCAAACCAAACATAATCCCTTACAGACGGTGTTTCCGCTGTCAGGATTATTTTGTTGGTTTCCGACAGGCTTTCCATGTCGGGCTTTCCGACATGGAAAGCTTGTCGGAAAGCAGCTTTGGGGCCCCCTAACAAAGACCCCTTCTCTTTGCAGCCTCCGGTTGTGGGCCGGGGGGGGGGCCTGAAAATCCCAGTACCAGGTGGCAGGCACCATGAGGGAAATGGGAGTTTGCGACCGCATCGTAATTGCGGTTTCGGACAGCCGACCCGAGGTCAGTCGGTCTCGAAACCACAGGGATGCTGACCAACATCCTAATTAGGGCCTAAATGTACAAATTGCATTTACATAATTAAAATGTACATGTATACATGAAGACCTGCTGTTTTGTGACACCAGTTTGCTTCCAGCATTGCTAATGAGTGCTTAATACAGAACTCGGCATCTGACACATAAACCTGTTGTCGTAAATTCACTCCCCTGTCTCAGCTCAGTCGCCTTTCATTGTTTGACCTAATTCAAAGACCCATCAGAGCTGTGCACGGCAAAAAGAGTGACTAAGGACTGAATATGCTTGGAAAGGTAGGATCAAAACATTGCTGGGTTTTTGTATTTCCGTGCAGTGCTCTCTGTTTGTGCAAAAAGGCAGGAAATGTAATCCACATGTCTCCAGAACTACTCTCTGTGCATTACTTTGAATAGCCGGTGTATTTGAGAAATACCACATCCATTTGTCCCATGAAAGGAGTAGCAATGTAAAAAGGCATTGAATCACAGTGGGAGCTTTATGAACACAGCAACGCTCCGTTTATTCTACCAGAATTTTTTAATGTACTCACCCTTTGTGTGCAGTTTGCAGCTTAACAGACCACAAATGCGAAGACTTTAAAACACAGCCAAACCTTGATGTAATGGGAGCTGTCTTTAACATCCATTCATGTGTCCATCTTTGCCTTTTGTACCCCCTTCCTCTGTGTCCATCTTTGCCTTTTGCTTTTTATACCTTTCTGCTCGTTTGGCCCGTTTCCCCCTTGTGCCCCCTTCCTTCGTTGTCCCCTTGCCTCTGTTTCCCGCCGCTGCATCCCTGCGGCCCGACCCCTCGTCCCCCATTGGCCGCCCCGCTCCCACCTCCCAGCTGCTCCTCCCTCCCTCTGACCCTCATATGGAGGCCGCGCAGCGGTAGATAGAGCGACCTTTGACCCTGTCACCAGGCGGGTCGCTCCCCTCACTGCCACGCAGCCCCCTGTGTGACCTGTGACTCTCTGCTGCCGCCGCCCGTGTTCAACCCACCTCGCCTGCGTCTCTACTGGTACTGTCTTTGTTTCCTTCCTCTGTGCCCATTTTGCCTTTTGTACCCCCTTCCTCTGTGTCCATCTTTGCCTTTTGCTTTTTATACGTTTCTGCTCGTTTGGCCCGTTTCCCCCTTGTGCTCCCTTCCTTCGTTGTCCCCTTGCCTCTGTTTCCCGCCGCTGTGTCCCTGCGGCCCCGCCCCCTCGTCTCCCATTGGCCGCCCCGCTCCCACCTCCCAGCTGTTCCTCCCTTCCTCTGACCCTCATATGGACGCCGCGCAGCGGTAGAGAGAGCGAACTTTGACCCTGTCACCAGGCAGGTCGCTCCCCTCACCGCCACGCAGCCCCCTGTGTGACCTGTGACTCTCTGCTGCCGCCGCCCGTGTTCAGCCCGCCTCGCCTGCGTCTCTACTGGTACTGTATTTGTCTCCTTCCTCTGTGCCCATTTTGCCTTTTGCTTTTTATACCTGTCTGCTCGTTTGGCCCGTTTCCCCCTTGTGCCCCCTTCCTTCGTTGACCCCTTGCCTCTGTTTCCAGCTGCTGCGTCCCTGCGGCCCCGCCCCCTCGTCTCCCATTGGCCGCCCCGCTCCCACCTCCCAGATGCTCCTCCCTCCCTCTGACCCTCATATGGAGACCGCGCAGCGGTAGAGAGAGCGACCTTTGACCCTGTCACCAGGCAGGTCGCTCCCCTCACCGCCACGCAGCCCCCTGTGTGACCTGTGACTCTCTGCTGCCGCCGCCCGTGTTCAGCACGCCTCGCCTGCGTCTCTACTGGTACTGTCTTTGTCTCCTTCCTCTGTGCCCATTTTGCCTTTTGTACCCCCTTCCTCTGTGTCCATCTTTTCCTTTTGCTTTTTATACCTTTCTGCTCGTTTGGCCCGTTTCTCCCTTGTGCCCCCTTCCTTAGTTGTCCCCTTGCCTCTGTTTCCCGCCGCTGCGTCCCTGCATCCCCGCCCCCTCGTCTCCCATTGGCCGCCACGCTCCCACCTCCCAGCTGTTCCTCCCTCCCTCTGACCCTCATATGGAGGCTGCGCAGAGGGCGCTCCGCAGGCGCGCCGCAGGCGCGCCAAAGGCAAGCCTGTCTGCGCCCGTCCGCACCTGGACCGCGCCCAGCACCAGAACCCCTGGCCCCAGCCGATGCAAGGGCACCCGTCTGAGATACGGCACCGCCGCCCTCAATGCACTCAACACCGGATGACCACCCGCCTACTACCGAGCCACCCCAAGGCGCACCCACGGACCCTTCACCTGTCAAGCCTGCAAATTCACCTGCCTCCGAACCTGCTCCCCGCCCGCCAGACCAAGCAACAACAACAACCACCTCAAATGCATCCTCCTCAACACATGCTCCGTCCACAAGCAAGCCGTCGAACTCTGGGACCTCCTCGACACAACAGTACCTGACGTCGCCTTCCTCACGGAAACATGGATGAACGCTTCCTCGGCCCCCGACATCACCATATCCATCCCGGACGGCTACAAGATCACCCGGAAGGACCGCGTCAACCAAACCGGAGGAGGAATCGCCATCATCTACAGGAACACCATCAACATCACGACCAACGCCGAAGACACACTCTCCGCCGCCGAACACCTACACTTCCAGATTCACACCGACCCCAAGACCACCCTTAGAGGAACGCTCATCTACAGACCCCCGGGCCCGCGCACACAATTGAGCAAAACCATCGCCGACTTCATCAGCCTGCACGCCATAGCCCCACCAGAATACATCCTCCTAGGGGACCTGAACTTCCACCAGGAGAACAACAACGACAACAACACCACCACCCTGCTCGACAACCTCTCCAACCTCGGACTCAAACAACTGGTGAACACCCCAACCCACCTCGCTGGCCACACGCTCGACCCCATCTTCTCCACCAGCAACCACGTCTCCTTCAGCTACTCCACCGGACTACACTGGACCGGCCAAAGATGCATCCACATCACCTTCAAAAAGACCACATCCCACCACCGCACGCAACAAATCCCCCGCAGATGCTGGAGCAAAATCACCACAGACCAGCTCCTCTCATCACTGAGCCAGAACCCACCAGCCGACACCGCTGACACCAACGACGCAGCCCACAACCTCACACAGTGGATCACCAACTGCGCGGACGATCTCGACCCACTGAAGAACCCTCCAGGCAAGACCGGCAACAGGAAAACCTCATGGTTCACAGACGCCCTCAAAAAATCAAAGAAATCCTGCCGAACTCTCGAAAAAACCTGGCACCACGAACGGACAACAGAAAACATGACAGCCCTCAAGAACGCCACTCGCGAACACCACCAGCTGATCCGCACCACCAAAAGGACATCATTCAAAGAGCGGCTAGGCAACAACACCCACAACAGCAAGGAACTCTTCAGCATCGTCAAAGAGCTCTCCAACCCCAGCGCCAGCAACAACGACATCACACCATCTCAAGACCTCTGCAACTCCCTCGCCATGTTCTTCCACCGCAAGATCACAGATATACACGACAGCTTCAGACCCCAGACTCCGCCTCCAGTCACCGAACCAACGACTCCCACCACCACCCTCAGCGCCTGGACCCCCATCAGCACTGAAGACACCACCCACGTCATGAACACCATCCACTCTGGCTCCCCCTCTGATCCATGCCCCCATCATATCTTCAACAAAGCCGACATCATCATCGCACCCCACCTCCGGAACGTCATTAACAACTCCTTCACGTCAGCCTCCTTCCCTGAGAGCTGGAAGCACGCAGAAATCAACGCCCTTTTGAAGAAACCCACAGCGGACCCCAAAATCCTCAAGAACTTCCGCCCCATCTCTCTTCTTCCCTTCCCGGCTAAAGTCATCGAGAAGACCGTCAATAAACAGCTGACTGCATTCCTCGAGGCAAACAGCTCGCTCGCCCCGTCCCAGTCCAGATTTCGAGCCAACCACAGCACCGAGACCGCCCTCATCGCAGCCACTGACGACATCAGGACCCTGATGGACAACGGAGAAACAACCGCTCTCATCCTCCTAGACCTCTCGGCAGCCTTTGATTCCGTATGCCATCGCACCCTATTAACCCGCCTCTTCAACACTGGGATCCAAGGAAAGGCCCTGGACTGGATCACCTCATTCCTCTCCGACAGAACCCAGAGAGTCTGCCTCCCTCCCTTCCGCTCAGCGGCCACCGAGATCATCTGCGGCGTACCCCAAGGCTCCTCACTCAGCCCAACCCTCTTCAATAGCTACATGAGCCCCCTCGCCGCCATCGCACGCAAGCACAACATCAACATCATCTCCTATGCCGACGACACCCAGCTGATACTCTCCCTCACCAAAGACCCAGCCACCGCCAAAACCAACGTCCAGGAAGGAATGAAAGACGTCGTAGAATGGATGAAGCTCAGTCGCCTGAAGCTGAACTCAGACAAGACGGAGGTCCTCATCCTCGGACAATCCCCATCCGCCTGGAACGATTCCTGGTGGCCCACAGCGCTGGGCTCCGCGCCGACACCCACTTGTATCACTGTCCTATGCATAATTGGAAACGTGAAAAGTGAGAATCTCCAAATTAAACTCAACAGATTGGAAGCCAGACTAATTGAGTAGGGCAAAAAGAAATGGTGTAAAATGTAAATGTGAAATATAAATATGTGTATATATATGTAAAACTTGTCTATATATATTGCGAAAAATAAAATAGCAATGATTGTTTTTGACATTTATTAGTCAAGCGTATATATTTTTGTGCTGGTTTACCTTTGACGTAGGATTGAAATATTTTGATTCATCTATAAAAATAATCTATATAAGAAGAGATAACTAATCTACCTCTTCATTTAGTAGTAGTGTGGATCAATCCCGAGGCATTATTTTCTTTTGTGACTTGTTTAATTACCCAGATGCCAAAGGGTTAATTGGGTAAACCCCTTTATTTCTTAAAAGATCAAGCGGTCGGGCAGCATCTGGACCATCAGGAAAGGCGTCCCGAACATAGCTTCCCTCTCTAGTCTACCACCCTTTTTTATAATGATTTAATGTTAAAGAAGATACATTTTTAAGCTTAGGACAGTCGTGATTGGCTAGTTGGGATCGTCCGATTCTTATTCCCAGATTCTCAGTACAGTTCGAGGGGTGAGGTCACTTGTCAGCCAAAGTGTCGGCTTGTTCCGGTTTACTGTAAGGTTGATTGTTCCCCTATCTTGGCGAACCACCAAATTCATATCCTTGACGGGGAACATGATGAGCAAAGGTCGCTAACAGGTTCAGGATACTGTTCGCACTTGCGCAGTTCACTCCGCGCATCACGAGACAGTGGCCACTTCTGCATGCGATGTCAGCGGCCATATTGGATTTAGGCCCAGATGTCAACTTAAGCGAAACAAACACAAAACAATAATTAATACATAGAAATGGTGATTCTAATGTTAACCCCTTACTAATCCCTCTATGTCCTTGTATTTATCTAGCATATAGCGACATTCAAAGCCATTATATTCACCCTTTTCGGTCCTCCTCAATGATGCAACGTCACAAAGCAACATATATCATGCAATATTCTATTGCCACATATACTATTCATTAATATGCGTACAGATTTTAGTTATAAAAGTTATTTAGCCATGCAAATAGCAAATCCCATGTGTAGTTTAAGTTTTAATAATGTTGATTAGTATACATGCAATACTCGTTTAATAATATTATAGTTAATAGATGATATAATTAGTATTTTCATGCATGAATAGAGGAGGTATACAAAATGTTGCACTACCTGCTCCATCAATCCCCCCTTTGGTGATTATATCATCACAATACCTAGAATTTTGTAAATTTATTATAAAAGAAATAAATTAATTCATTATTAGTTCACATTTCTTTTTCACCAATTTCTACTCCTCTTGCTTTTCTATACATACTATCTTTCGTTTCTCCTAATTCTACTTCTTCAAATTCTCTTTCTCTTCTTTTATTTTCTCTCTTTTTCAAATTTTCTCTTTTCACATTTTTCTGTATTTTCTTTCTTTTACAACATAAACATCCTAGTCTTAAAATTAATACTAGAAAAATCACACAGGTTAATGGAAATAGGATTTTACCTATAAATGTACTACCTAATTTTAATAGGTAATCTTTAATAAAGGATAATTTCTTTCCAATCTTTTCCCAAACACCTTCAACCTCCAGTGGTGCAATTTCCTCATGCAAATCAGTTATATTTTTAATGTATGTCTTTAGATCTTGACTTTCGTCAGGAATATAAGTACAACAAAGTTGAACTTTCAGAATTCCACAGACTCCACCCTCCTTTGCCAAAATTATATCAAGGGCAAGTCGATTTTGCATTACCATGGCATGCATGGCAACCATCTCAGTATTTACCAATAAAAATCCTCCAGCGGTGCTTGTTGACAAGCGATTCACCACTGTTGATAATTTTCTAATTTTGTGTGCATTCAGAGATATTCCCATTGCTGGTATCAATGCTCCAAAAATGTCTCCCACAATTTCTGACCAAGATTCTCTTTTTCTACGTGTTAGTTGGCTACCTATCTCATATACACCATCTCTTCCTCTTCCCACATGCCATATATTTGGGAAAACCAGGCCTACATAACATGTGCCATACCAATGGTCTGGTAACCGATAATATGCTTTGTTCCCGCAGATAAAATATAATCCAGAGAAAACTGGATCATTTCCTCCTTTAAATCCCCATCCACCCATGATTAGATATGTATCATGGCAATCACTTGTACCTACAAAATAATTATCATATGCAGTTTGATTCCTTCTAATGCACAACTTTCCTTTCTGGGGCCAATCTAAAGCCATTGTTGGACTAGCTTCTCCTTTCAAATGTTTTTCTTTTTCAACATCCCAGACTGTCTTTTCCACTTTTTCCTCAGGTACTTTCTTTTGCATTTTCAATCTCCTTTCTTCAACCATATCCAAGAACACTTTCCCCTCCTTCTTTAAGCTGCAGGTTAAATTATTTCTAAATATGGACTCTAATGTTAGTTCTTTGCCTTCTAAGAAAAATTCACCTAATACCTCTGCAGGTTTTACTTTATTTAATTTGTTAATTACAGGTACTTGTGAAAATATGTTATCTACATCTGAAAAGTAATTTTCTAATCTCCCTATTTTGAAAAACAAACTTGCTATTACACTACATGTTATTCCATACTTTACTGGGAGGTGATGATAGGTCACTCCCTCAGACACAGATGCAGGTAACTGCATGCAGACGTAGCAGTCCCTCACGTCCATCGTCTTCACATATTCATACAGTAATTTTGAAAATACATTGTTAGAGAAATCATTTATAGACCTGTCTTTATGTAAATAATTTCTATCTATATTAGTCGGATATACTTTCTGAAGCTTTTCTCCATTAGTTTTATTCTCACTATGTCCTTCTATTGTTTCTAGTGTAACTTTAAATGAAATCAATAAAGCCAACGCACTCCATAGAAGCATTAGTAATCCTGTACAACAACAACACATTTTAAACCATCTTCTAAGAAATACACATTTCGTTTTTCTACTCTCAGTGTTTGAAATTTTGAAAAATGATCAGTGTCTTTTGACTTAGCCTCTCCTACTTCACAACTAGTATTGTCTAACCCAAGGCTCTAAGCCCCTACTTGGTTCTATCAGTTATGTCTTTTCCAGTAATTTATTGTCTTTCCATTAGAATCACTTTTGGTCTTTTCAGTTTGGCATTTGATCGTCTTTCACTTTTCTTTCATAATCTTGATACAGAACTTCCTGAACATCCGTTTCTTCTCCAATGTCGGACAAGATAACTCTCAGGATTTCCGATTCTTCGTCTTCCTCAACCACTTCTGGTACAGTCACCTCTGGATTTTCTTGGCTGTCCGCCTCTTCTTTTATTTCAGGCAGCGCCACATATGACCATTCTGGGACTTATACTTCTGGTTAGGTTTTCTCCTTCTCTTATTTTCCTCTGCTGTCATTTTTCCCTCGTCTTTCAATTTTTCTAGAACTAGATACTTCATTCACTTGTTCAGCTCTAGATGAATTCACTCGTGTCAATCGGTATCTCAATCTCTTTATTTTGTTTGGCCAAATTTCATCTCTTGCTGATCTTTTCAATTTATTTCCTTTATCATTTTTCTCAGCTCTTCATGCTCTCTTTCTCAGGACTCGACCTTCTGGTACTTCTTCATCACTGCTCTCTGATTCTGTTGCAACTTGACTTTTACTTTCGACTGTTTTTCTTTCCACCACTTCTTGTATTTTCCCTACTTCTGTCCCTCCTCGTGTTTTTTCCACACAATCTTCCTGCTGACTAACCGTCCCTTCCTCTAACTGGATGTTTGAATTCCCTACAACTCCTCGGGGGTCTTCCGCAAAAATCTTTCCCTCACTTTCTGTATCTTTCACCTGACCATCTGCTTTTGTTACTTCAGGTGGAATTTCTCTCAACTTTTCATCAAGAACTTCTTTATCGAAAACTTCTTAAATGTTTTCTTCACTGCTTTTCTCTTTTCCTGTATGTACCTGTGCTCGTTCAGTCTCTGAGTCTGAGCTGGTGTCAGAAATCTGCAACTTCCTTCTCAAGGGAATGTTCTCTGGGGCAACAGTCAAATTTGGTTCTGACTCCCCCCTTTCAAGATTTTGTCCTGTTCTGGTGTCCTCAGTATCAGATTCAGAGCTATTTTCTGATTCTTCACAATACTCTCCCTCCTTGTTATCCACTGGGTTTGGAATTCGCAAGGTATGACTAGCATGGATCCATCTTTACTCCTGCACACTTCACAGCTATTGTCGTAGTTAAAATCACTTGTCGCGGTTTTCCCCAACGTGGGACCAAACAGTTCTTTCTTCTGTGTACTTTAATTCTCACCCAGTCACCTGGGCTTAGATCATGAGCTGGCTTCTTTTCAAGGGTGGTGGCATCCGATCCAACCTGATGAAATACAGAATGTACGGAGTCAGCCAACCCCTTACAGTAATCCACCACCAAGTCATCAGAGATAGGCAATAACTTATTGGCTGGTATGAATACATGCCTCATTGCTCTTCCCATCACTATCTCGTGGGGACTCAAACCTGTGTTCCTATCTGGAATTGATCTAATAGTCATGAGTACCAGAGGCAAGACATCAGGCCATTTCAATATTGTGGCTAAACACATCTTTCCTAATCTGTTTTTAATAGTGCCATTTACTTGTTCCACCACACCAGAAGCCTCTGGGCCATAGGCACAATGCAGTTTTGTGTACATTTAATGCCTCACAAATTAGCTTCATGATTTCATTATGGAAATGTTTTCCTCTATCTGACTCAATTGTGACTGGAAACCCAAATCTAGGGATGAACTCCCTCAAAAGCAGTTTTGCTACTGTAATTCCATCACTTCTCCTTGTGGGATATGCTTCTACCCATCTAGAAAACAGGCAGACCATCACTAAAACATACCTCAGCCTGTTACAGGGGGGCATCTCAATGAAGTCGATTTGCATTCTGGTGAAAGACCCTCCTTCTCGACCTATCGTTCCTAGACTTACCACTGTTTTCCTTCCAGGATTGAACTGTTGACATATAAGGCATCTTTGACAAAGGCTCTCAGCTACAAGTCTGAATTTTGCATTGTACCATGTCTGCTTAAATAATCTAAGCATTGCATCTCTCCCTACGTGTGCTTGTCCATGATACATCCGTGCCATGGCGGACACCATGCTATCAGGCATTACTGGTCTTCCATCCCGATAAACCCACACATGATCTGTTTCCCTTGGTGCACATCCTGCCTTTACCCACTGTCTCATTTCCTCATCTCCTACTTCTTCCTGTAACTGCCTCTCTTCTTCCCATGTATTCACAATATTAGTAAACAACAAGGGACATGAATTAATTTCCTTTTCTTTTGCCCGATTCACTGAATTCTGATTTCGCGTACAATATTGAGCCATATCGTTTGCATACTGGTTCCCTGCTGCGATGTAATCTCCAGTCTTCGAATGTGCAGCACACTTCACAACAGCCTATTGCTTAGGCAGCTGTATCGCCTCAAGCAATTTCCCAACCACTTCAGCATTCCTTATAGGGGTTCCACTTGAAGTCAAAAACCCTCTCTGTGACCAGATTTGGTCAAAGTCATGCACTACACTGAAGCGATATTGACTATCGGTTATCACAGTCACTCTTACATTCTTTCCCAACTTACATGTTCTGGTTAATGCAAAAAGTTCAGCAACCTGGGCTGATTTTACTCCCTTTAGGTAAGATGCTTCCATTACCGCTGCTACTGTGCATACTGCATATGCTGCACTCAGAATTCCTTTGTCTGTTCTCAAGCATGACCCGTCCACAAACATCACATAGTCACTTTCTGTCAAAGGTACATCTTTTATATCAGGTCGTGGTTTGGTACAGAAATCAAGCACATCCAAACAGTCATGATCCACATCATCTCTGACTTCCACATGCTCAACATCTGGCAATGACGTTGAAGGATTCACATTCAGACATCTTACAAGGCTCATATTTGTTGCACCTAATATGACTTTCTCATATTTAGTCAGCCGACTATGCGTCATGAATTGAGTGCGGCTCCTTGTTAAAAGGATTGCCACATCATGAGGTACAAACACTTGCACAAGATATCCCATCACAATTCCTTCACTCTGTTCCAGACTCCTACAAGTGGCTGCTACAGCTTTCAAACAACCAGGAAATGCTACAGCTACAGGGTCGAGTATAGCTGAAAAATATGCAATTGTTCTTCTCAGTTTTCCATGTTTCTGTATTAATACAGAGAGTGCACATCCATTCCTTTCGCTGCAGTATAGTTCGAATTCCTTCTCATAGTCAGGCATGCCAAGTGCTGGTGCCTCACACAAACTGTCTCTCAATTGTTTAAAGGCTGTTAATTCTTCCCTATTTAATTCAAGAGGGTCTTTTACATCACTTCTCGTCAGGTGTACCAAAGGTTTTGCAATCAGGGAAAAGTTACTTATCCACTGACGACAATATCCAACCATTCCAAGAAACATTCTCACTTCTCTTTGGGTTGAGGAAATATGAATTTTGTGATCAGTTATGTCCCCTATCGTAGACCCCAACGGCTCCATGTGCATGCTATAAGTACATGTATGTTCCCTCCTATTCCACTTTTGAAGACGCAAATATATGTGCGTCCACCGTCAACATGTCCTCTTTCAGATCCGCTATGAATGGGTCAGATATTCCATTCCTAAGTATGAAAGGCCACCGACTTTATATGGTTCACTTTCCACATTTTACAGATTCAGGCGAGTAGGCCCGAATTCTGTCATCAAGCCTTTTCCTGCCTTCTGCCTCTGAAAGCTCCAGTCTGAGCCCGCATCTGTGACCATGAACTTTGTCTTACTCCCTGCGCGGCTAACGGTGCCTGATCCAGCCTGTCGCCTGCCAAAAACTGTATTTCACCTTCGAGATTATCTCCTTCGTTCCTCATCCGATGCATTCCTGTCTAGTAGTTTAGGTAAACATTCTTCCAGCTCCCGTGCAAAGGGCCAGGCCTCGCTGCCCTCATGCCAATAATTCATAGCCCCGTTACCATGGAATATTCCTACTCCCTCGCATCTAGTGTAGACACTTAGACGCTTGTACACGCACTAACAGTCAGTATAGTCAGTATAGAATAAGATTCTATCCTAAAAGACCTCTCTTTTTGGATAACACAGTTCTTTAAACATAGGATATTAGATATGATTCGGGATTAGGTTGACATAACCCCAGACTTCTGTCTCCACATGTAGAGCTAAATGTCAAGTCCCCTTCACCCTCTAGTTGCACGTCAATCACACGTCATGCGGCTGCGCGCGCATCTCTGCCAACTATTTCTGCTGACATTGCAGGATTCTCTTATGGATCCACCCACCTATGACATCATGTATGATGACGTTTATTAAATTACGCCCTCTATTAGCTACGTATGCACCTTTTATCAGCTGTTACGCCTCTTGCATCTGTTTTACTGTAATGTATTTTCTATAAAACTGCCTATCTGTCAATAATATATGTCCCTTCCTTCCTGAACTTTCGTGGTGATGGAATAGAAGGCCCACAATTCGAATTGTCTTCCTTTGTATAGGAATAAAGCATTTTAAACCCTCTAATACCACGGATTCTGCCTCTTATATTTACTGAGTTATTCTCGATAGATTTTACCGCATAAAAAATAGTACCGGTAACGAAATATTTACCACATAAATTGGCGCCCGAACAGGGACACTTTCTCATCTCACGCGCCGGCGGTGCGTTGCAGGCCCGGTCTCCTGCCACAGCTGAACGGACAACAAAAACGCGTATCTGCAGGATTTCCTGTGTCTCCTTCCGGTCAAGCGGGGACGACTGAGGCTGCGATCAACACCCAGACGAGGCGGTGAGAAGTGCGAAGTATCCCGACCAGAGCCTAGCTGAGAGAGCAAGATCCGAGGTATACAGAGACCCGCCAGTTCCGAAGTTCCGAGTCCAGTCGAGTCGAATCCAGTCCGGTCCAGTTTCAAGTTTCGTTCCGAGGCCTTCCGTTCCGAGCTACCCGGTGAGTACCATTACCGGGGAGGCATTTAACGTGCACATAGTCTGTGCCGGTCAAGACGGGTTTGGGTACACAAATCCGGTCTGCACTGTTTTAGCAGTGTATCTGTACTGTTTAGCAGTATATATAGTATGTTGTGCATATAAATAAGTATTATCTAGTGTCAGTATAATGTCAGTAACTAGTTTTCTATTAGTTATCATTGTTCGTAAAACTGTTAAGCGTTAAATGTTTTAAATACGTTCTATATACTGTGGTGTGAATGACTGTTCATTATTGTGTTTTTTGTATAAAGTGTGTTCTAGTAATAAGGTCTAAAAATGCCGCTCTTTTCGAAACTAAGACAAATCAAAACTAGAAAAGGTGTACTCGAAGAAGCTGTTCCCATCCCACCTAGGGACACTCCAGGGTACTTTATGTATCATAAGCATGGCCTAGATGCCGTATTATTTCTTGATTTATGGGTGGATTACACCAAAGAATTACCAGAGAGTCAGAGATGGCCCGCAGCGGGGACCTGGGATGCAGATTGCATCATGAGAGTAGAAGAAGAATTATGGAAAAAGAAAGCCAGACAGTCACAGAAAGATGCCATTGAATTATGGCGTAAAGAATCATATAGACGTACAGAAAAAGCACTTAGACAAGAAGATAAGGGTAAGGAGAATTCAAATAAAGTCCGAGAAAATCTATTACTTGAGGAAGGTACCCGAGTAAAATCAGAACAAGTAGATAGACAAAGAAACGCTCTTATGAATGGTATGTATCCACTTCTGGCCGAAGGGTTACCTAAGGCTACTCCGGAAATACCAAAAGACTTGCCACCTCCATTGTTTCCGATAAAAGCACATCCCAAGGGACATCCCAGAACGGCAGAAGATGTTTTCCTTTCCCGCTATTTAGATGACGCAGCTCCCGAGTATGCTAATACCGCACCACATAGACTGCTTGCCGATGATGCTCATCGCCAAGAACATTCGTCTGTACCTCCGCAACAACACGCTTCGACACACATTCCGACAAGCACATCTGTTTCTACAGCTTTTCCCGCAACGACGGTTGCTGTCTCACCCTCAACAAATCCTTTCACGTCCAGCACCCCAGACGGTGCTACAGGAGGTACGACAGACATTTTTTCTACGCCACCCAGAGGAAATAAATTTTCCCTTAGAGAATTAGCACACCAACGTACGCCCAAACTAGCCACTCCCGACATGCTTAAGGAACTTCTAGTAGATTGTAGATATGATCCTGTGCCCGGTAAACGGGACGAAATGCTGCTGTCATCATTACGTATTAGACGAGCTGCAATATATTTAACGAAGTTACCAGGAATGGATACACATTTAGAAAAAATATATCATTTTGTCCAGTCAGGGCGAGGTCCTGAAAGTATTAGCAGAGCCATGGAGTACCAGAAAGCGGAGGTACAGGGACAACTGTTACGTTTCCTCATAAACTGTGTAATTAGAAATCAAGACCAGCCTGGGGTAAATCCGGAAGAAATGCAAACACTTGTCACTTGGGGCCGGAATATATCAGAAGGAAGACATGATAAACAGTTATGTATAGTAGCTATGTACCGAAAGATCCGCAAAGAGGTAGAACGAATACACGAAGAAAGATTAGAGGTAGACGCCGCTGATCTAAACAGAGAGGAGGAGGAGCAAGAATCAGAGCAAGTAGACACGATAGCTTATGTGAGTAAAGGAAGACCCCATAATACTACCAGAGGTTTTAACGACCCAATACGTCCAATACGTCCAGAATATAATAGACATCTTCCAAACCCTATGCTAAATACAAAATCCCCTGAACACTTATTCCAAGCCGCTGATAAATTACTCCGAGATCGAAGGGGGTACCACGTGCTCGATTCTATGGACGAACAAGAATTAGCCAGGTCAGCAGTACAATAGATAGCCTAGAGAGGGAAGTTGGCTTACCCCTTATAGAGGTTCCTGTAGACCAAGAGGGACCTTATGTACATAGTGAACTATTAGGGGAAGACAAAAAGTTTTTACTTGATACAGGGGCAAGCAGAACAACTATAAGACGTAGTGAAGTTCCAGGGGCACCCCTCTCAGGCTCACAGAATATTTCCCTTGGATTCTCAGGAAAACCTATAATTAATGACGTAACACAACCTCTTGCACTCACAGTAGGTCCATTAACACGTACAACAGATTTGTTGCTTACTAAATCATGTCCGGAAAACTTGTTAGGTATAAAAACATTGAAAGCTCTAGGAGCTATAATATGTTGTTCTCCGGAAGGAGTACGACTATTTTTACGTGACTTTAAAGGTCACTACGTATCCAGAGACATGGATCACCGACTGCAGAATTTACCTACACATTTATGGGCACAAGGCCCCACTGATGTTGGTTGCATGAACATTACACCATATCGAGTCACACTGAAAACAGGAATAGTACTACCACGAATGCGACAATACAAGTTACCACCAGATGCTGTAGTGGCTTTACTGCAAATCATTGACGAGCTCATTACACAAGGAGTGGTTGTCGAAACTGACTCCAATGTATGTAATTCTCCGATAATTCCGATTCTTAAAAGAACGGATCCAAAAGCTCCACCAGTATATCGATTAGTTATTGATCTGCGCGAATTAAATAAATGCATTGTACCACAATACCCTGTGGTCCCAGATATCTCTTCATTACTCACAGCTATTGACTCAGAAGCAACGTTTTTCACTGTAATTGATCTCAAGAATGCTTTCTTTAGTGTCCCAATTGATCCAGAAAGTCAATATTTATTCGGTTTTAGTCTAAATGGACGAAGTTTTAAATTCACACGCGCACCTCAAGGATTTACAGAAAGCCCCAGCATCTATAGCCAAGCACTGAAACGAGAACTTGACAGTATCCATATGCCAGTTAACACTGCCTTGCTTCAATATGTCGATGATCTGCTGATCACCGCTCGAAGCGAACCTGAATGTGAAAAAGCGTCACTGACGGTTCTGAAATTTCTGGCTGACAAGGGGCACAAGGTGTCCCCTTCTAAGCTGCAATTCTGTGTCCAGCGAGTTGTTTACCTTGGGCACTCGCTGTCCAAGGAGGGAAGGCAGCTTACACCCGATCGCATCCAGTTAATTGCTAACATGCCAGCACCCAAGACACAAAAGGAGGTGCGGGCTTTTATAGGCCTCACTTCATATTGTAGGCAGTGGATCCCTCAATATGCATTTCTAGCAAAACCACTCATCCAGTTGACAACACAGGAGGCAGCCACATCGACTGTCCTCCCTTGGACTCCAGAACATACACACGCCTTTGAAAGCTTAAAGAAAGCTTTATGCCAAGCACCTGTCCTAGCAACACCATGTTACAGTAAACAGTTTACACTCTTTGTTACAGAACGCGAAGGTACTGCTTTGTCAGTACTCACTCAGGAACAAGCAGGATTGCACAAACCATGTGCTTATTTCTCTAGTACATTAGATCCAGTAGCTCAGGCACTTCCAGCGTGCCTGAAATCAGTGGCAGCAACAGCTTTAGCAATCAGACAAAGCGATGCCATAGTGTTAGGACACCAACTGACAGAACAAGTACCACACGCAGTAGAGGTTCTCTTGAACCGCACACAAACACAACACTTGACTATAGCGAGACTCACCGGTTACGAATTAACACTGTTTCAGCCACATATAGAAATCAGACGTTGTAATACGTTAAATCCTGCCACACTGTTACCAGTAGGCGGAACAGATCCATTGGCACATGATTGTGTCGAAGTCATTACTATCACGACGAAACCCAGACAAGACTTGACAGATATCCCTTTGACAGATCCAGACTTGACATTATATGTAGATGGGTCATGTATGAGAACAAGTACAGGAGAGTTAGTGGCCGCTTACGCAGTCACAACAGACACTGAAGTCATTGAAACAAATTGTATTAACACTTTGTCAGCTCAAGCAGCAGAGCTCACCGCTCTGACACAAGCCTGTATTCAAGCCATAAATAAAAAAGTCAACATATACACAGATTCACGTTATGCATTCGGAGTCGTCCATGACTTCGGCGTATTGTGGCGAGAGAGAGGTTATTTAACTTCTCACGGTGCCCACATCCAACACGGACCCCTCATTCAAGCCCTATTAGACGCGATTCATCTACCTACTGCAATATCGATTATGAAATGCAAAGCCCACACAAAAGTTACCGATATCATTTCTCAGGGTAATGACCTAGCTGACAGAACAGCTAAACAGACTGCTCAGAATCAGACTCACACAACTGACATGACAAAGACAATAGTTCCGACACCAACACATTGCATGACAGTTAAGGATCCCGCCCTTGATGTAATTGATATACAGACACACGCTACACCAGAAGAAATAAAGAAATGGACTGAATTAGGAGGGATCCAAACAGATCAAGGATGGATGACGAAGGAAAAATCTATATGGTTTCTTCCCGACTCAATGGTCCAAGTTATCATTAACACTATACATAGTCCAGCGCACCTAGGAGAAAAAGCTATGCTAGACAGCATTCAACATATTTGGTTCAACAAACATTTACGAGCCGCAGCGAAACAAAAAGTTCGTACCTGTATGATATGTTGTCAGTTTAATCCAGGTAAAAGCATCCCCGTAGAACAGGGTGGATTCCAAACTCCCGATCATGCTTTTGAAGTCCTCCAGATGGATTATATCCAGATGGAACGATGTCGAGGATTCAAATATGTTCTCGTAGTTGTCTGTGCTCTTTCCCGTTGGACAGAAGCATACCCGGTTTCAGATTACACTGCCCCGACTACTGCCAAACAGTTAGTTCGAGAATTCTTCCCACGGTACGGTTTACCACGTGTTGTCTATTCAGATAACGGCCAGCCGTTCTCATCCGAACTAATGAAACACGTTTCCCTTCTTTTAGGCTATCAATGGAAATTTCACTGTGTCCGACATCCCGAGGCAGCAGGTCTCGTAGAACGCCATAATCAAACTCTGAAAATTAGATTGTCCAAAATATGTAGAGAAAAAGGAGTCGATTGGATAGTAGCCTTACCAGTTGCGCTCTTTTACATGAGAATGGTAGCACATTCTCGAACAGGGCTATCCCCGTATGAGGTGATCTTCGGTAGACCACCAAATATGTGGGGGACGCCTATACCTCGCAAAATCACTGACGTTGACTGTAATATGCTGACAGATTACCTGGCTTCCTTGATGTCTGCACTACAATCTTGTCGTTCACAGGTATCCGCAGCTTTTCCCGACAATACTGAGGTGAAGCCCCATGACGTGGTTCCTGGTGACCTGGTGCTGGTCAGGAACTTTGACCGGAAGACCCAACTGGATCCTAGGTGGAAGTCACCGAAGTTAGTTTTACTCACCACAAGGACAGCCGTGAAAATCGAAGGAAGAAAAGGGTGGTTGCACTCGAGTCATATCAAGAAATTTTATGGACTACCACCCAGTATAGAGACTCAACCCTGTATTCCCTCACAGACAGACTCAAAGCTCCCTTTGGTTGAGCAATCGAACTCAGAACTATATAAACTAAAGTTGAGGTCCAGTAAGTCAGACAATTTGATTGTTTAAGTCCTCTCCAAGGTGAATCGGTTGAATTTGTCTCTGACATGTATCCTCTGGACCGGAATAGAGAAAGAAATAATCAAATGCTGCTCAAGAAGCAAGCGTATTGTAAATCATTTCGTAGTCATTGTACAGTAACATTATTAATTTTGTTTTTTCTAAGTCTTTTGATCATCATTGTCAGCATCCTATTGCACATGTATTACCCTATTCCTAAGCATGCTTATAATATAACTGCAGAACATTCTTTTAGTGAATTACCTCCACATGAATTGTCTTATAGATTTGCGCTGCGCAACAACACATTCATTAGTATGTTACATCATTCCCATCAAACCAGCAATGCCACAAATTGTTGGATATGTGGCCAACTCCCTCCCTATCAGAACTATAAGGGAGTTTTGCCCCTCTTTCCCTATCCGTTTACACACAATGGCTCCTGTGGAGCATGGTTTAGTTTGATTAATTCCCTGGATTCAAATTCCGCAGTTTATCAAGACAACTGGGTATGGGGCAACCTGAACTTAGTTTTGCTTAAAGTCTGCTACCCTAACAAGGAGGGACTTCCCAAAAGAACAGGAACTGATCTAGAAAATGAAGTATATGGATTAGGTAATTTTACACTTAACCTTATGATCCTGAACGTTGAATCTGAAGCTACACCAATCTTGCCCGCCATGTCAGTATTCCCAGTAAAAGGGGAATTATGTATCAGAAAGAATGGTTCCATACACATGGGCCATAGTAAATGCACCACTGTAATAAAATTCAGTGATCAAGGCAAGTCTACATTTAGAGCTTCTCGTCATTCCTACTTTATATGTGGCCAGACCGCATATATACGTCTACCTTTAGATTGGGATGGTACCTGTTACATAGCATTCCTTCTACCACCTGTTTTCCTAGCTCCTCCTGATTATCATAGAAATACCCATTTAGTACACAATAGACAGCAGAGAGATCTCCCAATTGTCGATTACACTGAAACAGCATGGGAAAAATACACAGATTTCAATAAAGGTTTCTTTCCCTATATAGGTACAGTCACTAATAGTAAGCTGATACGTAGATTAACCAGAACCCTTGAAGCAGTAGTGAATGAAACTATTTCCGCCTTAGGCAATTTAACAGAGGAGCAGTCTGCTATGCGGATTGTTGTGCTCCAAAATCGTCTTGTCCTTGACGTCATCCTGGCCGATAGGGGCGGAGCTTGTAGGGTCATTGGATCAAGTTGCTGCATTTTCATCCCAGAAAATTCGCCATCAGTATATAAAGCCATAACTCGCCTTCATAAGATTGTAAGCCAGATACACCAGAGTCCAGGCACCTGGACTTGGTCCGGTTGGTTCTGGGGCGTGTTGTCAGCCTGGGGATGGAGAATGCTCTCCTTCCTAGGTATTGGCTTTCTCATACTATTCAGTTGCTGCTTATGTCTACAATGTGGGCCAGCGATTTGTGGTCTGTGTGCCACCTCGTGTATCCCACATCCAAGTTTTCGCTCAAGATCCCGGAAGAAGAAAGAAGAACAAATGATGCTATATGAACAGATCGATGGATTGATGAAGATCGATATCTCCTAAGGGTCCGAAGGGGACAAGGAGGGAATGAGGAAATATGAATTTTGTGATCAGTTATGTCCCCTATCGTAGACCCCAACGGCTCCATGTGCATGCTATAAGTACATGTATGTTCCCTCCTATTCCACTTTTGAAGACGCAAATATATGTGCGTCCACCGTCAACATGTCCTCTTTCAGATCCGCTATGAATGGGTCAGATATTCCATTCCTAAGTATGAAAGGCCACCGACTTTATATGGTTCACTTTCCACATTTTACAGATTCAGGCGAGTAGGCCCGAATTCTGTCATCAAGCCTTTTCCTGCCTTCTGCCTCTGAAAGCTCCAGTCTGAGCCCGCATCTGTGACCATGAACTTTGTCTTACTCCCTGCGCGGCTAACGGTGCCTGATCCAGCCTGTCGCCTGCCAAAAACTGTATTTCACCTTCGAGATTATCTCCTTCGTTCCTCATCCGATGCATTCCTGTCTAGTAGTTTAGGTAAACATTCTTCCAGCTCCCGTGCAAAGGGCCAGGCCTCGCTGCCCTCATGCCAATAATTCATAGCCCCGTTACCATGGAATATTCCTACTCCCTCGCGTCTAGTGTAGACACTTAGACGCTTGTACACGCACTAACAGTCAGTATAGTCAGTATAGAATAAGATTCTATCCTAAAAGACCTCTCTTTTTGGATAACACAGTTCTTTAAACATAGGATATTAGATATGATTCGGGATTAGGTTGACATAACCCCAGACTTCTGTCTCCACATGTAGAGCTAAATGTCAAGTCCCCTTCACCCTCTAGTTGCACGTCAATCACACGTCATGCGGCTGCGCGCGCATCTCTGCCAACTATTTCTGCTGACATTGCAGGATTCTCTTATGGATCCACCCACCTATGACATCATGTATGATGACGTTTATTAAATTACGCCCTCTATTAGCTACGTATGCACCTTTTATCAGCTGTTACGCCTCTTGCATCTGTTTTACTGTAATGTATTTTCTATAAAACTGCCTATCTGTCAATAATATATGTCCCTTCCTTCCTGAACTTTCGTGGTGATGGAATAGAAGGCCCACAATTCGAATTGTCTTCCTTTGTATAGGAATAAAGCATTTTAAACCCTCTAATACCACGGATTCTGCCTCTTATATTTACTGAGTTATTCTCGATAGATTTTACCGCATAAAAAATAGTACCGGTAACGAAATATTTACCACAGGGTCATTGGGGCTCTCATTCCTTTTATTATCTTGATTCTCTCTGCAGTTATTTTTCTCAGTCCTTTTTCAATTTTGTGGCCTAAATATTGTACTTCTTTCTGACAGAATTGCAATTTCGATGGGGATACTTTAAGTTTTCCATCTGCTAGATGATTTAGCAATGCTATGGTATCCATTACACAAGCTTCTCGTGTTTTTGACGCCACAAGCAGGTCGTCAATGTACTGTACCAGTACTGAGCTCTCAGACATCTCTAGATCTTTTAAGGACTTTTTCAATATCTGGTTAAATATTGAGGGTCTCTCTGTATACACCTATGGGATTCGGCACCATGCCAAAATACGTTCGCCAAACCGGAACGCAAAAATCTGCTGACTGTCTTGATGCAATGGGATGGAAAAGGAAGCATGCCACAGGTCAATTACTGTGTACCATTCTGCATCATGTGGAATCTGATACAAAATCACAGATGGATTTGGTACAATAGGACAACATGACACAACAATTTTGTTTATTTTTCTCAAGTCTTGCACTATTCTAAATGTTCCATTAGGCTTTTTCAGGCCCATAATTGGTGAATTACATGGACTACTCATTATTTCTCTCAAAATACCTTGTTTAATCATTTTCTCTATTATAGGAGTAACTCCTTCAATTATTTTGGGTGTCAATTTATACTGAGGAATATTTGGGTAACTTATTCCTTCCTTTACAGTCACTTTTACAGGATCTACATTTGTCATTAATTCCACATCTTCTCCTGTGAGATCCCAGACTTCTGCTTTTACTGTCTTTTTCAGTTCTTTTGGTAGTTCTTCAGGGTTAAATACAGCAAATGCCTCAGTAATCTCAGGGTCCATATTAGCCATAGTCATTTTATACAGTACATCTTCATCAGGGGTCTCAAATGCTATACCATCGGGAGTGCAAAATATGGTGCAATTCATTTTGCACAGTGAATCTCTTCCTAACAAATTTACAGGGCTTGAATCACACACGGCAAAGCGGTGCATTTCAGAAAATTTCCCTATGTTAACTTTTACTGGTTCCGTGAGATACGTTTTAATCTGTCTGTTGGATACTCCAACTACTTGGATTGTTTCATTCGAGAGAGGAAGGTTTTTAACATCAGCTGACCTGACAGTTGAACGAGTAGCACCAGTATCTACTAGGAAAGTAATATTTTCATCATTTACCTTTCCATCCACAAAAGGACCTGTCTGGTCTACTTCTAGAGTTGCGCCAAGTATGCACTCCTCTTCCTCCCCTCTGCACCGTCAATAGCTTTCTTCTGACTCACTCTCATCGCGTTGTAGCCAATACTGCGAAACAGCACTAGCGCGTGGCAGCTTAGTTACCTGTTCTTCGTTGTAAAATCCTGTCTCATTACTGTATTTCTGAGGATTTACGCTCTGTGGAAAAGGCGGTTTTGGCGCCTGATTCTGTTGGGCAACAACCTGCTGCTGTCACTGTGGTTAACAACTCACCTCTTTCTGCACCTGCAAATTCAATGATGCATTATCACCATTGGTACTCGGGGGAAATTTACACTCGGATTTCCAGTGCCTTATTCTTCCGCAATTATGACATGGCCACTTCTTTTAGGCTTCTTCTATATTAAATTGTCCCTTTCCTTTTCCAACATTAAATTTAGGTTTCATACCTGCACCATTTGCCTGTTCAATCAATTGAGCTTCCTGTCTTTCTGCCACTTTTACCTGTGCCCACATAGCCTTTTCTTTTAATTTACGCTGTTTGGTTTCAATTTCATCACTAAAATATTTTGCATGTCTCAGTACTTCATCTATTTTCTTATTTTGCCAGTCCACTGTATGCTGTTTACCATTTCACTTATTTCTGCACGCAGCCCATATACAAATCGGTATACAAAGTGACTTAAATCTTTTTCACTCAAATTTTCATCACCACTAAACTGCTTAAAGGCGAGAATTAACCTCTCATAATAAGCATGTACCGATTCCTTAGCTTCCTGATGAGTTCTGTCAATTTTTACCCAATCAGTCTCCTTGGGAGGTACTTTGCTTTTCAGAAAGGTAATTACCTGTTCATATTTTTTCAGAACTTCAGGATCAGGGGCACCCGTTTTTGGGTCTCTGGGGTACTCTTGTGTAGGCCAGTTTATCATAATCTTGCATTCTGTCCATAAATCTGCTGGTACTATTATGTCAAATAGACTATTTAAATCAATCCATAAAACTTTTGATAACTTTACGAACCTATCTACCTGCCTATACCACTCAACTGGCTTTGCGCGTAGTCGAGGGAAATCATTGGTAAATGACAAAATATCTTGTCTAGTCCAAGGGACATGTACATATCCTCCTCCTGGAGTTTCTCTCATGGGATATTCTGTTACTACCTTTTCCTTTTCTCTTACGGGGAAGGCTGCAAACGTTTTGTCTGAGACATCATCTCGTTTTCGAAACCACCTACTCTTCCATTTATCTACATCTCCCCATTTTCTTAAAAAAATGATTATGTCTTTAATCTGAGTTGTTCTTTCTGCGGTGTTCAGATTTTCGATATCCTTTTCAGAAAAATCTACTAGGTATGGTTTTTGTAAAACTTTTACTCTTTTGAAGTCTATACCCATTTCATTTGCCACTTCTTCTAGTCTTTCGTGTAGATTCCTTGCTCTCCAGGTTATACTTTTACATAAAAATAGTAATTCTTCATCCTGATAGGTTTTTAACTTCTCCGTGGCGATAGTTCCTACTATTAATTCTTCCAAAACAATCTTCAGCTTGGCCCCATCTATAGATTGGGATTCTGTATTTTTCTGCTGTAAACTCCTCAGCCATTCACTTAATTCTTCTGAAGTAAGCTCTACACTATTTTTCTCAGTATTTTGTTGTGCTAAACTCTGCGGTGATCCTGGGACTGATTCTGTCGTCATTATTAATCTATCCACTAAACTTTGATTTACTGTCAAATTTTTAGGCGTACTTTGTTCTGAAATACCTGCTGTTTGTCTCCATGGGTTCTCATCTGCAATTTTTTCTGGCCTCTCGGTTTGTTTATTACTGTTATGATGGAATCGTCAGAAAATGCTCACTATCCTTCTGTTTATCAAAAATAGGCATTACAGGTCCTATAGTTACTGGAACGGTTAGGGCTTCCAAATTTTTGGTCAATTCCCTAATCTTTTCAGTTAACTCTAAAGTAGTTTTCGCTAGTTCAGCTGAATTTTCATGACCTGTTTTACCATGTTGTGTTTTCTCTATTTCTCTAAAAGGATTGTTTCTTCCTACTTCTTGTGGTACTGATTCAAATTTTATATTTCGTGAAGTCTCTCTCATTGGGGCACTTGGTGTCAATAATGTGGAATCTGATTGATATGGGGGTGGATTTTTATAAAACATGTCGTCAAGAACATCATCCTCCGATTCATGCACACCATACTCTCTTGACTCGATATTATTTCTCTTTTCCATACATTTTCTATTGCTAATTTCTTCAGCATCTCTCACAGGAAACAAACCCTCAGTCATATTTGCGCTTCGCCATCTCGTCATTCTATCATCATGATTCTCCTGTCCATACAATCTACCAAACATATATTTGTACCTTCCGCCACTCCTCTGTCGTTCTCTGTCATGCATCTCATCTTCCCATTCTGTCAATGCTTCAAACTGTGTTGGTCTAGGTCTCGGTTCTAGATTCATCATTCTCTCTCTCAAATTTCTCAAAACCGCTAAATTGAACGAACCATGTTCCGGAAATGCTAAGACTCCATCATCTTTTGTATACTTTGCCCAATTGTCCAACCAAATACAAGTATGATATCCGTATTTCGCAACCATATAGGATGCGGGCGATTTTGGTGGAGGAAGCAACTGTCCCTCTCTGGTCACAATCGGTTTGTCCTTTTTAAATAAGTTCTTGATCTTTCCAAACCAGGACTTTTTCTCTTTTTCTGGTGGATCGCAATACATCATTTTGTCTTCCGTGTATCGCTAAATTTTCCCTATGACTATTCTGTTGTTTTAACCAATCGTAGCGCGACTCACACTAACGCACCAATCAGGAACGTCTACGTCACCCTGCAATTCTCCACTCCTAGCGCGGCGCACACTAACACGCCAATCAGGAGCGTCTACGTTGTTTTACAGCTGACCAATCCCAGCGCGGTCTTTCTGACGTTAGCTTTTCTCGCTACTCCTGCTTCTGCTGACCCCTCCTTTACAAATTTTATCGGAAAACTTTCTTTCGTTTCTTCTGACTTACAAATCTGTTAGTAACGACATAAAAACGCCACCATTATCTGTTTCGCTAACAAAAGTATAGTTAATGACCTTTCTCACAAGAATTCCACCTTTCCCGAGAGCAGCGCTTACCTCTGCCCTACTACGGAATCGTTACTTCCGTTGATAAAGTAGCACATCCCTCTACCTTACCCTTCTAACAAGCATTAGCTAACTGTTTCTTTAGAATTAAAACACCTAGTTGGAGACGCTCTGCTCCTGAGAAATAAAACCAGAGTTTCACAATTAACCTGAATGCTATTTCATTCACGCACTTTCATACGGAAAATGTAGTTCATTCACACAGAATTCTGTCTTTCCCGAGAGCAGCGCTTACCTCTGCTCTACTATGGAACCGTTACAAACTTCCGACTTCCTACATCCCAGAAGCCGTCAAACAACATAGAACTCGACACAACTCAACATAGAGTGTTAATACATAAACCAATACTTATCCACAATCAATAACCAATAAGCAGTTTATAAGCAATAATCACTAAACCAAAACAATAAAACCATAACTCTGCCACCAGAAAAACGGATCCAGCGCAAGACTGGGAAAATGGGGAACAACATATACCGATATCCTCCCTGCATCGCAGACCCGTCGTCACGCACACTCATTCAGGGAGGGATGGATGAGTAATTCAAGCACTGGACATGTGGGGGGAAACACCTTATAACCTATAGGGAGAGAAAGTTATTTTACAAAATATACATTAACATCCGTCGCCTATAGATCCCTAATCCTAAACATCAAGGCACTCCTCCCACTTGGTCGACGGACCAATTAGTTGGATTGGTTGATGGCGATTTAGAACCAGCTAAACCACATTTAAGACTCCGAATCCTTATTTCCCTTAATGAAAAACCACAAACTCATATTTCTTGTTAATCAATATTCGTTTATCTAAAATTTCATAATGATTTATATTTGCATTTGTCTCGTCAAAGTTTAGAATTTCTAGATCAATTCAAGTAAATCGCAGAACATCATATTTGCCTAATCTGGCTATTTGGGATCCTCTAATTCATTGGCACTGCATAACCGAGTCTGTCACAAAATGTCCGAATAAAGCAGGCCAAAGCACAAAGTCCTCTGCTCAGCCCAGTACAGGCGAACCACCAAATTCATATCCTTGACCGGGAACATGATGAGCAAAGGTCGCTAAGAGGTTCAGGATACTGTTCGCACTTGCGCAGTTCACTCCGCGCCTCACGAGACAGTGGCCACTTCTGCATGCGATGTCAGCGGCCATATTGGATATATATATATCGATGATGCAACGTCACAAAGCAACGTATATCATGCAATATTCTATTACCACATATACTACTCATTAATATGCGTACAGATTTTAGTTATAAAAATTATTTAGCCATGCAAATAGCAAATCCCATGTGTAGTTTAAGTTTTAATAATGTTGATTAGTATACATGCAAAACTCGTTTAATAATATTATAGTTAATAGATTATATAATTAGTATTTTCATGCATGAATAGAGGAGGTATACAAAATGTTGCACTACCTGCTCCATCAATCCCCCCTTTGGTGATTATATCACCACAATACCTAAAATCTTGTAAATTTATTATAAAAGAAAATGAATTCATTTATTATTAGTTCACATTTCTGTTTCACCAATTTCTTCTCCTCTTGCTTTTCTATACATACTATCTTTCATTTCTTCTAATTCTACTTCTTCAAATTCTCTTTCTCTTCTTCTATTTTCTCTCTTTTTAAAATTTTCTCTAAGCCAATAACACCTGCCTCCTCTAAACGGCGTATAAAAATGTTATGGGAAACCATATCAAATGCGGCACTGCGATCTAACAATATCAGTGCCGCCGTGTGCCCTGTGTCCAGAATGGTCCGCAGATGTCCGGACACAGCCAAGAGAGCCGTCTCTGTGCTGTGGCCAGGGCGGAAACCATTCTGGGAGGGATCCCGGGTGCCATTACTATTGAGAAACCCAGTTTAGGTGTTATTAACGGGAGCCTCAGCGATCTTAACTACCCAAGGTAGGAGAGAGATGGGGCGAAAGTTTTCCAATTTAGCAGGGCCCAGCGACGTTTTTTTCAATAATGGGACCACCATGGCCTGCTTCCACGTCTCAGTAACCACCGCAGTAGCAAAAGATGAATTGGCATAAAGGAGCCAAGAGCACACAGAGAGAGTCTCTGACCTGGGCGGGCTTCAAAGGATCAACCGGGGAACCCAATTTAACTTTACCGCACAGCAAAAGAAACTCTTCCTGAGAGATAGAAGAGATGACCTCCAAAAGATGTGCAGGAGGTGACCCATAAGGGGCAGTGGAAGAGGGGGGCAGCAACGGGAACGACTTATAGATAGTTTCTACTTTGTTCACAAAAAAAGTCGCCAGGTCTTCACAATGTTGCTTAGAGCTAATCACAGAGATAGTGGAGTTTTTTTCTGACTCTAAGATCCTTAATTATTTTAAAGAATTTTGACTAAGTTTGATTTCCTTAGCAAAATAAGCTGCCCAGACAGAATGTATAGTCCTGTGATAACTTTTAATTGCAGCCTGGTAACAGGCTTTGGCCCCTGGATCATCGTCCTTTCTCCAGATACGCTCCAACCTTTTACAAAATTTGCGAATCTCAGCCAGAGATTCGTTAAACTAAGGATTGGAATCTGAGTTGCGACCCTTAGACCATTTAGCAGGGATGAGAGAATCAAGAGCTTTAAAAATCCAATTGCAAAGTGATCTATAGGATGCATCAGGATCACTGTGCCATTGAGAAGGGTGAGCAGAGAGAAGAGCATGAAAATCCTCATGCTTCAGTTTGCGCCAAGGGCGTTGAAAGGAGGGCAGTTGGAAAGCTCTATGTGGAGGTTCGAAAATCAGGAAAGACATTAGGACCAGATAGTGGTTCGACCAACGTACAGGACTAGGGGTCTCCACAGAAGCACGGGGAATGTTAGAAAAGACAGGGTCCAATAGATGGCCGGCAGTATGGGTAGCACCAGAAACCAATTGCATTAATTGGCAGGCCGCCAGGTCTGCAAGCAAACTGTTAATATCACTGTCATGATTGAGGTCAAAATGCAGGTGAAGGTCACCTAGAATATTAAAATTAGCTGTGCTCAAGGCCAGAGTGCTAGTAGCGTCAGTAAGGGCTAATTTAAACTCCTTAGCTGGACCAGGGGGGCGATAAACCTACAGCCCTGACATAGTGAAGTTGGCACTAAAAGTAATGCTGAAACGGGCACACTTGCAGCCCTTCACCAGTTCCTCTACAAACGAACAAGAGTAACAGGATTTAAAAATAACCGCAATGCCGCGGAAAGTGGAAAGACCTCAAAGCACAGGCTCCCAACCCAATCCAGATGCTGCTTTCATACTATGAGAAAAGCACCAGGATTGGTCTGAGCAGCCTCGCTTGCCACTCAGACAGTGACTGGGAGCCTGTGGCTTTTCTCCAACACGGGTGAGCAACACAGCTGGGTTGAAGTAACATAAGTGCACATGTCTGTTTGACCGGCAACGGACGTCTGGCCAAACAGACATGTGCACTAATAAGTGCACACTACTCCTCCTCCCTGCGATGCCCGCCCCCGCCCTGCCCTGTACTAAGTGCTTGGAGTCCGTCTCCATCTTGGCTCAGACAGCAATAAATACAATGACAATAACATTGTGTTATTATCATTTTATTTATCATCTGCTGGCTCTGGTCAGTGGGGGCGATGCTCCTCCGCCATTACAGAGGAGCCGCCCCTGGTTCAGCCTATTGTTTTAATGTGCCTGGTGCTCTGAGAACCTGTCCTGATCTTCAAAGGTTTTGTTAAAAAAAAAAGGAATCCGCCATTGGATATTGACACATATTTGTGTGGCAGCAAGTGGAATCCAAAGCCTTCATCTGCACTCCATCCCTGTTTTCTACAGGATATTTCCACAGGATATATCACACACTGATGCATTGTACCTTCAGGGCACGCGCCTTTCTGCAAGATGTCCCCCCCGCCCCCTCAGTACTAGGGATTTTTTTTACCTATTGTTAATTAGCTCACATACTATTCCATTCCATCACCCCTATGCATGGAAACACAAGCAATGGCAGAGATGTTAAAGCCAAATTAGGCCTCGTCAGTGAAGGGCTGGGTCAGGCACTATGAGCATTCTGTGCCTCACTGGTGGGGTTGTGGAGACCTGGTCTAGTATGGTAGAATGTCACTTTTGGGGGCACAACAATTAGCAGATGGGAGGTGCCTGATAAATGCCAGTGGTAGTACTGAGACACTATTTAACCATTCTCTTTTCTTTACTGTCTGCATGAAAGTGCTGCAGATGTACTCATATGCTTTCTGCTGTTGCCTTTTAAAAATGTATGTGTGTCTTGTACTGTTCTGTGCCCGGAGTATTTACATTAGCTAGCAGTTCTCAAACACTGAGGAGAAAGCAAGGAGGGCAGACTGAGTTTTGTAGTGAATGGTTTACTTTGTGGGGGTGCTGTTAAAGGTAATGAAAACAAGATCTGGTGACTGCACCAAAGGCAAAATGTATGAATTTGTTTTCATTATCATAAAACAAGGAGAACAAAGTTGTATGAAAGTCATATTGTGCCCTCCCTTTTGTAACTCCCACTTAGGCTCCTTTGTGGCACAAGGACAAGTGTTAACTCTGTAGCCTGCGTGCACGGACTCATAAATCTTGCCCGGCAATAAATGACATCTGTTCCTTGAATCGGAATGCATAGACAATGACTGCACTGCCATTTTAATCTCCCATTTAATTTTGAGTTAAAAGCAACACTGGTGAAATGTTTTACTGGACTAAAGGTTTCCAAAGAAATAAAGGGCTCATTAGGATGGTGGAGAGACCGCCACCGCTGGGCCGGCCCGGTGGTGGCGGTCCCTCCGCCATCTGACTCCCGTTTCCCCCACCACGTTAGAATGGTGGGGTGAATAGATTTGTGACCGCTGCGGTCACAAAGACCGCCCTCCATGCTTCCGCCACAGGCAATCATCACGATTGCCTGGCGGAGCAGTCAGCATGGGTAAAATGGCGGCTGTGCCTAGCAGGCACCGCCCACCAGATTACAATGCTGGCGTCAGCCAGCCTTTCCATGGCGGTGGAACAGCCATGGAAGGCTGGTGGAGGCTGGGTTTGGGGGACCGTTGCGGGCCCCCTCTGTGGGGGAAGGGTGTATGTGCACTGGGGGGGTACCCATTTCCATGCACAACATGGCAGGCACCACGTGGTGCCTGCCACGTTGTGCATAGAAATGCACTATGTGACATTTTGGCATTGCGAACGGTGCTACAGCCAGCAGCACCATCCGCAATGATCAGGGCCCTGGATGCGCCCACCATAGAGGCGGGCACATCCTAATATACTCAGCGGGAACGCTGCCTTACCGACAGGCGGTCCCAAAACCACAACGATGGCGGGCGGCCCGCCATCATAATGAGCCCCTAAGTTATTTGCTCCCACACTAGTCAACAGCTCTGCCTCAACTCTCGCTAGCAGTAGAATCTCTATGTGTGTAAGAGCAGCCCGGGACTGGTCCTGTTGCCAGTCCGGATGAATTAGTGAATTCTCGTGTTTCCAGTATTACACATGGCATTCCCCACACATTAACTAATGCTCATTAAAATACCAAACATCGCTTGCATGTACTTCAGTTTGCAAAACCAAAATGAAGCTTGGAGTTCCAGTGGACCTTATTATACAGACAGAATCTGATATCACTAGGGGGGCTATTAAGAAAACTACTTCTCTACTAGTCTTTTATAAAGAATTATATATACCATGTGCCTTTCACACCTGTCTCAGCTTCTGTGTGCAGTTTACTGCTACTTTGACTTGGCATTTAAAACTATTTCCCAAGCTTTAAACAACTCCTCTTTTATTACATATAAGTCACCTCTAAGGTAGGTGCTAGGTAGCTAATAAGGCAGGGTGCTGTATAAGTAAAAGTTGGGGCATGTAGTGTTACAGTGTACATGTCCTTATGGTGTTAAACACACAAAATAATGTTTCCCTGTTAGGCCTGCTCCTCTCATACTGAGTGCCTTTTTACTTGTAAAGTTATTTTTAACATTTCTATTTTATAAATGTCACTTCTACAATGTTGCATTTCTCTGCATGTAAAGTTCTCTGTGAATGTAGTCTGTCTTCAATACACATCTAGACTTTGTTACAGCTACTCTTTGTGCCTTCCCTCTCAGTGGCCACACTAGCAAGCAAATTACTTAACACATTTTATACAATTGATATCCTTGCCCAAGTCTGCAGGGCTATCTGGTTTAAACCTTTCTTTCCTTGCAGCTTTTAAAACAACTTTCTAGTGGGCTTACCATCGTTTCCCTCAGAGATCCACTCTTATGAAATGTGTTTTTTACTCACACTGTGCACTTATACCCTGAAAGATAAACAAAACAAAGGTCTCCAACCAGGAAAAAAAATATGATATGCAGTGGCTAGAGAGAGGTAGAAAGAGATCAACAACTGTTGACACTTTTATGTGTCACTCAGAGAAACACAGTCATTATGCGAATGTAACAAATATCTGCACAACACCATTAGTAGCCCAATTAAAATACTCATTGATCAATATTTCAAAATCATTTCCCTCTGTCCCTGCGCAACCCACTAATCAGACGCTCCACTCACTATAACCTGGGAGGGTTTCTTCTTCTGGGAAAAAAATCCCTTTGTGGCAAAGGCTCATCTGCACGGATTATAATCCTCCGTAAAGATAAGTCACTGTCAGTGTAATATTACTGACACAAAGTAGCTCAGTTACTTCTCAGTCCCCTGTTTCACTGTAGCTTATATGTGTAGGCACACCGCAACGCCCTATTTCACTACTAGCTATATTCCAAACATTGAAAGGCCACAATGTGAAGATATTCAGCTCACTTGCCTTTAACATTTAATGTATCCCACTTCTGATGCATTTTTATAGGACAATAAATAACTTTGCAGCCTCTTAAGAGCAATGAAAGAAACACAATACAGAAGGTTGTGTAGGAACAAATGACGTCTATTTGTCTTTATCCATGCGCATTTGCTGGCCAGCAGGAAAGAAGTCAGTGCACACACACTGGTGCTTTCAGCCTGCTTCTTCCCTGCATGACTGGTTTCTGAATCATATATACACTTAGTATTGCCACCCTAGTAGAACTACATGGCACCAAATATGAGAGATGCAAGATCAGCCCTGTGTCAATTATACACTGTGCCAATTATAATACAGACATACAATGTAAGCAGAACTGAACAACCTGATGAGCAAGCTAACATGGTAGTCAGAAAAATAAAGTGACCTCTAAGTTGGTTCTGAATAGCTGTTGAAGCTTGTGCAGGCAAGGTCAGATGTGTATTAAGTGCATACATATGGATATATATATTTTTCCTCAACAAAATGTTTCAGCCTCTCAAAATGGCCTCTCTTGGTCCTAAGCTTTCACCGGGACTGACTATTTCCCCATAGTCAAGTTATGGTTGGGCCCTTTTCTTAACCGTCAGGGGATATTTTGGAAGGACAAAGCATAACATATAGACAAACATACAGGCTTTCTTTACCAGATGTAGAGAGCACCTACTAGTGCCTGAAAGGAACACACACATTGTTCACAACAGGCTCATATCTGCTGATGGGATAAGTACCAATGACATGTTACCTATAAATATCATGCATTGTATTGTTTACACAAACAACACATACAAATGAGTACTATACACTACATGCAGAAAATGCATGTCTTGATCCCCTTATCTCTAGGGGTTCCTGCATTTGGAAGTGTAAAACATATATATAGCTTCCAAAACACAAATTGTGCTAGCTAAATACATGGTACACACCACTGCAAACAAGTGAAGGTGTATAAAAGAGGCTGCATAATCTCTCACCCTTATAGACTATGGTGTGTTACTTCATATGAATAGAGGGAGAACATGTCCATGTAGTCAAAATCTGAGCATACTAGAAATGTGTTAAAAGGCTATGAGTCAGCCCTCAATGTCACAGAGTTAAATCCAATATTACCTGTTCCAAAGGTAAAAGTATAGTCAGGTACTTACTACTCGAATGGTACCATGTCACCTTCTCACCTACTCCGGCCCGCTGTATTCCTGATAGCATACATTTCATTGTGAGCAGTTCGGTTTTAAATGTTTGCACTGTGAAACAAGATAACGATGAATTGGGATGTGGCCCTGAGTAATTACCAGTGGCTGAGATTAATTCAAGCATTCTATCTCACTTTTTTGTGTACTTTAGCTCTTATGACAGCAGCACAGCGAAGCACATGCTGGTTTTGACTCAAGATTAAAGCCCTAATTGAGCCTTGGCTATCACAGTCTAGGTTTCCATAGTTCTAGAGACTACAGGCCAACAGACACCTGGAACATGTTGCACCTCGCATCTCCACAAGAGACACTCTTCCTGCAGGGTTGGCAGACTCCTTTCATCTTTTAGCAGGCATGCAGCCTTCTTGAGGCTGTAGGTCAGGTATACAGCTCTTCCAGCAAGAGTTTTGACCAAGTGCAGCCCGTGCAGGTAAGAGCGGTGGGGGATTTTGACAGACGACAAGGGAAAATTAAATAAATCATTCATTTTCCCTCATCGTTGTTTGTCAAAATCCCCACCACCCGGCCCCACTGCTCTTACCGCCAAAAAATAATTGATGGACAGAATGCAGAACAATGTCATACATTTAACCCCAGTACAGATATCTAGGCCTAAATCCATAAGCTTTTGCTCTCCATGCCATTTCAGTTTGAACTAAGCCATATGCAAATCAGTCTTGGCTCTGCACCCAATGGGAACAGTCCAGCCTGAACTGCCAGGCCCTCCTTGGACTGGAAACAAGCATCCTAAGACCGGTTTCGGGGTTTCACCCCTCATCAGCCAGGATAGCTTGACTCCAGTGGCATGGAGAGCACAGGACTCACGTCTGGGTATACCCGTCCCACTCGGGTGACAAATGCAAAAAGAACAATTGATGGACAAAATGCAGAACAATGTCATACATTCACCCTAGTACAGGGATCTGGGCCTTAATCCACTGTGTTTTTGCTCTCCATGCCATTCCTGTTGGAACCCAGTCATATGCAAATCCGTCTTGGCCCTGCACCCAATGGGAACAGTCCCGCCCGAACTGCTAGGCCTAAATCCATCGTTTATTTGCTCTCTTACCTGCATGGCCACTGCTGGGTCTGAGTAACGTAATGTCCGTGTTGCACGGGGCACGTGTAGTCTCCATTTTGGATGCAACTCCTTAGGCTGACATCTTTTTCTTGTGGTGCATGGTTGAATTGTTCATATTGTTTACAATTCTAATAATACTTCTTACATTAACATGTTTCGTATTTCTAATAATCGCAGCTCATGCTTTCTTTGCAAGAATATGATCATTTCAATAAATGATTGAAAATGCATAGTTTTATCTTTCTTGTGTTTACATTGGGCATGCAAGAGTCACCAAACCAAAGGGTTATATTTGTTTCGACAGATTCTTTGAGAATTAGAGTCCAATTTTTCAGGTCACCATTTACATCTGTTTCCATAGCCAGTTTAGGGGGCTAGCAGTGAAACAGAGTCTTCTGAGTATTGTTCTCGTGTATACCCAAGGCTCTTTTTCACCTCTACATGGAGACGTTGTTGATAAAAAAGATTTATACTCCTCAGCTTGATAGGAAGCACCTATTTATGTCTGTAGGTTGTTCAAGCTTGAACCTTTTAAAAGGAACACCCCACTGTAGTGTTATCTCTTTTTGAACCCCATTCATTAAATACGGTGCTAGCTGTGGTTATTCCTGTAAACTGTAGATAGGCAGTAACTGCACACTTAACTGTCCTTGGGCTCATCAATGTCAAGAGAGATGTTACCTTCGTGATTGAGGCACACAAAGATTATAAATGGGAAGTTTACTATTCCTGGGTTAAAATTCCTACAGTCAATGCCAACACACAAACATTTCATACATACACTGAGGTTGCAGTTCTGGCTGCAAATTGACTTATGAATACTCATAAATACCAATAACATACCAGGAACATCAAAAGTGTTTCCAAGATGCCCTCCAACACACACTACAAAATGTAAGACTGGATCCTATCAGTAATGATGTGGCAACCTTGTTTGGTCTCTACACTCACATATCTAGACTGTATCAGCACCTAATGCAGTTTGTTGTGCATACAATAACAACTTCCCCAGCAAGGGCTGGTCAAGCTGGGCAGCTGCAGTTAGCTTTGCCTACCATTAGTCCAGCTACTATTAAGGCAATTATGGGTACCCACCAAACAGGAGAAGATTCTGTTTTGGCTAGCATAGAAAACAAATCCGCTTGAAGCAGTGTTTCCCCATACGGGACCTCAAGATAAATTTAGACACCCACTATGTGTCTTCCACTTGGTGTGGTTCCCACAATAGAAGTTTGTGTGACATAAGGTACTATCTTTGCTGCTGTATATACCATAAAACTTGGCAACCCATCAACTGTTGTTTTGAATGAAGAGCTAAAGCAAATTCAAAATAAATATGGGGCAGCCCTGCCCCCTGGATTTGGTGATGAATTAAATTGGCAACTTTGGCACAGTATCCTCAATAATTCCAAGTAATATGAAAGGACAGGCAGCATCCTTGGCGATAAGTCAACAGCTTGCAGCAGTTCCTGCTGCGAATCAGGAATGCGAGCTACCAAAGATATTTCAGAGACCCATGCTTTTATAGGTCGTGATAATTTGGGAACCAGGCCTGGTAAACCACAACTTAAAACAAAATCTGTTTCAGATACCACAAAGCAAACACCTGAGTCTTCTAAAAAATGCCGGGATACAAAAAAAAAGAAAAACAGAAAACACGGAGTGGATCTCCCCAACAGGAGTCCACTGAAAAACACTATAATTTACATACCTGTGATACAATTCAACAGCCTGATAGGTATCAGTACATTGATATACGTTTCTCTCGTTCCTTTCAGGACTCTTCAGACAGACAGTCGCTGAGAGTGAGATGCGGCGAACAGAGACAGGAAGAGTATGTGAAACCAAAAAAGGACTCACGACGCTCCCCTGATGTCATCATAAAAAAGGAAGAGAAACTTCCACAACAAAAACCACACTTTCAAAAAGAAGAAAGTGGCAGGAATTTCCGCTAAATATGCCAGAAATACTCAAAACACTTTTCCTGAACAAGACATGGACGCAAACACTGAAGTAAAATTCTTATTGAATGAAACGCATTGGCTGGAGCCTGTTTTTGATATCATGGATATAAAGGAATTTAACACAAAGAATTTCTTGTCCGTTTATATCATTTGAAAAGACAACCCAGTGGTGCACCTCCCCACAAACTTGAGTGACGTTGCTTGCAAAATAACAATGGATTAAACCCAGGTCAATGACTGGGGGTGGGTGTTTGAAAAGTTTCAACACTCCATCCATCTTTTTATTTTGTGATGTTGGGATAAGGACTCACCTGATCATATTATACCCATAAGGTCCAGCCTGCAGGTGCAACCACAATACCCTATTAAACATGATGCTTGATACCATTTTAGGGAAATTCTATCACAATTAGAATATCAAGGCGTGATTGAGCCTTAAATCTCTCCTATGAATATTCCTTTATTTCCTGTAGCTAAACCAGTTCATTCCTAAAGTATAGTCATTTGACTATCAACATTTAAACAGTCATCCACACACTTTTGCTATACAAAATTCTCACAGCACAAATACAAAACTACATTGGACATTTCCAATGTTTTTTTCTGTCAAAATATAGCGTATGAAAGCAGAGATTTGATGACATTAACTGCTTCAGGGAGCCAGAGAACATTTTGTAGGCTCCCACGGGGTATAAGAACAGTCCAGGTTGTTTTGCTGCCCATGTAATAAGCTTTGTCTTACGTTGATGGCATTTACCTCACATATGATGATTTAAAAGCACACTTGGCAAGAGTGAATCACATAATTTTGGGATTCGCTGAACAAGGCTATACATTACATTTGAAAGAAAAAAATTGCTTGTCTTAGGGTCCTAATTTTAGCATATGAATTATCAAATGAAGGCAGAAGCCTTGCCCCACACTTCTTAGAGATGTGTGCTCTCTTACAACCACCATATACATTAAACAAGCTACAATCACTTTTAGACTTTTTAAACTTTAGTAGAACATATATACAAGATTATGCACAACAGAATAAACCTTTGTACGATTTAATTGGTCTTGGTTTTTCGGACAAATGTTGAACTACAGAACATAACATGGTTCTTAGAACATTGCAAACAGACATGCTTGCACCTAAACACCTACACACTTGTGTAAACAAAACTAATTGTGTCATTCGTATCATTGTGGGTTCTACTGGCTACACAGACACCACCTTTAATGAAGGTGAAACAGTGCAGCTTGCATGTAAATCACATTTATACTCTAATGCAGAAATGCATTTTCATCAGCAAAAAAGATTTTGACTGTAGTTCAAAGGGCTGTCCTCAAGGAATGTCCGTTGGCACAGGGGAAACGTATAATTGTTGTTTCTCCCATTCCAGCCTTAGTGGCTGTCACAAAGGCAAGTGTTCCTAATGCCAAAGCTGTTCATCCGTGATGGATCCCGTGCGCCACTTCCTTGACAGCCACTGATGTGGATTATGTCTTTGACCCAACATCAAGAACACAGAAATTTCTCCAGAATTAACAAGAATACCCTGAATGGAAATTTTGCCTCTAGATCAGTATGAATTCATGATATATACTGTTAGTTCAGCCCAGCCTGCTTTTGGTATTAGGCATAAGTTCTCACCAGCATGTGCAGCATTGAAGGGTGTCATGAAGGATGGAGAATTTCAGGCAAAAACATATACTAAAGCTTTGGGTGACTATACCGCTCAGTTGGCTGAACTGAAAGCTTTGGTTCTGGCATTGCAGAATACAGAACCAGAATTCCTGACACTTATTGTGTGTGATTCCTATTACGGCATCCAGTCCTATAATGATAATTTACACTATTACTGCTTGAATGGATTCAGAGACAGTTAAGGAACCACCATCATGCATAAGTTGCTTTCGGGAAAAATGGCAGCTCTTAAAGTTGCTCTACCATGGGCTTATGTCATACACACATTGGGCTGATAACGCCGGATTCTACTATAAATGTTTTCTAAGAATCCTTGGTCAACTCGATCTTTATTACCTGTCGAAAAGAGTAAAGGGGAGATAACCAATAAATTCACGACTAACTAACATGGACCACCCAAGTAAGGCTCGGAAAGGATCACTGACTCCGAATTCCAATTTAGTGGTTTTATTACAAAGCCAAAAATAACTGAACATACAAGCACCTCATGGCGAAGTTGAAAAAATACATAGGCACCAATACAATGTTTATCCTACCAATCAGTCTAATCCGGTGCAGCATAAAAAGAATGAGCAACTCCAAAAATACTAAACAGGCAATAATTGCCCCAACATCTATATTAGTCTTCATTAGCGGCTGTAAAAGAAATCCATTAATCTGTCCCTACACTAGCACTAAAGTGGCATCCCTACTTAGCATTTCCCTGCAAAACAAAGAAAAGGTGTCAGCTCGTGAAGCCTTCCTA
The DNA here is from genome assembly GCF_964204655.1 of Triturus cristatus. Taxonomy (NCBI): domain Eukaryota; kingdom Metazoa; phylum Chordata; class Amphibia; order Caudata; family Salamandridae; genus Triturus; species Triturus cristatus. Next base: position 623,642,528 of record NC_140590.1, on the reverse strand, counting down.
AGAAGTACACTCACTCTGTAATGGTCAGTAGCCAAAGCTACAGAGTTCGCTCTAAGTCTTACTCCTAAGAATCGATCCCTTCCTTCTACTCTCTAATGGCTCTCTGCTAGCTCATCCCCTGGGGCACTGTCCTTAATACAAAATGCACAATTGATAGAACAAGCCCCTGAAAAATCTCCTCTGGCCAGGCACCTCTCGTAGGTAATTTTCCACCAAAACTTGTACTCGGTCCAGCAACGGTTGATGTGTCCTTGGGTCTCAGGCTTCTTCAGCGAGAAAGAATATTGGCTTCCAATTATCGGCATTCCTGAATATTTTGTAGCAGGTCTCCTCCATACCTAACTCCTAATACAAAAGGCGTTAGTCTAACTAACGAGAACGGTGTCCTTGCACCTGCAACAGAAGCATGAGAACAGAATAACCTTGCACGCACACGAATTTCGCTGACTACCTCCAAATGAGAGCTTTACCAGAGAAAATGTATTTCAGGCCTACACAAACCAGCTAACATAAGGAAACAAATAGGCCTTTCATAGCACGAAAGAGCAAACACACATTTATAAATTGCATCTGCAAGCCCTGCATTCATCACATTTTAAGGCACAATTAATCATCTATACGTATACAGAATTTAATATGATGCACGTTTAATTCTAATGCATTACATTACACATGAGCTACTTCATTAGGCATTTGCAATGAACATCGAGAATTACATAATTCCATCTAAATACCATTTTACTTTTCTCGAATGGCACGACTCTAACACTTAATTTTCCATTGGTTATTACAACACAATTTACTTACTATAATTAACACACATAAGATTATATGCGGGTACGGACTATTCATGAATACAATGTACCCCTACAATTTTCAGAATATCACAACGCTCTATCAGTTCCCCCCTCTGATGACTAGTGTTACCAACAAAATCACAACTCCCTGGAGAAAGAACCGATCTAAACAGAACTTGTAGCCATTCTTCCCTGTCGGAACTTCTCTAGATTCTAGATTTTCTCGTAGTGACTGTCCTGCAGTCTAGCCATCCTTACTTTTCGCTTCCTAAAGGATCTTTCGACTTGGTTCGCCTTGTACCACTGATAAGCTTGTACAAACCCCCCACAGGCAAACCACGATTATAATGATAGGCTTCAACATGTAACCAAGGATATTTTTACCCAAGCTCGCAAACCAATATCCCACTCTACCAAAACCTTAACCAACTTTCTCCCAAACACCCTCTTCAGTCAGATCCTGGATCTCATGATGGATCACAGTGATGTTACTTATATACTTCTTCAGATCTTTACTATTATCTGATATATAAGTACAGCACTCTTGAACCTTCAGCATTTTACAGACTCTGCCCTCTTTTGCCAATAAGACATCTAAAGCAAGAGGGTTCTGCATTATCATTGTCCTTATCGACAACATCTCTCCATCAACAAGCAACAGTGACTGTATTTGTCGACAACTTATCCACAACGGTCGCCAACCTTCTAATCTTCACATCATTCAAAATCACTCTCAATCCTGGTATCACTGCTCCCAAAAATCTCTCCAATCACTCCTCCTGCACACGCATCTCTCCTTGCTCTAGAAGGCATTCCACCTTCCAGAAGTTCTAATTCCTCCACATGGTAGATCTTGGGGAATATAACGGGCAGATAACAAGTGCCATACCTATTTGCATTTTTCCCACACACATAATATACCGTTGGCACCACCTGTACAGGACCTTGCAAAAAGTTATTTGCTGTCTCTTCAATTGTAAAAGTGTGATCACACGTACTCTGTCCCACATAGACCTTATCATAATAGGTCTGGACACGCTTCACACACAGCTTCCCCTTCTGCTCTAGATCCAATTCTATGGGGCCATAGCTCCCTTTTGCTCTTCAAACCCTCTCCTCCTCTGTCCAATCTACTGGACTTTCTCCGGTGTTACGTGTTTGAGGTAGTTGTCTATATCTATCTTCTACTTGATCTACAAACTTGTTCTCTACTTCTGTTAGTGAACATGTCAGGTTATGTGTATGTGCATAAGCTGTATCTAAAGTTGTAGTCGGTATGAAATACTTCCCAATCCTATCTTCCTGCTTGTAATAATCATACTTGTTCAGGTGCTTGTATGCTGGAACCTCTGAAAGCACCGCATCATAATTCAAAAAGTACTCAATGACCTCTCCCATAAAACATATTAAGAAACTACATGAAATTCAATAAGTCAGCGGAAGATGGTGGTATCTAATACCCTAATCCACTGATGCAGGCAACTGCATACACACATAGCAATCGCTCACATCCATCGTTTCCACATACTCATAAAGCAGCTTGGCATACGCATTAAGCTTAAAATCACCTCTGGACAAATCTACATGCAACCTACGACTATTCTGTTCTAGCATAGCCTTTTCAGCTTCTACGATATCCTCTTTCTTGCTAGAAGTACTGGGTGTAGGCGTCCCTTTCACCTTTACGACTTCTGCCTCATGTGGAACAATAACTGATACTATATTAACTATGACTATAGAGACTATCACCCCTACTATAAATGTACCTATTATCCACTTGAACCTACAGTTCGGATATCCAGGCTCCATCTTCCCTTGTCAGGGCAGTTCAATAAGAGGATACACAAAAGTCTCTTTTTTCCACCTCAAATTGCTGCCTACAAGTTCAACCAAAGTTCATTGAATTCCTGCGAAATCGTTCAAAGCTCAGTTCCTCTGGGTATATTTACACAGTCCAAAAAGACGTCCCTAGCCCTCTTTCTTCTTCTACTTGAAAAGCCCTGATTTTATTCTTCTTCCACTCGGGCCTAGGTTATCTTCTTTAAACACTTATTTACAAAACACAGTTCATTTGCAATCTACGATAAGTTCAGATCCAATTGCGGCTAAAACATGTTGCAAAATTTCAAGATGAACATCTACCATTTCATGAGGTGGTGGTTCAAATCCAAACGTTGGGACAGCTAATTTGTGCAGTATCAGAATTCGCACCTTGCTCAAAACTGGAGATTTTGGAACCGTGATTGTCAACACTCCTTCAACTTCAAGTCCTGGAACTATCAGTCCCACATCGATTTTCAGTAGAGGATTCCTGCTGACCACTTTCACGAACCTCAGCCTCTCGGAACTCACTACTCCAGGCATCAGTTACTGCGTAAGTCCAATTTGGGGCAGCGTATCTCTGGCAAGGCACTCTTGTCCTTCTCGACCTTCTCAGGCCTCCTTGGGCTTGTTCTTCTTCACTCACTTCCGATTCAGATGTCTCAGACACAGGGGCAAGATCTCTCTCAGTAGCCATTCTTAGATTCAGCCTTCTCGGTCTCTCAGGCCACGATTCTTCTGCTCGTATAGCCCTCTTGTCTTTCTCCCGAACACCCTGCGTACCACTCCCTTCAGCTGAGTCTGACTCTATATCACTCGCAACGTTACCTTCTTCCTCAGAGTCAATATCTGGGTTGTATGTAGCGTAACCCTCCTTAGCCTGGTGTGGTGAGCAACCGGCTTCGTCTGCAACTCTAACAGCTTGGCTTGTCCCCTCTCGTGGCCCTGCCGCCACAGCTGGATTTTCATCTCTGAGAGGAGCAGTGGCGTCACTAGGGGGGTGCGGGGGGTGCGGACCGCACTGGGTGACACCCTCACGGGGGGTGACACCAAAGGGCCGGTCCGGTCGGTGTGTCACTGTCTGTGGTGCACTGCAACCGTCTGCCGTGCACAATGTTATTGAAACCAGCAGTTCAGAATGAAACCGAAACGCAACGATGACGCGCGCAACCTAACCTTGTTCTATTCAGGAGGTGCCTGTGCGCAGCGCGCACGGTCTCCTCCTCTGCCGCGTCTGCGCGCCTCGGCAGTGACGTCACGTCGTCACTAGAGGGGTGCAGTCGGCGATGTTACGGGTGGAATCCGAATCCCGCATGCGCATTGGCCCCCCCCAAGTGCGCGTGACTTGCATCACGAGGGACGAGGAGGTGAGGAGGTCTCAGGTCACCGTCGCCACAGCGCCACTATAATTTAATTTTATTCCAAGGCAGCAAGGCCGACCGTCACCGAGGTAGTCCCCCCCCCCTGTCTGCAACTCAGCAGGTGAGTGGCCTACTATTGCCTATCATGTACAGCGCTCCAATACCTTCGGGTCGAGCTCGCGCTGTATAAAAGATGCAAAAAAATCTAAAACCTGTCTTAGTTTCACTCTTATGTTTGAAGCTGTACTCCATCTGACCCCTGGAGTCAGTAGCACACACACACACCTCTCAGTTCAACACCTGATGGTGTGCCCGGCCCTTTCCTTGTTCACTCTCACATCCTCTCCGGGTGCACCCGGCCTATTCTTTCTGTGGCACAGCTTTTACTTATGGCGGTGGGGCCGGGTGGGGGCATTGATTGGAGGCTGCTGCAGCCGAGGCGTGGCTGTTGTCAATGCTTGAAATCGAAAAATAGCAGTGCCCACTTGTTTCGGAGAAGTGCCGGGTAGTCTCCAATTAAAAGTGCACATTTAAAGCAATGGCTGTTGTTCGAACCCGAGCAAGATTACAGCTGGGCTGCCACCCCACCCCCTCCCACCTCTCCACTCCCTGACGAAGTGCTTTGAGGAGGAGATCCCCAGCCCCGCCCTTTTCGTTTGTAGTGCACAGGGCTGTTTCACTTATATGCTGTCCACAATGAAATATAGTAGCACAAGTCAATTGTTTATGCTTCCTGCCGAGTGATTTATTTTTCTGTTTACGACCGGGTGACACCATCACATGGGGGGACACCGTAGGGGAGTGCGGAGGTATGGGGCACAGGGAGGGCGGAGCTATGGGGCACAGGGTGTCCATAGTTTTGAGACACGAGGTTGTGTAGATATGACACATGGGGGTGCAGACAGGCGCGCAACACCCATTGGACTCACAGGGCTTCAGCCCCCCGTCGTGTGTGGCAGCCCGGGATGAGACAGCTTCCCGGCGCACACACAGCCGCACCCGAGCACTTCACAGGTCTTTAAAAGACCATTTGCATGTTAATGAGGCCTCGCTGTTGTTTCACCCCTTCTAAGAGCCCCAGCAGCTCCACTCTGCCTATGGCTTAAAAGATTCAGCCCCCCCCGAAATTTTTTCTTAGCCCCCCCCCCCCGAAATTTGGCTCTAGTTGCGCCTCTGGGTGCAGATGTATGCGATACAGGGGTTCAGGGGGTATGGGGCACAGGGGGTGCGTGACACGGGCGTGCAGAGGTATGGGTCACAGCCTGGGAGTAGGGGGTGCGAAGGTACGGGGATAACGAGGTACACGGGGTGCAGGCGGAGTAGTGGGTGAGTAAAAGGCAGCGCATATGATGTGAGCCGTGACAGACAGAGGCCGTGTATAGGGGTGCTTTCAGGCGAAATGGGGAAAAAAACGAGGTACAACGGAATGCTGAGAGAGTACTAGGTTCTGGGGTGAGTTTCATGGAGGGAAGTCTACGGAGGGGTGACTGGGAAAGTAAAAAAAGGAGGGGCGAAAGTCAGTGCAAGTGGAAGCCGCGCGCGGCAGACCCCTCCCATGAGCGCTGGTGTGCCACATAAATCCTCCGTGGCGAGGATATGAATGGCTTGTCATTGTCCCCTGGCCCTCGCGGTTCCCAGAGGGGAGAAGCGCCGGTGAAACATTGCTGCGTTGTTGGCTGGTGAAGAGAGGGCAGCCCTCCGCAAATTAAGCATCTCACTGCTCCACGCGGGTTCACGGAGGGCTTCAGGTGCAACTCTCCTGTGCATAATATGATTGCTGACGTCGAGCATGGGAAATGATGTGCGGCTAGAGGCAGCCCGCAGAGCGCACCGGGCTTTCGCATTACACGCAGGTGGGGGGCACCCCTCCCCATTCATAGATACGTAAATGCGTATTGATTATTGACTCTACAACTGAGGCAGATGCGCAGCTCCAACCCTCTTATCACAATTACGCATTATGTTTTACGTGCTGTAACTATTATATTTTTGCGGATACCAAGGATCCATATACCCAGGTGTGTTTTTATCGTAAAATATACCGTTTAGAAGGAAAGGGAGCACTTCTTTTTGTCTCCCCTTGTGTTTGGGATGCCTGCAGAAGATCGGTTCATCACAGTATGCACAGTGCCAGCATCTGCACTGTGTGCTCTCGGAGTATGCGGAGTAACCGGGGGCCATGGGGGTAGGGGGGGGAGCTGAGAAAATACTGGTGGAGAGAGATAAAAGGGCGGCACCACTAGTACAGTAAATGGGGTCCCCAAGGAGGGAAGGTGTAAGGTCTGTGCCCCGAATTCATGGTAGGACACGAGGCACCCCGCAGACACAGTACAGAGTGACAGCAGATCTGATGAACATACCCCCTCCCCGCCCCACAGACGCCCCCCCCTTGTCCTTGGGAGCGTGGCACCCTGTCCTGGGGTGACACCATGAGTTACCGCACTGGGTGACACCAACCCTAGTGACGCCACTGGAGAGGAGCTGTTTCTTCCAAGGGTTCTGAAACTCTGCGGGTGTGGGAGGCATGTACCCAGGTCAGCAACCCTCCACACTTCACGCTGTGTTCGTTACCAGTATCACCTGGAAAGGGCCTCGCCACCGAGCATCCAGGCAGCTCTTCCTCCCATGCTTGCGGACAAGCACCCAGTCACCCGGGCACAGGTCATGGCAGAGATCACTTGAAGCCGGAACAGCGGCAGCTTGCACCTGCTGAGACACACAATGGACCACATCAGCTAGTCCTTTGCAGTATTCAAGAATTAAACCATCTGTGATGTTTCTCAAAGCTGTGGTTGGTACTGCTGGCAATCGCATCACCCTCCCCCCTATTTTCAAGTGTTTCTGGAGGCATTCTGTTGATATTATTTCTGTTGATTGCTGTTTTGTACCTATTTTTGTTGCTCCACTATGGATGTTCCACAACAAGGCCAAATGGTGATGGAATCACTACAAGTCCGTTTGTGTCATGAATGTATTGTGCAGTACTTTGGATTCTCTTTGTTACTGGAATTGAATGACAATTCAGCTCTTCAGCTTTCCGGCCTGTGTGGTTTCAAAGTTTACAGCCTGTGTTTCACTGTCTCTGGTGATCTTTTGAGTGCGCACTAGACATATGCCTTGCCACGCAATTGGCGCAGACTACAGACATGGATCTGTTAGTGTATCAATTTACCATAAGGATTTCATGCGGGGAAAGACCAGTCCTCCTATCTGGGACACTGCGGACACTTATCAACACCAAAGGCAATGCGTCAGGTCATTTCAGAGAGGTAAACAAAAACACTTTTGACATCCGTGCTTTCAAAGTTCTTTTATTCTGCTCCACTATCCCAGAAGACTCTGGTCGATAGCTACAATGGAGTCTCTAATCAACATTCAAAGCAGCGCAAAGCAACTTCATGATCTCGCTGTGGAAGTGAGTTCCTCTATCCGCATCCAACGAGGTTGGGAAACCGAACCTAGGGATCAACTCCCTCAAGAACAGCTTCGCTACTGTAAGGGTGTCACACCTTCGTGTTGGGTAAGCTTCCACCCACCGTGAAAAAACACACACCACCACTAGAATGTACCTCAATCCATTGCACTTAGGCATTTTAATAAAATCAAGCTGCATCCTATTGAAAGGTCCTCTGACCTCCCAATGTGACTCAACGCAACCACAGGCTTCTTCCCAGCATTCATTTGTTGACAGGTAACACACCTATGACACACTGCTTCAGCAAACGCACAAAATCGTGGATTATATCACGTTTGTCTGAACACTCGCACCATCATATCCCTTCCAAGATGCACTGCACCATGAATTTGCCTTGCCATCAGGCTCAATAGGTCATCTGGTAATACTGCTCGATCATCACTTGAAACCCAAATGCCAACATCCCCCATCTCACATCCTGATTTGATCCATACATTTTTTCCTGATCTGAAGCTTCTCCCAGCAGGCGCTTGAGTTCCTCCCAAATGTCTGCCATGGCTAACATAATGCTGAGCTCAGTTCTCTCTGGGCTCTCTCCTGTGTAATCTCCAGTAAAAATGAACCCTTGTTCAGCGCAAAAACGTGCAACTTCATCTGTGTACTTATTTCCAAGAGAAACAAAGTCATTTCCCCTCCCATGGACTTCACATTTTACCACAGCAATTTCCCTTGGACGCAGCAAAGCTTCCAACAATTGTCTCACATATTCTCCATTCCTAATTGTAGATCCAGATGATGTCAGAAGACCTCTCTGCGACCATAGCTGTCTGAAATCATGAACCACACCAAACCCATACTGGCTGTCAGTGTAGATGGTGATAATTTCGGCCACTTGTGCGGAGTATACTCCTTCTAAGCAGGCAGCTTCAACTACTCCCGTAATGGTACATACAGCAAACGCTGCTCTCAAATGACCCACATTGTCTCTTAAACATGAACCATCGACAAAGAAAATTTCATCAGGGTTAGGCAGAGGTTTATCAACAATGTAAGGTCTCGGTTTGATGCAAAGTTCAGTCACATCAAGAAAGTCACAATCTTCATCATCTGAATTTGGAAAGGGCATCAGTGTACTAGGATTTAAAACAAAACACCTTTTCAGAGTCACATTCTCTGAGGCAAGTATGACTTGCTCATAGCGTGCGAGTCTATTGTTTGTCAGGTACTGCGTTTTAGTCCTTTGCAAAAAAAACAGTGATGGACAGAATGCAGAACAATGTCATACATTCACCCCAGTACAGAGATCTGGGTCTAAATCCATCGTTTTTTTGCTCACCATGCCGTTCCAGCTTGAACCCAGCCATATGCAAATCAGTCTTGACCCTGTGCCTCATGGGTACAGTCCAGCCCGAACTGCCAAGCCAGGTTCTCTCTGGACTGGAAACAAGCATCCTAGGACCGGTTTCGGGGTTTCATCCATCTTCAGCCAGGATAGCTTGATTCCAGTGGCATGGAGAGCATGGGACCCACGTCTGGGCATACCCTTCCCACTCGGGGTGACAAATGCAAAAAAAACAGTGATGGACAGAATGCAGAACAATGTCATACATTCACCCCAGTACAGAGATCTGGGCCTAAATCCATAGTTTTTTTGCTCACCATGCCGTTCCAGCTTGAACCCAGCCATATGCAAATCAGTCTTGACCCTGTGCCTCATGGGTACAGTCCAGCCCGAACTGCCAAGCCAGGTCCTCCCTGGATTGGAAACAAGCATCCTAGGACCAGTTTCAGGGTTTCACCCCTCTTCAGCCAGGATAGCTTGATTCCAGTGGCATGGAGAGCATGGGACCCACGTCTGGGCATACCCTTCCCACTCGGGGTGACAAATGCAAATAAAACAGTGATGGACAGAATGCAGAACAATGTCAAACATTCACCCCAGTACAGAGATCTGGGCCTAAATCCATCGTTTTTTTGCTCACCATGCCGTTCCAGCTTGAACCCAGCCATATGCAAATCAGTCTTGACCCTGTGCCTCATGGGTACAGTCCAGCCCGAACTGCCAAGCCAGGTCCTCCCTGGACTGGAAACAAGCATCCTAGGACCGGTTTCGGAGTTTCACCCCTCTTCAGCCAAGATAGCTTGATTCCAGTGGCTGGACTGTTCCCATGAGGCACAGGGTCAGACTGATTTGCATATGGCCATGTCTGAACTGGGCTGGCAGAGTGGGCTAAAGAATGGTGATGGATCAAACCCAGATCTGTTGACTGGGTGTGAGTGTTTGATTGGTTCTGATGCTCCGTCCATCACCACCCCCTTTTGTACCGCTTTGTTCGCCATAAGTTGGCAGGGTATGCTCAGACGTGAGTCCCTTGCTCACTTTGCCACTGGATTCAAGCAAGCCTGGCTGAAGACGGCTGAAATGCCAGAAACCGGTCCTAGGAAGCTTGTTTCCGGTCCATGGAAGGCATGGCTTGGCAGTTCTGGCTGGACTGTTCCCATGAGGCACAGGGTCAGACTGATTTGCATATGGCCATGTCTGAACTGGGGTGGCAGAGTGGGCTAAAGAATGGTGATGGATCAAACCCAGATCTGTTGACTGGGTGTGAGTGTTTGATTGGTTCTGATGCTCCGTCCATCACCACCCCCTTTTGTACCGCTTTGTTCGCCATAAGTTGGCAGGGTATGCTCAGACGTGAGTCCCTTGCTCACTTTGCCACTGGATTCAAGCAAGCCTGGCTGAAGACGGCTGAAATGCCAGAAACCAGTCCTAGGAAGCTTGTTTCCGGTCCAGGGAAGGCATGGCTTGGCAGTTCGGGCTGGACTGTTCCCATTAGGCACAGGGTCAGACTGATTTGCATATGGCCATGTCTGAAATGGGGTGGCAGAGTGGGCTAAAGAATGGTGATGGATCAAACCCAGATCTGTGGACTGGGTGTGAGTGTTTGATTGGTTCTGATGCTCCGTCCATCACCACCCCCTTTTGTACCGCGTTTTAGTCCTTGTCATCAAAAGCTCAACAGAATGCGGAACATACACAGTTAGCGGGTGACCCATGACAATGCTCTCACACCTCTCAATGCTGACACCTGTTGCAGGAACGGATTTGAGACATCCGGGCAACGCTGAAGCTACTGGATCTAAAGTAGCTGAAAAATAGGCAACTGGTCTACAGACACCCCCATGACTCTGAGTCAGGACTGACAATGCGCAACCTTCTCGATCATAACAGAGAATGAAAAAGACTTGTTGTAGTCAGTCATTCCTAGAGCCGGAGCACAACACGGGCCCTCTCTCAACTCCAAGAACGCAATCAGACAGTTGTGGTCCCATGGTACCGGATCACTCACATCCTTATGTGTCAGCCTCTGCAAAGAGGTTTCGCCTTCAAAGAGAAATTGGGAACCCATTGGTGACAGTAGCCAACCATCTGCAAGAACATTCTGACTTCCTTTCGAGTGGTAGGCACAGTCATATTCATGATCGCCTCAATTCGGTCTAGTGACACCTTTCTCATGCCTTTCTCAATTCGATGACCCAAGTACTGAACCTCCCTCAGACAGTACTGCAACTTGTTTGGGGACACCTTGTGTCCATTCTCTGCTAAATGATTCAGTAAGGCAATTGTGTCGATCCTGCAAGCATCCTCCATTTCAGAAGCTATGAGGAGGTCATCGATGTATTGCACGAGGACGGAATTCTGTGGCAATACAAGACTCTCAAGATTCTTTTTCAAAATCTGATTAAACGTCGATGGACTCTCTGTATACCCATGAGGGATACGGCACCACGTTAACACACGGTCTTCCAGCCGGAAAGCAAATAGAAATTGGCTCTCCTCGTGTAGAGGTATCGAAAAGAATGCTTGACACAAGTCAATCACAGTAAACCACTCAGACTCCCATGGAGTCTAGAATAATATCACTGATGGATTCGGTACCACAATTGTGTTGACCTTTCGCAGGTCTTGCACGATTCAGAATTTTCCGCTTGGTTTCTGTAATCCCATTATAGATGAGTTGCATGGACTGCCCATGATCTCCTTCAGGATTTCCTGCTGAATCATGGAATCGATTATAGGTTTAATCCCTGCAATCGTCTCAGGTGACAGATTATGCTGGAGCGTCCTCGGGAACTCAACATTCCGCTTAACCTGGATCTTAACTGGCTCAACACCTGTGATCAGTCCAATCTCTTCTCCTATAAAATCTTACACGTCCAATGAAACAGAGTCTCTTAGGTCAAGTGGAAGCTCTTCCACTGTTAACATGGGATACATCTGTATGCACAAATGCTGATTTGCTACTTTAAAGGTGGCATCATCATCCTTTGTCTGTACTTCCACTCCCTTGGGCGTGCAGTAGATGGTACAATTCAGCTTGCACAAAAGATCTCGTCCTAGCAAACAGACTGGATTTGAATCGCACACCACAAACTGGTGCCGATCTCGAAAGGTTCCTATTCTCAAAGGAATCAGCTCAGTCAATGGGTTAGTAATTTTCTTATTTGCCACTCCCACTACTTGGATTGATTGTCCAGAGAGGGGTAGGTTGGGAACTACTGCAGATCTTACACTAGAACGGGTAGCACCAGCATCAACCAAAAAGGTGGTGGGATGACCGTCAACATCCGCCTATACAAACGGTGCTCTCTGGTCTACCTCCAAGACTGCCCCAAGGGTGCAGTATTCCTCCCCCCTCAGGCACCGTCATTTCAACGGGTCTGAGCTGTACTCATCATAATCCTCGAAAAAGGGCATCTGCTGATACATTCGATTTCCCTGTGTAATTCTCGGAGGTTGCGGAACTTGTCTTTGCGGGCACAATGTCCCCCTTTTCATGAACCTAGGTCTCGTTACTGTATTGACGACCTCCAATACCTGGCCCGTCTCTTCCCCTTGTTGCACTTGGTTCGCTGGATTCAATCTACACTCGTGCTTCCAATGCCCTATCTTGTGACAAAGGTGACACGCAGTGGTCTTTTTCAGTGTTGCCACATTCATTCCTGTCTTGGGGTCTACAGGTTACCCTTTCCCTTGACCCTGCACATTCTGGGTCCCTCCTTGATTGGTTCCCTGTCTTCTTCCTAGCTTCCCTCCACCTGACGGTGTCAGGACTTCCCTATAAGTGTTTTGCATTTGGACCAGCATTAGCTTATCCTTAAGCGTCCTGTGTTTCAAGTCCACTTCGTCACTGCAGTACCTAGCGTACCGCAGTATTTCGTCCACTGACTTGTTCAGCAAGCAAATCAAATGCTGCTGAATCATGAAGCTAACTTCTGATCTCAGACCCAAAATGAACTTGGAAACAAACTGTCCCATGTCTTTGGGGTCTAATGTGTCTAGCCACTGTACTGCTCAAAGGCTTGTAGAAGTATTTCGTAATATTCATGTACAGACTCTTTCGGTTCTTGAACAGTTCGATCTATTTTAGCTTAATCAATATCTTGTGGTGAGATTTTGGATTTCAGCCATGTAATTACTTGCTCCAATTTTTTCATAACAATAGGTAAAGGACCATTGGTAACAGAATCCCTGTCTGGTTCAGAGGTAGGCCAATCAACTGCAACTTTGCAAGCCGCCCACAAATCACTTGGTACTACAATATCAAACAATGTGTTCAGATCAACCCACAACACTTTCGAAATTTTAACAAAACAGTCGACTTGCTTGTACCACTAGACAGGCTTCTCCCTCAGCTGAGGAAATTTGTTTGTAAACGTTGCCAAATCACCTCTACTCAAAGGCACACGCACATACCCTCCGTTCTGTACCTCTCACAAAGTGTAATACTCCACTCCTACTATACCCCCTCCTGGAGGCGGTGTCTTTCTTACGCTCTTTTTGGTACTCTTCTACTTGGACCATCTTTCCTCCCACTTATCAAGCATGCTCCAGGCACGTATTCCCACAACCAATTCTCGAATGTGAGCTTTCAATCCTATGACTCTCTTCTCTTCCAATTCCTGATCACTGTACTATAATATGTGACTTCCCTGTAACATCCTTGTTTTAGACAGATCCACCTCACATCTCTTCGCCAAATCTGTCAGTTTCTCATGAGCTGTCCTTGCCTTGCGAGTTACATCCTTTGCTACAAACAGCAACTCGTCTGGTTCATAAAGTTCCACTCTTTCCAAAGGCAGGTTCCCATTAATTATCTCATCTACTTCAGCTTTTAACCTCACCACATCCAACATCTTTGCTCTTATAGCAGTTTTAAGGGTTCCTCGACTTGATGCATCACTCGACTTCCCATTCTCACTACTCTGATCTCCACATCAGTTTCCTTCCGCTATATTCCTAAGGACTGGTCGGCTTCCCGAATTTCCATGATCCCAATCTCCTGTTGTCCTCTCATTAGGGCCTCTCGCTGGTGGTTCCCACATCCTCATGTCAGATCTTGAATCAGCCAAAGACCTTGGTCTCGGCGTTCTTACATCCACCTGTCCTCTAGAGGAGTCTGCAGTGGCTGGCAGTGGCGTACTTTATTCCATAGGTCTCGGAAGGTGAGCTATTCCACTCACTATGCCATTCCTTCCAGAACCAGTCCCCTCTCCGGCTACAGATTGTGCTAAACCATTTCTTACCTGACCTGGGTCATATACTGACACTATGGGGCCAATGGTAACCGGCTCTGTAAGAGCATCCGGTAGCCTTGGAACAACTGTAACTCCGTTAAGATTCAGTACCTGTTGGTGCCTGTGTTCCCATCCCTTCTGTTCCTGGTGAAATTCTTCCAACTACTTTCGCACTAGGTTGAGTCTGCGATTCTCCAATCCCTTCTGTTGATACTGACTTACCCTCCTCTGAATCTGGATTATATGGAGGCGATCTTTCGGATAGCAATCTATCTAACAAGCTGTCATCTTTGTCACTTTCGTCTTCCTCGCCACAGTTCTTCTGGGTACCCCCTACTTTCACCATCAATGGGAATAGCCTATCCCCCCTCAATAGTGTCCTCCCTTCATCTTTTCTCCAATGCATCCCATCGCGCATCTTGAAATGCCCTGATCGACTTTTTCACCCTTTCCTGACTTCGGTCTCTTTTCCTGTCATGTGCTGCTCTGATCCATGCGTGTAGCGCCCCAAACTGTGTCGGTCTGGGTAGAGGTTGCAATGAAGACATCACTGATTTCAATTGGTACAACACCTCCAACCTGAAAGTGCCATAACGCGGAAAAGCCAATTTTCCCTCTTTTTCAGTCATTTTATGCCAATTTTCGAGTCAAATGGTAGTATGCAATCCCACATTTGTAGCCATGTAATGGGCTGGGGTATCCTCAGGTGGAGCTTCTTCTCCTCCCCGAGTAACCACCCTTCTTTCTCCTCTACACATATCTCATAAAACTTTAAAACATTTCATGCTGAAATCAACTTTCTTTTACACACAGTTTTTTCGTTTTACTTCCTGGTGTCAATCCACCAATATCAGCGCGGCTTCACACCAACCGACCTATCGTAGCGCGGCACTCTCTGACGTCACTCTTCCTTCTCAAGCAGCAGTTCCCCTCCTTTACAATTCGTCTCTCGCACACTCACACGTCTCTCTCATACAATGAAATAACTGTCTGTCCACCAAACAACCGGACAGTCTCACGCAATTGTCGACCTCAACTCTGGGAACCGTCTGTCCGCGAAACAACCGGACAGCTGCCCCAGACTATCTGCCCACGAGCGGCTGGACAGTCATGTACTTAATCGATAGGATCCAATCACTCAATGTCCCACATACAGTAACTCACGACCTGCGTCGGTTACTCACGCACTCACACACATGTTTCCCTATCACCGGTGGGTCAGTCAACGACGTCTCATGACTCCCGCAGTCACTGGTCAAACAATTTCAACTCAGGTGTCTTCTACACCGCAATCTCTTATCCCGGGATATCAAAATCAAATCTCATGGACCGCACGCGTTCGGCCCGAAACCACAATCACTCAACTCTCATTCCAACTCCGCAAGACATCACACAATTAAAACATCACCGCAATCTAACAGACACACATCCCTGTTCATACTCATTCTACCACAAACTGCTGTTTCCGCCGCACTGTCACTCTCCGTCGATTTCCATCAAACGCCATCGCCCTCCGCTCACCATCCACTCGATAACCATCACTTGGGCTCCATTGGGACTCAATGACTACCCTTCTCTACGTCTCCCCTTATTACAGAGGTAACCATCCTACTCTGCTACCAATTGATAAAGCTGGATTCTACTATAAAAGTTTTCTAAGAATCCTTGATCGACTGGATCTTTATTACCTGCTAAAAGGTGTAAAGGGGAGATAACCAATACATTCATGACTAACTAGCATGGACCAACCAAGTAAGACTCGGAAAGGATCACTGACTCCAAATTCCAATTTAGTGGTTTTAATACAAAGCCAAAAATAACTGAACATACAAGCACCTCAGGACGAGGTTGAAAAAATACATAGGCACTAATACAAAGTTAATCCTAAAAATCAGTCTAATCCGGTGCAGCATAAAAAGAATGAGCAACTCCAAAAATACTAAACAGGCAATAAGTGCCCCAACATCTATATTAGTCTTCATTAGTGGCTTTAAAAGAAATCCATTAATCTGTCCCTACACTATCACTAAAGTGGCATCCCTACTAAGCATTTCCCAGGCAAGACCAAGAAAAGGTGTCAGCTCGTGAAGACTTCCTAAGAAGTACACTCACTCTGTAAGGGTCAGTAGCTAAAGCTACTGAGTTCGCTCTAAGTCTTCCTTCAAAGAATCAATCCCTTCCTTCTACCCTTTAATGGCTCTCTGCAAGCTCATCCCTCGGGGCACTGTCCCTAATACAAAATGCACAATTGATAGAACATGCCCCTGAAACACCTCCTCTAGCCAGGTACCTCACGTAGGTGATTTTCCACGAAAACTTGTACTCGGTCCAGCAACGGTTGATGTGTCCTTGGGTCTCAGGCTTCTTCAGCGAGAAAGAATATTGGCTCCCAATTATCGGCAGAACAACCTTGCACGCACATGAATATTGCTGACTTTCTCCAAATGAGAGCTTTACCAGAGAAAATGCATTTCAGGCCTACACAAAACAGCTAACACAAGGAAACAAATAGGCCTTTCAAAGCACGAAAGGAGCAAATACTCCATCTAGGCCTTTGACATCAAATTTAACACACATTTATAAATTGCATCTGCAAGCCCTACATTCATCACATTTTAAGGCATAATTAATCATCTATACGTATACAGAATTTTATATGATGCACGTTTAAATCTAATGCATTACATTACACATGAGCTACTTCATTAAGCATTTGCAATGAACATCGGGAATTACATAATTCAATGAGAATGCCATTTTACTTTTCTCGAATGGCACGACTCATTCTAACACTTCATTTTCCATTGGTTATTACAACACAATTTACTTACTTGAATTAACGCACATAAGATTATATGCGGGTACGGACTATTTATGAATATAATGTACCCCCACAATTTTCAGAATATCACAACGCTCTATCAGGGCCATCAACGCTGCTGGTATACACGACGTAGGGAATTTATTGGCTGATGAAGCTGCCAAAGCGGCTGTTCAGACAGTTGTGAGAATCGATGATGACATTATGGCTGCGGTCACTGCTTTGGCTAGTAGAACCCCACTACCTAAAAACTATCGAGCTAAATACTCCTATTTGTTGAGTGCCCAAAATATTCCTTTTGACTTTATTCATGGGGTGGGTGATCGAGTGATACCCAACCAGGAACGCAGGTTAGAGCTAATAATTGTTGAACATAAAGGATTAGCGTCTGCCCATGCTGGTGTGGCGGCCACAGATTCCTTATTACAGAAACGCTACTGGGGACAGGGTCTTTATAAACAGAATAAACTAATTTTGTCCTTTGTTGTAACATTTGTCAACATATTAGAAGCTCCACCGTTGCTCACCCATCACAGACACCCCTTCTAGATTCTAATAAACCACTATAATGTGCTATTTGGATCATTGCGGACCACTCCATCAGATGGTGCATTTAAATATATTTTATTGGGTGTTGATTTATGTTCTCGATTTCTATGAGTATGCCCACAGCGACTGGCTGATGCTCGAACTGTTTTAAAAGATTTGCAGGTCTTTATTGGTACATATGCAGTAGGGATATTCCACTCAGACCAGGGACCGGTTTTTGCCTCTAGGGCTTACAGGGATACTATGGGCACCCCGGGTTGGATCCATCACCTAAATGGCGTGCAGGGAGCTTTAAATAATCTGCCTAGAAGATCTTTGGGTGGTCGGACACCTTATTAGGTCCTTTTTGGGGTTCAGATGTATGTTCCCGATCTTGATCACCGTGGCACAGTGGTGGCTGATGTGCACTTTGACATCAATGAATTTTTCACTGTCTTACAGGAATTACAAGACTTCCAAGATGAGTGCTCGAATGTGAATTCTAAACGTTCTACCATTGAAAAAGTGAAGGAGCAACTTCTGGCTGAATTCCTCAAGTTTGGGAAGATTACAGAGAAAAAAAAATTCGGCCTGTCCTACCATGCCCCGGCACCTGTACTTGCTTTTCAAGGTACCATACTCGAACTGTGATTTTGCCACAGCTTGCTGGTTGTAAACAGAAACACAAGTTTTCATTGATTTAATTAAGCTCCATCATGTGGCCAATACTAAACAGTAGGCCACCTTGGTATCTGGGTAGTTCCTTTTCTCTTCTCCCTACCTTTCAAGAGATCCCTCTATAGACATTAAGCAGTCCTAATTTAACTACTCTCCGGCTGGGGATTTCTGATGCTGAACATACACTTGTGCCTGTTTCTATGGCAGCACCAAACAATGAAATTATATATTATCAACCATATTTGGAGAAACCCACATGATCCCCTTTGCCTAACAGTGTTCCTCTTTTTGTTCAGACTGCCTCTGGTTACTTTGCAAACATTGATGATTTTTCTTCAGATTTCTCACATATTTCCCTGCATGGTGCATGCACACTGTTCTCTTGGGTTAAACATACTTATCGGATTCCTCCCTGGTACTACCTTAGAATTTTCCTTTCCTTGGTACTTCTCTTCATCTGGATTGGATTTGTTACAGTGTTCTTTCTGTTGTTAAATGGACACTATCTCCCAGAACATTCGTATCCAGAACTGGTAGCTGAAGTACTTATGCCCCATTCTTCCTCACATAAGGTCTGAAGAGACTTGTCCCTTGTGAGCATTACTGCATTTCCCGTCCTTGATGGCATTGTCTGGGATAAGCTCCCATATGACATTTTTGTCCCTCGGAAACTTTACAAATTCCGAATGTTTTTAAGATTTGCTATAGACTATTTCATTATTCCAGGTTCCATCTCTGATGAATGGGATGTTATGCCTGTTTCAGACATGTTATCTGAATTAAAATCCTATACGGTATTTGAAAATGAGGATTTGTATTTGAATTCTGCACATTATGCTGACATGTTTTGTTATCATTATGCTATTTCTAACTATAAACAATGGGAACAATGACGAACAGCGCCTGTAAGGGTTCCCAAACAGTATTTGAAAAAGCTTCCATATCTTATTAATCATGTCCCCACAGACCCAGTTTTGTTTTATTACAAACGTACACCTCCCAAGCAAATAAAAACATGCTTACACAAACAAAATTAATTTATTCGGATTCTTTTATTTCAAAATTGTCAGTTCAGGGTTATGATTATTGGAAAAACAATATTGATTTGAAATCAATTTGGAGTACAAGACACTGGCAGGTCCAGGATATTGATGCCTTATTTAGGGCTTGTTTGATCCCTCAACAAATGATATCTTTAAACAAAACTGCACAACAGACTATGTGTCTTGGACTAACTAATGCTAAGAACTTAAATACAACCAGTACTCCCTCTGTTGCATAATTTGACAATCAGCGACAGCACATTGTTATCACTGAAGAATAACTTAATGAAATGATGCAGAATGGTACATGCTACACTTCACTTTACGGTTCAGATGTGTGGTTGGTGTAGCATTTTGACACTAATGGCTGCAATGCACATTTTTTAAACTCCTCTAAGTGTTTTAAAGCTAGCAGACCAGACCCCAAATATGATCAGTCACAACATTTAGGTGTAGTAACTACCTATAGTGTAAGCAAGTTATGCTAGCAATGGCTAAAACACTCAAATTGGTCCGCTGTTATGCAACATTTATCCCTTCTTTTAGACCAAATAGATTTGCAATATTTTTTATTTGGTCCCAGATCTCCCCATTCTGAACGTTTCATATATGCAACTTATAATGAGAGTTGGAAGATTTCACAAGAAGCTGCTGAAAGGGTGCACAAATTGACTAGTGATAATTTAGAAAAAGCATTAGCTGTTGTTGATAATGGCATGATTAGATTGTCAACTCGTATTTATTCATAGAATAATGCTGTGTCATTTGCATTTGATTTTATACAAAATTACATTTGCCCTTTCCATGGTCAAAGTCAATTAAGATCAATTTTGCAATTGAGTTTCACACTGCAGGTTTTAATAATCAAACTGAGTGCCATGGAAATATTTTTGCCTTATAACTTGTCAACAGGTCATGCTAAAGAAGGACGCAACTTATAATATTCTTAATATATAGGGCGTTTAGAAAAACTGCCCTTTACTCTAGCTGAAACACCTTCAGATATGGTTAATTTATGGTTTCATTTCTTTAAGGATCTCTACATTTCATTTCTTGTCTTGTTTATTTGTGGGCAGATATGAGTTGATTGGCAGAAATGTCTTGCATGAAACTTGGTTTCTTTCCTCTAATAACAAATGTGTGAGAAGTGACCGAGAGGTTTTTCTTAGTGGGAATGAATGTGGAGTTTGGTGAACTTGTTCATCACATTTTTAATGACTCAAATACCGCTGGAGTAGCATACTTTTTTAAAGCGATTGGGTCTGGATTTGTTTCTGCATTTCAGACTGTACTTGGAGTGATTGTGTCTTTTATACACTCTTTATTTTCAAGTGTTTCTGGAGGCATTCCGTTGATATTATTTCTGTGGATTGCTGTTTTGTCCCTATTTTTGTTGCTCTACTATGGATGTTCCACAACAAGGTCAAATGGTGATGGAATTGCGATAAGTCCGTTTGTGTCATGAATGTATTGTGCAGTACTTTGGATTTTCTTTGTTACTGTAATTGAATGACAATTCAGCTCTTCGGCTTTCCGGCCCGTGTGGTTTCAAAGTATACAGCCTGTGTTTCACTGTCTCTGGTGATCTTTTGAGTGCGCACTAGACATATGCCTTGCCACGCAATTGGCGCAGACCACAGACATGGATCTGTTAGTGTATCAATTTAAGGTGCACCTCCAGTGTTGGCTTATGTTGCTACCATTGTTGTGAGATGCGTATTATGAGGTGCTCACGCCATTTTGTATGGATGATTCCACTCTAGGATCTATGACGTGTGGCTCCTCATTTGAGACTACACTTCTAGCACCTCTGCCCTCGGCTTCTGTTGATAGGACCGGTGCTGACCAAGTTGGTTCTTTGGAACTTGTTACTCAGGATACTGTAGATCTGTCGTCTGCGAATGTGGGTTTCCTCCAGGACTTTCCGGACATGGCGGACATTTCTGGGCTACCGTCCTGTAGTACAGATGCCTCATAGAGCTTTTTTAATTTGCCATTTTTGTTATATATATTTTATTGCTTTTTTATTAGTTTGTGGGGTGTTGTAATTGCCTTTTTAAATGGCTTTTTATAACGCTTATATTGTTAAAAATGTTATCTTAGATAATGCTGTGCCTTTTAAATGCTTTTAGAATGGCTAGCTTTAAGTGATTAAGTCTCCTTTCTGACCGACCAAGTGGAGGGTTTTGCATGGCGCACATGTAGTTTCCATTTTAGATTCAACTCCTTAGGTTGACATCTTATACTTGTGGTGCACTTTGTCATACATTCTGTAATGTGTGAATGTGCTGTATCTGCATTTCTGATAAGCACGGACGCCCTAGAGTCGGTACAGTTAGTTCCAGGGTCATAAATGAAGAACACATGTCCATTGTTTTCCTTCCTTTCCGTGCTCTCAAGGAGACACTTCATTTTAGCTAGACAAAACCAAATGAGCTGCTCTGCGCCCCTGCCTCAGTTGATAAGAACAGTGCATTATTATGTAAACAGCTTCTGTGCTAAAGCTATTTGAGAGGAGCATTTCCATGCTGGGATTATCATGGAATCTCTGCGAACTGTGACGGAGATTCAGTCCTGCTGACTCTGAACTCCATCCTGCTAAGGAAGATAACCTGTACACTGCGACTGGCTTCCAGACACCTAAGATCAAGGTATGGGGGTTAGGCTATCCCAACTGGTCTGACAGAGGGTACTCCTGCTATGCTCGCTTTAGTATAGTACTAGATACAGATAGGAGTAAGCAAACATTAGAAACAATTAACATGGTGGAATTTTTTATATTGTTTGCCATTCTGATCATTCTGATTACAGTAGCATGTCTCATCTTTCTGATAATCACGGCTCATGCTTTTTTTTTTACAAGAATAGGATTATTTCAATAAAATGTTTGAAAATGCATATTCATATGTTTCTTGTGTTTACGTTGGGCATGCAAAAATAACCAAACTAAAGGGTAAGATCTGTTTCCACAGATTGCTTGAGAATCAGAGTGTCATGTTCAAAGTTGCCAATAACATCTGTTACCCTGGTCAGCTTAGGTGTTATGTGTGTTGTACTATGAGCTAGCCAAAACCCACCAACACTTATGATGGTATATCTGGACTGAGTACCTATTTTGTGATGTTCATGTCAGTTTAATACACAGTCCTGCTACATTTGTAGGAACCATATAACATCCCCTCACCTCTAGAAAGCTGTCTGTCAGGCACACAACAGCTCTGATTGCACAGCAGTCCTTTCAGTACTATGTGGAGCACATCCTTCTTTGACTGTGGAGGGCTTGGAACTAGAACAATAGATGGGTTACTTGGGTCCTACTTCTATGCAGCAAAATCAGACAGGAGATGCCCCGGTTACTTACCGGTAATCTTCATTACTCTGAGTATAGTCTTCCTCGCCACATGACTAACAAAGTGAGCTTCAGCTCCACACCAGAACCCTCCAAAGCAAAAAAAGTCAGCCTCCCATGCCTCCCATCCCTTCCCAATATGGCCGACCCATTACACCCTTGACCTCTATAAGATGCGGGCCGGCCCAACCCATCAGCCTGAAACTACCAAGCACAAACATGAAGCCAATAGCCAGACAGGGAGGGAGGGATGAGAACTCATGTGGCGAGGAAGACTATACTCGGAGTAATGAAGATTACCGGTAAGTAACCGGGGCATTACCTCCTCGTTAGTCTTCCTCGCCACATGACTAACAAAGTGAGCACATACCAAATCCAAGCGGCTTTATGGAAACTCACAAGAAACCAACGGACTAGAATGGGACGCCCATGAAAGAGGGCAAAGCCAACAGACCAGACGAGTGGAAGAACCACCCAAGAGAGAGGCAACCACGAGCAGGAAGAACCAGCCCGGGACAGAAAGACACCGGGAGGGCCGAAAACCCAGACCCCCGAGACACGAAGTGTCGCCAGAAAACCCGCCCAACTAAAGGTCGAAGGAGGACAGAGAAGGCACGGACCCAGACCGCACGGAGCCAAAAGCAACAGCAAACAGGCCCCCGAACAGAAAACAGCAAGCTGGACCAAACACACCAAGACTGCCCAATGGACAGCCAAAAGTGAGAGGGGAGCAAAGGCCCAAACATAGGAACAGAAGAAACAGATGGCATTCCCACCACAGTGACCCAACAAAAAATGCCACAGCAGCAAGAGACACAGTCCTACCAAAGCCCATCCATACCGCACGGTGGACCACTAACAGCGTGAGAGTCGAACCAACCCCAATCCAATGACCGGAGGGGGAGAAGGAAACAAAAACCCACTAGGCCAGGTGGCAACCGAGGGCAGAAGCAGAGGAACCAGATGGAACCATCCCAGACCGGCAGGAGATGCAAGAACGGATGGAGGTGCAGAAAGGAAACCAGTACCCCACCCGAACAACAAAACGAAGGACACCCAAACCCCACCAGCAGGGAGAGACAGGCGAGACACGGACCACAGTCGCCCAAAGAATCCCTGGAAGGGAGCGTGACAGCAAGGAAAGAGCCCAGGCAGGCGCAAGGCAAAACAGACAACGGAGGCCGCAGGAAACGACATTGAAGTGATCGTCCACCAAGGACACCCAACCGGCCAACAGCAAAAAGCGAAAAGCCCACAAGACCGCCCACGGAGACCGAAGAGCGGAAAAGGGACCAGGACGAAGGCCAAGCCCCAAACAGGAAGGCGAACACCCACCAAGGGACCTCATGCACAAGAAAGCAGAACGAACCAGGAAGGAAGGGGAATGCAGAACGAACGAGCGAGACAGCCCAGCGCAGGGGCCAAACAAACCGTCCCCGCAATGTTCCACATGCAACAAAGGAGCCGCCGAGGCGAGCACCCAGGCGGCAAAATACACAGCCAACACCCAGGACCGACCCAGCCGAACAACGGAGATCCGACAGGAACCAGAGTGAACACAGAGGAAAGGCCACAGGCAGCAACACACCAAGGGCGAGAAGGACAGAAGAGTCGGGCGGAACGAGCCCGAGCAATGTCAACACCCCCAGGGATCAACCCCGAGCCGGCAGCCAGCACCCCAAAACCGGGGACAAAGAAGAAGAGGAAACAATCCGCACAGGGAGCGCCGGGCCCCGTCCGGGGAAGAGAACCGGGAGAACCAGCACCCCTGGACAAACACAAGCACAGGTTGAACAAAAATCCCCAAGGGACATAGTAACAAGCTGTGGCAGGATACGAAACCCGAGACCCGAGTGAGCCAGCTCTCACAGAGGCACAACACGGACCACAGACCAAAACACCCAGGTCCACCATCCGCAGGAGCAGAAACCAATTGAGGAGCACCCAAGCGAGACCCACCAACAGGACAAACGTCCCGGCCAGGCCGACCAGCCCAGACCCCACGGAAGCAAAGTGACCATAGGAAGCGCAAAGCCGGGAGCCCAGAGGAGAAGGCAGAAAAAAGCCAGCACCGTGGACACAACCCAGAAGAAAGTGACCGAGGCAAGGACAGCCTCGCCCTGGCCAAAAACCAAATGGGCAAACCCTCCGGAGAAAGAGACAGGGTACAAAACCGCCCAGGAGAGCAACAAGAAGACCCCGCGGGGCAGGGGCAAACCCCAAACAAGCCAAGTAACAGTGAACAGAAGGCAGACGAGAAATCTGCCAATAGGTGTACCAACCGACACAGCACAGACCAGGAACCCAAGCACGCCCCACAGGCCGAAAAGGCTGCCATCACCCGAGAAGGGGAGACCAGAACACAAGGACCACCGGTCGCACTGGTAGACAGGGCGGAAAGGGAGCCACCGGGGCAAGAGAACGGGCGAAGTTGGGATATCCCACAGAGCACCGGGACCAACCAGACGGGGAGGACCCCCAACGGACAGACCGGGCAAGCACCGCCAGGCACCAAGGCACAAGGATCCCAAAACCCTCCCTACGGAAGGCCAGGGCAGACAACCCAGATATGAACAGCCGGGAGGCCACACAAAACCAGACGAAGGGGGACAGCCACCCAAGGGAGATCATCAACCACAGAGCCAAAGCATGTGGGACCAACCCGGGGAGCCCAACAACCGACAACTGGAGTGACCCATCAGTGGCAACAAAGCCCCAACCCCCAGGAAGTAAAGAGAAACATGAACAGGAGGAGGGCGCCCGCCGAGCCATGGAGCAGGAGGAGGAGGGGACGCCACCACTGCGGTCCTTGGCAAGAAAAGCAGGACTCCAGGAGCAGAAGCCAAAGCCCACCCGGAGACCACAGAAACAGCCCCGAGAAGGAGGAACAGGAGCAAACAGAGGTCCGCCCCCATCAGACATGCAGTCGCCCACAGCCCCTGGAAACCCAGAAGGACACATCAACCAGGACCAACCAGGACAGACCCTGCACCCCAAGGAGAGCAGGTGGGAACAGGAGCCCACAGGACGGAAGGACCGCAGGCCCAAAGCCCGAAGGGGAAAAAAGGAGTCAGGGACAAACACAGCCAAAAAACGAAGCCACAGCCCTGTGAAACACCCCAAACGCCCCAGTAAAACACCAGGACAGGAACACACAACCGTAAAGGAATGTATGAACAACAACCCTAAGGGGGCAACATGCAAGCAGAGGCAGGACTCAACCTCTGACCCTTGGGAGCCCATGCACCTGAGGCACACGACACATCAGAGAGCCAAATCCCGGAGTAGAAAACACACAGAGGGGCCCAACGTCGCGACAAGCAGTGCACAGGAACAGCGCACACCAGTCCCCCGGACACCGCGCCGCAGAGAAGTCACCACATCGCACCAAAAACATAGCCAGAAATGACCAGTAGCGTGCCAGAAACGCAGAACGCAGAGGGCCTGACCAGAAAGAGAGAAGAATCACAAGATGCCGAGCGTCAGTGCCGAGACCCGAACAGGGGACCCCAAGCCACCAGGGCGACCCCAGCCCAAAGGCTACACCCCCAATACTCCCCAACCACATATAGTGAGGAGAAGCAGGTCCGGAAACACAAGCGGGAACGGGGGGAAACCAGAATGGACAAAGTCAGCACAAACCACCAAGGAAAGTAGGTAGGCAAACACAGACCACCCGGCAACCACAGTATTCGTGGCTGTCAGGCCGAACGCTGAGGGCAGAACCTGAACCCCCAAACACCGGGTTCCAACGTCTGCAGCTCCACCACCAGACATCACCAGCCACACTGAACAAGGCGTACACGAGTGTACCAGTGACCAAACACGCATTAAGGAAACTCGCAAATGCACATGTCGTGGCGCAGAGAGGTAGCAGAAACACCCAGGATCAGCGTCCAAAAACCTCCAGGAAATAATGAAAAAAACACATGTATTGCCTACAATTAGGCAGAGCAAGCAGTGACCTTGAAAGACCAGGGATTGAACACCCAATCTTTAGAGTAAGAGGCTAAGACCATAACCATAAGGCCAGAGTTACTCATTTCAACACAGAAACCACGCACTCACCCAGAGTGGGACAATCCCGCAGAACCGACATGCCCCCGCAGGGCACCAACCGAGCCTGAAACGAAACAGCAGAAGGTCCAGCCCACCGTAAATCAGGAATAGTCTTGCAGCATGAGAACAACTCAGCGCGCATGCGCGTGTGCCAGACACCGCAAACAACCCCAACACAAATGGAAGCCCCAAAAAATAAGGGGAGAGAAACACAACACACCACGAAACCCATCAAGGACCGGAGCCACGCAAAGGACCCCAGCAACCTACAAGCGGCACGCCCTCGACCTGAGGAACGGGGAGAAATGCAACACCAAAAGGAACAGAGGCTGCAGGCCGAAAGCAACCACCAGGGGATGTGGGTGCCTACTGCCCTCCGAGGCCGCCAAAGGAAGAGGAAGAGCCACAAGGAACTCCCGAAGGAGAGGCCGTGACCGCCACTGGAGGCAGCAGCCTGTGCGGGTACGGAATCCGCCCCGGCCACAAGCAGGTAAGCCCCATGAGCTTCGAGGAGCTCGGAAAATAAAAAGACGAGAAGCCCCGCAGCCCGCACAGAAAACACGGACATAGAGCGGGGGCCCGAGAGGCCCTATGCAAGAAAACCAATGGGGGCGCAGCCGAGGCTCGCAAAAACGGCCCGTCGGGCCAAAATCCCGGGCTCCTGCCAGGAGAGTCGGGAAAAGCCTCCTGCACCATCAGAAACCCAAGGTGAATCCCGGGAGCAAGGGGCACCACAGGAGGCCCAGGCACAGGCAAAAGCCAAAAGACTGCACGCACGAGACCCGAAAGCGGGTCTCAGAGGGCTGTACCTGAGTACAACCCAATTGTGAGGCACGGGGAGAAAAAGCAAGATGCCGCCAGACCCGGGGAAAAGCTAGTATGAAAGCAAACCCCAGAACCAAGGAGCAACCGACGGGAGACCTGGGCATCAACAATGAACACAACCCCAGAGCCTACCCAGACGGGGGTCAGAAGGAGCCGCAAGGCAGAGCCCCAGACCACCCCGACCACCCCCTGTAAACCCATGGCTTGCTAGGGCAGAGCCTAACCGGTCCAGACAGGAACTCGGGGGAAGGAAGAGGGGAGAGGTCCTAGATCCCAAGAGTCTGCTAGAGCAGGACCACCAACCATGGAACCAAGTTCCTGCTACAGCAAGAACCATATACCTAAAAGACGCTCTGGAAAATCTGCAGTGCAGAACCAAAAAAACAGGCTGATGGGTTGGGCCAGCCCGCCTCTTATAGAGGTCAAGGGTGTAATGGGTCGGCCATATTGGGAAGGGATGGGAGGCTGACTTTTTTGCTTTGGAGGGTTTTGGTGTGGAGCTGAAGCTCACTTTGTTAGTCATGTGGCGAGGAAGACTAACGAGGAGGTAATGTGTATCTACTGCAGGCATCTTAAGAACTGGACCGGGGTGGTTTTCCTTTCAAGTGTTCTTTCTAGTCTGCTCTACAGATATCGTCAATGAGCAGAGTAATGCTTCTCAAAGCAGGGTAGTGTCCAACCTGGAGCACCCGCAATAAAAGCACAAAAAGGTGTGAGATTTCTGCACCTGGCTGTCACCGGCAAAACTGAGGGTGTAAGACTGGCTAAGCTACACCTAAAGATTTCAGATTACAACCCTTCACCCCTACTATTCATCAAATGACAGTGGTCAGGAATACTAATCAGTAGCTCCTTGCCAAGCAAAAGGTTCAATTGAATATTTAAAAGAGCCCTGTCTTCACACCATTCCCTCACTTTACTTTCTAGGTCTTCTACCTCCAGCTTCAGGAATGGAAGCAATACATTTCTAGTATCTGGGAACACAACCCTCACCCCCATCTTGTGCAGAGCCAGGTGTATCCAACATAGATCCAAAAGAACTCTGTCACTACCGCTCACTCTCACCCACCATGCATGCTATACACATCAATACACTTAACAAGCACTCTGAATGTTAGCACTAGGAAGCGAGTAAGCACATAGAATTGGAACATTACACAAGTCGGACAGTAGGCCTTCATTCTAGTGACTAAGATAAAAAGGTCTGATCATACTATGGATCCTAAACCACTGTATGCTGACACCACTGCTTTTTCTGCCAAACCCATGTCATGGACAGTAGTCCATCACCAGTAATGCTTGGTGTGCCCCTCTTGGTCACAAGACAAGTCCAGAACCAACTCATGGCAAAGACAGGCCTGGACCCAGGGCCAGCTTCAGGGTGGTACAGTCGGTGCAGCCGCACCTGGTGCTGAGCTCAGGGTGGGGGGTGCCAAAAAGGACTGTTGCACTGGGCACAACCAGCACTAAAGCCAGCACTTGAGCTGGATTAGCGAATGACAGGGTCCAAAATGAAAAGTCAGGATACCAGATACAAGAAGTCTAAGGGCTGGGTAAAACACTGGTACACTATGCAGGGACATTCCCCTCCCAACATACATTTTTGTATGCTGAAACACTTTTGTAAAACTACTAAGTGCTTAAATGCTGTGATATGTGCATTTCAAAATAAAGTTAGCACCAGTAAAGGAAATGCTTATTCTATTTTGTACCTCAGATGAACCAATTCTCTGAGAGACATTTTAGGAGTCCTGGGAATAGATTTTAAAACATTTTTGCTGGGTTAGCATCACAAAATGTTTTTGGGAGAGTTTACTTTCCAGCGTAAAACTTGTCTTGTATTGGAAAGAACTCTAAAAGTAGCACAAAGCACCACTTTTCACTACTTGGCGCCAAAGGGGCGTTAAATGGGTGGTACATGGGCGTACCCATATCTACAAAGAATTGTAGACAGGGTTTAGCGCCAAAAGTTAACGCCACTTCAAAGGAGGCGCTAACAAGAAAAATATTTGTATTTCTCCTTTCTTTTCCGACTTTGCATGCGTGTTGCACTGTGCACATACAAACAGGGAAAAGCTTTTACACTTGTCTAGACAAGGTATTTTGTACAGGAAGGGCATTCTTCCTGTACAAAGCCTAGGCTAGACTCATGCATACACTTAGCGCTAGGACGCTAAGGTGTGTGTGTGGCGCTCGGCAGCTGAAATCAGCACCAACTCAAGGGAAAGGGAAGGAGAGTGCGATAACCCTGTCACGCAACGCAGTGCAGTCTCTTTGGGGGCTGTGCTGCGTTGCAGGCCTTTTTTAAAAATCTGGCCCTAAGCATACAAACTCTTATCAATTCTTTCTTTCCTATGTGACACGTGTCTGTATTACCAAAGCAAAATATGTTTGGGAGTTTGATGTTCAAGGCTAAACTGGCCTAAACCTTAGCTGCAAGTTGTAGTCACCAGGCATCCGAGGCTGTGGAAACCATAATCATTTCTGTGTGACCGCAAGAATGCTAAAAATAAGCAAGTGAAAAATTAACTGGAAATGGTTTCTTTTTGCACAGACTATTTACAATACGTTGTCTATATCATTGATCTAGGGACACCTAAACATGTAACAATCCATGTACACATTCTAAATCGGTTTACACTGGTGTAAATCTTTCTTGTGATCGAACAGTTATGGTTAAGGGAAAGCTCCTGCACCAGACAAGCTGTTTGCTAAAACTACCCTGTAACTTGATTTACAGGGTCTGCTCAATGGAAATGCGTACATGGGAGAAACCAGGATTGTGTGTCAGATTATGCCTCCTGGGGCAAATGGACTTTATAATCCCCATGAGATTAACTGTGATGCATTGCAGTGCATTACTAAAGAATTTGACAGAAACACTATTAATTGCAGGTATGGGAAACTTATATCCGATGAGACTAGCTATGATTGAGAATGTGCACCAATATTTGGCAATCACTCTCAACGAGTGACACATATGGCTTCTGGCATTATCAACCACTAAAAGAGCATGTAAATAATGTGATGACAAATATTGCGCTCTTTAAATGGCTGTTGTCTTCCATTATGGGCATGGCCCTGCAGTTTAGGGAACAAAAACAGGAATCAGATCATTTACAGCTGTTATGGCCCTGCAGCTGTTACCACCCCTCGACACCCCTGCCCAATAAAGGGAAGAGCCATCACCTCGCAGTGGGGCCTGGAGCTCTTGTCCGCTGAGTGCTCTCGTTTCTCTGGAACTGTACCTGCTCCACCCCTTTCTTTGCCGAGGGGAAAATAGATAAACTATGCACGATTAACCACAGAGAGGTAAAGAAAGGTAAATAAACGACTGTTTACTTTTCCTCCTGCTCTGCAGCATTCAGACTTCCCGCTGGCACATAAAGGCAAATCAAAGCACGCCAGCACAGCAGAGGTACAGGAAATTGGTTGCCTCAGAATGCTTTTTGAAAGGGTATGGTCGCACAGGAAGCATTCTGATTGTCTGCTCAGCTCCAAGGGTTCATTCTGATTGGTGCCCAGGTTCCAGTGTGCATTCATGGTGCTAATGTAATATTTACTTTGTTACAGATTTTGACCTCAAGATATTCTATTTCTCCAAAAGGTGAGCACCATTTTTTGGATACTGAGCAGGGACTACACTTTACAATATATAAAACTATCAGTACACGAGGTTGAAACATATCATTAGGAGCCTCTGTCATAGGATAGATTTTACCAGTTTCTACCCTTGCTGCTCTAAGAATCCTCTGCTAATGTTTTCCTTTTAATTTATGAATGTAATTATTTCTGCTTTCAAATCCACTAGAAACTCGAAAAAGTACAAGTGCTTAATTTTACTTTGATAGATATAAATTATATAGAAAGGTGTTCAGAATACATGGTCATACATTCCTTGGCCTCTCTGCAGAGTGCACATAGCAATGATCACATACTGTGACATAGGTATACAGTTGGCAAAATATAGACTAGGTGAAACTAAAAGAAAATGTACTTGCAGATAGGTGGGGGAGTTGTGTGTTGGGGAGGTGAGGTGAAGGGGATGTGAGGAAGTGGATTCATAACAGAGCAAAAAGAGGGCACTGAAGATGAAATAGATGGGGTGTAAGATATGCAGAGGGCCTAGATGTGGAGCAAAAAAGTGAGTACGTGTCTAACAGGTAGTGAATATAACAAGAGTAACCGAGACACTCTGAACACCACTACCCTTTCCACTGACCTCAGTAATGTTTAATTCACAGTCTTACAATTTCAGAATTGAAACACTGTCGAAATTAATTATTTACAACATAATGTTTGTTGTTAATCATTTAGTTTAAACAGCTAACAACCACTGACAAAGCCTTTAGTCTTGGCTGGTTTTAGGTACGTCAGTTTTGTTGTGTTATGCATCTGGATACAATAACAGAAAGCTCAAAGATGAACAAAAATACCTGTTGGGTAGCACACTATGGGGAATCACGGATATGTAGTTTGTGTTTAAGCCATGCCCTTAATTCCATAGGCCACGCGCCTTTAAGAAACCTCACAATTTTTTCATCCCACTTAAAGTCCTTGATATAATTGTTTGGAGAATTACTATTTGAAACCTAAAACATTCTTCTGGAAATTTACGAACTTTACAATATTTCCAAGTGCCCTTGTAGTAGATGCGATAAATATTGTACCCAATTAAATCTGATACTACAGTATACGGAATATATCAGGTGCAATATTTAACTTCTATTCAGAGTTATGCCCTCAAAATTGGACTTAACATGCAGATTTTCCCAAGTAAATATCAGAAGCTTTGACCTGCTGAAATGTATCTGGGAGATTCTGACTTTATCGCACTCAGTACTCAATCAATCATTCAGTATTTGTTAAGCGTGACTTGTCACCCCAAGGGGTATCCAGGCCCTGGGGTGCGCTGAGTCTCAGTTGAAGAGCAGGGTCTTCAGACCCTTCCTGAAGTCGGTGTGGGAGGGGGCCATTTGGAGGTAGAGAGTGAGGTCGTTCCAGGATTTGGCAGCGAGGTAGGGGAAAGAGCGTCCTCCACTGTGGCTCCGTTGGATGCAGGGAACGTGTGCAAGGGTGAGGGAGGAGGATTGGAGTTGTCTGGTCGGTTGGTGAAAAGTCATGCGATGGTTAATGTAGGAGGAGCCGGCATTGTGGAGGGCCTTGCAGGCAAGTGTGAGTAGTTTGAACTTGCATCTCTTTGGAATATGGAGCCAGTGGAGGTTTCTGAGGTGGGGGGAGATGATGGTGCGTTTGGGGAGGTCGAGGATGAGTCTAGCTGTGGTGTTCTGGATGGTCTGTAGTCGCTTGAGGAGCTGTGTAGAGGATCCCGAGTAGAGTGCATTTCCGTAATCTAGTTGACTGGTGATCAAGGCTTGGGTTAATGTTTACCTGGGGATGAAGGAGGATCCACCTGAAAATCTTTTCAAGCATGAGGATGTGAAAGCATGAGGAGGTGACTCCGTAGACCTAACCCTTCATAGAGAGGTCGCTGTCCAGGATGACGCTGAGGTTCCGGGTGTGGTTGGTTGGGGGGTCAGTGCGGGTCTAAGTACCGAGGGCCACGATGTATCGTCCCATGGGGAGGAGCTCTTTCCGAAGATAAAAGCTACGATTTTGTCAGTGTTCGGTTTCAGGCAGTTGGATTTCATACATTCGGCAACATTAGTCAGGGAGTTCTGGAAGTTACATTTGGTGTTGGGGCTGTCTTCTGAGAGGGGGAAGATGAGTTGGGTGTCGTCCACATGTGAGATAATGTTGATTCTGTGGGTGCGGACAATGTCAGCCAGTGGGGTCATGTGGGCATTGAAAAGGGTGGTGCTGAAGGACGATCCCTGGGGGACTTTGCAGAGGATGTTTTTGGGTTTGGACGTGAAAGGAGGGGACGTGGATTCTTTATGTGAGTCCTGTGAGGAAGGAGGAGAGCCCCTTGAGGGTGTTTCCTTTGATGCCGATGTGGCGCAGTTTGGCGATAAGTGTGTGTTGAGATACGATGTCAAAGACCGCTGAGAGGTCGAGGAAGATCAGGGCTGCAGGTTCGCCTCAGTCAAGGATGGCTCTGATGTCATCGGTTGCAGCAATTAGGGCAGTCTAAGTGCTATGGTTTGATCAGAAGCCAAACTGGGAGGCATTGTATAGGTGTGTTTCTTCCAGGTGATCGGCGAGCTTGCCTTTGATGGCTTTCTCCAGGGCCTTGGCCGGGTAGGGGAGCAGCAAGATCAGGCGGTAGTTCTTGAGCTCGCTGGGGTCGGCAAAGGGCTTCTTCAGGAGGGGTTTCACCTCTGTGTGTTTCCAGGCGTTGGGGATCATAGCAGTGGTGATGGAAGAGTTGAGGATGGTGGTGAGTGCAATGCTGATTTCCTTCTGTCCTAGGTTAAAAATGTATTGGGGCAGGAGTCTGTCGGAGCCCCTGAGGGAACGGAGAACATGACAGCTGTGGTGATGGACCGGATGCGCTAAAATTTACACATAGCTGTGCTGATGGACTGGATGTGCTAAAATCCACACAACTCATAATTTCAACCCCTGAGCAAACCCCTGCTTGTTTGCTGTCAGGCAACTCATAATTGACGCCAAAGAAAAACTGTACCTGGTACTAGACAGGACAGACATAAAAACCTCAGAGAACTGCTTGTAGGAAAATATAATTTATTACCAATCATGCAAACAAATTGACTCTTTTACAGAAACTCATTACTAACATTCATCATTCAGAATGTCATAAAAATACATGTAAACAAAACATGAGAAACAGATAAATAAGCACCATTGATAAATATATAGTCAGAAACCCTTGGCATTGGTAAACAGTAGGAGTCATAATTAACTTGCTAATCTTGAAAATGAAGTTAAGGGTTCAAAACCTTTGAAATTGAGAGCAAAATAAAGTCATCTTACTGAAAGATTTGATGAGCCGTGTGTAAGTAAC
Organism: Triturus cristatus; assembly: GCF_964204655.1. Lineage (NCBI taxonomy): Eukaryota > Metazoa > Chordata > Amphibia > Caudata > Salamandridae > Triturus > Triturus cristatus. The sequence continues at coordinate 623,608,324 of NC_140590.1, read as the reverse complement.
CTAGCTGAAATCTAGAGAAAGGTCTAGCAGGAAAGCTACCATGCTAAAATAAAGTCCCACCTACTTGTCCAAACACCTCAGGTCTGAGATCCCCACCCCGTAAAGAGGATACCGACTTCAGAAGATGCTGGAAAACACAACCCGACTCCTGCCATGTCAGTTAGACAGAGGGATCTCCTTCAATGCATCTCCTGGAAACAGCTACTTCCTTGGATGACCTTTGGGTCAGACGGTGTCAGGTGGGGATTGTCCCTGCGATTTTCAAGGGCTGCATAACCAAACATGTTAAGTGGTAGATATGTCAGAGGGCTCCTTAACATATGGAACTTTTAAGATGACTTTCTTCTCCCTTGGCCATTATACAATTAAAGAACATTGTAATTAGGGGAGCTGCACCTTTTTATGGTTGAGGCCGTATTTTGTATAAGAACGTATGTTTACCCAAACAAAATCTGTGAGTCTCTTGTTATATTTGCTGTGTCTTCAAGTCATGTGCTAGATCTTTCGAAAATAAAATGCAACATCTCCCAAAGTTTCAAGTGGTAGAGGAAGTGAAGATACTAATTTAATAAATTGATAATTCCTCTCAGCGGCTTATAGAGCTTTTATGATTTTGTCTGAGGTTGGCTTCCGCTGCAAAGAAAAATGAAAAAATGAATAATGGTGTACAAATTGCATAACACAATTTACTTTGAATATGTATCGTTTTCAACAGCAAATTTTATTTTAATAGTAAAGCAAAATTGGCAGACTTGTGGATATTAACAAGCTTTCCAAAATATAACATTGGTGCAAGTAAAATAAAATGATGCATGTACAGAGGAAAATTCAGATGAAGACAAGTATTAATGTAAGTCAGACTCAAGAAACCATGCTCACACCTGTTCAGGGCAATGTTATTGTTCCAGTGCTTACTTTAGTGCAGATGATGGGCACCAGCACTCATTTATGGGAATCAAAACTTACTTTTTATTATCGGACTTTGACCCAAAGCAAGAGAAAGGTAAAATAGGGACAAGGAGGTAGAAGAGAAAGATAGGAAAAGAGCAATAAAGGAAGAAAGCAAAGATTAACTAGAATCTGCAAGAGTGGGATGAAGACATAGGAAGTGTAAAGTCGAAGACGAAAGAAGTAGGAGGGGTAATAGAGCCTAGGCAGCTTTGGTCCTAGGCAGCACTGGGATTCAGCAACACCTCAAGAAACATTTTAGGCCCCTGGACTAATGTTTTCCAAAAATTTAGCACTGAGTACACACATGCCCTTTTGAAGTCCTGCGTCTATAGTTTTCAGTTCCCTGGCAGCCTTTCTACTGCATTGCAAGGCGTTTTGAGGTCCCAGACAACACATATTTTAGGCCTCGTAACAAAATTGAATTTATTATTAATTTTTATCTAATTCAAGCCCACATGATGCCAGACAATACTGAATAATACGTTAAACTTTCAGAAAAGTGGGCACAGAAAAATAGCCATAAGCTCAAGCTACCTGGCACCCATCAGCCAAAGAGTACCAGAAGAAAGCTCAAACAATCATTAATAAAGCCATTCATTTTTGTGCTTCGGTCTAGCTATGTTTTGTCTGAAAACAACAATTTTTTATGTGAAATTCAGGGGCATATTTACAAGGTGTTAACGCCACCAGAATGTCACTTTTGCTGAAGTTCTGGTGGTGTTAACTCCTTCGCCTTTTTTACAAGACGGTGTTAACCCACTTTACGTGGCTTAACGCCGCCTTGTAAATAATGCCCCTATTCACGCAGCACTTAGTGTGAAAGGGGCGTGCAATGGGTGTTGCAGTGGGTGTTCTGCCGCAACACCCATTTCTTTTTGATGCTGCCCCATATTTACAAGGTATGGATACCGCCATGGAATACCTGGTCTTAGGCAAACGATACGAAGAGAACATTTTATTTTGCTCTTTCCACATGTGCTGCATCCTGCAGCACACATAGATACAGCAAATTGCCTGTAAAGATTGTTTATGTGCAGGAAGGTATTCCTTTCTGCACATAAACAATTGCCTCTACAGCGCAAGTACCCTAGTAAAATGGCACTAGGGTGCCTGCACCGGCGCTAAGTGACTTTTTTTGCACCAGTGCTAGGGGTAATGCAAGGGTGCGTCGCATTCTTGTGAATATGGAGCATCCCTGCATATTGAAACTGTTGGAGTGCAGTGTTACCAATTTTGGCATAACACCACACTCTGCCAGTTTCTTGCAAATATGCCCCTCTGTGTCTAACCAGCCTGCTCTTCCCATTGCAGCAAACACACTATAAATGTGACCTAGTGAATAAAATTACATTAAAAAATATACACATAACACTTGAAACTGTAGTGTTAATGGCTGGATATTCATAATCAAAAACAAACCCACCCTCAGAACTTGGATAAAGAAATTGGCATAGTGAGAGAGATGACACAAAAAGAGAGGTAGAGCTAAAGATGATAGGTTAGGTAGGGAGAAATAACCAGTACGCGTAGAAAGACGAGGTAGTAATAAAGACAGATACCGAGTGATTGAAAGGACATAGAAAGATATGTAAGATATTAGTGTGAGATACAGAGGTAAGTAAAGCTAAGAGGGACAAAAATGAGGGAGATGGCTGGGGTACATCAATGGGTGAGACAGAGAAAGGGGTAAGGTACAGAAATGAGTTAGAGAGAGGTAGACTTTTAGGGCCTCATGTAGGTAGCATACCAGTTACCACTTCTAAAATACCGAACGATACCGAATCGGTATTTTAGAAGTGGTAACTGGTATGTAGGTAATGAGTCGGTATTTTTTACCGAATCGTTACTAGTCGGTAATTACCGAATCGGTATTTACCGATTCGGTAATGAGGCATACCTTCCCATTGATGGGAAGGTATGCCTCATTACCGAATCGGTAAATACCGATTCGGTAATGGGGGAACACATACAAGGGTGGCAGGGTGTCACATTGACACCCTGTTGCACCCCTGATTCGGCCATGTGTGCACATGTGGCACACATACATGCCTTAAGGGCATGTATGTATGCCACATTGCACACTGCTACGCGCGTGAAAATGCATTTACACATACATTCATTATTTACCACCAACTATAAGTTGGTGGTAAATACCGACTCTTAAACACACACACACACTCCCCCTACATCTCGATTTTGCTTTCGGAATTTACCGAATCGGTAAAATTACCGATTCGGAAAAGTTACCGATTCGGTAACATTACCGATTCGGTATTATTACCGAATCGGTAATTTTACCGATTCGGTAAATTCCGAAAGCAAAGTTTGTCCCCCTACATACCAATGGCCAAAATACCGGTCGGTAACGGTATAATTACCGAAAATCGGCCGTTACCGACCGGTATTTGGCTTCCTACATGAGGCCCTTAGTGAGGTTGTGTGCATGGTTTAGAGGGATGCAAGGCAGAAAGTGGTATGGTTGAGGGGAAAACAGAAAGACGGATCAGGTCAATAGAGAAAAGTGTAGAGCAGCATTAATCGTAGAAATAGAAAAGAGGTGACATAGAAACAAAGAGGTGATATAGAGAAAGATGTAGTTGAAATGGTAGGAAAAGAGGCAGCGAGAAAAGAGTAAGGAAGTGGAGGCTGTGAGGGAGAGAGAGAGAACATAGGTAGGGAGAGATATAGGAGTGGATATTTGAAGCATCATACACATGGTCAGGAAATTTGAGATGTTAAACACTAATAGAGAGAGAGAGAGGTGCCAGAGAAAGTGATATTTGCTAGAGAAAATGTTTGGGTAGAAATATGAGGTGAAGGGTTGTGAGACAAAGAGCATTGATGGAAAGGTTAGAGAAAGGTGAGGTAAAGAGATTGAGAGGTGAGGTAAGGAGGGAGATGAAGTTGATGGAGGAGAGATACGGGAAGGTGAGATGGAACAGACAATGAGGTGCAGTGAGTGGTGTGAGGAAGACAGATATGAGGTAGAGATTTTGAGATAGGCAGATATAGTAGAAATGTGAGAACGTAAGAGGGAGGTAGAAAGAAGTGTATTGAGGCAGAGGTGAAGCACACAGTGGAGGTAGAGTTGAGATGGAGAGTGGGTAAGGACAGAGATAAAGAGGCAGGTAGAGAGACATCGATATAGAGAGAAGGGTGAGCTGAGGAGAGAAACATGACACAGAAATATTGTTTATAATGTATCTCCACAAACTTCCTGAGAGATATGATTGGGCGGGCCGGGCACGCACATAAAGCTCCTGTGCAGCCTGTGTGCACAAATATCAAATTACAAAAATCAGAGACTCGGCTTTGGAGGCGGCCCGGTATTTGTCGGAGCGTCTCGCTGCCTCGTCTCTGTATCAGCTGGCCCGTGGAACCGGAGGCCACAGGGCAATTACCCGCTTAGCGTGTGCCTTAAATAGTCTGTGTAAGTGGAAGACAGCCGCGTTGTGGCTGCCATCATTGTTGTTCCTGTGGACTGTATCTATAGGATGGCTCGCTGATTGTTCTCACCTGTGCAGGCTGAGCCCACAGAGTTTGTTCCGGTGCACTTGGGGCACCCTTAGGGAGCTACGTATCCAGCTATAACTGATTCGTAATTTCGTATCTGACGATTTCAATTCACACGTGAAATGTAGTGATTTTGCAGTCACAAGAATCCAGGGTTTCCATGCGTCAAACAAAAGGCAGCAACTGTGGGCATGCAGATGTGTCTGAGAGCGCATGCAACAGAGGCCCCGCAGCCACCCCAATGCGGGGGAGGCCCAGGCATACCCATACAGGTGAGGGGCCCCTCTGATGTGAGTTGGGTTGGGGGGCCCCTTAAGCATATCTTGCAGGGAGGCCCAACCCGTTTTGGTACCCACCGGCATGCCTGAAGGAAATGAGGTATTCAATCCCAGGCATCTCCCATGCACTGGAAACTTGTGGTGGCTTTTGACGGACCCTTAATGTGGCATCATTGGCAGGGGGAAGACAGGGCAAGATCTCCACCTGGATCGGCAGACCTCTGACTTGGAAGATGTCTTGATTTCTATAAGTCGTCGATGAGGTAATTAATCCTGAAAATGTTATGACATTATGGATGTAATGTTCATCGATAGGGATTCTTGCTGTAAAGCGCACACTGTATGCAGTAGGGTTAACACAATATGCTGCTAATAACAAAAAATATTATTGGCCCATTTAAGTACATATTTGGCTTTCGCCTTACCTTTAGAAAATACATCAAAAATGCATATTCTTAATCATTGGTACTTAGAAATGAAATCACAGACTTTCTGTCTTCTTCATTCAGTCAGTGGGGACCTTGAGTGGAAGCTCTGTGTAACATCCTTGCCGTTTCTCGGATATTTTTAAAATCACATTTTGTTAGTTATGTTTAATTGTTTTCTGATGTCCTGTGCGTGTGATAGATTTGCGTGTTGGAACAGTTATTTGGGGTTGGTTTGTGATTTTCTGATTTAACACCTGCTATTGTGTGGAGAAGACCTGATGGGTATTTCCACTTGTTCTGCTGCTGGTCCCGTAACTTGTAGTTGCTTTGGCTACTGCTAGATGTACTAAGACTTGATTACTAAGAAGTGGTCGTACATTGTGCACCAACTTTTTATGAATATAATCTAATTTTGCAAACCATTGTATATACAAACAGGTCGGTTGTCAAAATAGGAAATTGCAGGGGGTCGCAGAATGGCCTACCTAATTAATATTCAAGAGGCAGGTAACAATTTGCGGCCCCCTACGGTTGCCTACAATCACATAGATGATGGTCTGAAGGGGACATCATACCACCAGCTGTGTGCTTGCATTTCAAAACGGAACGCAGGCTGATTTCCATTAAGGAAGCAGGCATGCATAAAAACGTTTCTGTTTTGAAACAAATCAGTGAGAGTTGGTAGTGGGTAACTGGACCAGTGCTTTCTCTCCAGAAGCTGCCACCCAGATTTCCGAAGAAGAAGGGGTCTTTGTGAATCAGATACCACCCCCACTTGGGAGTTGGTGCTAAGAGGATGTATACAGATCTCATGGCAAGGGTCAGAATAGGAAGCTTGTTCTTGGATGCCTTCCCAGGTCAAAGGGGTACCTCTGGGGTTGCCTTAAAGGTGGTTACGTATAGGTGCACTTTTTAGGGGCTTTGAATAGGTGCTGTGATTCTCACATAGAGTAACGCTATAGGCTGTCAACTTTCTGATCTTCCGAGATGAGTTCAAAGCTTGGGCCCTAGAATCCTCCAGATTTTGCATGTTTTTGGAAATGTTCAGGTCTCACCATAAACAAGGCTAAATCCTCGATGTTTCCTAATGCCTGCTCCCCACAGAATTAAAGTGGGTGGCACGCCTACAAGTCCTAGTTGACGCCTTCAAATATGTGGGAGTTTATATCTTTGCTTACATACAGAGGACTTGGGATAGAAACATTCAACCCCAGCTAGATAGGTTTACTAGAGAATAGGGATTTTGATCAGCACTTCCATTGTCCTTCCTGGGCCAGTCTGTGATATACAAGGTGGCGGCACAGCCGAGGCTGTTGTACCAACTGCAAAATTACCCCTTCAACCTACTGGAGACGTTCTTCACCCGGATTGATATCTCATTCGGGGAGTTCCTATGGAACCACCGCCCTCCAAGGATAGTATTAGCCAATAGCCAAATGCTTTTAAATCCACCTTTGATGAGGACATAGCGGCCCTGAATCTTACTTCTTAATATAGGGCGTCTCATTTAATTATTTTGAATAAATGATGGATTGACTCCCAGGGGGACCCAGCCTTCTTGGTGCACGAAGTCTCATTGTAACAGAGACGCGGACTGTGATGACAGAGCACCACTGATTTCTCAGCACGCCGGCAGAACCTAGGAAGCACTTCGTGCTCCAGGAACGTGGATGCCAATATTAGAGGTGATCCCCTAAATAGAGGAAGCACGAATTTGGCTCCTACACACGGAGTCCTTCTTTTTTGAGAAACTCAATCAGCAGACTGTATCCAGTCCTGATGAAGACCCATGGTGATGTTGCTTAACCACGCTAGTTCTCTGGGGGTCAAAACGTCGACGTATTATTACTAAGCGTACCAAGCCCAAACAGACATGCTCATGAGAGGATTCAAATCACAGGTATCTTTAGGGTTTTCGATTGTATTTGGACGCAATAACTAATTCCTATTGTCTAATGTCTATTGTATTTTGTTGGCTGTTTTTCAATGTTCATTGTGTTAGCACTTGTATTATTTCTGAGGCACATTTATATATGTCACAAGCAGTGTTCACAGTCTGTATTTTATTCTTTTCCGAATTAGCTCAGAAGATATATAACTTTCTAATATAGCTATCTTTTATTTTTCTTTCAGGTAAACTGTGGTGTTGTCGTTTATAATATGTGTCAGCAGTGTGTTTGTTTACATATCATTAATTGATCGTCCTAAAATCTTGGTATATAGATTTTACTCATAGAAAGTAATCACATGCTACAAGGCAGAACCCTTTTCTCAATACTGAGGGCCTTAGGGTTGGCATGTCGCTTAACAAAGGAGAATCCTCTGTAGGGCGGGTGCTGTTTGGCACAGGTGTCCACTATGCAGAGTTTTACAGGGTGCGACATTAGGAAGGGGTCACCTAGAAATCGTTTACAGAACTCCAGATAAAATACGATCTCCACAATACCCAATTTTCTAGATACTTGACATTCTGACACACCCTCTCACCTTACATAGCAGACTTAGAAGATCTCCTGGTCTAAGGTCCACTGGAAAGCACATTACTGAGAGAAGAGAAGACCAATAACAAAATATCAACAGTTGATTGATCTTTAGTGGTTAACTCCTCTCAACTCTTTTAGTTAGCTACAGGAGGCGTGGGAATGAGTCCTTGTGCCCCTCACAACAGATGAATGGACTGAGGCACGTGGCTCCCCACAAGAGGCTGTGACTGCTCCACAGTTCAGAGCTGAAATACCTACACAAGCCCTACTAAACATGAGACAGACTGTGGATGATGGTTGTACTGCCATTTGCAGACTGCTTATGTTGCCACTTCTAGCGGGGAGACTTCCTTTGTACGTGGGCCTGCGGAAGGTTGGCCCCCTTCTGGGAGGGGAGTCGTCACATGTCTGGGACAAGTTATGGATTGAGTCTTCCTAGGGATGCAAGGCATCCTTTTGCACATCATCGTTGATAGTAATAGTTATAAGCTAGCTCTATTATGGTTGGGCCTGGTTGTAGCTAAAAGGCATATCACCAAATCAACAGAAGGTTGGAAGGAAAGTCTAGATCGCTGTAGGGGCTTAGAACTGCCCATGTATGCTGCTAGAGGGTGCCCACAGAAGTGCTATAAAATCTGGGCCCACTGGTGCCAACATAGAGGTATCTATCCTTCTTGATCCCTGCCGAAGACTAGCCACATCACTTGAGAGGGAAATTATGGGTGACGGAGTGTAAAATTGTTGCTAACATGCTGATGGGGGGGGGGGGTCAGCATCACAATGGAAGCGGTTGATAAGACTTATCATGGGACATCTGTTTTTTTATTGAGGGTAGTAATCCAATGGTACGTATTGTCCGCATTTCTTGTTGGAAAATCAATAAAATATTTAAAAATAAATAAACCTCTGTTATGAAGAAGCACTATGTGAATCGGGCTGAGGTCTAAGACAGGAGACCACCACTCATGAATCCAAATACAGAATGGACCTCCCACAATCAGTATCTCTCTTTTGTCAGTTCTGGCTCATCCAATTGACTACAGGAGTCATGCATTTGTGGAACTTCTACTGTGCTACTGGCAACGTCATTCTCCAATTTGAGGATGGTTTGAGCATCAATTGCATAGGTCATGAAGTATAACCCAAATAACCTAATATGTTTGGCCATAGGGTCCACATACATGTTAAAAAGGAAGGTGGTAAAGGATGAACTGCATTAGTTTTGAATCTTCCTCTGTGGCTGCCATAATTGTTCTGCCAGGAAGCCTAGATCCAGCAAGCAATACGACAGTATGACAGTGCAGTGTGATAGCCACGCCCATGGGTCAAGGCATGGGGTCTACCGAAGCCAGGGCTCGCCTCTGGATGTTTTTGAAAACCATCAGTGACCGGTTCAGAGAAAGGCTTTTCCATGTAGTCATTGTGAAATTGTTTTTAGACCTGCTTAAAGTAAAGCCCAAAGCCTTTCCATTATTGCACATTAACAAATAGTTCAAATTTTAACACTTCTCGAATTTTGGTGCTGTACACTGCTCAGTTAGCTTGCTTTTTTGAGTAACCATAGCCTCACTTTGAAGTCGGCAAAACAAAAGTGAGAAACGGAAGATTTAGTGAGGTCAACTTTCTACTGCAAGCCGCTGGATCTCTACCACAACGCCTTCCCACATTCTTCGCATGAGAAGGGCCGGGCACCTGCATGTTAGCGGCTATCTTGAGTTTCATTTTAGGCAATGTGTTCTACGCTCTGTTGCTGCATTATAGAAAATGTATAAAAGAACGCCAATATTGAAGCAAATTTAGCATTGTGTGATCCAACGGCTCAGGCGGCGAAGTATTTGCACTTCAAGTATTTCTGCTGCTTGAGGTATTTTCACAATAAACATGCATTGCATTTCAGTGGGCTTCTCATCTTCCCTTTCCTTCCACATAGGTAAACCGATAACAGTGAATGTTTTCAGCTTCCGCAGGGCAAGGACTTTTTGGCCCAGTAAGCATGTGTCACCTAGCAATGTGTCTCCGCCCCTGCTGGGACCGAGAAAGACACCTCACAGGCAACCAGTACAGGCTGATCTAGCGCACTGTTGAAGGGCAGCAAAGTTGCCGAGACTGCGGAAGAAAGTCACAGGCTTCCTATCCGTATTAGACGGGTCTTAGTAGTTGGCAAGTCAAATCCACTCCGCTGCTTCTGTAGTGTTTTCTTGCCACCAAAGGTGATGAGACTTCCTCTGAAGAGAATCCAGATGAGCAAGGGATACCCCATTCTGGAAATGTGTCCAGACCACTTGTATTTTGTAAGATCATAAAAAGGCCAGCATCCGTATAGTCAGATGGAAGACATCATCTTTGCCTAGCGTGTCAGAGTCGTACGCAAAGCGCTCTTCCAAAGAGCAAAACTTTGGCCTAAAAGTTCCCTTTTGCCACTCAGATAATGTTTGCTGATGCTGAGGATTTCAAAGCGAGCTTCAAGGGCAGTCAGCGTCTGAGGCGGTGCAGAGCGCAGTGGGGTCGGTGCCTTAAATGAAACAGGCTTTGTTAAAAGCTGAATCCTTTTTATGCAGGAATCATCTCTGTCAAGAAGGAGCAAAGCATCAAGGAATGGCTTTGGTGCTCCAAAAAGTCCAGGAAGCTGTGCCGTTTTCTTAAGGAAGAAGAAGATGTTTCCTTCCTATGGTGCTTGTTGTGTGTTTTTTATGGGATGACCTTTTGAAAAATGGTTCCTTGTTAGAGGACTTACCTGAGGGGTAGTGGGACTGCTTCACTTTATCTGTGCTCGCATTGGTTAAGCAGCTGGACTCCCCTTCCCCTGGTGGCTTCCAGGTGCACCAACAGACAGGAGTTGTAGGCCAGAGCTCATGTTTGGAGCCAAGACACCACGTGTAGATTTTGGATCAGCCCGTCAAAGGCATCTTGTTACCGCATCGGAGACAGGGTTTGACCTCTTAAATATTTTGAGGAGACATTTGACCTTGTTGCTGTGGAAAGCTAAGGAATGTTATGGGTGAAGCACCGAGAAGAGCTCCAGACCAACTCTTAATGATCAGGCGCAGAAAAGCAGGAACTGATGCCAGCACCTGTTGGAGCCTCATATTCTCCAACCTTGGAACACCCTGGACGGGCAGAGTGTGGTGGGCCGCGTTGCGCCACCTTGCAGCGCTGGAGAGGTATTGTTGATGGAGAAGTCCGGTCTGCTGCATGAAGCATATTCGTGATGTGAGGAATCTTTGGGTTGAACTCTTCATCAGACGTCCTTCTTTTGCATGAGCAACCTTAGGCCTCTTGTATGACACATCTGTAACACCCCCAATTTCTGTATGCTCGTTTCACACCCACACACTCTATGTGGCTATCCAATGTGCATAGCTGAATGATGGTTACATGCACATCCTCCAGCCTCATTTCTGTTGGTGGTGGGCGGTGCACATTTTGCTCATGTGTAAATTATCTTTGAGAATTGTAAATCAATTTGCCCTCTTGCATTTTTGTGAATCTGCACCATAGAGCATATCTGGAATCATTCTATTAAGACAAATGCAGTAATGAAAGCTGCAATGACGTACCTGCATAGTCTTGCGGTGTCATTGGTCGGGAAATTATGTCATTTAAAGCTTTCATCCACTCGGTCTGCTCATTTTTGTTTGGACAGGTAAGCAAGAAAATCCTTTCTGGAGTCTCGATGCTTATTCCTGTTCTCCGGTGTCTTCCTCTTAGTCTAGATGGCAAAACATCTGTCACTTTGTACCCGTGGGCAGTGCTTCCGATAAAAACTCCACCTTTCTCGTAGGCATCCTGTAAAAAAAACACTGATGTGGTCAAAATTGTCTTTGTGAGTGTAGACGAAGTGAATTTAACATTAAGCAATGCAATGTAATGTCCTGTGTTATCACCCTGTTGTCGTTTGGCTTAACAATACACGAAAGAGTTTAGAATGTTACGTTTCCATCATGGATTGTATTATATAATTACATGGTTGGGTAGAGTTAAGCAAGAGATTTTTTATTTAAAAAATAAAATAAGAATTGCCTGAAATACATGTAAAGATCAGGGCCTAGGTAGAGCATCTCAACCACCCAGCTGCGTTAGGCGCAGTCTAACACCCCACCCTCATCCGCACCCTGGATTCTCGACTGTCTTTCACTGGTTTCCCTGAATCAAGATCTATCCAGACCAGATCCTTGCCCTGGAACAAAAGTCTGATTTGAAGCGGTTTCACTGCCTGCTCCAGATCTGTCTAGAGATTCTTCACTCCTGTTCTGGGATTCTGAGATGTGTGGGGCATAATTAGAGACGCTTGGAGCCCAACCCACATCCTGATTTTGGGAATGTGGTCTGTCTCTCATCGAATTACCTTCCCTTTGACTATTTGTGGCCTGCCACCTCCTCTCCCTTATGAACAAGCCCAGGTAGCTCTATCCTTTACTGTCTGGACATCTGTCAGTCGGCTCACATTTGTATTGTCCCGGGCTTCCTATAAGCGCTCAGAACTAGATACAACCTGGTCCTTATGTTCATTGTAGACTTGGAAGGTGATTTCTCGCCCAGCTTAGAGAAGAAACTGATCCCTAGTTGCTGTATTTGGCTTCTCCCCCAAAGCTGTGACCAGGAATAAAACACTGTTCTACATGTTGCTGTCGCCAATAAAGGCATATCCATTTCCATCTAGCTCTGACTGCACAGTGATCTTCAGCAAATATTGTTACTTTGTGTCACGCAGTATCTGGGTTCCGAACCATTTACAAAGTCGGATTCCACATAGAAATACTTGGGACCCGGGTGCTAGTCGCCTATAGGCTGAGACTCACCTGAGAAATCCAGCTGAGCCACTGACTACCCCAGACCCAGAGAAAAGAACTGACAAATAGAGACCTAAGAACTCAATGCAGCAAATGCTTTTGTCTTGTAAACCTAAGACATTAGAAATGGCACCAGGTGCGCGGAGGAGCAACATGAACAATGTACTGCGCCTTCATAAGCATCAGGAGCGGCTCCTTCGCCTAAGGCGGAAGAGCGACGCCACAATAGGTACAAAAAGAAAAAGAAAATGATAGCGCAACGTTAAAAACGTTACGTTGTCATCATTTTCTTTTTGGAACCAGTCAGGTTGGGGCGGGGCTGGGCTTGCCTGGGAAAGGGAGGAGGAGTGGTTCCTGCTGCACTTAAGTGTGCAATACGGTTTGGCCGGCCCTCTCAGGCTCAGGGGCGTATCACAGGCCCCTGCAGCCCCCGTGGTGCAGGGGGCCCCAAGCTCCAATGGGCCCCCTCGGCACTGCACTCTGGCCAGAGCGCTCCGTGCAGGGAGGCCCCCTCACTTTTCGTTACACCAGTGCTCAGGCTGTCAAACCGTCTTGCGCACTTAGCATGTTCTCCACCCAGCTGCATTCCAACCTGGGTGAAGAACATGCTTAGCGTCACAGTCCCCGTCTGAGCGCCGAACCACGGTGCTCAGACCAATCACAATGCTACCTTAGCAGCGCTGTGATTGGTCAGGGGATTCTGGGAGGCTGTCTGCTTCCTGTAACTGCTCAGAAGAGGAGAGGTGGCGGCTGACGATTGGCAACGATGAGGTAAGTTTTTTTTTTTTCCTTTCTCAACACCCCCTTCCCTCCCCGCCCCTCACAACCGTTCCCAACCAGCCGCCACTGATGAGAATTCAGTCTATTGCTGGCCTAAGGAAGCATGTCTATTTGGGGTGTTATAATGGAGACTGTTCAGTAATGCTGAGAGGGCCCCAGGCTCCCAGCATGAACTTTCTATTTTCATTATATTATTAGGTATCGGAAACAACAGCCTCATTGTCAATGTTTTTGTGCGCACCCAAATCAAAAATATATATACTCAAAGGTGGCATCTGCAGTCATGAATAATATATCCTGATTCCTGACCCATACAATTAGCATCAGCAGATTTGTCTACACAGATTGCCTTTGCAACAAGAGAAAATGAGCCAGATGTGCAGATGGTCTGCAATAACGAGCATTAGCTGGGGTTGGTAAAATAGTATTTTCATTAAAGTATGTTAGGAAAACAGCTTTTTTTGGTTTAAGTATGAATCTTTGTGGATTATAAAAACAAGAAACGCTATGCAGATCATATGTAGACTGTTTCATACTTTTTCGTCAAATATTCATAGCAATAAATAAGAATCGGTTATTTGGCAATTTTCTTTTAGTGCACACTAAAAATGTAAGTAATATAAGGAAATGTATGGAAGCGGTATTAAGGCCTCATGAGAGAAGCATTAGTGCACTCCCTGAAGAAGAAAGAAGAAAGTGGAACCAATTCTTCAGATCCTCTGGGAAAGGAAAGACCAAATAGTCCATGGTGCTTTAAATAATGTGGGGGTATGATGCCTTAGAGTACTCTTCTGACAATACACAGCAATTAATATAACAAAGCATAATAATACTTGTGAAGGTATAATTTTTCTGTGTGCAGGTATGGAAAATGTGAAACTATTGCCAATTTTTAGGTCAGGCTAGAGGCAGCTTTAGCTTCCTACCAGAATTCATGTCAGCACAACACTCCACACACAACATAACATATAGAGAGGGGCAATGGGTCAGCCTTTTTCGGTCATTCGCTAGTTCGAGCGAGACTGGCCCCTTCATGGACTCCATTAACGCGTTTGTCTACATTTTTTCTATAGACATTTTACTTTAGAGAACAGGGTAAAAGTATTCCATTGGAAGCATGCATAGAAAGAGCTGCAGCTCCTTCGCTGTAGAGTCCCAACTCCTCAGGCTAGTGGGGCATTGCTGGGGAGCATGTTGATGCAAACTCTTCATTATAAATGATAAAAGGTGGCTTTCAGAATGAGGGTTTTCTATAATAATAATGAAGCCTGAAGATAACGAAAATGCTATTTTAAGATCATATTCCATAGAACTCACTACGATGCTGGACACTACTGCTTTCACCATTAGTCCCTTTTTAGGTCTCGCCTGACCCAGCGCATGCGCTGGTCTGGCGAGACTTATTGAGAGGGCTCCAAAAAGTGCTACCAGGCCAGCCTAGAGCTACAGTGCATGTGCGCGGGGGCGCGCGCCGCGATTTACCGCGATTACTTTCACTTTTGCGGCCGCACGCCCGCTTTGATGTTTGATCGTGATCGCGATCACTTTCGCGGCCGCAAGGCCACTTTGCATAGCCAATAGGTCTCGCTTTTGGAACCTTATAAGTATTTAGTTATGCAACTGTTGCATAGCTAAACACTTATAAGGTCCCAAAGGCGAGACCTATTGGCTATGCCAATGCTTGTTATGCATATGCCCCCTCATCTGGTACAGGTAGCAGACATCCACAGCTCTAGTCAGCAGCTGCCTCTCACCCAGTCTGCCTGTTATGACCCTGCCATGGCAGCTACAAATAGCGTCAAACCTTCAACAGGCCCTGCCATGATCACCACGAGCCATTTCAAACCATGTGGTGCCAGCTGCAGAACTAGCAAACTGCTTCGACAGAGTGATGCCTGTGGCTGAAGCTGGGGGTGTGGCGACTCATTGAGGCCTGATTTTAAATGTGTTAATGTTGAGCATCTGTCTTTTTTATTGTCAGATTTTTGGAAAAAAATATTTGCCATCCTAATATTTTGCATCCTTTCCAATCTGGAGATGAACATAATTCATATATATTTCTAATCTCAGGTTGCCATTGATTCTTTCAAGTCTAATTTAGACCCTTCAATGCACCAAGAGTTATGCACTGCAATTATGAAAACGTTCTCTCTGCAGCTAACCTGACATTATACAAAGTTTCAGAGCATGAATGTTGCGACTTTGTCGCAGTGACAAACACACCAATTCGGTATTTGAAGGTGCGTGTTGTAGACGTCCCTTCCGAAATAACGAATCGCTATGCAATGCAGAAATGTTTTGCCACCAAAATGGTAATGCATTCACAAAAGGGAAGAGGTCCCTCTGGTGGCCCTTCCCCTTTTGAAGGTAACAGAAAGTTTGTTGTGGAGTAGGCAGTGGAACAAAAATAACACCATTCTTTTTAACCTCATAAGTGCGGGTGTTGGCCAACAGCAGATGCCCACACTCCCTACCCAGTGGCAGACCGTGGGTGCTTGCACTCGAAATTTCGTTTTTTTTAAAAAACTGGGTGGGGTGCTTCCACTTCTGCCCCTGCCCCACCTCATGCATATCTGTGAAGTCCACGTGCTGCAAGGTACTCTGATATACCAGATCCCCGCCGGAACGACGAGTACAATAGGCGAGTACTCTCTCAAGCTCCGGTGGAGATTTCAGCCTGAATAACGGCATTCCCAGGGTTGAGGAAGACATCCTTGGAAAGGGGAGTGCTTTCCCTTTCCAACAATGACTCCTCCAATCAGTTTCCAGCTCGTGGGTTGCAATCCCACCCCGCTCCACGAGCAGGAAATCACTAGATCATTAAGTGTTCTCTGTGTTTGCGGGGGTCAGAGAATACCTGGTGCCTCCATGGGGGC
This sequence comes from Triturus cristatus, assembly GCF_964204655.1. Classification (NCBI taxonomy): domain Eukaryota; kingdom Metazoa; phylum Chordata; class Amphibia; order Caudata; family Salamandridae; genus Triturus; species Triturus cristatus. The sequence goes on along the minus strand of NC_140590.1, from coordinate 623,592,225 downwards.
ATAAAATAATTTTGAAAGTATGTTTTCCTCTGGGGGGCGTGATGGACCCCACTAAGGAGGGTGCGATTGCACCCCCTCAGGGGAAATCAAAATGGCAGCCATAATCTTGGCAATGTTGCTAAGTCTACCTCCCTGGGAAATAGGCCAACCCCCTCAAAGGGGTATAAAAATTATTTTGAAAGTATGTTTTCCCCTGGGTTAAGGGGGCGGGGGGTAATTACGCCCCGATAAAAATAATGGTTGTAGTAAACTGGACCACCAGGAAGTGTGATGGCCCATGTAATGCGTATGTTTTTAGTGTGTCTATTGACACTGAAAACTGCCTCAATGTTAGAATGTGGGCTACTTTTGATATAATAAATAAGGGCCAGACTGACAAAAGTTTTGCATTATGTTTGCATGACTTTTTTCATGCATCCCTGATGCAAAATCCTTGTAAGGATTTTACAAAGCAATGCAAAAGGCTAATTGCGTTACTTTATTTTAAATATTTTGCATTGTGCTGCCTTGCGTTACTTTGTGTCAGGGAGGCATTCCACGGTTGGTGCATGGACATTACCGCACATCCCATCTTGGCTTTTGACTGATGCACAGATGCTAATTCTAGCGTTGGAGACTGAATGAGACAGAAAGGGAGAGCTGCGGCCGAGGCAGCACTCCATCTACTGCTGTTTTGCCCGGCCGCGGCATCCCCGCGGCTTGCCTGGGGCATCCAAAGCACTTACAGCTCACAGCACGCCACGTGCTGCACCTCTCGAACTGTCGACTTGCCGCTTGTCTGCTCGAATGCATGTGGTGGCTGGCCTGGGCTCTATTCCACCAAGGAGACGGCGAACAAGGAGTCGATGTGAAATAGCACAACGGCCCAACTTCGAGGCAGGGATGTAGGTGAGAGGCAGTTTGTGATCAGCAGCGTCTCCTCTCAAGCTTCACTTCAACTGGTGCCTCAAGCTGATAGCAGCTGTACTTTCCTGACATTTGCCGCTGGTGAGGAGTTTGATGGGGTGAGGTGGACCATTTAACTGCTGGAGTGCAACGAGGTGGCCCACCAGTTCGCAGAGGAACCAGGAAGACAGAGTGGCAAATAGCAGAGCCAGCAATAGGGTACTGCCATTGTGGTTGCGCCCGGTAGATGCGGAGGCGGCCGGACTAGATGGAAGTGCAGCTTGTATCTCTCTGGATTCCCCCACCCCCCACTTTTCTTGTTGCTCTTCCCTCACCACTAGCTTAAGGAGCATACTACAGCCTAACAGTGCAGAGGTAAAGTCACCAATCTATCATGGGAAAGTGGAACGGATAATAAGAACAAAAATGTCTGACTCGTCTGCATGTGTGGCACTCTCACCTAAAGAAGAAGCACAGACAAATGAGATCAACAAAGTTCCTCTGGTGAGTAATAACTCTGGGGCAATAAAGGGGCCATGCAAGGGACTAAAGAGTATAACGTTACAACCGGAGTATGCTTCGTGAGGAAGTTGGGACATAATGTACAGACAGAACTTCATAAGAACAAGCATTGGCATAGCCAATAGGTCTCGCTTTTGGGACCTTATAAGTATTTAGTTATGCAGCAGGTCCCAAAGGCGAGACCTATTGGCTATGCCAATGCTTGTTAATCTGTTGTGCTGGCCACATAGTATGCAGTGCACTACCTGAAAGTACACCTTGCGCCCCATTGGATGTATACAGTTCACCTATAGTACAACACAATGTACCTCACCGGCACTATGCGGGTGGCCAACAGCCCATTGGCACTTCAGAAACCACCGCACTGGTGCTGCATCAATGTACAAGATGGATAGCACACGGTGCACTGTGATGGTACCACACACCGAACCTCAATGCCACTATACAGTGAACTTCATTGGCACTACTCACTGCACCACGTTGGCACTTTATAATGCATCACTTCCACAACACAATGCACTTCATTGGTACAATATAATGCACCACACTGGCCCCATGCATTGTACCTCAAGGACACTAACCAGCGCGTCTCACTTGCATTAAACAGTGTACCTCATGGGCACTATATAATTTACCTCCCAGGCGCTATGCAATGTGCGTCATTAGGGCTGCATGGTTCACCTCATCGGCGCTACACTATGCAACTCATTGAGAACTAAAGAATGCTCCTGGCTAACAATAACCAGAGCATCCGACGAAGTCCCCAACCGGCCCTCCACTGTACCTCACAGCAGTATAATGTTCAGCAGCAGGTCAATAGCCCTACAATGTGACCCCACACCCATCGAGCCGATGAAGTCATGCGCAGGGTTCACCTACTTTTGCACTTGCCCTGGTACTGCACTTCCAGCTCGGGCTCCCTCTTGCAGCGGGCCTTGAGCAGGGCGCACTCCTCTTTGTAGGTCTTTCCCTCCAGCCCGCACACCGGCCCCTTCCAGGTCACGTTGGAGCAGTCGGGGGCACAGACGCACGGTTTTGGTTTGGTTTGTACAGTTTGGGTACAGAAGGCGAGCTTAAGAGATCACACAAAGGGTGGCAACTCTGTCGAATTGGCGCCGAACAGCTGTAAACTCAGCAGAAAGCATATTTAAACGAGTGGCACGAGTGGTACGCGCTATAAGTAGAAAAAAAAAGCAAGCATAGGGCCCCTGCGCGCCTGCGCTTGTAGACGCTGAGGGCATGTCTGGCGTTTCCCTTGCGGGAGCGAGCAGCATGGCGCGATAATTGCTAACAGATGGCGCCGCTGCTCGCTCCCGCAAGGGAAATGCCAAACGTTCACGAGTGCCCATAGAGAGCAGTGCAAACATGCACGAGTTTTACCAAAAGTGCTGAGCGATGCCAAGAGGTCTCTCTAAGCAGCGCTTGCGTGCTGCGTAGGGGAGACCTAAAAACTGACATCAAAGGATATTGAGTATTTGGCTTTTAAGACCCCGGGATGTGGGGGAAAAACTAAATGAACCGAGATTGCCTTTAAACAGGAGACCCTTGCCCAAAACTTCACAGACGATTGTCTATGTGGGGAATTAAACTGACCTATAATCTGCCTGATACCCTATGATGCCTAGCCCTCCGGCAGCTTCCAAATACACCAGACTTCTAGGGGTGAAGCTCCAGGTGCCACAATTCGATCTGTATTGAGGAATACATTAGGGGCACGGGAAGATGTCTCTCAAGGAATGCATAGCCCCAAATATGTACGAGAAAATGGTTTAAAATCGTCATGGTTTGGAAAAATCTCCCAAGGAACAGTCCCCTCAATCTGGGAGGAAGTGTTTACATGCCTGAGGACTGAGTTAAAAAAACTGAGGCGGAAACACCTCGCCCTTTAAATTGGGAACATCTAGTGGGATGTAAAAGCCAATGGTCCTAACTGGCATAAAACACACTGATAAGGGTTTAAGCCTCAGGAGATTAAAATCTGATTTTGGAATGGGAGGTGAATCTCAGATCTGGAGGACAAACTAAAGGAGTTGAATGAATGAACTATGAACATCATCTATCAGTAGGAAACGTGGTGTTGGGACCCTGAGTCGTTCCCTGCCTTTATTAAATGTGCATTTTCTGCCCTGCCCTCTGTGTGGTGGACGCTCACGTGGAGGGGTTTCTATTCAAGTAAAAAGTGACCTGGGAGCCAACACCACTATAATTGGGTCCAGAAAAGGGGATGCAATTTTTGTAAAAATCAAACATTAATTATTGGAAACATCTGTTTGCATCCATCAAAAGTATGGAAGCACGAGTCTGCAGGAATTGTGGTGGACATTTGAGAAAACCAAAGGCATAATGCTGCTCGGAGGTGACTTTAATTCAAACCTACTTTGGAATAGTAACCACGAGGAGTGGAAAGATAAGGAGGACACATACTGGTCCATTCTGCAAGTGATTCCCCAAGGTCAGAAACAGGAGAAATTTGGAGAACAGCTGGTTAACTCCCAAGAGGCTCTAAGGTTGCTTTTACTGAATGGTAAAATAAAGACCAATAGTCCAGCGGCATACACGCATATCTCTCCTTTTAGGCTACCTACCCTGGACATCCTATGGTCATCAAAAGCTGGACTTCAGAGGTTGCTTGATACGCTAGCCCGTACTATGCAGAAAATAACAACAGTATTAATTTAACAAAGATCAAAGAAATGATCTTTCGTAGAAATCTGATTTAAAAAATGGAGGCTCACAGATAGAAAAAGTAGCAAGCTTTAAATACATGGGTGTGACTCTTGATCAAAGAGGTGACAGGATAGCTCAGTTTAAACTACTAAAGCAGGACTTGGCCATAAGGGCAAAATTTGTTTCATACTGCCAAAAATTGAAAACGGTGCCAAATGGTACAATGGAACAACTTCTCTGGGAGAAATTCCAGGAGCCAGTCTTGGTGTGGGGCACTTTACTGTCAACCTCTATTGGTGCTCTGAGCGCGGAGGACATATTATGCAAGAACCAATCACACAAAATGACGGCAAAATTATTAATGAAATCTGCACAGATAATCTCAGTAGAGCAGGATCTCCGTGACTTAAGAGTTAAATCCCATAGCAGCTGGGCAGTATACTTTTTTACCCCATGAGTGCTCCTGGAGTAATTGAGCATATCTCTTTCCATCCACTCAAAATACTTGCTTGCGAGATTGCGCTTATTCCACTAAGGTGTTACTGATATTGCCGAAAGAAGGGAGAAAATAATGGTAGTAGGTGAATTCGTACAAAATCTAAAACATAGAAAACATATTGTAGGAAACAAAGTCATGGAGAACCAATTTTAAGGAAATACAAAAAATCGAAACTTAAAGGAAACATTTTAAAGGAAAGGTAATTTAAAGAAAACATCCAAAATTACATTAAACTTGGGTGGAGTTTAGGACTTCTGTGGGGTTTTTGGCTTCAGGGATGGGGAATGTTTCGGGTGATGAAGGGTTTTTAGAGGTCGGGCACAGAAAGGGGTACTTAGGGTTCCAGAGATGGGTGGAGTGAGGTGTTTTTAGGGCTGATGGATGGATGGTGTTTAGGTGTGTGAGGTGTTTTTGGGTTTCAGGGATGGGTAGAGTATAAGGTTGTTGAGAGGTTTTAGGGTTCATGAATGGGGAGTTTATGGCTGATGAGGGTTTTTAAGGTTCAATTATGGGTAGTGGCTGGGGTGTTGAAGAGTTTTTAGGGTTCAGGATGGGGTGGAGTTTAGGGTGGTGAGGGATTTGAGCATTCAGACATGGGTGGACTTTAGATGTACAAAGGGGTTTTAGGGTTCAGGGAAGAGTACTTTACAGTCATGAGGAGTTCTTATGGCTCACGGATGGCTGGTGTTTAAGGGCAGTGATGGTTTTTTAGGATTCAGGGATGGGTGAAGTTTGGGTCTCCTGAAATGTTTTAAGGGGTATGGGATGGGTAGAGTTTATACGTAGAAAGGGGTTTTTAGGGGTCGGGAATGGGTGGAGTTAGGGGTAATGAGTGATTTTATGGCTCAGTGATGGTGGAATTTTGGGGTAGAAAGGGTTTTTAGGCTTCAGGGATGTGTGTAGTTTAGGTGTGGTGAAAGGTTTTAGGAGGCATGGATTGATGGAGTTTAGAAATTATGAGGGGTCAGCGATAGATGGTGTTAATAGGTGATGAGTGCTCAGCGAATTTAAAGCATTCAAAGTAATGATTTACAACGTAAAAGATATAAATATGAAATAATATCCCTTGAAGTAAAGTACTAACATAAATATCTCGGACAAAACTGTTTCTGAATGTAAGACCTGCAACCATTGCAATTACACTTAAAAAATAAGCATTCAAAAGCCAATTGCGTCCAAAAAGGCATTCCATGAATTGGATTCTACCAAAAGGTAAATGCCATTCATTCTGAAAATTTCTTTGAAACAGTTTAGATGAATTTTTTTTTTAGTAATGGTATTCTAGGAAATCGTTTTTCTATGAAATCACATACAACCAAAAACAATACGCGATATAGATCAAGCGGAGGAGTCTCTAATACATGTGATATGTATCAGTGAAAATGTAAGAACCCTGAGGCACCTATGGCTTTGTTCAAGGTTTCGGACTGTAAATGTGAGGACCTGCATGGCAGCTATCATAGGATACTTGAAAGGTGAATCTAGCCACTTATCTGGCTGGTTCTTAAAGTTCATGACAGAAGCAGCTGCAATCCACAAGATACATTAATGATCTCAGAGGCAACAGGCGCAAATTTGCACATATAGAACAGAGCATGAAGCACTTTTATATGGCATGGGGCACTTTTGGTCTCTGTAGAAAGCAGAAGATTTGTGTGCCATGTGGGTTGGCTATGATGGATTAAAACTGATGACAAGATGACACAGGTGGAATTGAGATAATGGGCTATGCTGGGTCATTAGTAATCACACCGGCTTGGTTAATTGGGAAAATGGAGCACAAAGCACTTTCTGTACTGAGCACGTCGACCCTGGTGAACCCATGCTGAATTAATATGGACAATGTTACAGGTGGCGTGATGACCATGGGCCACGCTGGATCACTGTGAAGGATATAAAGGGTTGACAGTGGACGAAGTTGTAGACATAGATAATGATGGGACTATTAATTTACTCTTTAATATACATTATTTTTGTGGTTTAGTCTAGGAGAAATTTGAATTAGGGAGTGGGTAATAGGACATACCACAATGAGATGAGCAGGCATGCAATGAACTTGAAGGCTCTAGGTGAGATCTTTTAAGTCTTTAGTTGAGACGGGTAAATGAATGTACTTATTGACATGTACAGACTTGTTTGCTAAAACACTTTTAATTTTTTGAAGGCTCCAGTTGAGATCTCTTAAGGCTTTAGGTGATATGGGTAAATGGATGTACATAGGTTCACATCCAGATCCGTTTGATAAAACTGTTTCAACTTCTTTTTTTAATCCGCATCTGTGCTGAGAACATCACAAAAATGTATTTCTATTTTTTGTTTTTTCATGCAAATCCATATCTACAAAGACTTGTATACATTGACATGCACCAACATACGGCGCCTGTCTGAGGCTGGAGTAACAAAGAAAAAGCCTTAAAGGGTAGCTTTTTATGTAGGAAGAGGCCACCTCCTGCACAAAGACTCTCCTGAACAACAATGCAAATACCTTTGTACTATGGCGCAAGGGTGCCTGCGTTGGCGCAAGGCAGCGCACAGTGCACTAGTGCATGGAGAGAGCAGGAGAATGTGTGATTTTAGGCAACGTTTGAGGATTGCAGTGCGGAATGGTGTACACACCACTCTGAACACCCCTGGGTGTCTAGTTCTCAGAAATGTCTTAGTATGGTAGGTATTCCTTTGTTACAGCTGAGCCAGGGCCCAAAATCTACAGCTACCCATTTTGTAAAAAAAAGCATGGATTCTGCTCGGTAAAATATGATGCCTCCAGGTCGCATTTTTGGGGTGTATTGTGTCGCAACTGCCAGGCCCAGACTCACAAGTGAAGTACCATTTGTATCTGGAGAAGTGTGTGAACACAGAACAGTAGAACATTTGATATTAACAATTGGATTGCTTTGCATTTGTGCCTTCCTAATGTAAGCCAGGGTGTAAGAAAGAAGACATTTTGCAAAATGCCCTCTGAATCACATAGTAGTGTGGGTATATGCAAACCCAATGATTTACAAGACACCACAACTCTTAGACTCAATATCTGGTGTACTTTACTGAAATCTATTTTTCACTCTTTATGTTTTACCATATGAAATGCTCTATACTTGGTACGCAGTGAAAAACCATTGTAAGGGGCAGCTCAGTCTCTGGTACCTCAGGTTCTCCACGACCAGAAGAGTCTAGTGGACGTACCGATGTATTGCTTTTGTAAATCTGCCTTTGTGGCAAGAAGTTACAGATGAAAACATTGTCACAAATGGCTATTTTTTCCTAACCACTTTTCATAATTGTTTTAATTCAACAATTACTTTCTTTGAGAAAACCTTGATGGATCTACACAAATGACCCTTTGCTGAATTCAGATTTTTGTATATTTTTCAGAAATGTGTAGCTGTCCAGCATCACCCATGGAATTCAGACCTGTTTCCACCATAAACTAAAAGTAGGTTGAAATACAAAACTTCGGAAAAATGAGCTACCTCTTAGAAAATTCCAAAACTGGTAAGCAAAAATTGTTTTTATTACAGCTCTGAATGTTCCTCAAAGCGGGTAAGATGGTGATTTTAGCACAGTAAACTTTTACTTGATGCCATTTTGTAGGGAAAAACAGACACTTTTTTGTGGAGCACATTTTCCTAATTAATATTCATGAGAAAGGTGACCCACTCTGAACTGAAATTGACCAAACTCCCCTACTAGTATATATGTCAATTTGTCAAATTCTGTACTGGTCACAAAAATAAAGGTCACAAATTGCGAACAGATATTTTGGGACCAATAATTGGTACATTGAGCCCTTTATTTCATATTGTTGTGCTTGATGGCCTTTATTATGTTTCACCTGTCTGTCCTCAGAGAAAAAGGCTGAGTGGGATGCAACACAAAAAAAAGAAAAAGCAACGTCCATAAGTCTGATTCGAAATTTCAGTCATAAGGCAGACCTGTTGCTTTTGCCAATATGTGTTTAATGTGAAAAGGATTCCCAGAGGTTGCTATGATACAGTGTCCTGGGTTTGAACCTTTTCAATGCTTTCTTGTGCTTTGCTAGTTGTTTTTCTGTGTACTAGACAATGTGTAACTGAGTTGGGTAAAAATCCTAAATCCATTCAGTAATCTTAAATTCATGTTAAGGAAATATGGTCTATGTGTCTGTGTTATAACTTGGTGGTCAGGACAGGACAAGTGTGATTTTCTTGCGAGTGCGTTATATCTTCATCCCCGCAGCTCCACTGTGCCGTCTCTTGCCTCCAGACCCCAACCTCCTCCTTGGGAGGTACGAGGCTGCTGCCCGCTCCTGCTGCCCACTGCAACTGGGACCAGCCTGCCTGCAACCACCTTAACCTTTCTCAGCCGTTTTGTTCCTTAACTTTTTTTCCTGTTGTGCCACTGTTATTGAGCCCACCTGTGTCTTGCTCTAATTCCACCACTGTTTTTATTTTCTCATGCCTGCCTGTTCCTTTCACCGCTGCTGCCCCTGCGGCCCCTCCCGCCGGAATTCCCCCGCTCCCGCCTCCTAGCCTCTCCTCCCTCCCACCTCTTCTACTTAATGGCAGCTGCGCCAAAGGCAAGCCCGTCTGCACCCATCCGCGACCCAAGCGCAGCCAGCACCAGGAACCCTGGACCTCCCACTACCCATCGCTACGACACCACTACCCTCCTCGCACTCAACCCTGGAAGACTTAGAGAATGCCAACAGGCCTCGCCGAACACAACTCACGGCCAGTTCTCCTGCCTCCACTGCTGCCAGACCCTCACCACCATCCCAGCCTCCAACACCGCCAACGCCAGCACTGGCGACACCCTAAAATCCATCCTGCTCAACATACGCTCCGTACACAAACACGCCATGGAAATCTGGAACCTACTCAACTCTCTCTCCCCCGACATCGCCTTCTTCACAGAGACCTGGACCAACGCATCCTCCGCCCCCATCATCAGCACCGCCATCACAGATGTATACAAGTTCCAGAGGAAAGACAGCACCAACCACCCAGGAGGGGGCCTCGTCATCGCCCACAAGAGCACCCTCCGCCTCACCACCTCCAGCGAAACCTTCCCCTCCTCCGAACACCTGCACTTCCAGATCCAGACCACCCCCAAAGCCACACTCCAAGGAACCCTCATCTACAGACCCCCCGGCCCCTGAACACCCTTCGCCACCACCATCACCGACTTCATCGTACCCCACGCCATCACCTCGATAAACTACATACTCATTGGAGACCTGAAAATCCACCTCGACAACCCAAGCGACCCCAACTCCGCTATCCTTCATGACAACCTCGCCACATCGGACTTAAACAACTCATCAACACACTGACCCACAGAGCAGGACACACCCTCGACCCCATCTTCGTGGCAGAAAACAGTGTCCAATTCAGCCACACAATGCAGCCGCCATGGACCGACCACTACGGCGTACACTTCGCCATCAACAAACCCAAGACACCCAAACCAGCCCCACGCCCACCACAAAGGAATTGGAGCAAGATTACTGATCAGCAGCTTAACTCCACCCTCACCCGAGACAACCACACCTGGGCACCCAACGCAAACGACGCAAACGGCGCAGCCAGAGAACTGCACACCTGGATCTCCAACTGCGCAGACGAGCTCGCCCCGCTACGCAATTCCGACAGACAATGCCCCAGGAAAGCCGCCTGGTTCACCACCGCCCTCCAAGAAGCCAGACGCACCTGCAGACGCCTGGAGAAGAACTGGAGAAACACCAAGACAACCGAAAACAACACCACCTACAAGGTCGCCATGACGGACTACCACAACCAGATCAGAGCCACCAAGAGAAACTTCAGCCACAACAAAATCCTGGCCAACTCCACTAACTCCAAGGAACTTTTCAGTGTCATTCAAGAATTCACCGACAAGCTTGGAACCTATTTCCACCTCAAGATCAAAAACCTCTACGACAACTTCATCTACCATCCACCAGGTGCCACAGACGGCCCCCCCGCCCCCAGAAACACCAGCCAGCCCACCATCTCCAACTGGACACCGATCACGGCCGAAGACACTGCCTCGACCATGAAAAGCATCCTCTCAGGGGCCCCCACCGACACCTGCCCCCCTCACATCTACCACACAGCCGCGGCCGCCATTGCACCTGAACTACAACGCACCATCAACACCACCTTCAAAACAGGCACCTTCCCAGATGACTGGAAGCGCGCAGAAGTCAGACCCCTGCTCAAGAAGCCCACAGCTGAACCCACCGACCTCAAGAACTATCGGCCCATCTCGCTCCTCCCCTTTGCAGCCAAAGTTGCAGAGAAAACAGTCAACAGGAAACTGACACGATTCATTGGAGAGAACGCTGTCTTCGACTCGTCCCAATCCGGATTCCGAAGCAACCACAGCACAGAGACCGCCCTACTCGCCGCCACAGACAACATCCGCACCCCCCTGGACCAAGGCCACTCTGCAACCCTCATACTACTCCACCTATCAGCGGCCTTCGATACCGTCTCCCACCGCACACTAGTCGCCAGACTACACGACGCAGGCATACAAGGAACAGCCCTGGACTGTATCCTATCATTCTTCACCGGAAGAAGCCAAAGGATCAGACTCCCACCCTTCCTCTCCGACCCCACAAAAATCACCTGCGGAGTCCCACAGGGTTTATCACTGAGCCCCTACCTCTTCAACATCTACATGGACCCCTCACAGCCATCATCCGACAACATGGCCTCAACATCGTATCCTACACCGATGACACCCAGCTCATCCTCTCCCTCACCAAAGACCCCACCACTGCCAAACTCAACTTCCAGAAAGGAATGCAAGACGTCGCAGTATGGATGACGAACAGCTGCCTGAAGCTCAACGCCGAGAAGACAGCAGTCCTCGTCCTCGGTACCACCCTTTCTACATGGGGCAGCACCTGGTGGCCGACTGCCCTCGGAAGCCCACCTACCCCCTCAGACCACGCCAAGAACCTGGGCATCGTACTTGACTCATCACTCACCATAAACCGACACGGGTGAATTTTGCATGTGTTTATGTTGCATGTGCTCAGTGCTTTTGTGTCGCCTCACCTCACACATTTCAGTGGTCTTCTCTCCATTTTCCAATTTTTGAAGCTCACTTATGTTGTATTTTCGGACTTTCCCGAATACTATGGGTCCATTTTGACTAGGTGCATTTTCTGTTTAATTATGAGACTCATTTTTACATATGTCATTGTTTTGAAACTCTTGGTTATCTATTTTTTCTTGAATTATATATGATATATTTACTTGTAGATATCCCCTGAAGAAGGGTGCAGGCAGCACCCGAAATGCATTGGGATTAAAGAGTGAACAGTATTTTATTGTTTGGGACCTGTACAACATTGACTGTTGGAATTTATCTTTGATTTGGATTCACTTTTTGAAGTATGAATAAAACAAGCGCATCATTGAAAGGAAGCGGCTGACGGTTCACTTACCTTTTGAACGATTCTGAACTGTGGAGTCTTGTCAAATCAATAACAATTTTGAGGTTTATTTGCGCAGAATGTTTCATTTCGATTTAAGTGTTTTTAACACTCTTTAAGAATAGCTTATACACACTCACACAGGAGTGTATTGGGTAGTGCACATCCTGTCTAGAACATTACGCTCTAGTTTACATTTTCTCTTTTGAATTAGGTGGCAGGGTGGAACCACCCCAGGGAGTGCACACCAAATTAGAACAACGCTGAATACCAGGTTTACTTTCAATACTATTTTAGCTTGAGTGCGCGCCAACTGTGGTCTGCTTTTTTGAATATAAGAATAAGACATTCATAGGAAAATAGACTCACCTAATACTGTAAAATGTTCCAGTCGACAATTAAGGTAAGAGTAGTAGATAATTTATCAAATTCCAAGAATCTAAGGAACAAGATCCGGTAGCTATTGAGTCCATTTACGAGTGTCCCAAAAAACAAAATCAAATTCAATCTAATCATAAGGAGTACTCACTTATTATGGTTCTGTGCCAAGAAAGGAATCATAAAACCTCTCCACTTTAGTTATATTTTCTAAAAAACAACAAAACCCTATTTGTAAAACACTAGTAGATCAACATAATTGAAAAAGCCATGACTATATACAGTCCATATCCTCCTGAAGCTATATATTAAATAATTAATGATACAGAACATATAAAGTATTACTCATAAAGATAAGAGATCGGTCTTCATTAAAATATTAACATTAATGAAAAACATAAAACTAGCCATAAATCTGTGATGGATAAAGTCAATTGTACATAATGGATCACAATGTTTACTCATCATGATCCTGGTTCTAGATCAAAAAGGTATATGTGGGCATATCTCGACATTGATAGAGTCCTTCTATCTTTATGTGCCCGTAATATTTGTATGCAATATACCTAGGCGCGCATTAAGTCGATACAAATAATGAAAGTAAATTATCAAAGTTAATAAATGAACAAGCAGTCTAAAAAGGTTCTAGCACAGAATCCTATATTTTCGTGGTAGGAGTATCACAAAAGAAGTGCTGTAGCCGTAAGGGCAATACATTACTCCTTCCATATACAAGAATCAAATTTCAGGGTACAAAAACCCATCCCGACCACGGTGATCAAAAGCACAATGGTGTAGAAGGAACAGAGCACCTGGTCTCAAAAAGAGAAACACAACCGGCCCAATGGGGTCAAGTAATTGACACTTCATAGCTTAAAAAGTTAGTCACAAAACGTCATCTATAAGTTGTGATTATCGTTCACGAATACTGCCCTCTAAAACATAAGTCACGATTAGTGTACTTCTATGAGTTGCATTAAGGATTCACAAATATTGCCCTTTAAACTCACCAGGACCGCAGCGTCTCGTGTAACGGTGTGAAAAGAACATCAGCCAACACCTACGAAGTCTCCACTGGTTCCCCGTGGAGAAAAGAGTCACTTTAAAAATCCTCACTCATACCTACAAATGCCTACACAACAATGGACCCAAATACCTCAACGACAGAATCAACTTCCACGTACCCAAAAGAAACCTCCGATCTTCCAACCTCACACTGGCCGAAACCCCGCGCATCCACAGAGCCAGAACAGGTGGAAGATCCTTCTCTCACATTGCAGCCAAGACCTGGAACGAGCTACCGGCAGACATCAGACGCGCCCCAGGAAGACCCTCAAGACCTGGCTCTTCGGCTAAACAGATCTGCGAATCCTCCCCCCTCAGCGCCTTGAGACCCTCATGGGTGAGTAGCGCACTTACAATTCCCTGATTGATTGATTGATTGAGTAACCCATCGGCCAAACTCTAAATCAGACCGTTTTCCGTGGGCTATTGCATATACTATTTGAGTCATAGGTACATGGATGCTTTCATTCCAAAGGATTTCACTTCAGGCTCTCACAAATGCAATGGTATTAACAACAACAACAACTCAAAATGGCAACAACAGAAACAGCAATATTTAACCCCTTCAGCGCTGCGGGAATTCCCCCGCGGTGCTGAAGGGTTCGAGCGCGGGCGGGCCCATGACGGAACGGTTCCGTCATGAGCACAGCGCAACCGATGCTCATGACGGAACCGTTCCGTCATGGGCATGGAAGGGGTTAATAACAACAGCAACATTAACAATAATATCAGCATCAATATTAATGAATAAATGCAATAGAAACAGCAACCATAACAACTGCAACAATAATTGTTTTTATTTAGGGCTTGCTACTATCTATGTTACGTTTTACTGCACTTTAAATAATAGGAGTAACTATTAATTGACCTCTGAAGAATGAAAGAGTGACTAGGCCCTGCTAAGATTTTCACTTGTAACCTGTGGTTCACTCGCATGTTAGCAGAGAACATGTAGCTCCCTGACCTATAGTGCTTCCTTGGGAAGAGATGCACCAAGCAACTGATTCTCGGGGACAGTAATGGCCGGAAGGTCTCCATGGCTCCTGAGAATGAAATCACAACAGGCAACCGACTCACCATTGGGCGTTTGTAATAAAGCAGTTTCCTCTCCATTGAATCCAAAGTAAACCAGCGTTTCTTAAATGCTTCTCGTAGCTAAAATACAGAATAACAGTGTTTTAGTAATTGCACAGTAACCTTTATGTTCAAGAAGTTATTTTTAACAAGCATTGGTAAAGCCAACAGGTCATCTTTGTCTATTGAATTTGCACATGGTCAATGCTTATCTGCAATGCTGCAGACATCCAAGATTATTTTTTGTATTCTTTTAAAAATACCTTTGAAGCACCCATCAGCGTCATTTTGTAGGCACGTGGTGCTTTTTTTCTCCTTCTTAGGTCGAGCCCAGGCAGCGCATGCATTGCTCTGCGAGGCATGCTGTATTATGAGGTCGAGCCTGTGCAGCGCAAACACTGCTCTGCGAGGGATACTGTGTTAGAGTATGCACTTGAAGCTCCATCCGCTCTCTGCCCATATTTTTCATTGGCTTGTGTCTTTGTTGTTTGTAAATGCTGACTTCTGATTCGCTAATTGTCTTGTTAGTCCCTCCTTAGTACCGCCTTATCTTCATTTGTAATCCCCATGAGGACTGACCTTTTTACTCCTGTTACACCATCTGTGTTATTTAGTCTGTAAGCACTATTTTCTTTAATGAGTTTTGTCTCACTTTCAGCACAATGTGCTTTCCTTACATTCAGCGCGCCATGCACGCATTCATTTTCCAAGCAGCTGGGACAATGGCGGACACTTCTTTGCAATGCCATAGGTCTCGCATTTAGAGAGATTAAGCTGTTGGCATTGTAAATAACAATAGCTTAAACTCTGGCAAATGTGTGACCTATTGCTTTACAAATATTCTTTTGGGGGTTGTTTCCAAGCACCCCATGCCACCCTTGCACTTAATAGAGGCCATGCCCCTTCCTTTAGACGTGGCTCGTCTAAAGAAAGGGGCGTGGCCTCAATCAAGTGCAAGCATGGCATGGGGCGCTTGGAAGCAAAGAATATTTGCAATTCAATAGGTCTCACAATTGCGAGAATTTAAGCTGTGGGCATTCACAGTGCCAATAGCTCAAAGTCTCCAACATGCTTGTTAGTTATCGATCTGCGTTCAATAGGCAGCTAACAAGAAAATAAAATGCATAAAATCTTTCTTTCTTCTGAAGTCGGTATGCGGGGGAGCGGAAGGAACATGTGGGATGCTGAACGGAATGTGGAAGCCACATTGGAGAGTGATGGAATGTGGAAGCAACATAGGAGGGGACTTGAAAGCAACTGAGGAGGGGTGGATTGGACGCGAATGCTAAACTGGTAGGGCGGGAGCTAGGTGGGAACAAAACGGAAGTTGGGGTAAAGTAATACGGAGGGCGTTGGTGGGAGGATGCAATTGGGAGAAGCACACAGGCTAGCGCAAGAGGGTGGGGGATGGGAAGAAGTTGTGATTGAGAGTAATATAGAGTGCAGGGGAGGTATCTTCACGAGGATGATGGTTCAGAAAACACACACACTGTCATGAAGTGCTTAACACAAAAGAAAAAAGTATAAGCAGAGAGGCAGCCAATAAAAGAGATTGTAAAGGTGCAATGATCCATGGGATGGACAGACAGAAGATTGCCAAGCTGGGACACCAATAAGAAGCAGGTAAATAAGAGTGGCAAGGGAAGCCAACCAATGGCATGCAATGGGCGGGCTCCAAGCTCTTCTATATTCCTGGTACACCACAATAAGTCTTTCAGCAAACCGAGTGCACGCTGTCTAATAAGTTCAACCTACAAATGAAAGCTAATCGTATATGGTACAAGTAGACTTGTCAGACTGCATGGGCCTTCTTTGGTAATAAAAATGATGTAAATTGTTCTTTTCCGAAAATACTACATCCAATTGTGGCTAGCAACTAGTGTTACACTAGATGGCATTTTAAACATATGTATGACAAAGAATGAGTCAGTATTTATTAGTGTCACCTGAAGATTTATAGTCGCTGAGTTCACAACTTTCAGTTTCTGGCCTGGTCATAATCTGACAGTGTCATGTCACCGTTTCTAACTATTCAACAGCTGTTGATTCGAAAGGGTGCAGGGCAAGCGATGAAGGGTAACAAACATACTTAATGAGAAGTCAGAACCTTTTAATTCCCCTCTCTACCTGTCACTATTTATATAAATGCTTAAATTCCAATGATAATCAGAAGCGACTATCCTATCAATGCTGCCTTTTTATATTCATCCATCCAAACACTGGCATAACAATGTCCTAGCTATCTGTTAGTTACTAATTCACAGTCTTTGCAACTAATTGTTTATGCCAGAGTCAGAAAGCACACATTTACAAAACCGTAACCTCATCTCTCACATTTCACAAGAGTGCTTTGCACTGAATTAGACGTTTATCAGATTACAATGATATACATGTTGAAAGGTGTGCTAGATAACCCAGATACCTGTGCAAAAAGGCAAAACTGTGTTGCTCATTGCTCATTCCATGCTTGGATTCAAGAAACTTCCATATTTTGGCCTAGGACACAGAGGGCCAAATTAGAGGAGGACTGTATCAGGACTTTCACTAATAATTGATAATAATCTCCTCTTTTGCATTCTCCTGCCACATTTGCAGGATGGCGACAGGTGGAGTTGCCCAGCATTGGATCTTTCATAGATTCACAGGCTTGAAATGTTCCCCATTGGCAGGCTTGAAATCTCTTCAGGAAATGTTAAACCATCAGTGACAGAATGCACTCATTTAAATAGTAGTGCGCATGGAAAATCGACCTCATTAAAAGACATGGCAGAGAATCAATGAGGTGAGGAGGAACTGCGCTCCACGCCCATTAAAGCCGCCCATAGGTCGGATGTTCTGAAGCTGGTCAATAGGAATCCTCCATAGCTGTGTATCTCCAGAAGAAAATCTATACAACATTTCTTTCAGAACGGTTGAAAAGACTTTCAACAGGCTAAGCTTTAGATAAATAACTTTGTGAAACGTTTCTTTCAACTTTAGCAGTGGCGGCCATCATTATGGGCACGCCCACCCTTTTTCAAAGCCTGATGAGTGTCTGTCAAGCTGAGCAAAGTCCAACTTGACAGACACTCATAATATCAGGGAGCCAGGCATTTTACATGCGCTAATGTGCATTCGTGTGTGTGTGCTTGGGAATGTATGTGTGGATGTGTGTGTTTGTAAATGTATGGGTCTATGTGCAGATGTGTATGCTTCCATATGCATGGTTGTATGTGCGGACGTGTGTGCTTGTGAATGTATGGGTGTATGTGCGGACGTGTGTGCTTGTGGATGCATATATGTGAGCAAGTGTACGTGTACTTGTAAATGGATGGGTGTGTGTGTGTACTCATGGACAGGTGGAAATGAGTATGCATATGTGTCCGCCACACTTCTCAGCCGCCACTGATTTTTAGAGCTGTTTTTTCTGTCATGTCTCTCTCCTCTCACACATACAGGGCTCAGAGGCCGCCCTTTGCAGTTTACTCTGGATATTGCATGCTAAGTAAAGTTGTCCCTTCAGCTTTCTTCATTTTTATTCTTTTTCACTATGTCAGAAATGACTGGCAAAACAAATCACTCTTTAAGCCTGGTCAAATCTGTGAGGCCCGACCTCTGGAGATGACTCTAATTATAGTGCATTTAGTGCCTGTACCTCAATCAAAGGGATGGGGGGGGTGTAATCTTCAACCTTAAAGGCACCCAATACTGAGACAAGGAGTCAGCACACACTGCACCTCTACAACCTTCCTCATGGAACAAGAAAAAGAAGGATGTGGAGCTGGGAACATCTGGGGAAAAAAGGGTGAAGTTTTCGGAGATCATTCAGCCTTAGTTAAAGAATGTGCTCTTTCCAGTGGCAAAATGCTCTGAGGTTCACTCAATGCTGCAAACTCCAGGTATGCCTTCTAAAAAATTGTCAACGACCTTTGATTATTTTTGACATAATCAAAGTAAAAATCATCCATCCGCCTCTTTGACTGTTGATAACTGCACCCTCCATCTCCACTTCTATGTCCAGAATGCTGTCAGCAATGATTGCATCATTGATAGTTTACTCATCATCAAAGAAATCATTGCCAATTACACTACTTTTGTCATCGATCAAGCATAGGACGTCTACCCCCTCAACGGTGACTCGGCATCGATGACAAAACTCATGGAAACCACCTCCAAATCTAGATGGCTGATGAGAGAACCACTGTTGATGATCCCCTCTTCGAGAATAAAGCAAACTCCAATTGAAATGTGTCATGCACCATGGGATCAACCCATGACATCTACCATTCCTTTACTGCATTTGACACTGCCCATTTAGCTTTTAAAGATTTACATCCCTTTTATATGCCAAAAGACTGAACAAACTCCCTTCCAGCCTATAGGATGGGGAGTATGGAAAAAAGTGGCACATTTCAGTAAAGATAAGAACAAACCCAGAGATTCCTTACTACTACACAACTAAATACCGGAGTAATACAATAAGGGCTGCAGGCAAAGGTACTAGTACTGACGCCATCTTTAGGAGGACTGCCCACTCTAAGACCTGCTGTCTTCCATGGTCTATACACTTCTTGACTTCCTGGACACCATGAAACATTGATGCCAGATTTCAAAGTGGGATTCCCTTTATCACTGCCTCAATTGCTCCACTAGATTCAAGATAGAGCATTTGTTAGAAAGTGACCATTTGCCACAAACCACGTCCTGGGCCAGAGAATGTAATTCCATTCACAAATATGACAAGTATTGCCCATCCACTGCCCAAACAATGGTATTCCTGGGGGCTAAGGTGTGCACGCCAGATGCAAATGATTTCCCATCAGAAGAGCTAGGGCCAACGTTGATTATTCTGAGGATATCATGCTCCACCTGAAGACTAAATAGATGAAGGATTTAGGATTAACAGATAAAACTTACCGTTGGCCCGGTTTTCTCCATGTAACCTTCTTTCACGTAGTTCCTTGTGATCTTCACTATTAGCTATTGGAGAACAATTGAGCAATGTTCAATTATTTATAGTTCAAAGCAACTGAGCAAGCCATGCACCAGTATTACAAAGCCTGCATTCTAGAATAACAATATAAGCCATGGTAACTGCCAACTGACCCCAATTACAGAATTTAGAGAAAACTAACCGAAAGCACATTTACTTCTAGTTTTTTAAATAGTTCAATGTTATTAGACTGAGACTATTTCCATTGCAGAATGCACCATATATGCATTGACTCTTACAAATTAGTCCATTTAACCAGAGAGAATACCACGATTCAGGAGACTAGCATAGTATGCACACAACGCGTGTTTCATAGCTACCACACATCACTGCTAAGTGAAAGCATTGGCCTGATAGCACAGTGTTTTCTTGAAAATAAAATGCTATGTTTCCTGCACCTCCCCTGACATTCACCTTACATTCCTAACTACAACCAGCACGCTTTCTACCATGTTATACGAATGGCATCCAGGAACAAGATTCAAATCTCAGTGCTTCACAGCCTTGCCATAAGCATGAACTGCAAGATAAGTTAATGTATATGGAGTAGCTGAAATAACCAAAGGTTAAAGTAACATTATAGTTAGATGAAATGTTCAGTAACAACATAATGTTTTAAAGTCTAAAAACAATAGACATTCACCAGTTATAGCCATGAACAGTTTCCTCATCAACAATTTCATTGTAAATGTTGCAGTGGTATTAGCAATGATGTCACAGAAGATGTCATGAGTGATGTAATATGTGGGATAATTAGCTGTGCATGACAAGGGCGTACGTTATAGTCATCTTAGGACGCGAGTTATAGTTACTTGAGATAACTATAACTATAACTGGTGGATTTATGTGGTTTAAAACATTGCGTTGTTACTGAACATTTCACCTAACCATAACGTTACTTTAAACTTTCGTTTTTTGAGTGAATTTCTAGGTTTATTTTAACGTAAAGTAATATGTTATTACCATATGTAAATCCAACCCCTGCCAAAGGCCATGCGTGGAATAGGGCTGGCTGCAGGACCTAGCCTGTGACCAAGCCCTGCGGCCAACCACATGCATGACCTATGGAAACACAGGGTCCTAACGATAAATATCCACTGGCGACTGCCACTGGGATATATATTATTATGGAATTTTGTAAAAGCGCATGGTTACGCGCCCAGGCGTGTCCCCGCGCTGAGTGAGAAGTATGAAGTGGCCAGAACAGGGAGGTTACATCAGTACTGAGCGTAAGAGGTGAGTTTTTAGAGCTCTGCGGAACTTGGCCTCAGAAGGTTCGAGGCGCAGCTCCATCGGAAGCATATTCCAGCTCTTGGCTGCAAGAAGCCTGAAAGATCTGCCCCCCATTCGAGCTTTATGAATTTTGGGAACGACTACCAGTCCGGTGCCAGAGGATCTGAGCATCCACTCCGGTCTATATATTATATATATATATGTATACACACACACACACACACATATATATATGTATATACAGTAAAATGCAATATAATACAATACAGTGCGGATACTCAAACTTAGAGGTTGAGATTTGATCATGACAAAGAGGGGCAACATCTTCCTTGAAAATAAATGGCATTATTTGGTAGTTATTTAATCAGATAAGCAACTTATAAGACATGCTTGAGGATGGTCTTAACGCAAACTAACATTTTCAGAACAAAAGGAACACAAGACAAGGTAATTGAATCTCCACCAATACATTCAAATTGTTAATTTAATTTCTACAGTAAAACAGTATTGTTTGAAATCTATGAAGTGATATTCCACCCTACATTACTAATGATTTGATCTTTACTCACCTCAGACTCTGGAGTATCAGGGAACGATTTCTTAAGGTACCTTAGTCTTGCTGCTCTAATGCAGTTGAACCAATCAACAATGTCCTGCAGAAGACAAGAAAATAAACATGGTGCATGAGAATACTAGATAACAACTGGGAGTGAAGAGAGGACATGAGGTATGGTCTGAAATATCTGTCTCAACTGCATATTTCCTTATTGAGTACTATTGTAGTAGGGTGCGTAATGTGTCCGCTTGCATAGAACATACATATTTAATTTTTTAACGGGGTGTTATTGAATAAACAGGAGATGGAAATGTCAACACAGTAGCTCGGTTTCTCATGCCAGAGAAGCTTCTGCTGTTCATGGAAATTTAATGGGAGGAGAACGAATAAGGTATGAAGCGCCTCATTTGTGAAAAAACAAGTGCCCTGTCCCAAAGTGTCTAATGCTGGGGCTGTCACATACCAGGGCTGCTTGGTCTTGGTACCACCTCACCAAGTTCTCTTTGTCACTATTTTCCCATCAGATTCTTCTCCCTACTTTCTTTCCTGCATTTCTTACTCTCGCTCTGGTTCAAAGGATAATGAAAAATAAATCCTGGTTCCTATAAATCAGTGGGGGTGCCCACCAATTGCATTCGCAGGCATAAATCAAGCACTGCATACAAGGCATTTGTGGAAATTGGTGATGAGAATTCCTTAAGCCTTTGGTTCGTCCAGTTCTAGCTTTGTCGCCAGAATCCCCTGTTGTTACAATCAGCGCTTCAGGGCATTCAGCAATAAAGAATTCAATATACATTTATATATGCAACCAAGAAAAATATGAAGAAATTATTTTACCTCTCCGTTCTTGTGGTACACAAAAATGCTCCGTGTTTGACTGTCTTTCATGAAAATGAAGGCAAGTCCATTGCGATGGCCAATCTTCTCTGGCTGGAATATGGCATTTAGGTCCCTGAGGTTGATTACAGACTTTGGGTTCTTGCACTGTTGGAGTTAATAATTTTGATGAGCATATTAGTAAAATTGTATTGGATGTCCTTCCTTGAAAGAGCTAAAGCACAGATAGCTAAAAGGATAAAAAAAATGCTAAGGTGGTTTATATTCCAAGAAGGAAGATGTCCATAAATGAGCATGATGACTGATTTGTAGAAAAATAGGAGCCTGTGCGGCTGCCTGGGCCTCTCTGGGTACATTTTGTTTAAAGAATGTTCATCTTTATTGTGCATTTTGTAGGGATGTGTAGGTTATTGGGTTCTTATTTGTGAAGGATGTGAGGGCCGCACGAGCAATAGGGCCACGATTTCCCTTATTGGGAACCAAGAACCCCATTGTAGAGCTTGACTCTCCCAGAGTAGCGAAGCAGAGCAGTCCAAGGCCTACTCAGGGGAGGTGGTGTGGGATAGAAATCAACATTCACTGGCACACAACAATAACACTCAATAAATGATTTTCCAGTCAGTGCTTTTGCTTTTTAAAAGGAAAAGTACATTCCATCATCACTATCAAGATACTTTATTCAGTTGTCAAAACCATCAAAGTGATACAAAAGTAAAACACAAATGCATAAATCACATCATTAAAACAGTTTATACATTTATTTACACACAACTGTATAATAAAATAAAATCATTAGTGCCATCAGGTAGTGCAGAAGTACAAGACACAGATGCATGAGTCACATAATTAGATCAATGTATAAAACATCACAATAATAAATTGTGCGATTGAGTCACATCATTAGCCTCAGCAGATAAAGGGACTGGGTATGAGACTCTGTTGCATAACACACAGTGAATTAAAACAACATAAAATCAGAAAGGTATCCAACTTAAAAATGTACAAAAATACAAGGAAGAACTCGAAAGTTCCTGGTGATAATCCCAGTAAAACCATTACAAAACTTCTTCAATCAGATCAATGCAATGCGTGGGTATTGGATATTCCAATTTGTCCCATTATTCGTTGGCATTCAGGGACAAAAACCTTTGGCGTTTACACCAAACATTTGCCAGAAACCGGCTAATGGCAAACACAAATGGAGATGAGGTATCACTCTTCATAATCCTATGGGCTGTTCAAAAGTGAGTTCAAGCGCCTCAGAGACAGAGCCGCAGGCTGGACACCGATTAGTAGATGGGTCTTTGCTCCATTTGTTTGTAAAAGATCTCATTGGAAGACAGCCAAACTGGAAGCGTACAAACAGACTTTTAGCGATAGGGGGAGCTATACAGTCCAGAAGGAGTTCAAAACAGGGACCAGACTTCCTCTCAAAGAACAAGTTAGTTAAAGACCCATTGGAGGTACTAACAACATACTGCTTGTAAACGAATGCCCAGTATCGGGATTTTAAACCACGGATTTCAACTTTGGAAAGGGATGCACAATTGCCCCCAAGTCTTAATAGCCCAAATCTTTTAAACCATTCAAAAACAACTTTTAAACAGGAAACTGATTTGGCGTTATTCATTCTCAATAATTCACCATGCGAGTTTCTATAGACTTTTAACTCTGGTGTAGACCAGAGACAGACCCAATAAACTAAAGGTTTCAAGGAGGCATAGACAGAGATCCTATGCATGCCAAATAAAAAAAGAGTTGGTTTAGAGGGGTGCTAACTGTGACGGAAACTAATGATCTAGCAAAACAGTTCTCTGCAATAGAAAGCTGGTGGGTATAGGTACAGCCCTATACTTCTTCGCTGTAGACTGTAGCACTTTGTGCCTTCGTGCGGTAAATGTCTAAGGCAGGAGTGACTGAATGGGATTGCGTTCTATGCAAGCGGAAGATAGCATTTGAACTATGCTAGACTAGCAGCATGCTTTTGGTGATTTGGGGTCCCCATTTAAATTTGTAGGAGATCCTAACCTCCAGGTAGTCAAAACTATCAACTCTTTCCAGCAGTTCATTCCCAACTTTGACTATGCAATTCTTTGCACAGCTAGTTCTGAGGGCCATATACTTATTTTTGTAGCATTTATTTCAAGGCCTCTAGAACAATAACACCCCCACAAATCTATTGATCAAAATCTGGAGCCCCATAGGGGTTTTGGAAATGAGGAGCGAATCATCCGCAAAGAGTAAGACAGGCACCTTGCTACCACTTAATGTGGAGGAGTCGTTCCTATAGTCCAAAAAGTCTTTCACAACATCATTAATGTACAAGTTATGGTGAGGATACACCCCTGGCGTACTCCTCTCAATATTGGGATTTAATCCTTCAGCTCTCCATTTCTGCCCCACAGTACTTGGGCATACATTTTATCATGCAATCTCTCGATAAGTTGAATCAAGTTCCTAAGGGCGCCCATATCAGCGAGGACCCTCAACAATTTCTCTTGAGGGACCAGTTCAAATGCTGTTCTAAGGTCGCCAAATGAAACATATAGTCTCCAGTTTAAAAATGAGACCTGGTCAGAAGTGCTAATCCTGGGACGAAACTTTGCCTTTCCTCTACCCATTGTAAGAGTTTATCTAGAAATAGTTTGGCAAAGATTTTCTGTAATGACGCTTATTGGCCAATAGTTGGATGGAATACAGGCATCACCCTGTCTATAAATAGGGATTATTTTTGCCCCACTCCATAAATCAGGGAAAGTACATTTATTACATGCACACCCACTACTAAATACTACAACTTTGTAAGGTAGATTCAAGTAGCAGAGATGACATTGTACAATGACACATGACCTGTAAGGTTCTTGACCCTCAAAATCATAGCACCCCAGCCTATACCAGATCGACATCACAACATAGGGGGATTCACTTGAAATAAAACAAGCCTACTGGGTTTAGCAAACGTTTTACCCCACTGTTAAAATGCAAACTAGTTGTTAAAAATCAGCAACCTTTCACTATAGTCCTTTATCATGTTTAAATGCAACCATTAATGTCAATAAAGCATTTTAGCACCGATTAAAATCACTGTGAGCATATAAAGTTAATAAAGCTTTGAGAATAAGATAAAATGTGTCATGTCTCGAAAGACCACATAAAATGCAGTCATAGAACTAGTCCCGTGAATGCACTGCAATCCCAGTTGTAGAGTTTAAGCTCCAACTTTGAGAGTGCTTAAAATAATTATGAAAATCCTGGGAGGTCATAATTTCTTTGACACCCCCCTCCTAAACATAGGGTCAGTTTAAAAATATTATTTCTGGAGGATAGCTGCAGCTTCTGCAGTCCCCCGCCTACCCCAAGACTTCTTTAATTTATTGGCAGTACCCATGCCATCCTGAGGCAGGAGTGAGGCTGGAGAGGGGACCTGACGCACAGCCTCTCTCGGGGTAAAAGTGAAAGGTGATCATTGTGTCGACCCCACCCTGGGGGTAATTTTGCTCTTGCGGTGGAGCTCCATGCACTACGTTTCCCAGAAAAGGTCAATGGTCATCAACCTTCAAAAGCCCATAACTCAGGTTCATTGGGTTGGTTTGGATGATCATGGGCTTATTTTACTCCTGATGGCGAGCCGTAGCCACCAGGGGCAGTTGCAGCATGCCTCCTGGCCTCCAAAACTGCGTAACTTGCAGGGAGCAGGTTTAACTTGGTCCTTGTGAGAGATTTTCCCCTGTTCTTGGTCTCTGGTGCAGATGTCCAGATCTTGCCCCAACTGGTCCTCAAGGGCTGTAACAGGGCCAGCCTCCCTGGCCCTGGGAGAGAGCCTATGGTCCTGGGGGCCAAAAGGGTGCAAAGCTCTTAGTACGTTAGGGTACGTACCATCCAGTTCCAGTAAAAACCACAGCAAAAAAAGCCCTTTCTCCCATTGTGCAAGAGTTTTTAAATGGGGTGGAAGGTTCAAGAGGCCAGGCACTCATGGCCAAGCCTATGGTGCCACATCACCTCTCCACCCCTCTCCCAACCCTCCTGCACAGCAAGCCGGGTCAGTACAAGATGGCACCGTCCAGAACACAGTGGTCACATCTCTGGGAGCCTCATCTCCACTCCTTGCTGACTACATGTCAGGGCCTTTCCCACAGAAAGTTCATGGAGGAGCCCCCGCCTGTGTTGGCTCCAGTTCTCTTGGCTTCCTCGAATATTCAATGGGCCTGGGCTGGTCTCCAGCCCTGGTATAATGTAACATCTTATTAACAGATGAAGATTTTCTTCCCCATCCCTTCCTCCTCAGGAGCTGAGGTGAGCACTGTTAATTACTCCTTTTGTGCGGGGAGGCCTTTGTTCTCCCTGCTGAGGAGCAGAGTAATTCATTTTGCCCAGCAGGGTAACAAAAGGCCTGGGCTCTGATCCTAAGCTGAGTCAGGGAAATATGACAATTCTAAACAACACATACAGTGTACATGCATGATCTTGGGACCTGTGCATTTGAACTGGGTGCACACTTTCCACCCCAGTATCATACCTCATGGGACTTTGTAGCCCTATGGGAAGCAAAGCTGTACTCTAAGGCAGATTTCTCCCTATGTGTTTAAAACAGTGTCACTTTAAACAAAGCAGTAAACCTCACAAATATTATAAAGCATATCCCAGGTCAATCTCTAACCCTGCAGAGTCTTCTCTGCGCCAAGTCTGACACATGCAGCCCGTACACCTGTTCACCTGTAACCATCCAAGTGCCCCTTACCCTAGCTGGTATTAGACAGATGAACTGAAATAACCCTCAAAATAATTTTGGGATAATGTGGGGATAATGTTGAGCAATACCCAACCTTTGTGTTGTTTAATTTGTTAGCTAAAATAGAAAATATATTTTGAAAGATAGACATGTTGAGAAAAGAAGATCAAGTGATTTATTTTATTACAATTTACAGCATAATATTAAGGCTATTGAGGCCAGTGTTTGCTCCTGCAATATGGAAAGAAACATTGACAAGCTAAGAACAAAATAAATAAAAAAAATTAAGATAATTGCATTAATAATGAAAAATATGAACGAATGAATCAAAACAACCAAATAATAATAGACAGAAGTAAAAATGAACAGTATACACACTTTTCAAAGAGGGGTATGAAGCTTGACCTATCCCCCTCTCCCCTATTTAGATTTTAAAGAGAAATCATCTATAATAGGAAATCAAAAGTAAAATAGCACAAGACACCTTTTTACTTGTCAATACATTAAATTGCTGAAATGCCTTCCCACCCCACCCCACCCCCATGGGGTTGGTAGCCCATCACCACTGTCATCATGCCAATATCATGCTTGTCCAAGAGACGATCCAACCTGGACCATGTTAATGTAAAGTTGACTCTGGTGCAAAATTGTGCTAATGCACTTTAGCACTATTTTACTGATTCTATACTCAGTGATATAACTATATTTTGTGAGATATTTACTACTTAAATATGAGGAAATTTAGAAAATAGATTTTGCTGACTTTCTGTGGTTCAGATCTAACAATCAATTTGACCTGGTATAGAAACAGCACTTATCGTAAGAAGGCACTCTATATTTCTCCGAAAAGATGGCAAGTGGCTTACAATAAGATGAAAAGATTCCCAGTGACAATAATTTGAAACTTAGTAAATATTTCTTTACTGTAAATCTTCTTAGACTGTAGGCTCAAGGCAGATATAGTCTCAAGAAATATTAGAGAAGAAATAATTTGACTGATATTTAATATTACTTCAGTCTAAAGTTTTTTACCTGAGTGAATGTGAATGTTTCTTGGTCGTTGATCATCTTACAATAGAAGTAACAAAAAAACAACTGCAGAGTTTTGCTTCTAAAATCGGATTATTGGCATGCACCGGGAGAATATTTAATACAGTCATATAGGCGTTCTCGAGCCAAGTAATTGGAATTGTCTCATTCCCTCTAATAGCCTTAGTATTCCTCATCCTCTGTTTCCATGTGGCTGCCCTTTCCACGCCTCTCTTTCTCATACAGTCAGTCGTTCCTATTTTTTCTTACTGTATGGTATTTCTATGCTTATTTGTAGAGCACTCTGAGAAGAAGCGCTTCACAATTGAAATAATCCACACAGTGTAAAAATATAGGGAAGAGAACTGGCATTAAGAAATGGTCGTGGGCCAGTCCATAATCCTACAGGTCAGCACATTGACCAGGAATGCCTTCTACAACCTATTAATTCTCTGTGTAACCTTCCACCATGTTTCTTTCACATGTTTCAGATCAAATATGTAATTCCGGGAGTAATTTCTCGCATTGGATCACTGTAATGGTATCTATGAGGGCTAACCAAGCTGGAGTGAATGTGAACCCACTCATTCTGGGACTGAAGAGTACGGATCATACCTCTCCTGTACTAACAGCTCTCCATTGACTCACTATTAAACAGCCTGTCGAATTCAAAATTCCCGGTGAAGGGCAGACGACTGTGCACCCACTATGTCACCAAACTGATTGCAACATACCAGCCACCTTAACTCTAGGAGGAGTTACCCAGAATAAACTCTACATTTTGAATGCAAAGCTATTAATGTTAGAGGCTACTCACTATGAAACTATCTTGTCTCATCTCTTTCTCATGCTAGAGGCTTGGAAGAACACTGACAACTTTAAAGACCTAACTGTTCTAACAGGATTATAGTCAGTAACTCAGCTAGATTTCTCACACACTTACTTCGCGTTACAACCAAGTTCTACCTTTTGTAGCTGATATCCTCTTACTCACAAGAGTACCACTATCAAAGCCCTAGATATTGAGTCCAGCTTGATGTGACTCCACAGAGTACCAAAATACAGGGATGAGCTTGTTTGTCAGCTTGTGGGTGGTTAAAAATGTTTTCCCCTAAAGATCACATGTTTTGGTTATGGGTGCATATATGTATAATCACAGTTCTAGTGTGTAACCTGCTAAAAGCAGGTGAAATGTGCCTCTTCGATGATGTGAAACATTAGCAATGAACAGGAAAAGCCGAACAATAAATATGCCTATCCTTTGCTTGTTTCATTATTTCCAAACAAATGGGCTACAGACTTCAAGCAGTGTTGTCTTCTTTTAGTTGGATGGAATATTGCTATGCATATATATCAGGTGCGCAAATTTATCTGGCAACCTTCCTGATGCTCTTTTTTTTAAAACGCATCCTAAAAATTAATTCGGTCTAAATATCCATATCCGTAGGCATCTGTATAAAAATTTGTAAAGGTTTATGTTGGGTTTTATGACCTGTTTAGATTGGGGATGTTTGCACCTGCATTAGTTAGATCAGGCAGCATGAGGTGGAAGGGTTCCAGAATAGAATGTGAGGGGCTGGAGAGGAAAAAACAGTACTTGTTTTATTGGTTGCTATAAAGGGTACTGTGCTATTGTGAATACATCTATCAACTTGATGTAATACTACTTATTGAATTAAAAGTTCACCTGTATTTTTACAGTATATGACACATCATTGTGGTTCAATCAAATATGTTATTGTAGGATACAGGCATATATGTTCCGAAATACTCACATCTGATGTCATGTAATATTTAAGGACTCCTTCTTCCTCTGACAGAACAAATTTCCTCGATTGGAACTGTTTTTTATCTTTTCCCCGTTTCCACAGAAAACCTTCTTTAAAACCTACAAGAGTTCAGAGCTTGAGTTTTAGAATAAAACATGAACTGCATTTGCTTAATCTGCGTCACTTTTCTGACTTCAAATGCACTTTGCAAAACTAGAGGTTAGATACACCATCATCATAGCCAGCTGTTTTATGTATTAAAGGAAGCATATAATGAACCCTACACTTGCAATAAACTCCCCATAAAATTGCCTAGGTGACTGTCTTGGTTTGCACCAACAATGGTGACTTTTCGTTGAACTACAAGGCTGAACTACTGAAGGGTGGTGTCCAATGGAAGATAAAAGGATTACACAATAGGCAGACCAGAGAGTGAAGAGAAGCATCAGGGTTATTCCATTTAGCTAAGCCACAGCATATCAACGGCCAGTTCAGGAGCGTGCAGGCTCCTACTCACTCTACATTCTAGAACTTTGTTACTGCAAGGTTTCACAGTTTTAGTCTCTTCTACAATATTCTGGTATCTTCTACAGTGCAAGTGACATAGGTGATGCACAGATACCACGCATCTCCATTTTTTCACAAAAAATATTTTTCTCAGATTGTCACCCCAGAAAACACATAGCAGTGAATTACGCATTTGAAGAAAGAAAAGCAAATTAAACAAATATGTTAAGTAAGGATTTTCATTCATGGCTTCACAGAGTTAAAATTATACGAGTACCACATTAAACTTCCAAAGATGAGTGGAAGTTAGCAATGAAATAACTCTCACTGTATTACTTGACAAAGTAATCTATTGAGAAACTTGGGGGGAGTGTCACTCGTCCACTTGATCTGACCTGAACCACAGTGTTTTCCTCCTTATGTAACACAGGACTGTCATTTATATATCAACTTCCTGACCTTGCTTTACTGTTGTTTTCACATGTCTCCCTTTTACGTCCAGGCCGATAATATTTCACCACCCTCCCCATATTCCTTATTCTATCATCCTGTGTCTTGATCGCATTGAGAAAGAGCTTCATAATTTTCATGGGTTCAGTACATTTTGACCATTGTGAGTTGTCAGTTGGAGCTTGTACTCTGACCCAATCAACCACTTT
The DNA here is from genome assembly GCF_964204655.1 of Triturus cristatus. Taxonomy (NCBI): domain Eukaryota; kingdom Metazoa; phylum Chordata; class Amphibia; order Caudata; family Salamandridae; genus Triturus; species Triturus cristatus. Next base: position 623,561,418 of record NC_140590.1, on the reverse strand, counting down.
AACCTCGATAACTTTGGTCATATGAAATTTGGCAAACTTCTCTTGCGGGCTGCCTGCAACTCCAACTCCTTTCTCCTCCACTGTTGGCCTACATCAACCAAGCTTTGTGCCACTTCATCCATTCAGGTACCAGTCTAGAATTGGACTTCCTTATTTTTTAACAACTCAAAGGGAGTCATACTTGTTGACTGATGAAGAGTTAAGTGATAAGCCTCTATCCACCTCCAAATCTCATCTTTCCAGCTCAACCCATTTGATCTTGCCAGTTGAATGCCTTCTTAGAGTTTTGTTAGATCTTCCTACTGCCCAAGTGGTTTCTGATGGATACAGGGCACTAAGTTAGTGTGTTATTCCATTACATTGCCTAAAGTCCTTAATTTCTTGGGAGCAAAACTGAACATTATAGTCAGTTAAAAGGGTGTTGGGTAGTCCTTCTCATTAAAAAAACCATAGCAGGGGAGGCGTGGCTTGCGACCACCGAAGATGACCGCGGACTAACGGAGCTGCGCTAGCAGCCAGCTTGTAAACACCCGAAATCCGACATCATCCTGACCGCAAGCGGGTCCCAGTGGCATCGGAAGCCGTCGGGAGGCGGCGGGACCCGCTGCAGTTTCAAAGCGGCCCCTGGGGGCTCCTCGGCACTTGTCTGTTGCGGCCCGGCCGGCCGCGTGCCGCATCAAAATGGCGCCCGCCAGTTAGCGCTCTGGCAGTAGCGTGCTGTGCAGTAGGCGTCCCCTGGGCCTCCCGTGGGGCGTACAGCAGCGGCGGAGGACAGCAGGGGACACGTGGTCCTGGCAGAGAGTTATTTGGTGGCGCCCGGCCGACCTTGGAGTTGCGGGACAGCCCCCCTCCCCTGGTTAATGTGCATCTTCTATGCAAGACGGCGGTAGAGGGAGCCTGCATACCAGACACCAGTAGCTTCCCCCGTGGCAGCTGGGGAGCCTAACCCTGAAGGCTACATAGGGGCGAGATCCCTGTGGAGTCTGCACTCGAGGGCTGTGAGAGCAGGACGGACGGCGAGCGGTGGCTGAAGTGGTGGACCTGGCGGCTTCCCCGAGTCCCCTGGATCCGGGGTATGGACTGAGGGCAGTGGCCCGGGCGCGATAGAGCACGCCAGGTCGGACCCCGCAGTGAGAGGCCCGTGGAGGCCCCCGACCGGGCACCATCCAGAACAGGAGCACGAGACAACAGGTGCGAGGCGGCTAGGGTGACGGTGAGGGCCGCCTGCGGTCTCGGTTGGGTCCGAGTGGGCCTGCGGTGGTAACATTTTCCAGAGCGCGCAGCCACGGACGGATTCGGGCCCCATTCTCGGGTGTTTGAGAGGGGCTTGTGTGACACCCACGACCGCGCACTGTAGCGGCGTGCCGTTCCAGTATGGGCCGCACAAGACCGCCTGGGCAAGGCCAGTCTAATCATATTGATAAATACACGGTGGCCGTGGGCAGGGAGCATGGAACCCCCGGTGGCAGTCCTCAAAGGGAACCAGTAGACGGCGACCCAGACCCGTCGCTCAGGGACATCATGGGCGCGATCAGAGACCTGCGGGACACCTTGGAACCCAAGCTGGACTCCGTGACGGAGGAGGTCAACCTCCTGCGGGCCGACTTTCGTAAGATGTCCGAAAAGGTTACGGCGGCGGAAACCGGGATAGGCAGTCTTCAATCCAAAACGAAGAGACTGGAAGACCAAGTGGCCGCTTCCAACATTCAGGCCCGGCTGGAGGACCAGGAAGGTCGAGCACAGCAGAACAACATCCGCATAGTGGGGGTTCCGGAAGGAATGGAGGGGCAATCCACGGACTGGTTCGTTGAGGACTTAATCCTTAATCACCTGAAACCGAAACGACTCTCCAATTTTTTCTCCGTTGAACGGGCCCATCGAGCACTTGGAGGCAAGCCTAAACCAGGGGCCCCGCCACACACAATCATCGCCCGGATCCTGAACTATAGGGACTGAGATGCCATTCTGCAGGCGTGTAGGGTGGCTGGGGATCTTCAGCTGGATAACGCCACCATCCGTTTCTTCCCCGACTTCACGCTCCACGTTCAGCGCCTCCGCCAGTCCTTTGAAGGTGTGAAGAGAGCTATCCAGGAGCAAGGTGTAAAGTATATGATGCTCTTTCCTGCTCGTCTCAAGACCCTAAATGGCAGCAAGTCCTATTTTTTCGAGTCGCCTGAAGAGGCCAGTGACTGGCTGGAGGGATGGCAGTCGGTGAGCAGGAGTGGGAGCCGGCGCGGACCTGGACTGACCTCGCCGAGACGGGAGGCGATGCCAAAGGACACCCACGGTATAGAGAACAGCGACAGTGCCCCTAGTGGGCCCAGATAATGGGGACAGGGCAGTATATCAAGGTCCTGGGGCGTGCGATGTGGTAGGTGAGCGTTGCTGCCGGCCTCGAGAGGCCGTACTTCCTTGCCCAACTGGGAAATGCCTGGCGCACTGGACAAGCTGGTTGGGACATGCACTTACCTCGGCTGGCTGGGGCGAGGGGGGTTGACCGGGGGCTACTAGTTAATGGTTATCATGCAGGGTGTAACGTCCGTCATTTATGTATAGCCTTCTTTGCTGGCTGCAAGCCCATGTTTCCTTTTCAGGTTTGATATGGGGCAGAAGGGACGACAGGCGCTCTGCATGTTCATAGGGTGGGAGGTTGGGTACCCACCACGCAGGGAGGCAGGGAGGGGGGAGTTACTATGGGGGGGGGGGGAGTTCTTGTTTCAGGGGTGAGTTATGCTCGAGACCATCACAGTTCTTTCATAGGCCGAATTGGCCCAGAGGGGTCACAGGGGGACACTGGCGATCAAATCAGTGGTAGACCAGATGTCGATGATGGGTAATCAGACACGTATTATAGTTTGGACGTGGAACGTCAATGGGTTGGGAAACAAAATAAAGCGGACGTTAGTGCTCCAATATCTGAAACGACACTCGCCGGATGTCGTCCTGCTTCAGGAGATGCACCTGCGAGGCAATAGATGCAGGGCCCTCGACAGGTTTGGATATAAAATGGTGGCCCACTCGGGGTTCACGTCGGGGTCCAGAGGTGTGGGCATCTTAATCCGCAACGCCCTGCCCCTAATAATATCGGGCATCTGGGTAGACGACTTGGGGTGTTTGGTCGCAGTGGCAGGCAGGTGAGAGGGACGAACCATAGTACTGGGATCCTGCTATGTCCCGCCTGGACTTCACTCCTCAGCATACACACGACTGGGTTCTTTCCTGACTGGCCTCCCATGGGGTACCCTCCTGCTGGGTGGGGACACCAACGCCGTAATGGACGCTAACTTGGACCGATCGAGCGAGGGGCGGGGTCCCGGGGGAGAGTATGGGTTGAGGGACTTCATCTCTTCGTTCGGGCTCAGTGACATATGAAGTACGCATCACCCCACACAACGACAATACACATTCTTTTTGGCTAGACATGGGTCCTTCTCCCAGTTGGACCACTTTTTCACGAATACCGCCCAGCTGGGCGACTTTGCGGAGCGCCGCATCCTAGCCCGGGGAATTTCCGACCATTCACCGGTGGGGGTGACGATTAAAGGGCCACTGATTAACAGGGCCTCCTTTCCGAGAGTGGACCCGTGGCGCATCCGAGATGATACTATTAGTGCTCGGCTCCACGAGGGCTCCCAGCTGTATTTTTAGGAAAATAAGGGGTCGGTGGAGTCTTGCATCACGCTCTGGGAGGCCTTCAAAACCGTTCTAAGGGTACAGGCCCAGGCTCTGATAGGGGCAAAAAAGAAAGAAGAGTTCCTGCAGGCCACCTGGCTGGAGAGGGAGATTGAGGAGAAGGAGAGGGAGGCCGGTGCATCGCCTGCGCTGGATGCCAGTCACCAGTTGGCTCTTAAATAGAAGGAGCTCCGAGCCCTAGCAGAGGGTGAGGCGCGAGCCTACTCTATCGCAACCCAGCATAGAATCTACGATGTGGGGGATAAGGCTCTCAAGCTGTTGGCGTGGCTCGAGCGAAGAGATAGGGAGTGCTCATGGGTAGCCGAGGTGCGCAACCCTGCGGGCTCACTGGTCTCCAAGAGTGCAGAGATAGCGGAGGCCTTTGCATCCTATTACGAATGGGTATACACCCCGGTTTGCACCCGCACTGAACAGGAGTGCGCGGAATTCTTGCAGGACTTTGCGCTTCCCACTTTGTCGACTGAACAAATAGACTGACTGGAGGCAGACTTCATGGTGGAAGAAATAGGAAAGGCCCTCAATTCCCTCCAGTCTGGGAAGGCGCAGGGACCCAATGGCCTCCCGGTGGAGCTTTTCAAGCGACAGTCCAATATTATCACGGACCCGCTCCTCCGGATGTTCCGAGAGGCGCGAGAGGTGGGCAGGCTTCCGCCTGACCAAAGAGAGGCCACAATTGTCGTGATCCACAAAGCGGGCAAATCAGCCGATCTTTGCTCGTCCTACCGCCCGATCTCACTCATAAATGTAGAACCTAAGGTATTGGCTAAGGCCCTGGCAGATAGGCTGCTATCGGTTCTGCCGGATTTGGTGCACGTGGACCAGTCCAGGTTCATGCCCTGTAGGAGCATCCAACACAACTTACGTCGCCTCTTTGAAGTGCTATATATGACAGAGGAGGTGGGGGCCACCCAGACAGCATTGATGGCGCTGGACGCCTCAATGGCTTTTGATAGTATCGAATGGCCCTATCTGTTTATGGTGCTCAGCAGACTGGGATTCGGTCCCGTATTCCGTAGTTGGGTTCGGCTCTTGTATGAACAACCAATGGCGAGGGTGAGAGTGAACGGGGCGGTGTCTAGAGCCTTTCCGCTACGAAGGGGCACCAGGCAGGGGTGTCCTCTATCCCCCCTCCTTTTCGCATTAGCCCTGGAACCGCTGGAACACTGGATTAGGAGGGATAGGTCGTTCTGGGGCCTGGCATTGAGTGATGAGTGGGAGGAGCGTATTTCTCTATACGCAGATGACATTGTGTTATACATGGCCAGGCCCTACCACTCGATCGCACAGGCGCTACACCTCTTTAATTTGTTCGGTAGCTATTCGGGCTACACGATCAATTGGGGAAAGTCAGTCATTTTCCCGCTCTCAGGCCCTTCACCGAGAGTCCCGACCCGGTGTCCCGCTTCAATCGCCGTGGACGGATTGAAATATCTGGGACTCTACATTACACGGGACAGGGCGGAGTTCTTTGCCAGGAACCTGGAACCCCAACTATCGCGTCTTAAAACTGACGTGCACCACTGGAGGTCACTGCCTCTCTCCCTGATGGGTCGGGCGGCAATGTTTAAAATGCTCGCATTGCCGCGCTTGCTCTACATCCTGCAAAACACGCCATACCCGATACCAGCGGGGGTGTTTAAGAAGATAGCGCAGGATCTACATGTCCTGCTCTGGGATGGTGGCAGTCCCAGGATATCGTTGCCCAAGCTGACGAGGGGGGTCTTTGATGGGGGGCTGGCCCTTCTGGATATCAGGCTCCATTACTGGGCCTCACAGTTACAGGTGGTAAACGACTGGGTCTACGCGGATCGGTCAGAACCGACCTACAGAGTGGACCGATGGTTAATGCCGAATGGTAATTGCGAGCCCTTTTTGTATGCCCGTAAACAGGGTAGGGATTGGCCGTCACACACCAGAGTGGTGATTCAATGTTGGAGGGAGGCCAATAAATATTTGGGGTGGTCGGACTGCCTGACGGGAAGAACCTCTCTATGGCACGGGGACCAGCTGTTGGATGTGACTTGTTTGACAGGGTTTCGGGGCTGGAAACTCATAGGCTTCGAATACCTGGGGGACGTCTGGAAGGGAGACGCTCCATGTTTTTTTTTCCTACCTTAAAAAAGAGCATGATCTACATGACTCTCAACACTACCGCTACCTACGCCTCACCCACGCCCTGCAGACTCACATAAGGTGCGGCACGACCATCCCAGAGTACTCCCCTCAGGAGGATAGGCTGCTCCTGGACCCGATAGCAGGAAAACCCACCTCCACAATATACCGCAAACTCATCAATAACATGACGGACCCCATGGTGACATTGCGGGAGAGATGGATGGGGGACATAGGTGAACTGGATGACGAAGACTGGCAGGACGCCCTACAGAGCCCAAGGGAGATTGCAATCCTTTGTAGGCTCCGGTTAGTACAGCTTAAGATTCTGCACTGAGTATATTACCCCCGCACCCATCTGTACGCCTGAGGGAGGAGCCGATCGGCCCTTTGTGTACGGGGATGTGGGGAGGAGGGCACCTTTTATCACACCCTATGGGAGTGCCCGCAGATAGTCCTGTTTTGGACCAAGGTAGTTGACGGAAGGACGGCAGTGGTGGGCTCAGTGGTCCCGCTGGAGCCCCGATGGCTGCTATTAATGATTATGAGTGACTCGGACTGGACTAGACACAAGGAGATTTGGCTGGCCCTGGCGGCAGGGGTGACGAAGAGGAATATCGCGAGGGACTGGGGCTCGCGGACCCCGCCCCAATGGGACCAATGGGTACGGGACATAGACTGGTGCCAAAGGGCCGAAGAAACTATCTACAAAAGCAGAGGTTGCACCAAAAAATGGCGTGAGGTATGGGGGCCATGGCGGAAATACAGGCAGACGGGGGGAGGACTAGGACCCTAACAGCTATTGTTATTGGTCTCATTTGTGTCCTTGAAGGTTGGTCATTCTTCAGAGGATGGGTAATTCACTGCATGTATCGTGCTAAATGTCCTGTATTGTTTGATGGTCTGAGCAAAGTTAACCAAAAGAATAAAATTTAAAAAAAAACATAGCAGTAAGTTTATAACTGAGGTCGAGCTTATGTCAGGGACAAATCTGATTTCCAGCCCTCTTGAATATAAGTCGACTAAAACTAGAATGGTCCAATGACATCCATTGCTACATCCATTCAGGGACCTTCAGATAGGGTATGACACTTCATGGGTAGAGTGGGCAATTTTGCTACCTTATCACTGGTGGAACAGGCTCTGTAATTCCTTACTTCTCTCTCAACCAGTACATCCATACCTGGCCACAAAAGTCTAACCTCAACCTTTGCTTAGTTTTGGTGATCCACAGATGGCCTTTGTGTGTTATGCCAATCAGTTTTTTCCTGAGGGTTTCAGAAGCTATCAATTTTATGCCTCTGACAAGGCATAACTTCTACTTCTGATAATTCTTCTCTGGCCATCCAATATGGCCTCAGACGCGCTTCATTCTTTTCTGCGCTATCCCACCCCGGGATTAGCAAATCTTGTACTTTACTTAAAATGGGTTCTGTTTCAAACTCTTTTTTTCAATTTTCCTCCTCAACCACCCCTTTGGTGTTCATACACATGTTTTCTTTGTGCAATGCTATATCCTCACTTTGGTTATCAAAGACTTTCTTTTCTCTTCCTTTTCCATGCAATCAAACAATCGGGACAAGCAGTCTGTTGTAAAGTTACATATATCAGGGATATATTCTAGGTCAGATGTGTACTCTTGTAGATGAATGACCCATCTTTTAATTCTACTGGAAATTGCCTCCAACCCGTTTTTTGTAAATACCTCATCAAGTGGCTTGTAGTCTGTTCTTAACTTGAACACCATCTCCTAAATAAAGTTCTTGAATGTGTTTTGCACCCATTACCCTGCCAATGCTTCTTTTTCAATTACAGAATAGTCGACCTCAGATTGCCTAAGTACCCTTGAGGGAAATGAAATTTATTCCTCACCTCTGCCACTTTCTTGTACAAGCACAGCCCCTGATCATTTTGAACTGACATCTGTTGTAATGATAATTTATTTCCTGGAACAAACGCTTTCAAGTCTGGTGCAGTGGTCAGAGCATCCTTAATATCTTTAAATTCTCTCTTGCAGTGCCCATCCCACTCAAAGGTTACACTATTTTTCAAAAATGTGGGCATATGCCACACTTGACAGGCAAAGTTGCTGATGAATTTACTATAGAACTCTATCATTGCTAAAACAGGATCTCAGCTCATCTTTGGTATTGGGTGCCACTAATTTCATTATGGTGCTAACCAGATCTGCTTTGGGTTGTACCCCTTCAGAAGTGAATTTATGCCAAGAATAGTTTACTTCAGTACATTGAAATCTACATTTGTCTTTCCTTACTGTAGGGCCATGCTCTTTGAATCTATCCAAAACTTGGCCAAATCTTTCATTATGTTGTGCCTGAGAGTGCCCAAATATCATCACATCATCTTTATAACAGAATACCCCCGGAATTCCAGACAGTATATTAGACATGGCTCTCTGAAAGACATACGCCGCCGTTACCAGACCGAACGGCATGCGTTTAAATTTGTATGCCCCCATGGGCATGATGAAAGCAGTGAGCTTTTGAGAGTCGGGCGTAGTTGGATCTGGTAATAGGGGAATGTTAGAATTATGTTGAGAAGAGTTTGGCCTACATTTGTGATCATCTCTGTTATGTTTGGCAAAGAGAACTTATCAACAACTACCTCTTTGTTGAGGGTCCCAAGGTGAACACACAGGCAAATCTTGCTGTCTGCTTTTCATGCCATTCCAATGGCAGCTAACTATTTAGTTGCTTCCAGTGGTTCTACTACATTCAGCTTGCACAATTTCTCTATCTCTTCCCTCACTGTGTTCTGTACACTCAAGGGCAGACTACGTACTTTAGCTGATACTGAAACTGCTTTCTCTTTGAATTTTATCTTGTGCACATATAGTTTTAGGCATCCTAAATTTCCTTCAGAATATTATTTCTCAAAATCAGATCTCACCTCTACATCCTTGTTAACATTCTGGATCAGTATTTTAGGTTCAGCATTGGGATTCAGATAAACTAATGTGTTTTTTTGTGCTGGCCTTCCTAAAATGTTATCTCCTTTACATGAAACATAAGCTTTGCATAGTGCATATCTGTTTTTATACTTAATGTATCTGTTTTTATACTTAATGTTTCCTACGAAGTATCCTATTATCTTTATTGGCTGACCACCATACCCTCCCAGGTGTAGATCCATTTTGTAAAGGTTCATCTGTTTCTTGAACAGTTTACTAAATGCTGTCCTCTGAAAATTATTGTTAGTCTAGAGCACGAATCAAACATGGCCTCAACCTCAAGGTCTTCTGTCATTACCAAATCTTTGGGGTTATTAGACCCCCCCCCAGTCATCTGCAGTGCAATTTCTTCACACCCTTCAGACACAACTGGTTTCTCAGGGTTCCTGCTACAAGAGCTACTTCTACAGCACGCCATAAAAAGCCCTTTGCTTCCACACTTATTACATACGCCTTTCATTGCTGGGCATTCGTTACTGGGCGCCATGTGGCCAACCCTCTGACATCTGTAGCATTGCCCCTTGAAGGCACCGACACTCCTCCTGTCCTTTGTCACAGGAGAACCCTTAACTATTTATACCTCATTTGTCTCATCCCCGACTATTTGTACATTTTCCTTACTATTGGTGTTTTGCTTGATTTCTTTCACATGTCTCATCATGAGGTCTACTTGCTTTGCCACAATCAACACACCTCCCTAGGTAGGATAATCTTTTACCCAAAGTTCCTTTCATATCCTTTCAACTTTACAATTCAACAAAAATTGGTCACTGATGTGTTAGTCATGTGTTGCTTCAAACTTACATGAGGCTGCCAATTTATGCAACTCAGACACAAATTCCTCTGTTTCTCCTTACTTTTTGAGCCCTTCCAAAATGATAATGCTCCGTGATTATGCTGATCCTAAGAAGGAAATGATTATCTAATTTCATTATGCTTATTTCATATAAATCTAACCCCCTGGATTCAGCAGCACTCAGATCAGGTAGATACTCTAGGATTTATTGTCTCTCGGCTACTAAACAATGTTGTAGTAGTGCTATCTTCCTCTCTAGACCCAAATTGGGCCCACAAACATTTTGATGTCACATAATATATCTCCTACCCCACTTTCTCCAAACCCTCAACCCTCACAACCAAATTTGGGCTTAGGTCTCACAGTATATGGCAATGCAAAATGTATTCACACACTGAGTTTCTGTTCTCTTTTTATCACGGACAACATCAGTACAGTGGCGGCTCCTCAGCTTAGGTGGAGGAGCGTCGCCCCCTGCTTTGAAGCAGTGAAAGAGAGGAAAAATAAAATGATAATAATTTGCTGTTATTAGCATTTGATTTTGTCCTGGATCGGCAGCTTGGCAGGGCTGCTCTGCTGAAAGAGCAGGGCCGGGGAGGAGTGGTGGCACACTGAAGTGCGCATGACGCTTTGACCAGATCTCTCGGGCCGGCCAAACAGTCATGCGCACTTAGCATGTTCTCCACACAGGCTTAATTATATGCTGGGCGGAGAACATGCCCAGGCCCCCCGTCCCTGTCTGAGTGCCGAACCAAGGCGCTCAGACCAATCACAATGCTGCATTGCAGCATTGTCATTGGCTCAGGGGAGCCTGGATGCTTACCAATCACAACATTTCATTGCAGCGTTGTGATTGGCTCAGGGGAGCCTGGGTGTGCATCATGTTCGGTGACTTTGGCCCGAAAGAGATACGCGGCCCCTTTACCCTACCCCCTCCACCCCAGATGCATGCCGGCCGCCACTGCATCAGTGTGGTTTTCCTCAACTGTCTCCAGGTGGTTCTGGCTCTGTTTAGACAGGAAAATCTCAGAAGCACAGAATCAATGAGGCGAGTACACCTTGCAGGCCTAGGACAAAATGCGGCAAATGCCAGGCAGTAGGTGGCGTACCATATAAGGTCTTCCCAAGTCTCCTCACAGATGCTCCTTCCTCCGGGCTCCCACCGAAACCCATGGGAACAAGAATGATGCTTGCATCCGGGAAGGCAGACTTAAGGAAGGTGAGCTGGCCTAATGGAATTAGGCCCTAAATCGGGTTCTTGGGTGCTGAATTCTCCTCATTGTGCTGCGAGCGAGGCGAGTTATTGGTGGTGAATTCTCCTGCTGAGCGTGCACCCCTCATGCTCACAACAGTTCATAGTTGCTTATACGCGGCATCCATCATGCTCACATCAGTTCAAAGACACTTATGTGAAGAATTTTCATGCTCAGCTCGCACCCTAAGTCTTCGAGGAAAGCCAACAGGAGTGAATTTTCATGCTCAGCGTCCACCCTTCGCACTCACACCAGTTTGTTGCTGTGTTTGCTCTTTGTCAAACACGCTCCCCTCAGTTCATAGGTGCTTAAGTTCGGAACTACAAAAGAAGCGTATTCCTCGTGTACAGTGCGCACCCTCACCAGAAAGCCACACACCCTTCATTCCGACGTCTGAAGCAGAGAGCGGCGTCATCTCTCTCGGTTTCTCATTGTTTACATGCTGGACGGAGGTTGAAATCACATCCCTCTGGCAAACAGTTTCATTCCTAAGTCAATAACTCAAGCGGTGAACAGGGGTCACATCGGTATGACCGGTAAGTCACCACAGCGACTGCCGCCAGTAGCCAATTACTCGTGCTTAGGCTCACAGCCAGCGACCATCCGCAAAAGTACTCACTAGGTACCAGAGTCAGTTAGACACAACAATCTTGTACTTAGTTGTGTAAACAGGGTACCTCCTTGAATGTCTTTCAGTTCCTGAGAGCAGTCACACACAATCTTCCTATTGCATCGAGTGCATGCGGAGGTGTCCCTGGACGCATCCCGTCCTCATTGACAGTGTCCAATGCAAGATAAAATGATTACACAATAAGCAGACCAGAGAGTGAAGAGAAGCCTCATGTTTATTCCATACACCTCAGCCATTGCACACCAACTGCCAGTTCAGGAGCAAGCAGGCTCCTCACTCTACATTCTAGAACTTCATGACCACAAGGTACCCCTGTTCCAGTCTCTTCTAAAATGTTCTGCCATCTTCTACAGTGCAAGTGACATAGGTGATGGACAGATACCACAGATAGCCTCGTTACTGCTCAATAACTAGAACAGTAAGAGGTCTACTCTCTCTCTGAGCAATAAGTGATTCCTGGTAGAATCTGAGGTGAAGAAATAGAGCATCCTACAGTTGAGGCCCCGCATCCCAGTGTTGATGACAAGATGAGGCCCAATGCTGAAAAATCTGTAACTTAGTTTGGAAGGCGAATGTGAGCAGCGTTTGTAATTAAGGCAGGGAAGTGTGCAGTGGCTCGATATGTGGGTTTTCCCTTCAATCGCACCTCCACTTTAACATCACCCTCTGCATAATTTCCATCCCATCGTGAAGTCACAATTTTCACTCTCCTAGAGAGCTGGAGCCATGCAGATGGCAGCTCATGGGATTCTCTGATCAGCATGACCTGCAGTTCCTTGTCAATAGGGGTCTGCAGGGAACCACTAGTCGAGTGGTGGCTTACGGTACAGGAGAAACCCATTATTTTTCCATGCCAATGCCGGGTCTCTAGAAACTTGGAAGGGGGTGGAGCCTCATTAAATAGGGGGAACAGGCTTCAGACCGGGCTCTTCTCTCACCTATGAGCACTTAAAAAGCACCGCAGAGGTCTCAGCCCAGAAAAGATAGTAGTTGGGAAGGTAGAGGTCTCCACGCGTAGGTTTGTGAATTTAAATTGTTTGTACGAGTGGTACTCTGACCATACTACTAAATGCAGTTGGCCCATCATTAAGTGTAATTAATGCTGCACTTAGCTGCACTCAAAAAATTAACATCTGTGATAGGCTGACGATAATCCTAGACTTGGGTGACAGATCTCTAAATGAAAACACGCTGGCAAATAAAAATACGTTTGTAATATAGAAAATTCTCTTTATGTAACATCTAATCATGGATGCAAATAAATACATCTGTGGACATTCTCACCACAATCCTTAGTCTGAGACTTTCAATTGCATCATCAGCGTATTATTGATAGGGCCAAATACTGGTTTATTGACAGAGTTATTGAATAATATCAGTATATTTTATGTAATTTGATTCCTTAGATTGAGTGGTCTGAACGCTGCTTTTGTTAGTATCAAAATCTCCCCATTGGTCATTATTACAAGTGGCTGGTAAATTTCAATGTGCCTAGTAATGTGCAGTGTACATTCTGAAGCCACATCCACATGTACCAAGGGGCAGGGCATCATTGCAAAATGGGCACCTCTTTTTGTATGCTTGAAGTCTGCACTGCTCATTTCCATAGTGCCTGCCTCATCAATATGCCTGCAGAGGTCCGCACGGGCATCAGTATTCCAACACTCTTATCATTAGCACAGTACAACAGAACACAGACCCTTGTCCCAGCCATTAGAAGTCACCCACTCTGATCCTCAGAGGAGCATGCAGTGGCTATTGAGGGTCCAAAGCCTGGTTAAAAAATGATTACGTCAGCTTTAGGCTTAGGGGAAGTGAATCTGCAGGGGCAAATTTGTCTTTGCAAATGGTTAGCGATTTCCAAGCAGTTAGCATCCTACATTTCCGGCTGCAGATGCAGCTGCTAACATTTTGAGCGTGCCCCTGCAACTTCAGTCCCAGATAGAATATGCCTCGGTTTGCAAGTGAAAACTATAGTAATCTTCAAAGGCGGCGTGTTAGTGTCAGAGCTTCGCGTTTGTGTCTGGGCATAGTCAGTACCATTGCCCAGTCTTGCAGTTTTATTCTTAAGACCCTAGTCTTGGGCCTTTAACTTTTCTTATTTTTCGTATTCGTTGTTTGGTATCAGGCTTTAGGACAATACCACTGACATCAACCAATGGCTACTTAATGATCTAAATAGAAAGGGTTCTAACTGTAGCATTTCTTTATCTGTCATTGTGGTTAGCATCAAAGTATTTTTCTCATCACCTCTTAATGTTAATAGTAAAGCACCAACATTTTAATTGCTTACACTGTTAATATTAAATATTAAAGTTCCCTTGCCTTCCAAATCTTTTGACATTGTATTTCCCTATTTCAACCCAGTTTTCTTTACAAAACATAGTGATGCATTGAGAAAAACTGCTTTACATACTTTTCATTGTTGTTCGCCATTTGTTGGGGCCTTTAAATGCGCATTTAGTGAAGTCAACTTTATTGATTCAGTCAGTCCCCTTTTGGAGACAACAATATATGAATATAACATAAATCTAATAAAACAAGTTATTGTGCCAATATAACAAAGTGCAACTGTCCAATAAAGTCCCAACATAAAATATCTTTAAAAAGCACTTTCAAAATTTAAATATGGGGTAACATAATCTCTCATTTGTGGAAGATAAAAACAAAGATAGGATAGCACTTTCTTTAGACATGTCACAATGTTGAAAGAAAGGATCTAAACATTTTGTGAGACATTGTCCAAGACAAATGAATAAAACAAATGTGATTCATATCCTGTATTCCAATATTACAAAGTGGACACACACAGTCATCATTGGGGTTGCTGCTCCAACCTCTTGCTCCTGCTGTCATAATTGGTAGTCTATCTGCTCTCAATCAAACAGGGCTCTTTTAACACAATGTACGAAGTCCAAAAATAATATGGTTGGATGTTCCTCAATATGGCTATAGTTAAAATAGCATTACAACTTTTCAAAGTGGTGCAAGGCAGGTTGTCACTCTATAACCATTAGTGGGAGTTACTCTTTTTAAGGCAAGCTTCAAGTGGCTATATTTCCAAGTTTTTAAATAATCAAGTGGAATTTCCAAAATGGCTAGTACTTCAATCAGGTTATCTTTAAAAATACTTAAGTAACAATTCATTTTTTTAAATCCATCTAAGGAAACCTTCGCTAATATGCAAAATATTAAACCCCCACACAATTTCAGTAGAACAAAACAAACATAAGCAGTCAGGATCCCAAGTTCTAGCCACTGCAACTGGTGTGCTAGGTGTAACATTAATAAAGGAGCAAAGCATTGTATCCTCCATTTTCTGTACAAAGGGGCAATATATATGAGGAAAATATTCCATCAGATAGAACAGATTGGTGGTATTTTGGCAATATATATTTTTATCATATGTTTAAAATGCCTTTTACCAACCGATTTATAGAATGTATTAATGGCTCCGCTATGTGCAAGGGCTTCCAAGCCATTATGAGCAATATGTAGTTTTGTATCTAGGTTCTGTGAGAAAATTCTACAGAGATGAGGATACATGTCTTACGAGCCCAAAAGATGCTAGTTATTTCTTTCTTTCAAGAAAAAAATCTGTACTTTTTTTGCACATTGATTTTTAATGAATGTTTCTTAGAATATTCATGGAGTTTATTTAAATTTCTTTGTACGCCAATGGGGGTCAAATCTAATTAAATTAAATCTTTGGCATACAAAAGTGAATGGCAGCTAAAATGTCCTAACTTAGGAGGGAAATTATTAATGGAACAGAATGGGTTTGGTAAATCACATAAATGTGTATGTGTCTTGTAAAGCGCACTGCTGCCCTGAGGCGTCGTGGCGTTGTAGACCGCTGGGGAACCCGTCCTGGCTATCCCTGTGAGATGGTCCCTCCTGGGTATCTCCAAGGTGAAACCAGGCATCCCCGGCGAATGTGGGGGGCCGTTGTGGAGATGAGGCAAACTAATGCCCAGAGTTGCCGAGTGTGATCCCTGGTTAGAGTAGGCACCAAGGCGAGAATTATCAAGTCCGCTGGCCCTGGTCCACGACCCTACCACGTCGGGAATTGAACCCTGGTTCCGGGCCGTCCTCTGCTTCCGGGTCTGCTGCCTCTAACCAGTGAGCCACACCACTCCACGGTACAAAGGAAAAAGCAAATGAGCCTATAAAAAAATCTGTTTTAGGCTATTTTTAGTTGCAGTTGGCTCCGAGAGCCCTCTGTCTCCCCCCAACAGCACTTTACAGCAGGTTGATGAGTGTAGGGCAACTATTAATCTTAAAGGTGTGGCAGGTAAACCCATTTGTGCAAGTTTTCCCCCAAAAATTAGAAGATCAACGCGGTCAAAGGGCATGACGAAATCAATGAATGCAGCATAAACTGATTAGTTTATCAATTTTACATATTTATCTAAGATTGTTTGAAGGATCGTTAACTAGTGTAGATCAATTCTTTTGAAAGCCAGATTGTTCATACGGCAGAAAGTTCTCCTTTTCCAACCAATCAGCAAGATGTTCATGGATGCTTTTGGCAAAGATCTTGCCCAGTGTCCAGTAAAGCTTTCTGTAATTTTGGAGATTCGTTTTGATCCTTTTTTAGATCTAGCCTGGGCAGCGAATGCGCTGCTCTGCGAGGCATGCTGTATTGGAGTATGGACTTGAAGCGCCACCCACTCTCCCCCCATATTTTTCATTGGCTTGTGTCATTATCCTTTGCAAATGCGGACTTCTGATTTGTTAATAGGCTTGTTAGTCCCTCCTTAGTACCACCTTGTCTTCATTTGTTACCTCCCATGAGGACTGGCCCTTTTACTTCTGTTGTTACATGGATGTCTTATTTACTCTGTAAGCACTCTTTTCTTTAATGAGTTTCTCCTACTAGAGGCACGACATGCTTTCCTGCAAGACTCAGTGCACTATGTGGGCTTTAACTTTCCAAGCAGTCCAGGACAATGGCGGCCGCTTCTTTGAAGTGAAATAGGTCTCGCATTTACAAGAGTTTCAGCTATTGACAGTGTAAATGACAATGCCTTTTATCTATGTGTTAATTATCAAAACGGATAAATAAAAGGCATTGTCATTTACAATGCCAATAGCTTAAACTCTCGCGAGACCTATTGCATTGCAAATGTGTGTTATACAATGGAAGGATGATACACCCAGTTCATGATGTAGGAATGTTACATGAGAGACTGTAATAGGCAAATAGTGGTTTTAAAATATATCCTCATGAGCACTGAAAGGAGCATTTTAAGGAAGGCCACAGCCAATGGGAGAGTGGGGCTTTAGTAAGGCAACACAATAATATTTAGTTGCTGCTTTTGCTGCTCTACTGATAGATACATATCAATATCTTTATTTTTATATTGGAAAAAATATATATACAGTTAAAAAAATGCCATATTTGACTGGAAATGAAAACAAATGTTGAAAAACATTGTCAAGGGATGGGTTCTTGGCTTTGCGCCTCAACAAATCCTCATTCGTCAGGTAGAGCACCTCTTGGGTACACTAGGGTAACCTTCATATCTTATATTACCAACCCTCGCCTCACCTCCACACCTCTAACCCATCCGTATATTTCTTCTGCAATCCAACAAGAACAACTTCAGCAGCACTGTCAAGGTCTTCACATGCTATTCACCTGATATGTACCAAGCACTGATGTGTTTGTTTGCTGTAAATTCCTCTCTTTGGTACTTTGCTCGAATCCACTGCTCTTTTAAAACCCTGAGGCAAAAAAAGAATATTGAGATGATTTGGTGATGTTTCGATGCGAGCATTACAGTTCATTAAGCAGAACAGTTAGAATATGCTACTATATGCATTCGGGTTTCCGTACAGGGCGAAAAACACCTTAAGGCAACCATAGAGCACTTAGTAGAATTTGTTTATACCAGATCACGTTTCATATTGGGCGTAATACAGCAGTTACGCGTTTCTAAGATCTATCAATAACAAATGTTACTTTAATACAATTTCGTGGTACCTAATTTTACAACTGCACCCTGCCCCTTTTGTACTTGAAGCTCTGCCCACCCAGGGTCGGACCCGTGCACTTCATCCACAGCGGCGCACGGGCACTCGTACGTGGCACATATGGCACTCACCTATCGCTGCACGCCTGTGCCCACTGCCCTCTCACTAATTACGTTTTGTATCACAGCGGATCAGAACCTGCTTCTCTCAAACTAAGCCTTACTTTATATATGTACATATATATTGTGCTAATTGTTCCCTATATATACATTGAATCACAGTAGTCTTTTCTCACACGATAACTCTGATGCCTTTCTTGATTTAGTCTCGAGAAGGAAAGTACATGACGATGAGTACAGACTGAGCAACAAGAATTAACATCGCCTCCCCCAGAGAAGGAACGTGTATATATTAAAGGGAACCCAATTGGCAATACCAAAGCCTTTTAAAACAGAATAATTTATTTTATTTTGCTTATCTGACAACTTTGCCCAGGTGTTCGCAATAAAGCTAATCGCCCTGGGCAAGGAGCATCAACGCTTGGCTGAAAACACCAGTGAGTGCATTTACTCATAGGCGCCAGTGCACTGAGCACACTACAAATGTGGTTGTCACTGGGCTGAGTTATTTCTAGAATTCTTTCAATCAACGGAGCGCTATGGCCAGTGTTTAATTTGTAAAATATTAAGTGCCAGGGCTCTGACCAGGAGGCCACTGCAGCTTGCACCACCTATCGCCCTTGTCATCGCTGCCAAAACAACTACTATCCATATCTTTCGCATGCAAATGCGCCAGTTCAGATTATTCCAGGTCCCCAAAGATAAAGGAATGGTTGGGGAGGCAGGTATTAACACTATTTTAATGTATATTACAACCGTTATTCTGCTCATCTCTAAATTTGATGAGCAGCGCCACCATGTGGTATCCTGCTCTAAGTATGGTGTTGACAATAAGGTGCCGGTGCCGGTAACCAATTAAGTGCCGGTGCTTAGCACCGGAAAGCACCGGTTCAAATTAAGCACTGGCTATGGCTTTAGAAAGTCTTTGATAGAGTTTCTAAAAGGTGGTTGTGTAGGAATCCCTTCTGGGTTTGTGGGCTTGGCTGGAGAATCACATTTTTTATTTTATTTATTTAGTGCGATGTTGTATAGCACAAACTTTACCCGAAGGCGTCAGAGTGCTTTAAAAAAGTACCAGTTACATTACATAAGGACTTCAGAGTACATGAGTTACATAAAAGATACAAACAGAAAAACTCTAAATTCACATAAGAATGGTAGTAAGTACAAAAGTCAACTACAGATACTTGTTGTTTGAGTTGCATATATACAAGTTGCAAATTCATTCAAGGAAAAGATACAAACAGATAAATTCTAAACTCACATAAGAATGCTAGTAAGTACAAAAGTCTACTACAGATACTAGTGGTTAGAGTTATATATATATATACACACAAGATGCAAAATCACTCAAGATTACATTTTAAGAAGCGATTAGGGTTGGACAATTATTTATTACATATTTACAGGGCATGAACTTCTTGCCCAATTCAGCCAGGCCTTCAGGTGCTGTTGCACTCACGAGCGGTGGTCTTTGGCCTGGAGGGATCCTGGAGGTGGTAGGCGGAGGTTATTGTTACTG
The DNA here is from genome assembly GCF_964204655.1 of Triturus cristatus. Lineage (NCBI taxonomy): Eukaryota > Metazoa > Chordata > Amphibia > Caudata > Salamandridae > Triturus > Triturus cristatus. The sequence goes on along the minus strand of NC_140590.1, from coordinate 623,542,342 downwards.
TTATCAGCTTTTGATTTGATCGGGAGTCTAGGGTGGGAGGCTCCTTCTTAGACCTCTTCTGTGCCAGTTTTAGGTCCTTAGAGCTCACCCCCTTGCATCATGTATCCCTTGATCAGCCATGTTGGTGGAGTAATACCTCCCTCGTGAGGTTTTCTGGGAGTGAATTAGAGCGATTGGTGAAGCTGGCTGGGTATATATTTGGTAGTAGCAGTGCATGCAGTCTGGCGAGAGGTAGGAGACCCACTTAGTTCAGGGTTACAGATTGACCCCCTGATATCCCACCAGTGCCCCCACTGATGTGCCTCATAGCTGGTTGTAAGGTCGAGTAATGCCTGCAATATAACTTGATGGAAGTCGAGTACAGCACAGTGTTTCAGCAGTGGCCATCTTAGGGTCAGGCACAGAATCGAGGGTCCCCAATGCTATAGAGCATGAGGTGGGTAGGACAGCATGGCTAAGTGCACCTACCATACATCTGGAGTGCAGTTGGTAGGAAGGAGAATATTTGCTCTTAAGTTTGGTCACCGCTGGATAGGTCTGTGAAAAGCGGAGGATCCTTTCATTGATGTGGTGTCCCCATGTCAGCCATTTTGAGGCCAGACTGGCTCCGGCAGCAGACCATGAGGGACGAGATTACTTCAGAAGCACTTCTCAAAAAACAATCACCCTTGCAGCTGAATTGGCGCTGAACAGCTTGTCGGAGTCACCGCATGTAAGCTGAGCCAGGCATCATCCCAGCAGGATCGATGAGATCTCTCTGGTGTTAGGATGGCCCGATTTTGATGTCTGGCACGGCAGACCTCACAGCCTAGGCGGCCAGGGCGGGGCAAGCTTAGCAGGCCACCCCGAAAGCAGTTAAGATTGAGCCAAACTCAGCCTCTTGCGTTTAAGGCAGAGGGGATAACAGTCTGAGGTAGTGCTTCTGCTAGGAAAATCCTTCATTTCCTCATGTTGACAGCGGCACTAACCTGCCCTTTAATGCAGCAGCAGATAAGTCACAGCTGACTTACTATCTGCTCGGCACTGGCAAATTATGGGCCTGTTGGGAGTTACATGGCCATTCTTAGTCTCAATAAGTTTGGGTAACGGTGTGGCGCAAAAACTATATTGACATTTACAGATCATCAACAAGATTTACAGATGTTCATTTGGCTGCCATGACATGCTAGTGGAAGGGTCATAATAACGGAGAAACATAGCCCTATATTTTGGATACTGTAGTGCTAGAGTTACTATTGCGGTCTGACACCCTGTGATGACCTTTGACTACCATTATATTAATTGACTTTGGTGTGTTATTTTATCCTAGCCTGAATGTACAACATCCTGCACATGCCTTGCTTCTCTTAAAGGTTTATTTCTTGTAATTTTGCGGTCTTTCAGTAGGAGCTGTCACGAAGTAGAACAGCCTTGCCAAGAACAGAACATGTGGGATGTGCATTTGAAAGCATGAGAGAGAGAGAGAGAGAGGTGTGGAATGTACTTTTTGGTCTCGAAGTGCAGTGCTGTAAGCAGTAGTGCACAAATGTGCATTGTGTTGTACATTGATAAGTATTATGAAGTTCTTACTATTGGCTTTGACATGCCTCATGTCATCCTGAATTCTGACTCTGCTTGGCTTGAGCTTTATCTGCGCGCACAGAAACGCTTGCAAGTTGTTTGGGTTAATCACGTTCAAGGATTGTTTTGTGAGAGATTGTTTTATATACCCTGGAAGACTTTCGTGAGCTTCGTCAAGATAAAGGCTGGAACATGCGAGATTGGAGAGGGGACGTGGGAACTCCGTCCTGCCAGGGAATGCTTGCTTGGAAGCTGGCCAGTTCTGGTAAGATTCCTTTGGCTCAGGAAGGAAGGTTTCTCTCGAACCTTCTCGTGTGTTTTGAGATTATAAAGCTGAGGGTTGTTGACTTAGAGACCGGGATTTTGGAATTCGAATGGGGACGGACGAGTCTACTTCGGTACGGAAACCTGGTTGCTGAGGCTCTTAACCACGGCTGTTAATCCGCCGGTCAGGAGTGGGCTAAGATGCAGTGTTTGCACCAGGTGAAGTGTAGAGTTTTGACTAGTGCCATTGTGATGCATGGTTCCAGTGACTGTGGTCATTTGAGGTGTTTGAGCTTTGATTATTGCCATTGTGATGTGTGGTCAGTGGCTTTGATCATTTGAGGTGTTTTCTCTGTGATGTGTGACTGAGTGAGGGGCACATCCAAAGTAATCGTTTGATGTATTCAGTGTATACATCTTTCTGAACTCTTGCAGGACGTCCTATATTATATTTTCTTGAGTTTTAGCTCATATTATTTGCGGCTTGTTTATTCATGGTATTATTCATGCATTTAACTGTTGCAATTACCAAGTGTGTTATTATTGCTTGCACATAAACATATATATCACTATATATTTGAATGTTGTGCATTTGGCAACTGGGAAAGCCTTTCTGTTAGAGAGCATTGTGTAAAATAAAACCCCAAGCCTTATTCTAAAAAGAGAGTCTTTGCATTTTGTAAAATAAAACCCTTTACTAAAGGTGTTGTTTGTTTTGTGCTAATGTCTCCTACTTCATCGAGTGTTGAACCACGGTGTGGAGATTCTGTATTATCTGAAAGGCAAAGCCAGACATTTTTGGCATCACCTGCCAGGATATGAAAAGACAATTAAAAGGGGAAGATGCTCTCTAAAATGCTTATGTTTTCAGTTGCAGAATCCCAGATGCCAACTGAGTTATTTGAGCCAGAAATTGCCTCTCAAAGAGGGAAAACAACTTGGTATTTCATACAGAAATAGTGGTGTCATTTTGTATGCATTGCTTAGCATGTTTCAAAAATATGAACTCTTGGAAAAAGAATGCAGTAAGTTGAAAAGAGAGTTAGCTGACGCTCAGTTTGAAAACACGTTTTTGAAAAAAGAGTTAAACATGTACCAAGCTCTGAATCCGTTTTGCCAGACTGTTCAGATAGCCAGGGTGAGTCATTCATGAAAAATGTGAACTTAGAGATGTTGGCAGTTAATCTGCAAGTTTCACCGGAGGTTTTAACTAATTCTTTTGAAGATGTTGCTCAGCCAGAAATTAATTTGAACCGAGAAAATGTGAACGTGCAGGAAGATATACAAACCAGTCTCTTAGAATTAGCGACCAGTGGTTGCAGTTATAAATCAGACATGTCAGTGAATAATAAACCTGCTATTTTGAAAAAAGAAATGCAGCAATGTGCTCTTGAATCTGTACAACAGATTGTTCAGTGTGTTTTAAACGTGTGGTCAATTCAGGAAGGTGACATTACATGTTGTGTGCCAGTTCAGGAGCAGTGTGCTACTTTTAGTAATTGTGAAAAACAAGGAAAGAAGAGTATGCTTTTAGACTTGTGGATTGAAACAGTTTCAAATGCTGGAGAATATTTTGCATGCCCTGTGACAGACACTGGGCAGAAGACAATAAGACATAATGTGATTTTAACTTTTGAATTTTTTCAAATGCAATGGGAAGAAGCAAATGTTATTAAATGGCACATGCAGACAGAAACTGCAGTTTTGCATGAACAGTTAGTGCATGTCCCAATAGAAAGTCCAGGGGTGGTGCCTGAGACACAGGATTCCCCAGTGAAGTGGCAGATTGTACTGCAAGGCTCAGCTACTGTGTTTGCTCGTGGTCCTAAACATTCACTAGACAGAACCTTTAATTCCCTTACAGATGAAAAATCTTGGAGACAGAGGTGGTGACACACGATTCTGATTTGGTGTGCATGACTAAGTGCGAGCACCTAGGAGAGAAAGACCATACAAACAGTTGGGCAGAGAATGAAGGGATGCATATTCCCCTAGACTTACTTAGAACTGTGATTCCTATGTGTCAGTATGCACAGCGCAGGCTAGTACCACAGAAGGTGAGGAGCGAGTTGAATAAAGGAAATTATCAGAGCAGACAGAGCAGATGGATTGCCTTGGGCTTCTGCCAATTGATAAAGGGTGCACGTATTCAGCAGTCAGTGGAAAAATAGTCAGGAAGGAGACTGCCCCAGCCGTTCTTACTGTGCAAGGAAAATGAGAATTTCAGTTCAATACCAAGAATTCAGAGTCCAAAGTGTGGGTAGTATTCTCAGATAATTCCCCAGAGCCAGCAGAGAACCGTGCAGACAGAAACGATAATATTTTGCCATCTGACCCAAAACAGAAAAAAGAAAACGTGCGCTTTTTGAAAAATATTTTTTGCAAGAAGAGTGATGCTTGTGTCTTTTCCAGGCCATCATACTGCGACGTGGTTGGTGTATCTGATGTCCCTGTCCTGCGAGTGGATGCCCGTGTCTGTGTGGCCCCGTGTGGGTGTGGGACCCCTCCCCTCCCAACCCTGGAGTGATCACTGGACGGTGCAAGCTGACATTCTGTGGCTGAATGAAACAGATGAACTAACCAAGCAACTGATCATGAACTGATATCATAAACATGAAGTAAAATGTTCACAGTTATAATTTTGAATGCAAGAAGGCTGTGTGTCTTTCACACAGAAGGACATTATTTGTTCTGCAAATGCTGGTCAATGAGAGAAAAAAAATTGTGAAATTGAAGATGTTTTTTTTTCTCACTTTAAAGGTGTTGATGTTGCCTTTATTTTCAAGCTCAAAATATATAAGTTTGGCTGCTTCATCAGTAGAATTACCAGAATTAGCCATTTGTGACATTAAGAGCATTACTGAGTTCATATGCTTGATTCTATTTGCATCATTCATTTTGTGTATCCCTCAAACATTTATTCTTGCTGAGTATCCAGATATGCATGAGACATTTTCACATGCTTTGAAATGATTATTACATGCTTTAATAATTTCACTGTTTTAATGTGTGTTTCAATTAGATTTGTGCTTTCAGTTCAGCACATGAGTTTATAATGTTACTGTTTTAACATGTGCTTCAATCATAGTTGTGCTTTCACTCTAGCTGAAGGGTTTTGAGTAACTCAGGAAGTATGGCGCTCTGCTGTGTAAACGTAATAGTTTGTTCAGGAGATTGTGAATGTACGGGGCAAGCAAGAAAGGGGCTAATCCCTTAAACTCCTAGAAGTGTGAAGGGAAGGCCTGGGCACACGTAAAGTAGTACTGCAACTAAGGTATGGTTTAATACCATGCGGACCCGGAACAAACATCTGAGAGATCGTGGCCGCGAGTCACCGCAGTGCACCTGCTGCAGTCCTGAGGAAGTCGCAGGATTATTTTCCATTGGCAACGAAACACGTGTTGGCTGGTTTTCTTTTGCTCACGTTTGGATCAATAAAGGACAATTACATGAATTCATCAATGATAAACATTGACATTCCTTTGTATTAACCCATACCTTAGTTGCAGTACTACTTTACGTGTGCCCAGGACATAGTTGTGCTTTCAGTTAAGAAGTTCAGTTTGGTGATATATGTATGTGATGATAGTCAAAGGTCATGGGGTGGAATGTAGCGCTAGAGGCACTCTTGTGGTCTGACACCCTGTGATGACCTTTGACTACCATTATTTTAATTGACTTTGGTGTGTTATTTTATCCTAGCCTAAATGTAAAACGTCCTGCATATGCCTTGCTTCTTTTAAAGGTTTATTTCTTGTAATCTTCCTGTCTTTCAGTGGGAGCTGTCACAGAGTAGAACAGCCTTGCCAAGAACAGAACGTGTGGGATGTGCATTTGAAAGCATGAGAGAGAGGTGTTGAATGTACTTTTTGGTCTCGAAGTGCAGTGCTGTAAGCAGTAGTGCACAAATGTGCATTTTGTTGTACATTGATAAGCCCTATGAAGTTCTTATTATTGGCTTTGACATGGCCTCATGTCATCCTGAATTCTGACTCTGCTTGGCTTGAGCTTTATCTGCGCACACAGCAACGCTTGTAAGTTGTTTGGGTTAATCACGTTCAAGGATTGTTTTGTGAGAGATTGTTCAATGTACCCTGGAAGGCTTTTGTGAGCTTCGTCAAGATAAAGGCTGGAACATGCGAGATTGGAGAGGGGACATGGGAACTCCTTCCTGCCAGGGAATGCTTGCTTGGAAGCTGGCCAGTTCTGGTAAGATATCTTTGGCTCAGAGGGGAAGGTTTCTCTTGAACCTTCTAGAGTGTTTTGAGATTATAAAGCTGAGGGTTGTTGACTTAGAGACTGGGATTTTGGAATCCGAATAGGGACGGACGCGTCTACTTCGGTATGGAACCCTGGTTGCTGAGGTTCTTAACCACGGCTGTTAATCCCCTGGTCAGGAGTGGGCTAAGATGAGGTGTTTGCACCAGGTGAAGTGTTGAGTTTTGACTAGTGCCATTGGGATGCCTGGTTCCAGTGGCTGTGGTCATTTGAGGTGTTTGAGCTTTGATTATTGCCATTGTGCATTCGTCGGCCTGATCATTGTTTGCTTCCTATCTGTCCAACAGATCCTTTACAGTGGAGCTAGGAGAAGCAAAATTACAGCCTTTCAGCTCTCCTTGTGGGGTGCCTCAGGGGTCGTCTTTGAGCCCCACTCTTTTTAATCTGTATGTAGAGCCCCTAGCTGCAATCATTAGGAACTGTGGGTTTCTACCAATCTCTTATGCTGACGACACCCAAATAGTGGTGTCGATCAAAAATAATGTCAAAGAGACGGCAGAAAATTTCAAAATTGCATGACACGAGTCAATCACTAGATGCAGAGTAACTGTTTAAAACTGAATGGAGACAAAAGTGAAGTCATGCTGCTAGGCACTGACATGGAAATTTGGTCCCCAGAGTGGTGGCCACTCAGCCTAGGCCATCGCCCACTGCCAGTAAATAAAGTGAAAAATCTGGGCATCCTACTATTCAATAAATTGACTTTTGACGCCCAGTCCAATAAACTGGCATCAACTATTTGGTATATTCTGAAAATTATTAGGAAGCTCCTGCCATTTATCCCCGTAGATTCTCGCAAAACGGTGGTAACAGCCCTGGCCTTATCAAGGCTAGATTACGGAAACGCTCTATATGCTGGGATACAGGCTCAGCACCTAGCAAAACTACAACGCCTGCAAAATGCAGCGGCTAGATTGATTCTGGACATCCCCAGGTCTGAGCCGATTTCACACCGACTAAGATCCCTACACTGGCTCCCAATGGGAAAAAAAATACAATTCAAGTCTGTATGCTTGGCCTATAAGGCCCTGCATGGGAGCGGCTCTCAGTTTTTAAAACCCCATTTACGACTGTATGAGCCATCCAGGAATCTTCGTTCCAGCCAAGCTAAACTAATCCAGATCCCTAGATACAAACAGGTCAGGTGGCGGGGCAGAAGTTTTCTGCTACACACAGCAAGGACCTGGAACCTCCTCCCAATCACATTCAAAAACAGTTCCTCCATGCTGTCATTCAGAAAAGAGGTAAAAACCTGGCTGTTCTCCACCACTCAGACCAAGCCGTGATGTTCCCCGGGTACCTTTGTCTTTATTTAGCGCCAAGACGCCCATGGGCATACGTGCGCTTCATACATTTTTAAATCAAATCATTGTGATGTGTGGTCAGTGGCTTTGATCATTTGAGGTGTTTTCTTTGTGATATGTGAGTGAGTGAGGTGCACATCCAAAGTAACCATTTGATGTATTCAGTGTATATATATTTCTGATCTCTTTCAGGTCATCCTATATTATATTTTCTTGAGTTTTATCTCATATTATTTGCTGCTTGTTTATTCATGGTATTATTCATGCATTTAACTGTTGCGATTACCAAGTGTGTTATTATTGCTTGCATATAAACATATATATCTCTATATATTTGAATGTTGAGCATTTGGCATCTGGGAAAGCCTCTGTTAGAGAGCATTGTGTAAAATAAAACCCCAAGCCTTATTCTAAAAAGAGAGTCTTTGCATTTTGTAAAATAAAACCCTTTTCTAAAGGTATTGTTTGTTTTGTGTTAATGTCTCCTGCTTTGTCGAGTGTTGAGCCACTGTGTGGAAATTCTGTATTATCTGAAAGGCGAAGCAAGCCAGATACACTGAGTCAGACAGCTCAGCTGGCCTTCTGAGAGGCCAACATACTGTATAGAAGTGTTGTCCGGCTTTGTGTTGTAAACAGCTACGATATTTCTGGACATCAATATATTCCTCATGATATTCTGGTATTCTGTACGTTCAACACACTTTTTCATAGGCTAACTAGACATGAGGCTATAAGAAAGAAGGCCTAACTAGGTCACCACACCATATTTAGGGGGACCCGACTTCTCTGAGAAATTCCTACCAATATATAAAAACTCCACTGATTCACAAGTCGGCACTAGACCTGTAAGAATAGTATTTCTAATAAATGTAATTTAGCATCATTCAGCTAAACGACCTGGGTTATTCAACTGTAATCATGTGGATGGTACCTGTTGTTGTGCTGTGGTTTTATAGTGACTTCTCTCCTACAAAACAAATGCAAACTGAAAAAGTGCGTGGTTAAATGACTAAATTAGGGCACGTTATGAGCCCTCCCTTACTTAGACATGTTGGCTCAATTTTGGTATTTCAAAAATGTATAAGAGATTGTTAAATAAAAAGCTTGTGTTCAGTTTGTAATGGTGGCACTCTAGTTGTTAAGTTCGGTTTCAATCCAGACAATTGGCTTCTCCCATTTTTTTCAAGCAAGGAATCTAAATTATATAGTCGAATCTTAAGAATATGCCAGCAAATTAATGGCGCAAACTAAGGTTCGCATAGTATCCTGGAATATTTGTGGGCTAAACGATGGGAAAAAGAGGGCGTTATTTTTTAGGATAGTTCAGGCTTTTGCATATAGACATGATTTGTTTACAAGAAACGCATGTTGCATGGAACGACCGAGGTTTTTTGTGCATTCCAGGATTTGACCTAGTGGGTTGTTCACACCAGTCATTTAAGACTAGGGGGGTAGCTATTTTGTTGCGGCGTGGGGTTGGCTCCTGCAGGAAGACTAGTCAGGACAATGCGGGAAGGTGGGCTATTTCAGAGATAGTAATAAATGACAGGCCGTTCACAATTTGTACTGTTTACGGCCCTAATTCAGACGATCCCGAAGTACTGCATTATCTGAATGTCGAGTTAGCATTATTCTCTCATCCTATATTGTTGTGTGTTGATTTGAATATTAATTTACCTGCTAGCTTTGATTTATCTACGGATCAACCGTATGTGGGTAAGAAGCCTAGAGTTCTCAGGGCATTGCGCGCCCTGGTTAAGGAACATCTTTTGATTGATCCTTGGTTTTATCATAACCGTTTGCAGGATGGCTTTACATATTATTCGGCACCTCATAATAAAATGGCTCGTCTCGATTATTTTTTTCTGTCTGAGCAGTTGATAGGATCATCTTCCGTCTTAGTCTACCCTAGAGTACTTTCTGACCATAACCCTTTGGTTATTGAATGTTTTATCCCATATTTGTCCCCGAGCTTAAAGGCATGGACATTTGAGCGGAAACTTTTGTTAGAACAACCCTATTTAGATCATATCAGGATATGGACGGAGGAATTTTTTAATTTTAATATTGGGTCAGCCTCTGATTTGATGGTCTGGGACACTTTCAAGGCTGCTTTGAGAGGTGAAACAAAGAGCTTTTCATCTTATCAGCGAAAATCTGCTCATCAGCAAGTAATCCAACGCTTGGCTGAACTCAGTGAAGCTGAGATCTCATTAATAGACGCGATTAAGGAGGGACGGGATACTAACCATAGTCAGGTAATGATTGCTAAAATCAGGTCATCTCTGTTGGAGTTTTTTGGGCAAGATCTAGCGGCAAAATTTTTGCAATACCGTTCTGAGATGTTCGAGCTGGGGGAACAATCGGGTAGGGTTTTGGCCAAGCGGCTTCAACAGAAGAGTCTGGCTAACCGCGTCTCAAGTGTGTGTAACGCCCAGGGACAGGTTATGGAAACACCTGAAGGAGTCTTAGGGGTGTTTCATCATTTTTTTTAGTGATTTGTATAATGGTGATGGTATAGGGGAACCGGGCTTGGCCCAACAGGCGGCTCTGTACTTGTCAGGCATCACTTCGACACAAATCTCGGATCGGCAGAATGAAATCCTTGCTGCCCCTATAGATTGGGAAGAGGTTGACCTAGCAATTAAATCTTTGGCTAACGGCAAAGCAGCTGGCTTGGACGCCATCCCGATGGAATTCTATAAAAAATTCTCGCAGGAGATTCGTCAGGTTTTTCTACCTGTTCTCAGAGCAGCACAAGTCGGCTCGATACCTGAATCATGGTGCTATACCAACATTATTATTTTCAAGAAAAAGGGTAAACCTGAGCTGGACCCGTCTTCGTTCCGGCCAATTTCACTTATTAATTCAGACAACAAAATATTTTCAAAAATACTAGCCTCTAGACTGTCAGCTGCAATCACCCCTTTGGTATCTTTGCGCCAGCATGGATTTATCCCCGGGAGAGATACAGCTAATCATATTTCCCGTGTAGTGGCACTTTTGGACTGGGCCCAGGCCACTGAGTCATCTGTTGGGGCGATCCTGTTGGACGCCGAGAAGGCGTTTGACAGGGTCTCCTGGGCCTTCCTGTGGATGGTAATGAAGTGGAAGTGATTTAGCCCGGAATATATATTAGCAGTGCAATCTTTATACATTTCTCCTAAGCAATAGTTTCTGTGGCTGGGTTGTCTTCAAAGGCATTTAGTATAAGCAGGGGGACTCGCCAAGGCTGCCCATGCTCCCCCTTGCTTTTTGCTCTGTATATTGAACCTTTTATTAGTTCAATAGAGAGCGCTCAAGATATATTGCCAGTTACGGTCAATCTTATTGATTACAAGGTGTTGGCCTATGCTGACGATATTGTAGTTTTGACTACGGCGGTGGCATCTGCATTCCCTGCAATTATAGTCTTAGCAGATCAATTCGGGAAGTTTTCTGGTTATAAACTTAATACATCCAAAACCCAGGTAATTCAATCTGCAACTGTGCCTCTTTCAGCTGCCCCAACAGTACAGACTGCTACGTATCTAGGGATTAAAATCACCTCACAGGTAGACCTTATTCCAGACTTCAATATTTTACCTATGATCAATTCAGTCAATTTATTGTTAACTCGCTTGGATAATTTACATCTGTCATTGTATGGCAGGTGTAATGTTCTTAAAATGCTAATCCTTCCTAAATTTCTATACTTGTTTCGCACAATCCCTTTGGAATTTTCTCAACTAAGCTTAGCCAAAGCAGACTCAATATGCAATAGGTTTTTGTGGGGTTATCGTCGTCCTCGTAGGGCGGCAAAGTGGATGTGTTTACCCCGGCAAAGGGGTGGCTGGGCGGTCCCCAATCTTTTATATTATTTTTGGTCCTCCATTATCCAACATTTCGGACTTCCTCTGTTTGGGGATATTGCTGGGCCACAACAACAAAGAGAGGGAGAGGGAGAGGATCACTCTTGTTCCCCCTAATATACTTGTATGAACAACGAAAGAGTGACTTTTAGACTGAAAAGGTTACAGTAAAACAGCAGTGTGGGAAAAACCAAAAGGATTTGTTAAAAGAACCCTCACTCACCAACCTAGTTGGTGACATGCTTCATCATCGGGTTCCCACCAAGGAGGCCGAGTGCCTCCCTGGTGTGCTGCGACGCCTGAGTTACAGCGGAGCTGGTTTTTGATGAATAGATGGTGAAGAACGTGAATTTAAAAGGTGGATGATTTTAACCGATAACAATTTTAATCAAACCAAGGACCGTTAAAAATCAAGTGAGACGGACAAAAACTGGTTGATTAGGATAACCAAAGATTGTCCGGTTTTAGGTCAGTGAAAAGGAGTGGTCGACATGTTTCTGCTTGTATTGCCAATTTAGCTAAGCATTCTTCAGGACCAGATAAGATTCCACGGCGGTATGCGCACGCTAAGGCGCACCCTAACCTGTGGAATGATGGTAGTGGTAAAACTTACGGTTCTACCGATAAGCCTCCTCGTTATTCCTGGGCTACTAAATTCTGTGGAAAAAACAAAAACACAAACAAAACACACATACACATATACATGTGACCTGTTGGTTACTTGCTATATTTAGCGAAATAGCGTGAACCATAAATTTGGTAATCCCGTGCTGTGGAGAGGGAGTGGGTGTCTAAACAATTAGGCCACTACTGCCCAGAGGGCAAGTATTATACATGCTAGATTTAGCGTTCAAAACCCAATGGGTGTTGAAGAGAGCTGAGCACAGGTACAATGCCTGTGTAGGAATACACTATTCAGTAAATAAACGTCACTAAGCAGAGTTATTGCTTAAGTAGTGGCTAATAGCCGCTGTATTGATAGTGATAGCTGACTCGTGAGAGTATTGAGCATGCTAATAAAGCGCCCGTGGTTGATGCCAGGCGCCGTAACTCAAGTGCATGCATGACTTAAAAAAGAGGAAGTCTATGTAAAACAGTAGCATGAAAAAAAGGGGAAAGGTCCGCTTACTCGTATGCAATGTACGACAAACATCATGAGTCCGAGAGGGGGATAGTGAGCTATAGTCTCTGAAAAGGGTAACACGCAGATTAATTAATTTAGCTTCGCACTATAATTCAAGACCTTTGGAGAGGGAAAACTAAGTCCCTGAGAAGAAACCCCAGACTTACTTCCATGCTCGCACACTCCCACGGTAGACCTGTCTCAGTCCTGCTCGGCCCGAATGTTAATGGATGCCGAGTAATCACGGAAGTAAATAGTCAGTGAAATAGGTCACGTGACTGCCCAAGCGTGCGTGTGACGTCTTTAGTCTATAAACTAGGAGCGTGAACCACTAGAACGATGTTGAAAAGGAGAACTTTATTAGGCTGCCCCGGGGACTAACAGACAAGTCGCTGGGATGGTCTATGCTTACTGAAAAAGCGAAATAAAGTGTGAAGCCCCTCTAGGGCACTACGGTAAAAAGGGTAAAAAACCTCGCAACCAAACAGAAAGTTGGGGATATGTTATGCGCAATAGCAAACCGATGTGCTCCTATGGGATTCAAAAGGCTAGGAAGGCAATACAATAGTTATCAATAATTATCAGTTCTGCACAGGAAACTGAGACATATCAGGAGATATAAACACCCATGGTGCGGACACATTGCAAGAGTATTGCGGTGATGTAGTGAAGAGATACAGTACCAACCGAATCGGGCTGGATGGGGTAGCGAAGTAGACTTAGTCAGAGGCTAAAATGGCAGTGATCACTTAGATCGTTGAGTTGGCGCATCACTGCTTAAGTACCGTGCTCCAAGGGATATTTTCATTCAATCCTGCTTGATATGTGGATAAACGGTAAATCCACCGCTGTTCCTTCTCAAAGAGGGACTATTGCGTGAATTTTTCCGCAAACTAAAACTTAAGAGTTTTTTTGAAAAACAGCCAATAGACAATACCCAGTCCAATACAAGTGATACAGGGCTCAGGGTAAAATCTACTTTCACCCCACCCCCCCATGCTGTTCCACCAGAGATCATAGCTTTCGAACAGGCGGTCTTCAATGACATCAAAGCATTCGTTGAACCAAATCTCTATAAAAACATGAAGGCCAGTGAGTTCCAAGCATTGCATTCATTACAAACCAACACCAGTATTGTGATAAAATCAGCTGATAAGGATGGGGGAGTTGTAATTCAAGACACCGACGCCTATGACACGGAATGCAGACGCCTTCTGGGTGATCGTACCAGCTATACCCCTTTAACTTTGGACCCTACTCCAGAACTTCGCAACACTATTCACGATCTTGTTAATGATGCTAAACTTCAGGGCCTTATTACCAAACAGGAGGCCACTTTTCTGACGACCAGCAAAGGTACTATCCCTTACTTTAAACGTTGCCGAAGACACATAAGAACAGGACACCACCACCCGGCCGCCCGATAGTGTCAGGCATTGGTTCATTACTGGAGCCTCTATCACGCTACTGTGATTTTTTCCTTAAACCATTAATCCAATCAACCAGCACCTACTTGAAGGACACTAAAAGTTTACTTGCATTACTACAAGAGATTGTCATCCCAGATGGAGCATCCTTCCTTGTTACTCTGGATATAGAAAGCCTCTATACATGCATTCCACAGGATGATACTATCAGTGTCATCGATAGTACCCTAGAATCAAGTACTTGGAACTACATAACACCACGCAAATTTGTGGTCAATTGTGCCTCTCTTGCACTCAAACGTAATTATTTTGAATATAAGTGCGACCTGTTTCTACAATCCACAGGTACGTCTATGGGCAGCAACTTCGCGCCTAGTGTGGCCGGGCTGTATGTGTATGATTTCGAATGTAAACACATCTTGTCACCACGTAACCCTTTCTTGCAAAATGTATCCCTTTGGAAAAGATACATAGATGATGTGTTGATCATCTGGGAAGGATCTGAAAATACTCTTTTGGAGTTTTTTGAGTGGATCAACACCTGCGAACCTCACCTCAAGTTTACCCATGCACATGATGAACATGAGATGATTTTTCTGGATGTGGTTATCACCAAAATAGGCAACGTCCTTCAGACCAGGACTCACTATAAACCTACGGCCAAAAACAACCTGCTGCATTTTTCCAGCTACCATCCACGCCCACTAAGAGAAAATCTTCCCTTTGGGCAGTACCTACGAATTCGACGTAACTGCAGTGAAGTTTCCACTTTCAAGAAACAAGCACAGGAACTGACTTTGAAGTTGAAAGACCGTGGCTATCCCGACAAAATCCTCAAGAAGAGCAGCAAAAGAGCCCACAACCAAAACAGGGATGCCCTCCTGGAAGATAATGTGAGAGATTATAATGATACTATTCCTCTCGCATGTGTGACAACCTACAGCGCAGCCTCCAATGCAGTAAGTAAATCCATCAAAAGGCATTGGAATATCCTGAAAAGTAACAACCATGATTGGGAAAAACCTTTGTTTTCATACGAAAGAGCGAGAAGCATTAAGGATACGCTGGTACACACCCGCCCCAGAACACAGAACAAAAATCTGGACCAGTCAGTTCCAAGCACATGGGGTTTACCCCCAGTGGTTGGCCACTATCCTTGTGGTTCATGCAGCGTTTGCCACCTTACATCTCCTACAAAACACCTAGCTCTTGAACCGGGCAAACAATGGTTACAAAAAACCCACACCAATTGTAATTCCACGGACGTGGTTTACTTAACAACTTGCCCATGTGGGCTGAGATATGTGGATATGACGAGGCGAAAAATCAAACAACGCATTTGCGAACACCGTAGTACTATCCGGTGTCGCAAGGTTAGCACCAAACGTACGGAACATTTCTTACTTCTGAACCACACCACGAATGATTTGAGATGGACAGCTATAGAGAAACTCAACCCAGGTTCCAATACGCAACAGTCCCTCTTTGAGAAGGAACAGCGGTGGATTTACCGTTTATCCACATATTGATTGAATGAAAATATCCCTTGGAGCACGGTACTTAAGCGGTGATGCGCCAACTCAACGATCTAAGTGATCACTGCCATTTTAGCCTCTGACTAAGTCTACTTCGCTACCCCATACAGCCCGATTCGGTTGGTACTATATCTCTTCACTACATCACCGCAATACTCTTGCAATGTGTCTGCACCATGGGTGTTTATATCTCCTGATATGTCTCAGTTTCCTGTGCAGAACTGATAATTATTGATAACTATTGTATTGCCTTCCTAGCCTTTTGAATCCCATAGGAGCACATCGGTTTGCTATTGTGCATAATATATCCCCAACTTTCTGTTTGGTTGCGAGGTTTTTTACCCTTTTTACCATAGTGCGCTAGAGGGACTTCACACTTTATTTTGCTTTTTCAGTAAGCATAGACCATCCCGGCAACTTGTCTGTCAGTCCCCGGGGCAGCCTAATAAAGTTCTCCTTTTCAACATCGTTCTAGTGGTTCACGCTCCTAGTTTATAGACTAAAGACGTCACACGCACGCTTGGGCAGTCATGTGACCTATTTCACTGACTATTTACTTCCGTGTTTACTCGGCATCCATTAACATTCGGGCCGAGCAGGACTGAGACAGGTCTACCGCGGGAGTGTGCGAGCATGGAAGTAAGTCTGGGGTTTCTTCTCGGGGACTTAGTTTTCCCTGTCCAAAGGTTTTGAATTATAGTGCAAAGTTAAATTAATTAATCTGCTTGTTACCCTTTTCAGAGACTTTAGCTCACTACCCCCCTCTCGGACTCATGATGTTTGTCGTACATTGCATACGAGTAAGCGGACCTTTCCCCTTTTTTTCATGCGACTGTTTTACATAGACTTCCTCTTTTTTAAGTCATGCATGCACTTGAGTTATGGCGCCTGGCATCAACCACGGGCGCTTTATTAGCATGCTCAATACTCTCACAAGTCAGCTATCACTATCAATACAGCGGCTATTAGCCACTACTTAAGCAATAACTCTGCTTAGTGACGTTTATTTACTGAATAGTGTATTCCTACACAGGCATTGTACCTGTGCTCAGCTCTCTTCAACACCCATTGGGTTTTGAACGCTAAATCTAGCATGTATAATACTAGCCCTCTGGGCAGTAGTGGCCTAATTGTTTAGACACCCACTCCCTCTCCACAGCACGGGATTACCAAATTTATGGTTCACGCTATTTCGCTAAATATAGCAAGTAACCAACAGGTCACATGTATATGTTTATGTGTGTTTTGTTTGTGTTTTTGTTTTTTCCACAGAATTTAGTAGCCCAGGAATAACGAGGAGGCTTATCGGTAGAACCGTAAGTTTTACCACTACCATCATTCCACAGGTTAGGGTGCGCCTTAGCGTGCGCATACCGCCATGGAATCTTATCTGGTCCTGAAGAATGCTTAGCTAAATTGGCAATACAAGCAGAAACATGTCGACCACTCCTTTTCACTGACCTAAAACCGGACAATCTTTGGTTATCCTAATCAACCAGTTTTGTCCATCTCACTTGATTTTTAACGGTCCTTGGTTTGCCTTGATTAAAATTGTTATCGGTTAAAATCATCCACCTTTTAAATTCATGTTCTTCACCATCTATTCATCAAAAACCAGCTCCGCTGTAACTCAGGCGTCACAGCACACCAGGGAGGCACTCGGCCTCCTTGGTGGGAACCCTATGATGAAGCATGTCACCAACTAGGTTGGTGATATTGCTGGGCCACCATTATCATGTAGGCCCTCAATTTTTGAAATAGAACTAGGTGAAAATGCAAGGGGGATTTTATTACGAGTGCTGGAACCTAGCTACTACAAGAAAACTAAGTTCAAGGTGGCTTGGTCTATATTTTCAGTATGGCGCAAGGTTCGTCGAAAGTGGGCGGTTTCCAACTTGAATTATTATACCCCTTTTTCAGCTTGGTCATTACCCCCAGTTTTCCGGGATCAGGTCACTTTTAAATGGGTTGAAGGAGGGTTGGCAAAGCTGGGTGATTTAGGTCATGACGGCAGTCTGGCATCTATTTCCTGGCTTAAGGATAGGTATCAGCTTAGCACACAAGATTTCTTCAAATACTTGCAACTCCGGAGCTTCATAGATAGATTGAAGGTCAATTCAGAGGTATTGTTTGGCAAGATTACATTGCTGGAGCTAATTTCCAGACGCTCGAAAATAGGGGTAATTTATCAGTATTTACTCTTAGGTCTGCCAGATGATATTGCAGTGCACACTAGTAATCTAGAGGTTAAGCTGGGGGTAACAGGTTTGGATTTACCAGAAGCTCTTGCATTGGCCGGGAGTGTCTTAATCTCCGGGAGTTTACGTTCTCAGTGCTATATGGCCATGTTTGACTTATATTACACCCCGGCTAAGATTTCTAAGTTGGGGGGTAACGGCCTTCACGGTTGACCTAGATGTGGGTTCTTGGCTGCAAACGATGTCCACATGTTTCTTGAATGCACAATACTCCGGCCTTTTCTGGGTGATGTTGAGCAATTTATCAATTTAAGGCTTCAGATACCTGTTACTCTCTCCCCTGAATTGGTGATTTGTGGGCTCGAAAGCAGTACGCTGCATGAAAGACCTCAATATACCTCTGCTTTAGTGTTAATTGCAATGGCTATGGTTCGTCTTTGTATAACTTCGGACTGGATCAGTGCTGAGGCTCCCACATTTTTTAATTGGAGAGCAAGGATGTTGTCCTTGCATAACATAGAGACTGCCGTGTGGGAAAGATGGGGCAGACGGAGACTTGACTTTGGTAAAAGGATTTGGACCCCTTTTGAAGATTGGTTAGCCCAATAGGGGCTTAGCAGTGTTATTGTTTCAATGTAAAATAATTGTAACTGTGCGGCTTATGCTTTAATGTTTGTTTTACAAAGCCACCATGTTAAGTGTAAACTGTCATATTACATACATGTAAGCAAGCTTTACTAATAAAAATGTTAAAAACATTTTTTTAAAAGAGATTGTTAAATGAATAACAATTAGACTATGCTCTTCCTATCCAAACCAGGTCTGGACAAAGAACACATATCTATTTTGCTTCCAGTACATGCACTCATTTCAATAGAGATTTGATTATTCCTCACATTTAACAGTGTCACAGTATACTGAATGCCTCCTTCTGCAAGGGAACTTACATACAAAATCAGCTCCTACCATATCTTTCGGTACAGATCGTCATCTCAGATCAAACCATTCTCTCAGGACAACATAAACCATCACCTATGTCATCAGCTATCACAGACTTTGGGGTGAGAAACAATCGCATTACATCTTCAACAGCCCCTTTACAGATGACATGATCCCTGGACAACCTCCACAACATCAGACTCAGACAGATCGTACCAGAACCAATGCACACAGCAGGACACACCCTCAACCCCATCTTCACAGCAGGAAACTCCATCTCTTTCAGCCACAACATTGAACTCCAATGGACGGACCACTGCTGCGTCCACTTCACCTTCAAATCCAACATCTCCCACAGACGTCCACACCAGCTCCAGCACAGGAATTGGAACAAGATCTCCGACGACCAACTTGCCTCAAAAAGATATGGAGGAACTCTAAAACTCCAGCAGACCTCGACAACTTCAAAGCAGCCACCACCAACCACCACAAACTAAACAAATACTCAAGGAAGAAAGCACCCCAGACAACATTTCCACCCACGCACACAACAGCAAGAAACCTTTGCCGCATCATCAAAGACTTCGCCCAACTCAACAGTGAGATTACTGCCATCCCACCCTCCCAGGACCTCTGCGACAGAATCAGCACCTTCTTCCACCACAAAATCAAGACCATCTATGACAACTTCAATGACAACAACGTTCAAGAGGACCCCACACCCACCGTTCCCCGCACCTCATAGCCGACACTGGACAGCTGGACCGTCCTCACCATCGAAGACACCCTAAAGACAATGAAGACCATCCATTCCAGGGCCCCCACGACCCCTGCCCCCACCACATCTACCACAGAGCCGCGGACATCATAAAATATATAAAAAATATTTTAAAAATATACATATCTTGTTCTAGGTGGCCAATAATCAGAATCACAGATTAATTGAATTATGACATGCTGCATGCTGAATTTATGAAATGTTTGGAAAGCTGCTTGGAGCATATTAAGTATTAGTTATGAAAAAAGGGCAACAGGTTATCCATTTTTGAACACGTGAAGTGGTGAATTTCTAGAGAAATCAAGATGCTGTATTTTGATATTGATGTGAGAGCACTCACTGTTGTGGTGTATTGCAAGAAATGTAATACTGTGGTAATAAAAGTTTTTGGGGAGATATTGAAGTATATGATTTAGTAGCATAATTATCTTTAATGAAATAAGGAATATGATTTGAGGATTGAAAATATTCTGGGGAATAGGCGAGTTCAGCAGGTAGATGTTGTCACTTGACATCAATAAGGTAACTGATGCATTGAGTTGAAAGATGTGAATGTCACTTGACTTACATATATATATATATTTTTTATATATTTCGTTATGTTTAAAACATGAATATATACATTTTTTGCTTAACTTATTAAAATTATGAAATGCATTAAATCATGTTTAAAAGAAAACCTTTTTAATCCTCTGCGAACGATATAATTTTGAACATTACCAAATTCTTTTTACGATATTAATTGAGGAAGGCGTTTATTTAATTATTTTTAAAGGCAGTTGGAGTAATTCCCTATGGTGGCTTTGACAAAGACCGTGGTGGTCGAAACACGTCAGCCAGAGCAATAAAATCAACTGGTGTTAAACAATGGAGTGCCAGCTCTTTCTTGGTTGGGATCGCAAGGAAACTGTTTGAATGTCAAAGCGGGTCCTGTTCCCGCCGCCGTGCACCGACGCCGACAGGTGGATGTAGTCGGTATAAGCAGGATGAGCTGTTTAAAATATATATATGTATTACCTACTGGCGGGTGCCAGTAGGTAGTTATAGTTAGGACCTGGTTTCCATAGGAAAAGCGTTTTTTGTTTTCCAAATAACTTTGGCGCCGGTTGACGAATCTTCGTGAAATTTTCAAAACTAACGATCAGCTCCGGTCAGCTCCTGTCTTGAAAGTTTCGGGGTGATTCGCCAAGCGGGGCCGAGAAAAAAGGGGGGTCCCAAAACGCATTTTCCCCATGTTATTTTCCATAGGAAACTTTAGACAAAGCTACATCCCGAACTGCTGAACGGAATTACACCAAATTTGGCAAAAAGGTAGGTCTTGGTTCAGAAAGAGTCCTTTTTGTTAAATGGTATAAATCCGTTCAGTAGTTCCTGAAAGGTTTGAAAAAGAAAAAGTTTCACTATTTAGGGCAGCGGTGGATTTGCGAACCCTACTGAGCACGAGCTTCACTGTGATTCGCTGCCAACACTCCAAACCAGGAAATGTTGGCAGCCATCTTGTGACTCGGTAGAATCGAATCACAAGAAAAGAGTGAAAAAAAATTGAAAACAAGAAAAGGGGGCAGGGTAGAAACACCCTGACCCTCTAGGCCTGCTCAGGGGGTCCCACAAGGACCCCCAGGGCCAGAAAAAGCATTTATAATTTCGGTGGAATAAGCACTGGGCTCGCAAATCCCACCTAAATTATTTTAAAAAATGAAGTGCCGGCTCCCGCAGGAGGCGGGGAGCCGGCGGGACCTTGGGGGCATTGGGGCTCCCCCCACGGTCCCCAACGGAAAGGGCTGGCTCCGGGGTATGGGGTTCCCGGGGCCAGAAGTGGCCCAGGAGGGGGGCCAAGCACCCCCCCCTTCAATATTGGAAAAAAAAAATAAAGAGTCACAGCCCTGGGGGATGGGGTCCCTGGGGCCTCTAGAGGCCTAAGGAGGGGGGCCACGCAGCCCCTCTTCTGTAAAAAGAATTAAAACATTTTTTTTTAAATGTGTCCATGCCCCGGGGGATGGGGTCCCCAGGGCCGTAATTGGCGTGCGTTTGCACAGTGGTGAAGGCAGGGGGTGGGGCCTGATATGAAGTGTGCAAACGCGCTCCATGGCGTGTTTTAAGTTGGGGGATTAAGTCCCCTTGAATCCTGAGGGTCGCTAGGGGCCAACTAGCCCACCAGGTACCTCCAGTAAGCGCCACAGAGTTGCGTTGCAGAGAGGTGTAAAAAGGGGCGTGGCCTCGGATCACCTCTCTGCAACACAGCCCTGTGGCACTTACTGGAGGTTCCTGGTGGGACCCTCAGGATTTAAGGGGAATTAATCCCCCAACTTAAAACGTGCCACAGGGTGCGTTTGCACACTTGTCACATCAGGCACCGCCCCCTTCTTGCACCACTGTGCAAACAGGCCCGCTGGCGTGTTGTAAGTTGGGCCTGTTTGTAAGTCCCCTTGAATCCTGAGTGTCCCTGGGGTCCCTGGGGTCCAACTAGCCCACCAGCTATCTCCAGTAAGCGCCACAGAGCTGCGTTGCAGTAACTGGTATTGGTGTGTCGATGGTTTCGAAAATGGTAGTCTATATTTTACAGTGGGTGTATCAAAGGTTAAATTAGAGTGTGAGGAGGTGCATCAGCTTTTCACGTGGATGATGTCATCAGTGATGTTATTTGAGATGTCATCAGTGATGTCATCAGTGATGTCACTGACCATGTCATGAATTTATGTAATATGTGACATCATCAGCAGTGCATTGCGGGGGCGCGAGTTATAGTTAGCTGAACTAACTATAACGGCGGAATTTCTCTTGTTTTGTACGAGTGAAATGTTCAACTAACTATAACGTCAATGAAACCTATGGTTTGTTCAGTGAATATCTAGATCTTATATATATATATATATATTGATGTCATTTGAGATGCCATCAATTATGTGAGGTCATAAGCAGTGCATTGTGGGGGCACGAGTTATAGTTAACTCAGCTAACTATAAGGGCTGAATTTCTCTGGTTTTGTATGAGTAAAATCTGACTCTGACTCGAACTATAACGTCCCTGTAACCTTTGGTTTTTTAGATGAATTTCTAAGGTTTTTTTATTTCTATTTGCTGAAAAGGTTTTATTAAATGCTAATTCTTAACAAAAACGTCCCTGTAACCTGTTTTTTTTTGTGAATTTCAAAAGTTTTTTAACCAGCAGTCACTGTTGCAGAGAGGTGGAGAAGGGGGGCTGGGCCTCCAACCAGCTACCAGGAATTCCACTGCGTAGGACTTACAGGAGGTACCAGGAGGTCTTCTTGGCCCCCATGGTCCCTCAGGAGTAAACTGGACTTCATACCCCAACCAGTACTGTGCCAGAGTGGTGGAGAAAGGAAAGGGGGGGTCCTCCGAAGACCTCTTAGAATTCCCACTGTGAGGGACTTACTGGAGGTAACAGGAGGGGTAGATGGCCCTCAAGGATGTCCTTGGAAGCCAACTACCCTTCCTATTACCTCCAGTAAGTCCCACACAGCATTGCTGAGTTCTGATAGCAGGCTACGCCGCCTTTCTCCACCACTCTGCCAACGTGTCTCCTAACACACTGCTGCTTGGGGGATGAAGTCCACTTTAGTCCTGAGGCCCTCAGGACGCAAGGGGACCTCATTGCCCTACCAGCAGTGCGCTGAGAGGTGCGTTTGCAGAATAGTGGGAAACGGGGCGTGGCCTCCGACCCCCTCTCAGCAATCCCACTGTACAGGGCCTACTGGAGGTAGTTGGCCCCTAAGAACCCTCAGTAGCAAAGAGGACTTCACAATCCAACCAAGAGCGCGCCAGGAGGCTGGTTTGCAGAATAGTGGAGAAAGGGGGTGGGGCCTCCAGTGAGTTGCCGGCTTCCGATTTTTTTTTATTTTAGGAAGGGAGGCTGTGTGGCCCCCTTCTCTTGATCCTTTTGGATGCCGAGGACCCCATACCCCGGGGCCTGACCCGTTTAAAAACAAAAAGAAAAGAAACGGAGGGGGGTCAACTGGCCCCCATCCTGAGGCTGATTTCAGCCCCGGGACTCCATGCCCAGGGGCTAGGCCTTTCTATTTCATATTACTTAGAAAAAGGATGGGGGACGTTTGGCCCCCCTCCCCAGACCGATTTCGCCAACGGGGACCCCACCACCCGGGACATGGTCATTTCTTTTTTGATTTTCAAGGGAGGGGGGCTGAGCAGCCCCTCTCCTAGGCCATTTTCGACCCTGGGGACCCCATCCCCTGGGGCCAGGCCATTTCTTATTTTTAAATATATTTTATTTTAAGGGAGGGGGGCCGCATAGCCCCCCTCCTCAGGCCGATTTTCCCCGGGGACCCCATCCCCCGGGGCACGGCCATTTTTTCAAGGGGGATGATCGGCCCCCTTCCCAGGCCATTTTCAGCCCCAGGGACCCCATCCCCCGGGGCATGGGCAGCTGGTTGGGGACCACGGGGGGAGCCTGAAGGCCCCCCACGTTCACGACCGGATCCTGCCTCCTGCGGGAGCCAGCATTGCTTTTTACCCCCAGGGAGCTGCTGACATGCAGCTCCCTGGGGGTAAAAAGCAAAGTGTGCTCGCTTTGACCAAGCGAGAGCAAAGTGCTCCCATCTTCAACATAGCCAAGGGGACGTGGCGGTCCCTGGGGCTGTGTGGGGTGGCTGGAGCCCCCCACGCCTTATTGTAAAACTTGCCCCCCCAGGAGGTGGTGCAGGAGCCCCCCACACATTATTGGCAACATAGCCCTGGGGAGGTGGTGGTCCCCAGGGCTGCGGGGGGCTGCATGGTCCCCGTATTTCACATACTTAGCCTTGGGGAGGTAGCGGTCCCCAGGGCTGCGTGGGGGGGCTGGAGCCCCACCCACACTTTTTTTGTAACTATAGCCCTGGGGAAGTGGCAGTCCCCGGGGCTGCGCAGGTGCTGCATGGCCCCCGCATCTCTTTTATTATTGCCCCCGGGACCTGGCCCAGCCTATGGAAACTAGGTCCTAACTATGACTACCTACTGGTGACCGCCGCCAGTTTATATATATATATATATATATATATATATATATATATATATATATACATATATATACACACACACACACTCACGCAATCAACTCCGGCAACCACAGTCACGTTATCAAACACCGAGTGCAATCGGGGGCGAAATTTAAACATAATGCTTTATTCACAAGCCATAAGCACTGAGAGACGCATTTCGGCACTACGCCTTTTTCAATGTCAGTGCGTTTGAATACCATTTTCAATTTAAACCATGGAGGAATATGTCTGCCTCACAAAGATTAACATGAAAACAAATGACGGCGCATTAAGTCTTGTAAATACAATGCAAATTTCAGTGAAACCTCATTCTATTGACGTTTCACTTAATTTCATACATTTCCTATTGACGATTACCACAAGATGGTACATGATTGGGGGACAAGAGCGAGTGGGAGAGATTGCACACTTAATAGAAAATTAATTCAAGAATAGATGGTGCATGTATTATCCAACTCTAGAAATTATGTTTTCATCTCCGCCATATCAGAATAGCATGATATTATCAAATTGAGCTTATTCACATGAATGGGTCTCTCACATTTGTGATCCCTGTCGAATCCCTCCTCCTCTGCATTTTTTTCTTTTTAAATCTATATCCTAATGGCGGTTGCCAGTAGGTAGTTTTAATTATGATGTAGTTTCCAGAGGAAGAGTGTTTTTTTATTTGCCAGTAACTTTAACGTCATGCGACGAACCCTCGCGAAAGTTTCAAAACTAGTTTTACTCTCACTTCAGCTGCTATATTGAAAGTTTTTTGGTGACCCATCAACCAGGGGCCGAGAAAAAAGGGGGGGTCCCAAAATGCGTATTCCCCATGTTAATTCCCAGAGGAAATTTAGAAATGGTACAGCCCGAAATGCTGAACAAAATTACACCAAATTTGGCAGAAAGCTACATTTTGGTCAAGGGAAGTGCTTTTTTGCAATTTGGTGTAAATCCATAACGTAGTTGCGGAGTTCCAAATTTGTATATATTGGGATGTAGATCCTTTGAGGAACTGGCAGTCTCTGTGCTCAAATCTAATTGGCTGCCAACACTTCAAACCAGTAAGTTCTGGCAGCCATCTTGGAACTCGGCTTCAGCTGAGTCCCAACAAAAAACTTTTTTTTTAAAAGAGTAGGGGGCGAGGGTAGGAATACTCTGACCCCCTAGACTTCTTGGGGGGGGATCCCAGAAGAACCCTGCACAAAAAAAGAAGCACGGTCTCTCGCGCTTCTTTGCTAATAGGCCCCCAGGTGAGGAAGGTCCCAGGGGGCATGATCCCCGGACCCTTTTGTGCGGGTCTGCCCGTACAAAAATACGGACAGACCCGCTGGGCTCACACCCACCCAGGGGACTGCCACTTCCCTGGGGGAAAAAAAAACAATGCGGGGGCCAGCATGGACGCCCCACAGCCCCAAGGATCTCCACCTCCCCAGGGCTGAAAAAAATTAATGTTGATGGTCTGTCGCAGACAAAGATTTTACATGGAGGGGGCCATGTGGCCCCCCTTGTGGAGCCATTTATGTCCCTGCTACCTCCTGAGGTGCCCACCCTTGGGAGGTAGCTGTTTGCTTTCACTCTGCAAACACACTTCTTACTGGGGGGTGAAGTCACTTTGGATGCTGAAGATCCCTGGAGGTAAAGAAGCCCTCCTGTTACCAGCAGTAAGCCCCACTAAGTGGGACTGTTGAGAGTTGGTCGGAGGCCCCCTCCCCTTTCTCTACCACTCTGCAAAATCAGCTAGTAGTTAAAAAATCATAGAGATTCACTTAAAAAAAACAAAGGTTACAGGGCAGTTATAGTTAGGAAATAGATTTAAAAAACCTTAGAAAGTCGCTGAAAAAACCCAAGGCTAGAGAGAAGTTATAGTTAGTCTCAGATTTCACTTGTTCAAAACCATAAAAATTCTGCAGTTATAGTTACTTGAGCCAACTATAAATTATGCCCGCGCAATGCACTGCTTATGACCTCACATATTACATCACTCATGACATGGTCAGTGACATCACTGATGACATTTCAAATGTTTTTACATGTTGCTTTACATCACAGGAACTTAAAATGCTCGTTTCACTCTATTAATTCTGTTCAGCGGAGTGCTGCCCCACTGTATTTTGAGCAATGTAAAAAGGGAACACTACGTTATTATCATTTTATTTTTCTGTTGTCATGCAGGTTTACGGGGCGGGGCAGGGCTTGGCTGTCGTCACTGCCAACAAGGGGAGGAGTGGTAGGCAATTAAGTGTGCATGATGGTTTGGCCGGCCGTCTTGAACCGGCCAAACAGTCATGCGCACTTTGCCCCACCAGACTGTAATACACAGCCTGGTGAGGAACATGCACTGGCTACCTGTCCCCATCTGAGCGCCAAACCATGGCACTCAGACCAATCACAACGGTGCATTGCAGCGTTATTGGCTTTGGGGAGCCTGGGTGTGCTTCCTGCTTCAAACAGGAAAAGAAGAGGACAACGCGAGGCGGCGGTCCAGCTGCAAGGTAAATCACTTTTTAAATTTATTTTTCAATTTACCCTACCCCCTTCCCACTCATGCTACTCGGTGACAGCCTCCACTGACTCTGTTGCGCTTTGCTTAAACACCATGAGATATTGATACTTAATCAAAAACAATATGAATAATTATGCAATTTACTAAGGACAAAAATGCTGTGTACTTTACAGAAAATGTCCTGATATAAATATGTTGTGAAACATGCTCGGTATACTTTATATGTGCTGTTTTACATGTTGCTTTACATCACAGGAATTTAAAATGCACGTTTCACTTTAATAATCTGTTGAATTTTATTTAGAGACCATGAGCTATATGATACTCAATCAAAGATAATATGATTAATTTGGTATGTTTATAAACTAAAATTGGAAGTACAAAGCGTTTTCTGCACGTGTCACTTTACGTACTCCCTTTCATGATCTCAATGAATACTACTTGGAACTGAATTTTGTGACCTTGTGGACCATTATTAGATGTTTAGAGACTTTAACTGCATTGTTTTGTCCAATAGTATATACTCTTTTGTTTGTTGCGGCACATAGGTTTGGAGTTAGGTAAGGATCAGCTTTGCTGATATTTTGTTCTTCGAGATTTCGTCCACATATTTTGGTAGAACAATGTTTTCCGTAGTCAATACTAAGATAGACTACCAGCGATTGCGTATCTGTAAGAGTCTTTGCAATTCTAAGAGTGGAGTGATTGGGTACTCTTTGACCTGACGGTGTCTTTGAGGAAGCACTCTTGTATACAGCGATTGAACAAAGGAAACAACCTGCCTCCAAATCGTAGTTTCTCTTAAGTACTAGTGAAGTGATAACAAGCTGTGATAACAAGCTGAGTGCCTTTGTTTACCCCCATTGCTTTGGCGTCTAGGTGTTAGACTCCAGATACCTCCTTGCAAAGGATCATACTCGAACCAAAGGAGGGCTGATGGCCTATTAAATGCACCTTTTGTTTTGGGGCCTGCTGGACCAGAAAATAAGAAATTCCTTTCACCGCCTGCATATTGCTGCTCCATACGGAAAGCAGATTCCGTGCTGGTGCTGCTAAATTATGTCCCAGTGTTAGCAAATTACAATGAAACAAATTCAGGGGGGAATGTAGTCATTATGAATCGCACAGAGTATCTTGATGAGATCAACAGACAATTAAATGACAACACATGTTATAGGAAGGTTACAACTAATCCCATTCCCGCTCTTTCCATTATGATTAATACTAGATTGGGTGAGTGGAGAGATACTTCTTTGATATCAGAAGATGAATATAGATTTCTTAGGGTTGAATGTCAATCCTTCCCTTGCATATACATTTTACCAAAAATACATAAGTGGGGGGGGGCATTCCCCCCAGGAAGACCTATTATTTCGGGGGTGGGCTCACCCACCGAAAAACTTTCACATTTTGTAGATTTAAAACTACGCAAAAATGTATTGGATTTACCATCTTTTGTCAAGGATAGTAAAGACATTCTTGTCAAACTAAAAGACTTTCAATGGTCGGAGGAACTTCTCTTTGTGACACTTGATGTTGAGAGTCTTTACACGTGTATTGACAAACAATTTGGCATGATGGCCATACGTTCCTTTTTGGATCGGGAGGGTGCTGAGCTCTATGAACATAATGAAATGGTTGTTGAGATGATCAATATTATACTTATGAACAACTTTTTTCTGCATGATAACTGCTGGTATCAACAGATCAAGGGCGCTGCGATGGGTTCCAGGTTTGCTCCTTCGTACGCCAGCCTCTTTATGGGGTGGTACGAGAGGGAGCATGCCTGGGCCCGATGTGCCTCCCCTTGGACCGAATTTATTGTGTTCTGGGGGAGGTACATAGACAATATCATCTGTCTCTGGTCCGGTTCTGTTGAACAATTGCAGCAATATTTCACTTATCTAAATGATAACGTGTTTAATGTAAAACTCACTATGTCCTATCATAAGAACAGTATCAATTTTCTCGATATCAACTTCTATGTTGAAAATGACAAGATTGAAAGCAAACTCTACAGAAAGGAGACTGCATGCAATGCAGTCTTGCATGCCTCTAGTGCCCACGCAAGTTCTGTTATCAACAACATCCCCTTTGGGGAACTCATACGCATTAGGAGGAACTGCAGTGAGGAGAGTAGTTTTCTCTCAAATGTCAGAGAAACTAAGAAAAGATTTCGAAATAGAGGGTATAACAATAAGATACTTGATAAAGCTGAACAAAGAATTCTGTCTACTACTAGGCATGTAACATTACTTGATAGACCTAAATATAGTGACAAATCCAACTGGAGGGCAAGATTTATTACACAATATACCACACATAGTGACAGTATATTCAAAGCTTTTAAGAAAAATTGCTATCTTTTGACTTCTATCATTGGACTAAAAGACTGTTTTTCTGTTACACCCGCTATTACATATAGAAAAGGTGTCTCATTGAGGAATGAGTTGTGTCCTAGTTACATCACTACTCCACAAACAAGTGGTACTTGGCTCCCCAAAAAACGTCTGTCCCATGGGTAAGAATACAACTAAGACTTTTTCCTATAATAGTAGACGTACATTTAACATCAATCGATTCATTAACTGCAATACTACCTATGCTGTATATATTTTAGGATGTGATTGTGGTATCATCTATGTGGGAAGTACTATTCGCCCCTTAAAAATACGTATACAAGAACATAGGCGAGCCCTATTGAATAATGATACAAGATATCCTATAACTGAGCATTACAGGATTAAACACAAGGATTGTTCCTCTTTTTGGTTTCATGGTATTGAACATATCCCTGTGGGTAAAAGAGGATCAAACAGGGAATTGACATTAAGACAAAATGAATCAAAATGGATATGTCGCCTACGAGCTGCTACCTTGGGACACAACTCTGATAATGAGATGCACTACTTTCAGTAATTGGTAGGGGTTAATTGGTATTTTTTCTCCTCTGATCTAAGAAAGTGTACCCTATTAGGGTGGGTACTATGTTACAAACATTATTCTTATAATTCTTTAATATCGATGGATTATAGTCTAATATGTATTATCTGGGATCGGATCACACTTTGTTCCTTTATACCCTCTATATATATCCTCATTGTTAACATTGTTATTCTTTTCATTGGCAGTGTATCGATTTACTCTTGTTATGGACAATACTCTAGATATGCATATGTCAATATCACTCAGGACATATTGTTGTCTCCTTTAGATACGGTGGCTATACTCACTTTTTTTCTGCATACGTACGGTGGACGTGCTACTTTCTGTATGATCTGGGATCAGACCATACTTTTTCCCTCATTCTTTCATATTTATTTTTATTTTTTTTCGTCACTTTTTATTTTGTATGTATATCTTTATTGTTAACATTGTACTTGTTATGGGTGATTGTTTCTTTTTCTTTCTTCTTGGTTCTAATATGGCTCTCTATGTGTTGGTAACACATTGGTTCTTCGTTTTTATAAAATCAGAGCTGTTATTTAATATATGCAGATTGGTTACTTATATATCCTTTTTAAATAATGCCCTCTATTTTACCCTCTTACCGTTTATACACGGTGATTCTTTTCACTTGATGTCGTGTAAATATGGGGGTATATTATTTTGTATAACCAGGCAAGATTTATGGTTTTTTGGTAATATTTTGTTCGGGCGTGTTTTTAAATATTTATTCTGGACATATTTCTCCCATCACTTGAATATGGTAATTATATTTACATGTTCTCTGAATACGTACGATGACGAGCTATCTTATATCTACTTATAACTGCACGTTGTCTTGGATACGTACGGGGACACGCAACTATATGTCTCATTCACAACTACATGCCGCTTAAAATACTGCTCTCTGTATACTGTTTCAGCTTTTGATTATGGTGTTCTTCGATACTTTACTTATATTTGTGTATGCTCGAGAACCATTCAAATATGGCGATTGTGTTTACCCTTTTTTTCTCAACGAACGGGGACGTGCCACTTTATACCAGGTGACCTATTTATGTAGCGGCTCGCGGGTTAGTTTGAAACACTGTTTGCTATCTGACTCCGTTACTTACTTCACGCTTTTCTTACTTGGAAAAGGTAAGCTGGTCTAGATCTTATGTATTATTGTGCCTTTATATTTGTTTTTTCGACCTGCTTTTTGTTACTGGGTGTAATTTATTTAACACTTGGCTCCTTGCTATATACCATTCGGCAAGTTTTTATATACGGGTTGATGTACGTTCCCAAATGATGAGGCAAGTTAGGCAAATGAGTCTTTTTTACTACATTTTACTACAAGCTACTTCGTTGCTTTGGACACTGTTTGCAATAATGATTCTTGAGGGCCAGTAGAATCGGAGCTTAGGATTGATATTTGGATGTATGCCTAGTTGCATTTGTGTTATATATTTTTATATTTCCCTTCTTTCCTTCGTGTCTTTTTGTTTCTCTGTTGCTCTATCGCTTATTGCGTTTTTCCCTCGTTTTCTGTTTATACTTTAGTGCTTTGGAATCTATGTGCAAAACCGATTTGAATTCATATCATGGAATTCTGATGACATGGATATATTCGTACCATATACCTTTTGATGACTTGTATTTACATGTACTTTACATCATCCAAATATTGGTGAGATATTTTCGCTTTCTACTATTTGGGTCTTATTATAGTTTTTTTATATTGTCGCAGACTATTAACTCCTTAAGTGCCCCGCCCTTTCCCCCTCCTGTGCCGGGCCTTTCATTAGCGGGCGGGGTCCATGACGAGATAGTCTCGTCATGGGCACAGCGCAACCGTGCTCCATGACGAGACTATCTCGTCATGGGCATGGAAGAGGGTAATCTTGACGTTATAATATTGACTGATGAGATACGTTTACATAAAACATTATCTTTTATTTCGTTTCTTTCCTTTCTTTCTTTTTTCTTTTTCAGTTTATATTTCAGCGCATTGGAACCTATGCAAATTACTTTTTTGAATTTGCATTATGGAATTTTCTAAATTTTGACCGCATGGTTATTTTTGCATCATATACTTCTTGATGACCTTCATTTTTATGTACTCTACATCGTCTATTTACTGGTGAGATATTTTCGCATTTTACTATTTGGGTCTTACTCGAGATACTCTACATCAATACAGACTATTGATCTTGACGCTAATATATTTGTCTTTTGAATATGTCCATGCAATCTATTAATGTGTGAGCATTATAATGATTTATTACTGTTTGCATAATATTCCATCTAATCAATGACATTTATTATCTTTACTGACTAATTATTGGGTCTTAAGTTGTATATCACGGTTAAGAAAAACTCAGCTTATGCAGCTTTTTATCTTGTCTTTTTTATGTATATTTATATTATTCTGTTTTTATATGAATATTGTCCTATGTGTTTTTGTATATACATATGTACTACAGTTTGTATTTGTATGTAATAATGTCCTTTCTTATGGTCTTGTGTATTTTTTGTAATAATTAGGATGTATATTTATGTTGTATATACATATAGTTATGTCTTTATATTTGTCTGTTACTTGTTTCAGCCCTGAAGAAGTTCTTGTCGCAAAGAACGAAACGCGTTGGCTGATTTCTCGTTTTATGAAAAAATATATATACAAGAATAAAAGGAACGTTAAGGACTTACTATCAAGTTTGGACTTTTTACTGGTGCACCTTCCCCCCCTTTGTCAAAAAAGATTTCTCATCTGGATTTCAGTGGAGTCCTTCTGCGGCGGACTCTTGGAAGAATTGTGCACAGGATTCTTATTTGTTGTATATACTAGGATTGAGGTGCTGAACCAGTGGTCAGCCGTGGCTGTGTTTTTTGTTAAGAACAAATTCAGGATATTCGACGGGCCAGACAGATCCTCGATCTGTTTCAATGATAGGTGCCAAATCAGGCTTACTCCCCTTCATTTGAGCACTGATTGGAAGCATTGCTGGTACAGGAGGAAAGGGTTCCTGGTAAATCGGATTTAATGAGTTTTTCTGTCTCAGTAATAGATGAGCAGTTTTCATTAAAATCAACTATCAAAACCTCAGTGTCATCAATAAACTGGACTGGGGAGAGGATGGGTTTGAATCTTGGCGTCTGTGCAACATTCTGTGATTCTGGGCAAATCTCATAATCTCTCCATGTCCATGGACAGTGCCTGGATACCCTCAAGGGTGATAAGCACCGCTATATAAATCTACAAACTTACTTCTTATAAGTATGCTAACCGTGTGCTGATTATTTTCTTAATCCTTCCTAAAGTAAACTTATGAAAAATATGACTTTTATTCCTACCTATACTTTTATATGAGGAAAAGGCTACTTCCGCATATACAGTACAATAGCACTTTGAATCTTTCACTGGCAAGACATGCCAATTTCATAATAAGTATGCCTCACTTTGTACACACATTGTGTGCTCCAAACAACTATTTATGAGTGACCTAGTGAATGTGAGTTGTCCATATGTGAAAAGTGGTTTACTTTGACATGTCAAGGCTCCATTTTTGGAATACAACTGTACAGGGCTGCAAACTATGTTTTCCCAGATACACACCTAGGTAGTTAAGGGGTCACTACCACAAATATGTGGGATATGACTTTTACACTACTGAAGTATTTTGTGGTATACCCAGCATTGCCATCTTTTTAATGGGCAGATCACATAAACTGGGGAGAGTGTAGCAGCATTTCAGTGCTCAAAGTCAAAATAGGTCAGGATGAAAACCGCCTTGCCAAGCTAACTGTGCTAAAATACAACTGTATATACATATAACAGGTAAAAAGGTCCTATATTGCCATCTCTGGGTTTTAGTGACATATCCAAACCACTCAACCTTTAGTCTCATGGTTTATACCGTCACCAGAATACCTCAACGACAATACTGTACCTAACTACACGAGTACTCGTTATGCATCCATGTTCCACAGGGAGCCATGACATATGGAACATATTACACAGTTGTCTGTGAAATAAGGATTCATCTTCATATTGACAGTCTATTAACACCTCTGCAGAGTTTGTCATTATCATGGCTACTAGGGTTATGCAACATGGAGGACCAGACTACATGGCATGGTTATAGAAAGTATGCGACAAAAATGCAAAATATAGAGCACATTCTAGGGTGGCATTATTTTCATCCCCTTGAGCTACAAACATTTGTTATGTATTTTTTGCAAATTTGTGGCACATTATGTGGGAAACCCATAATTATGCGGGGAAATGCAGCAGCCACAGAATCACATTAATACACTGGTCTTCTCCGATGTCCATTGTTTTATCAACAATTTATTCAAGAAAGGCAAACAAAACATCAACAGTCTAATTTCAATCAGTGCCGTTTGTTAGCTGCATTTTGAAGAAACAGATTTTTCAAGCTAACTATCTAAAATATAAAAAAATGCATAATGGGTAACATGTAACATATTCCTGCATTGCAATTTTGGGGTTCTTGTGTCATTTATAATCCACTTGGCTTTTTGCCTCATGGTTTATAATGTCACGAGAACTTCTAAATGGCAGTATTGGATCACAATTACCTTTTATGCTTCCTCTAAACATATATATATATAGATAAGCTCCCACAAGCTCACATATGAACTACAGCCAGTGTCATTTATCTGTGTTATAGAGAAATCTTGAAAAGTTCCTGCCAAACACTTCATTTTTGGGGCACTATATCTGGCCCTGACAAGCAAGTGCAATGGTTAATATTTTTTTATAACGTTTATGTCACAAATATAAAAAGAAGAAAAGGAAAACATGCTATCATCCAAGTGCCTGCAATAAACATTTTAAATTAAAACAAAATATATATTCTTTCCATATAATTTGAATAGAACAGTATGTAGGCTTTTTATCAGCTAGGTGTAATTAGAACAATATCGAAAACCTTTAGTTTAGTTTTAAAGCACATCACAGGAAAACAACTAGGGGAGTGTTGCAAGTCAACCCAGGAAGCCACCTCCGCTCTACTGTTCTTTGAGCAGCTATGCACTGGTAGAACAACCTAGCCAGTTTATTCTCATCAGATGCATTCTCAGTTGCATTCTGCATATTAAATGATATAGCAAGTGCACACCATGCCACAAATCCATAACAACTTTATTTTTGGTCTGGTCTACTGGCAGCTTTAGCAGTCTCACCAGCCTTATGTAATATAAAAATGATACAACACACACAAGTATGTTAAGAGGTGGGCGTTGTGTCAACCCTCTTAAGCCACTGCTCTATTCATCTGTCATTCACATTTTGTTTCCACCCACCACTGCATTCAGCATGAGCTCTGTTCAGCCATTTGCCCTCTTGTATGGTGAGTGTTGGTCTTTGACCTGACCACATATACACAACCGCTGGACAAGCGATCTTCATTGCTAGGACTGGTGAGCCAAGACTTTACTTTGCCAATGTTTTTTCTTTTTATTCTTTCCCCCTTTTTCATCTTTTTGAATTATCCATTCTTGTTTAAACAATGCCTTTATGTTATAGTTAAAACTAGCTTTTCTGTACCCAAATGAAAATCATATTTTCCTATAATGTGCTTCATTTAAAATTCAGACTACAGTTTATGCAACAGTAGGGAAAGTGTTGGACTTCAGAGGGGTTAAATTTACTATTCATACTCCAAACAGCGCAACAGTAAGGACTCCGCAAGAGTTACATTTACTATTACAATTCCAAACAACACAACAGTAGGGAAAGGGTTGGACTTCTAGGGCGGTTAGAGATTTACTCCAGTCTAAGCAACAGTAGGGAAAGTACTTCATTTCAAACGCATTAGATACATGAATAACCCTATTAATGTAGAAAAAATATTAAACTCTGTGTGTGGGTGTGTGAGTGGCTGTATGGGTGAATAAGTGGGTGTGTGAGTACCTGTATGGGTGAATAAGTGGGTGTGTGAGTAACTGTATGGGTGGGGGAGTGGCTGTGTGACTAGCTGTATTGGTGAGTGAGTGTGTGAGTGGCTGTATGGGCGAGAGAGTGGCTGTGTGAGTAGCTGTATGGGTGAATGAGTGGGTATATGAGTAGGTCTATGTTTGAGTGAGTGGGTGTCTACATTGGTGAGTGAGTAGATATATGAATGGCTGTATGAGTGAGTGACTGGCTGTGTGAGTGGCTGTTTGGGTCTGTGGGTGTATGTGAGTGGCTGTATTGGTGACTAAGTAGCTGTGTGGATGAGTGACTGTGTGTAAGTGGACGTACGGGTGACTGAGTAGCTGTTTGAGTGGGTGCTTGATTAACTGATTGGTTGTCTGAGTGGCTGTATTGGAGAGTGAGTGTCTATGTGAGTGTCTGCAAGGGTGAGTGAGTCACTCTGTTGAGAGGTTGTATGCATGAGTGACTAGGTATGCAACTGGTTGTATGGGTGAATAAGTGGGTGTGTGAGTAACTGCATGGGTGACTGAGTGGCTGTGTGAGTGGGTGTATGGGAAGTGAGTGGCTGTGTTAGTGGCAGTATGGGTGTGTGAAAGGTTCTATGGATCAGTGAGTCAGTGTGTGGGTGGTTGTATGGGTGTTTGAGTGTGTTTATGAGGTGTGTGGGTGTTATGAGTGGATGTACGAATGGTTCTGTGGATGATGTCATGAGTGATGTCATGAGTGATGTCATCAGTGATGTCACTGACCATGTCATGACTGATGTAATACGTGAGTTCATAAGAGTGACCTTATGGGTCTGTGAGTTGGTGTGTGAGTGGCTGTATGGGTCTGTACAGTGGGTGGATAAAGGGGGCAGGGTCTCCAATGAGCTCTCAGCAATTCCGCTGTGTGGGACTTACAGGTTGTAACAGAAGGGGTTATTGGCCCCCAAGGACCCTCAGCAGCCAAAGGGACTTCATCCCCCAACCAGTAGTGCATCAGGAGGTGCATTTGCAGAGTGGTGGAGAGAGGGGGCTGGGCCTCTGACCAGCTCTCAGCAATCCTGATGTGTGTCACTTACTGGAGGTAACAGGAGGGCTTCTTGGCCCCCAAGGACCTTCAGCATCCAAGGGGACTTCAACCCACAACCAGCAGTGTGCCTGAAGGCATGTTTGCATAAGTGGTGGAGAAAGGGGATGGGGTCTCCGATGACCTCTCAGCAATCCCACTGTGTGGGACTTACTGGCGGTAACAGGAGGGGTTCTTGGCCCCCAAGGACCCTCAGCATACGAAGGGACTTCATCTCCCAACCAGTAAGTGTCAGGAGGTGCGTTTGTAGAGTGGTGGAGAAAAGGGGAGTGGCGTTAGCTGACCTCTCAGCAATCCCGCAGTGTGGGACTTAATGGAAGTTTACAGGAGGCATTCTTGGCCCCTAAGGACCCTCAGCATAAAAGGGGACTTCATTTCCCAACCAGTTGTGCGCCAGGAGGCGCATTTGCAGAGTGAAGGGACAATGGGTGGGTCTTCTGACCAGCTCTCAGCAATCCCGCTGTGTGTGACTTACTGGAGGGGTTCTTCGCCACCAAGGGTCCTCAGCATCCAAGCGGACTTTATCTCCCAACAAGTAGTACGCCAGGAGGCGTGTCCGCAGAGTGGTGGAGAAAGGGGCGGGCCACGACAACCTCTAAGCATTCCCACTGTGTGCGAATTACTGGAGATAACAGGAGGGGTTCTTGGCCCCAAAGGTTCCTCAGCATACAAGGGGACTTCATCCCCCAACCAGTGTTGCACCAGGAGGCGTGTTTGCAGAGTGGTGGAGAAAGGGGTGGGGCAATCCCTAAGCAATCCCGCTATGTGGGACTTACTGGAGATAACAGGAGGGGTTCTTGGCCCACAAGGACCCTCAGCATCCCCCAACCAGTAAGCATCAGGAGGTGCGTTTGTAGAGTGGTGGAGAAAGGAGGCAGGGCCTCGGCAACCTCTAAGCAATCCCACTGTGTGGGAATTACTGGCGGTAACAGGAGGGGTTATTGGCCCCCAAGGACACTCTGCATACAAAGGGATTTCCTCCCCCAATCAGTAGTGCACCAGGAGACACGTTTTCAGAGTGGTGGAGAAAGGGGGTGGGGCTTCCGACGACCTCTCAGCACTCCTTTTGTGTGGGACTTACTGGAGGTAACAGGAGGGGTTTTTGGCCCCTAATTACCCTCAGCATCCAAGGGAATTTCATCCCCCAACCATAGTGTGTCATGAGGTATGTTTGCAAAGTGGTGGAGAAAGGGGGCATGTCCTCCGACAACCTCTTAGCAATTCAGCTGTGTAGGACTCACTGGAGGTAACAGGGTGGTTTATTGGCCCTCAGGAGCCCTCAGCATCCAAGGGGACTTCATCCCGCAACCAGTAGTGCAAAAGGAGGGGTGTTTGCAGAGTTGTGGAGAAAGGGTGTTTGGCCTCGGACGACCTCTCAGCAATCCCACTGTGTGGACTTGCTGGAGGTAACAGGAGAGGTTCTTGGCCTCCAAGGACCCTCAGCATCCAGTAGGCACTTTTCGGAGTGGTAGACAAAGGGGGCGGAGCCTCTGATGAGCTGCATCAGGATTCGCGTTTCCGCAGGGGATGGAGTACGCACTGAGCACCTCGGGGATCCACAGATTCCCCCACGCTGAGAAAAAAATGTTACAAGGCAATTATAGGCCTTCATGGGTCCCACTGGGACCCCTCTAACACAAGCATGGGGTCAGGGTATATCTACCCTAACCCCTTCATTCACATTGCACAGAATGTTTCAGACCCGGGGACCGTTTCCCGACAAACAAAATGGCGGTCGCAACTTTTCTGTGAAGGTACTGCCAGCCAATCAGACCTTTGCTTAGGCACACGGATCCGTGCCCCTGTATATATAAATTAACTTCCCACCCTATACTCCACCAAACCAAGCAACCTGCACCTACAATATAATATAATAAATCAGTGTTAAACAATTTACATAATAAATAATCAATTACATAATTAACAATAGCTAATTGTTAATTATTCGTTACTTTATTACCTTCCCGCCCTATTCCCCTAAAAACCCAACAACCTGCTACAACACTATAAATTACAATTAACAAAACAAAAACTCCTAAATGACTTATAAATACAAACTGTATTTAAAAAAAATTATAACAACTGTCTAAATAGTAACACATATCCCTGACTATATGGCGATATACTGCGTGCTACCTGTACCCCATTGCTGGAGTGTGGCGGAATGTGCACAGTCCAGTCAATGGGGATACATACCGCAGAAGGACTTACCTGTATTCCGGCACCCACACGGTCGTAGTCAGCGGGGATTCAGCTGCTCAGGTGTAGTGGGGTTTAGGGGGTCCACGGTGGAGACTGCTGGAAAGAAGCAGATTTGGGTGAGTTTTCACCCCAAAACCTTTGTTTCCAATGACTTGAGGTTGTCGGTTGGGCCGCCACGGTTGGGTTGTCAGAAACCCACATCGAAATCCGGACGGATCCCTGGATTGTCCTTTGGCTGTCGTTTTTCACTGTCCGACATCTTGGTGGTAGGAGAAAGGCTGTCAGAGTCAGTGGTCTGTCAGCAGTCGGTCGGAGTACACAATGCATGCATCGTAATCCGGCAGTCAGACCGGCAATTCCGACGAAACCGCGGCAGTCAGACCTCCTCCGACAGAACCATGGAAGCCGGCCTGACCAGCATCGTAATCGGCCCTATATTACTGAATATAATATTCAAAAAATGATTCTTAAAAATTATGTTACCTAAAAAAACGATATTCTTGACGATATTTTTGCTGATATTTCGGTCTCCCAATATTGTGAACTCGATAAGTTGCCTAAATACCAAAATGCCCCAGGTCTGGATACCCCTTAAAACCTCAGCATGCAGACTTGCCGGGATTATATCAACTAAGCGAGAAATTCTAAACACTTCCGTGCACTTGCAGATGTCGGCATTCCTAAGCAAGCCAAGTTCCAGCTCTTATGTAACAGAGTAAAAGCTCTGACCACAGAATAGTGAATATCAGTCACAATAGAGATCGTACTTACCAGGAAACAGCAGCTCGAAAACGAAATTAATTCAAAAGCAGTCTAGAGGATATGTCTTAAAGTCTCTATTTTAAATAATACAGGAAGTCTTACCTTATCATTTCTGGAACTGTTACTGTTTTCAGCAGCTATTTCCTCCCATGGCAGCCAGGGCAGAAATATTTAAGTGTGGATGGTCAGGGATTTTTACTTGTGCATTTCATGCATGAGCCGCAGGGCGCATACCTCTCCGACTTGGAGTCACAATGAGGTGGGGCCCTGAGCAGCCGGTGGATGGTGACAATATGGTTGTACATTTAATGCACTTGATCTGTTTTTGCAGGAATCGGAATCATAAACACAAGATCACTCTTTCCCTCTTGTCTGCCACTCCATTTGACCAGAGTGTTGCCTTCCATCCCTACCACCCTCTACGGATTGTGAGCAGGTTATTCACTATGATTGCTTCTAAGGAAGCCATGCATGAGACTTGATGGGTGCTGCAGGTGCCTGCTTAGCTGAATATGCACTAGAAGTGTACATTATTGGCTAAGTGGGTTCCCATACAGTGCACGAAGCAGAAGCACACATTGCACCCACCGAGTTTCGGCTCTCAGTGCGTGTCTTTGTGAGTGCACCACCCTATCCCTGGTCTGACACCACCTGGACGAACAACACAAATCAGCTTAGTAACTCACAGACAGTCCTCTGGCCGCGGTCTGTAGTAGAACGGAGGGACTTTTGCCTCATACTTCGCCTTAGACAGGAGATTCCCATTTTCTTTCATGTTCTGCAAAAGAGAAAAAAACTTGAAACAGCCGCACCAAATATCTGAGACACTTATTCAGTCAACAGCAGGCCTGGAGCAAACCACTGACAGACAATTTGTTTCCTCTGGATCCCAAATAATTCTAAGCAACTACTTGACTTCGGTGAAATTATTCTCCAGTTAAGAATCAAAGGAATTTCATATTTGACAATATTTCTTTTCACTTATTATCTTATTTATCACCCCGTGGTCTCTCAATAGGGCAGCCCTCCTTTCGCATTAGAGAGCTACTCGCATCTCCCAGCATGTTTCTACCCAGTGACCTTGATAAAAGTGTATTCTCTCTTGGAGCTAGAGCACTGTGCATGACAAGCTCCTCATTCAAGCTGCAAGCGTGCCACAGCTCCAGTACTGTAAGGATAGGTAACACAGCTCCAGTACTGTAAGGCTAGGTAACACAGCTCCAGTACTGTAAGGATAGGTAACACAGCTCCAGTACTGTAAGGCTAGGTAACACAGCTCCAGTACTGTAAGGATAGGTAACATAGCTCCAGCACCGTAAGGATAGGTAACACAGCTCCAGTACTGTAAGGATAGGTAACATGGCTCCAGTACTGTAAGGATAGGTGACACAGCTCCAGTACTGTAAGGATAGGTAACACAGCTCCAGTACTGTAAGGATAGGTAACACAGCTCCAGTACTGTAAGGATAGGTAACACAGCTCCAGTACTGTAAGGATAGGTAACATAGCTCCAGTACTGTAAGGATAGGTAACACGGCTCCAGTACTGTAAGGATAGGTAACACAGCTCCAGTACTTTAAGGATAGGTGACAGAGCTCCAGTACTGTAAGGATAGGTAACACAGCTCCAGTACTGTAAGGATAGGTAACATAGCTCCAGCACCGTAAGGATAGGTAACACAGCTCCAGTACTGTAAGGATAGGTAACACAGCTCCAGCACCGTAAGGATAGGTAACACAGCTCCAGTACTGTAAGGATAGGTAACACAGCTCCAGTACTGTAAGGATAGGTAACACAGCTCCAGTACTGTAAGGATAGGTAACACAGCTCCAGTACTGTAAGGATAGGTAACATAGCTCCAGTACTGTAAGGATAGGTAACACGGCTCCAGTACTGTAAGGATAGGTAACACAGCTCCAGTACTGTATGGATAGGTAACATGGCTCCAGTACTGTAAGGATAGGTAACACAGCTCCAATACTGTATGGATGGGTAACACAGCTCCAGTAGGATAGGTAACATAGCTCCAGTACTGTAAGGATAGGTAACACAGCTCCAGTACTGTATGGATAGGTAACACAGCTCCAGTACTGTAAGGATAGGTAACACAGCTCCAGTACTGTAAGGATAGGTAACATAGCTCCAGTACTGTAAGGATAGGTAACACAGCTCCAGTACTGTAAGGATAGGTAACACAGCTCCAGTACTGTAAGGATAGGTAACATAGCTCCAGCACCGTAAGGATAGGTAACACAGCTCCAGTACTGTAAGGATAGGTAACACAGCTCCAGTACTGTAAGGATAGGTAACACAGCTCCAGTACTGTAAGGCTAGGTAACACAGCTCCAGTACTGTAAGGATAGGTAACACAGCTCCAGTACTGTAAGGATAGGTAACACAGCTCCAGTACTGTAAGGATAGGTAACACAGCTCCAGTACTGTAAGGATAGGTAACACAGCTCCAGTACTGTAAGGATAGGTAACATAGCTCCAGTACTGTAAGGATAGGTAACACGGCTCCAGTACTGTAAGGATAGGTAACACAGCTCCAGTACTGTATGGATAGGTAACATGGCTCCAGTACTGTAAGGATAGGTAACACAGCTCCAATACTGTATGGATGGGTAACACAGCTCCAGTAGGATAGGTAACATAGCTCCAGTACTGTAAGGATAGGTAACACAGCTCCAGTACTGTATGGATAGGTAACACAGCTCCAGTACTGTAAGGATAGGTAAAATAGCTCCAGTACTGTATGGATGGATAACACAGCTCCAGTAGGATAGGTAACATAGCTTCAGTACTGTATGGATAGGTAACATGGCTCCAGTACTGTAAGGATAGGTAACACAGCTCCAGTACTGTATGGATAGGTAACATGGCTCCAGTACTGTAAGGATAGGTAACACAGCTCCAGTACTGTATGGATAGGTAACATGGCTCCAGTACTGTAAGGATAGGTAACATAGCTCCAAAACTGTATGGATGGGTAACACAGCTCCAGTAGGATAGGTAACATAGCTCCAGTACTGTAAGGATAGGTAACCTAGCTCCAGTACTGTATGGATAGGTAACACAGCTCCAGTACTGTAAGGATAGGTAAAATAGCTCCAGTACTGTATGGATGGGTAACACAGCTCCAGTAGGATAGGTAACATAGCTCCAGTACTGTATGGATGGGTAACATAGCTCCAGTACTGTAAGGATAGGTAACACAGCTCCAGTACTGTAAGGATAGGTAAAATAGCTCCAGTACTGTATGGATGGGTAACACAGCTCCAGTAGGATAGGTAACATAGCTCCAGTACTGTAAGGATAGGTAACACAGCTCCAGTACTGTATGGATGGGTAACACAGCTCCAGTAGGATAGGTAACATAGCTCCAGTACTGTATGGATGGGTAACATAGCTCCAGTACTGTAAGGATAGGTAACACAGCTCCAGTACTGTAAGGATAGGTAAAATAGCTCCAGTACTGTATGGATGGGTAACACAGCTCCAGTAGGATAGGTAACATAGCTCCAGTACTGTAAGGATAGGTAACACAGCTCCAGTACTGTATGGATGGGTAACACAGCTCCAGTAGGATAGGTAACATAGCTCCAGTACTGTATGGATAGGTAACATGGCTCCAGTACTGTAAGGATAGGTAAAATAGCTCCAGTACTGTATGGATGGATAACACAGCTCCAGTAGGATAGGTAACACAGCTTCAGTACTGTATGGATAGGTAACATCAAAACAAAACCTACTCACTAATAACAATCGTTTCAAAAGCAGCCACTAAATTATCTCTGGACTTTCTTTGATACCAGAAAAAAGTATGGTTAGGTAGTTCTAAATTGACTGCATCAAGGTTACTTCTCTTAATGTGGAAACAACAGATAGAAGCACCATCTCTAAGTGTCTTAATGGAAGTCACATATTGTTCTGCCTCTTCCATGATGCGGCACTCAAGCAGTACCCATAGGTATATATGTTCCCTTTCAAGAGTCACAAAATTATAATAGAACCACCGGCTTTTTAAGCAATCTTGATCACCCTGGGCAGTCCTAATGGCTCCTATGTGGGCGTTACTCAAGTCTTGGCGTGTGGCTGTGGCGGGTCATATGAAACAGCTTCAAGGCCAGCAGTAGTGTATGTTCCTGTTCCATGGGGTTAGGCCTCGCCCAGTAATTTCTCATCTGTAAAGTATTCTAATATTCCCGTTCAAGATTCACAAATTATAATGATCGAACCACCGGCTGTTTATGGAATCTTGATCACTCTGGGCAGGCCTAATGGCTCTTATTTGGGTCATCCGAAACAGTTTGAAGGCGAGCAGTGGTGTGCCTGCTTTCACTGGGGTAGGCCTCGCCCAGTAATTTGTCATAATATTCTACATATATATATACAGAAAGGGGTGATCGTATATCCCAGGAAGCTTGCCCGGGATCTTATCTTTTTTCA
Source organism: Triturus cristatus (assembly GCF_964204655.1). NCBI lineage: Eukaryota > Metazoa > Chordata > Amphibia > Caudata > Salamandridae > Triturus > Triturus cristatus. Next base: position 623,498,227 of record NC_140590.1, on the reverse strand, counting down.
GTGTTCTTTGTGTAGTTCTTTATCAGTCTTTGTAGAAGAAGCGACCTTGGTTGGGAGTACACTCACTTTTTCAATTTGGACATTTCGAATATTTTTTCAATTATTAACATTTGCAGAAGTTGTACAGTGTAGCTGAAATATGCTTCGCCCCATGTGGCCCATCTGGGCTGTGGTTTTCTAAGGCTGCATGTCTCAGAGGTTCTGAGCATTGTTTCTGTGCACTGCTTTAGCCTCCCATTCAAATCATCCTGCCAGCTGTTCAGTCTCCGTCTGAGACTCATGGTAAATTTGAAGCAAGGGAGCCAGTTTCTTCTGTTGTGTGTAGTGGCATAAGAAAGAGGCAAACACTGAATCCTGCTGAAAATGTGTTATAATAATGAGGGGTTAAGGTCATGAGGTGGATCCTCCTGCAGCGCTTGGGGTGTGAGGAGGGCTAATTGCCTATGCCCCCCCCCCCCCTCAGGATAAACTGCTGGTACAGAAGAGCACTTGCGTTGAAGATCGGGGCTGTACAGGTCGCGAGGGCTGGGCAACGGATGGCTGGTGTGAGCTGCCAGTGGTGGATGTACAAGGGATCGCTGCCCTGAGCACAGCGCGTCCTGAATCCCTCCGTGAAGTTGCTGGTGCAAAGAGAGGAGCATAGCTTCTTTATTGAATGTCGGAGCAGCAGGGCGCTGAGATCATTGGGACATTGCTGTATTGCTCCCACGGCCCAACTGAGATTGCTGGCTGCTGGTGCACTGGGGGACCCGGATTGGTCTGAGGTGCTACGTGCTGGAGGAGGGATGTCATAGTATTCCTCTTGTAGAGTCGCCCTAACTCGACCTGGTCCTCGCTGGATTTCGGGGGGCTATATCCCGACTTCCTAGTACAGCGCTGACAGTGGGGAGGTTAGTCAGGCCAAGAGTGTTCCATCGTCGCGGCGCCATGGGCAAGTCGGATGGCCGGCAACATAAGTTGACCTTCGAGACGGTGAAAAAAAATGCTCGAGCCCCGCAGGATACCCAGGTGATGGATAATGTTGAGGAGGCTCAGCGCGGGGCAGCTGCGGTGGCTACTGATGTCCAGAGCATTCTGCAAGAGGTCCAGCAGGGGTTTGCTACCATAGTGGACAAGGTGGACAGGATGTCATCGCGTATCGACGCCATTGCGCATAAATTAGACAGCCACGAAGATCGTATAAAAGAGACAGAGAGATGCATCTCGGACACTGAGGATACTACCACTCGGGTCACCACGCAGGTCACCTGCATGGAGAAATTGCTGAAGCTGGTGGCCGCAAAGAATGAGGACTTGGAAGCGCGCAGCCGGCGCAACAACATTCGCGTCTTAGGCATTCTGGAGTCCACCAATACGGGGAGGATGGAGGACTATGTGGAAAAGATGCTACAGAACTCTATCGGAGCGGATGCTTTCTCCAGTCAGTTTATAGTTTAGCGCGCGCATCGAACATTGGGGCCGCGCCCACCTCCCAGGGGCACGCCGCGCCCCATTATAGCACGGCTATTAAATTATAGGGACCGGGATGTAGCTTTACGAATAGCAAGAAGCAAAAAGCTGCTGATATATGAGGGCAACACATTTTTCATCTACCCGGATTTCACTCCCCTGGTTCAGGAGGAACGTCGCAAGTTCACAACGGTCAAGAACAAACGGCGGCTGGCTCAAATCGATTATGCGCTGATGTATCCCGCACGCCTTCGTGTGACCCATCATGGCCAGCAGCGATTCTTTACTATGCCACAACAAGTGGAGGATTTTCTTAAACATCTGAAACGGACAGGTCGCAATATTGACGCAGCAGCTACGTCGCCGCACTCTTCGCCATCAGGGGCGGATGACGGCGCACAGTAACCATTGCATAGCTTTATTTCACTGCTAATTTACTGTTTCAGATTATGCTCATTTTGGGCTGTATTGTGGGCATTGTGACAATGGGAATGGCTGGATGGTTGGGAATTTGGTGCTCATTACATTTGTTGATCGACTGACCGGCCCCTCTAAGTACCTTATTCGACAAGCTGGGCACTCTCGGCTCCGTTAGGGTCCGGCTCTCACCATATGTGACGGACCAGTGGAGCGGGGAGTGGTAGTGCTGCCGCCTACGGCGACTCCCCATGGGTACTCCCCCGCGGTGGCACACTGCATGGCCTATGCCATGTGAGTTGGTCTTTGTTATATTGTATGTTTTTTGGGGGTTTTTTGTTTCGTTTTCCAATTTTTTTTACTATTTTCTGGGGCGGGTGGGGGGGTGGGTGAATACTTCAGGCAAGTTGGGGTTGCTTCAGTGGGAGGGGGAGGGATCTCAAGGGGGTAATTATCAGCATCATTTGTTTTTCCCAGTACAGGATGGTATGAGTTTACATGTACTGAGCACGATAGTGGCTGGCAGAATGGAGCGTATGGCACAGGATGTCATACTGCAGTTTATGCGTTTTTCAATTTTGAATTGTGAACAACGGGCACGGACCTTGTTGGTTATTATTGAATATGTATGCATATGACTGATGGGGAGGCAGAAAAACTGAATGTTATCACTTGGGACATCAGAGGGCTGGGAGATGCACGTAAAAAGCGACACATACTGGCCTACCTAGACCGGCATCAGGTGCATATAGCCATGCTGCAAGAGACGCATTTTAGTCCCCGGAGCCCTAACACATTTGCAAGTAAATGGGCGGAGCACCAAATTCTTTCCTCTTACTCCTCCTATGCTCGGGGCACAGCTATCCTTATAAAGAAACGCACACCATTTCAGCTGGCTGGGGCTACCTGGGACGCGCAGGGGAGGTACTGCATGGCTTGGGGTAGACTGGGTTCTGACTCCGTCACCCTGGCTTGCTGCTATGGGCCGAATGTGGACGCCCCAGACTTTTATTCTGAATTGTGGGCTAGGATTTTTGATGTAGGCTCAAATCATATAATTTGGGGAGGAGATTTTAACGTCGCATGTGACCCAGGGGTTGATAGGTCCCACCCCGCCCCTCATCATTACACCAAAGCCCGAGCTATCCTCCAAGACACACTCTGTACTTATCATTTACTTGATGCATGGCGGCACCATCATCCACACAAACTGGAGGGCACGCATCTCACGGCTCAGGCAGCATCCTGGGCGCGATTGGACTATATCTTCGTGACCCGCGGCCTGGGCCCAGCCATAGCACAGGCGCAGCATTTGGCTCGCACTTATTCAGATCACGCTCCAGTTAAAATTACACTAACGTCGGCGGATTATGGCCCCCCGCGCAATAGCTAGAGACTGCATGCTCCTATTTTGTTGGACCCGGTTTTTCAGGCCGGGCTAGGGGAGGAGGTGAGAGATTTTTTCATACGGAACAAAGGCTAAGTCGAGCAGGTTGAGACCGTTTGGGAGGCATTCAAGGTCACGCTCAGGGGGTACTGCATATCTAAGGGAGCAGGGGTGCTAAAAGATATTTTGGGCACACTGCGGAAGCTGGATGGTGAGCTGAAGGGCAGGGAGATGAAGTTGACCACGTGCCCGGATGGCCCCACCCAGCTCAAATTTAGAGAACTGCTTACCGAATACATGGAGGCGGCGCGGTGCGAGGCGCGCTTTCAGGGTAGATATTGGACAGCTAGGCGGTATGGTGAGGGGGAACGACCGGGCAAGGCGCTGGCGGACACGATTCGGAAACCACGATATTCCTCCTTCGTGCTGGAACTCGCGGGCCCAGGGGAAGTAGTGTACGTAGATACGGACAGTATCCTCAATGCCTTTGCCACACATTATGCTCAATTACATACCACGCAAAGGTTTGGGGAGCTGGATCTAGATAACTATTTGGCTGAGGTGACATTGGGGTGGCTAAGTGACAGGCAGCGAGAGTTTCTCTGCGCCCCGTTTCAGCTGGATGAAGTTAGGGACGCAATTATGCAGCTACAGTCGGGGAAGGCCACTGGCACAGATGACATACCTGTAGAATTCTATAAAATGTATATAGATCAGATGGCCCCCATATTGCGTGAAGTATATGAAGATGCCCTGGAAGTCAGGCACCTTCCTCCTTCTATGCGGGAGGTCCTAATCGTTTCATTATTAAAGCCTGGGAAAGTGCCTCATCAATGTGACTCATACCGTCCGCTATCGCTCCTTAACTGTGACGTTAAAATACTGGCCAAGCTAATAGCCAACCGGCTTAGCTTATTGCTGGAGACCTTAATACTGCCTGATCAGTCCGGTTTTGTGCCTGGCCGTGCTACCTCACATAACCTGCGCACTCTTTTTACGGTGTTGAATAATGTCGCTCCTGAACTGCCTTTGGCGGCAGTGTTTCTCGATGCCACAAAGGCTTTTGATTCAATTGAGTGGGATTATATATTTGGGGTGATGTTACGCATGGGCTTTCCTCCTCTTTTTCTTTCATGGATTAAGCTATTGTACTGCTCGCCAGTTGCTAAGGTGCTCATCAATGGTCGCGTGTCCCGGGCGTTCCCGGTCACAAGGGATACCCGGCAGGGCTGCCCCCTATCCCCTTTACTTTTTGCGCTTGCGGTCGAGCCTCTAGCAGCAAAACTGCGGCAGCATCATAGGGATAAGGTGCTGCGGTGCAACATGAGGCAAATATTAATCTCCTTATATGCAGATGACATCACTCTTTATGTTCGAGACGCGCAAACCAATCTGAATCCGATCCTTAGGGAGTTCATCGTGTTCGGGAAGCTCTCAGGGGTTGTAGGAGAGTAGGGTCTGCTATCCTATGGTCACCCCAAATTTTTGCTTTTTGCTTCACTGGTTTTTGACATATTGAGGCTGTGGGCCTGCCAATCAGACCCCCAGCCTGCTGTTCTCTCTACTAAATTAAAACTATGCACCCTAGGTGCATAACCAATTGGAAGTGGATCACCCTGTCAGCCCCTGTACCAGTGTACACTAGGTACCCAGGGCATTGGTGTACCCAAGGCCTGCCAGGGGCTGCAGCATGTATTATGCCACCCCAGGCTTGGCCTAACAATCTGACACAACTGGCTGATCACTCAGCTGGGGTAAGTTGGTGTAATCACCTCTTACTTAGGTGTAGTATACCTATACCTAACCTTAAATGGGACACCTGGTAACCTATGAGTCACTCCTATGGCAGGCCTTAACAATCCTGAAGGCAGAGTGCTTGGTTCCATGTGAGATGGTGCTCTGGCATGAGCTGAGCCTGTCTGCAGTGGTCGGAACAACTTCCTTCTACTGTTTCCAGATATCGTCATACCATATACTCTTAAGTGCATTATGAACCTCGCGGTTAAATGCTATCTTTGGTTTGGCTTTATCAAAACATGTCGAGTAAGGTGTCATACGAATTGGAATACTAACCCCTCGCCAATTCTGGCGACGGGGTTAGCATTCCACCCTTCTAGAGGGACACGACATGTACAGTGCCTGAAACCCGGGTAAAATCAGACATAGCCTCAGCTCCACAAAATGGATGCTGCCACCACAGACACAAGTCTGCCCTCCTGCTGCTGGGAGTCCTTCCAGCTTGGGAGGTGTGGACAAAGGGTTTCCTGCCAGGGGAGGTGCGTGCACCACCCCAGACAGGATTTTGTGTATTGGTCAGGTAGGGCTTGAAAGAAACCAGACATGCCTGTGGCTCACAAGGAGCCTCGGTGCATATGCCAGTTCAAGCCGGTCCTGGGACACACCAGTCCCGGGCCTGGGGCGAGCTGGACAAAGGATTGGGGGTGTAACCACCCCCCTTCCTGGTCCCACCCATAGGGAGGGACCTAGCAGGTAGTCCGGCCCCTAGAATCCGAATAAAGGTAGGAGCTGTGTCCTAAGACTTCAGACATCCTGGAATCAACTTGAAACTAAGAAGAAGACGGGAACTTCGACATTCTGCTGCACAGAAGACTGAAGAAAATCTCCCCTGTGGTCAGGGAGTGACCACCTTGCTAACGCAAGCACCATCCAGCGAATCAACGTCTGCTTTGCCGCCGCCTCCCGCCGGAGCCCGAGCCCAGAGACTGACAAGACCTGGACCTCCAGACCTCTCACCGCCCGATCCACAGTCCCTGAAAAGAGGAGACCCGTGGAGGCACCGAGACACGTGGAGCCAGCCATCTTGGAACGACTACGACAAGCTGACCAGTGCAACAACCGAGGCTCCCTCCAAGTTGTGCTTTGGGTCCTGAGAAGCCCAACCCTCGAGCAGCATCTGCACCAAAGGTGAGCCCTCCAGCATCTCCACGATCTGCGTGGGGCCCTTCTGCATTTTGCCACTCGACGCGCCTAACCGGTTGCTGGCCCGCTGGCTAGTGGCCATCTTGGCGACGAAATCTACGACAAACACCGCTGGTCTGGTTGCTCCAGACTGGCCCTTGCTCCCCTCCAAAGGAGCAATCCCTCTGATCTTGCTGGTCAGAACCAACAGCTGATTTCCGAATCCTCCTGCAATTGCTTTTGCCAAGGCTTGTTTGCTTCGATCAAGTCGCCGACACCGCCGACAGCGAGAGCCTGCGTGGGACAGCTCGTGAGCCGACTCCTGGACGTCGTCGACCTTCAGGGACCACGTGGCTGCGGAGACAAGCTACCCCTCATCACCTGTTTGCACCCGACATCGCCTGGTACCCACCTGGTGCCACGCTGGTCACTGGCTAGTGACTGTGAACACTGTCCCCTCTGCTTACAGGTCTTCAACATCTCCGATCCACTCTTGGATCCACTGCATCTCTTCCCGACCGACCGCCTGCAGCATCTTTGTCCCAGGCTCAACGGAACAGATAGAAGAAACCCGACGCACTTTGAGGCCTATGCACCCGCTTCCTGTGGGTGAGGTAAAGCTGGTACTCCGGTGCCCATGTGTAGTAATACATCTCTAGTGCCTGTGTTCCAAATCTTAAGTTCCTAGGTCATCCGGAAGATTCCTTTTGCAGTAACTTTGTACTTTTTACGCACCCATTGAAACCTATGGGAGCACGCGTGTGACTATTTGCTCTGCACACGCCACCCGTGGACCTCCTGGTCACTAACTGACGTTAGCTCCTCGTAGGCCCAGCGATTCTAGAGGCCCTAGGCCTTTTCCCTTTTCTGTTCGTGGTACTTATACCACTATTTTAGTATATGGTTTGAGTGGCCACCAGGGCCTATCCATATAAAGTGCAACTTCTGTGTATTCTGTGATAATCTTGTTTGACGATTTGTGCTCCTGTGCTCATAAAGAGACTAGGGGTTACTTTGAGAAATAAATACATATATATTTTGAATATATATCTGTGTGGTGTCCTTTCATTGGTATAAAAGGGGGTTACTATTGGTAAAACAGCTTGCTTAACACGCATCACGAGTTTAGCCTCAAAGACTGCTTAGCCTACGCTACCACTAGGGCAGCTAGTCCAAAAAGGTTGACTTACAACCACACCATAAGGGTTGCGTGGCATGGTACAAGGTGGTCACTAGAACTAGTGAACAGCATATACCAGGCCAACTTCTCACATTGGTGAGCAGCGGTTGGATTTGAGCTTGCTGTGTTTTACCATTGTAATCTCTTGGTTACCAATTGAAAGATCACATAGGTACCTGTAGGTACATATAAAACAAGATTAGATATACTTAAGTTCTACTGAACTTAGTTGTTGTAGAGCAAAGGGAGTAGCACACCCTGACTACAACTACTAGATAGGTTTAGTAGGTAAACCCAAGTGTAGGTAGATTGCAACACATCCACCCACACTTAAGAGCAATGGCCGGGGCAGAGGGGTCCACTGTACCCATCTCTGTTGAGAGTGACCCCCAGAGGGCACCATCCAGCTTTGCTACCCTTAATCAGAATGAGCTCAGGCATTTGGCAACTCTTAGAGGCCTTAAACAGCCCAAGAACCCAAACTCTGCTGAGCTCAGAGAGCTCTTACAGAATGATGAGAATCAGAGAGCACTCAAGAAAGCTTCCCAGTTAGCCCCCTTAGGGTCAGGAACAGGAGGCCCCCCTTCTGAAGATACTACAGAGGTACCCAGTTCCAATAGTCACCCCTTAGATGGGATGCCTACCACAGAGGATGAGAGTGAAAAGGATACTGACAGTAGTGAGGATGAAGGGAGAACTAGCCCAGTGCCAAGTATTATACTTGGCCCAGCTAAACCAAGGCTATTGGGGACTGACAGTGGGTTCAACCCACTGGATCTCCCCAGTGGACTTAACACAGGGCTTGGAAGGCAAAGGAATCGCTCAGGTGACTCCAATGCTTCCCATGGCTCTAGAGGCTCTCAAGGTCACTCCAGGAGAAGGATGACCACCCCTCAGAGGAGGGAACATGAGGCCAAGATGCAAGAGGCTCAGCTGAGGATCAGGAAGCAGGAGCTAGAAGTAGCCCTGATGGAAGAGAAACTTAGCAAGGCTAGACAGCATAAAGAGAGTGGGTCTATACCCACTGGTGGCAGCATTGTCCCTAAGGACAAAGATAGGGTTTTCGACAATAGGAACCTGTCTAAGGTTGTGCCCCCCTACAAAAGTGGGGATGACATCCACAAGTGGATAACTGCTCTTGAGAGAGCCTGCAAAGTACAGCAGGTTCCTGAAGATCAGTGGGCAGCAATCCTCTGGCTCTCCTTTGAAGGAAGAGGCAGAGACAGACTCCTCACTGTTAGAGAAGAGGATGTCAGAAACTACAGAGTCCTGAAGAGTGTTCTAGTTGATGGGTTAGGCTTAACCACTGAACAGTACAGGTTAATGTTCAGAGACACCCAAAAGACACAGACTCAGGACTGGTCTGAATACATTGAATGTGCCACTAAGGCTTTGGAGGGTTGGTTGCTGGGAAGTAAGGTATCTGATTTTACAGGATTGTATAATTTGATGATGAGAGAACAGATTTTAAATAACTGTCAAAACCAGCAACTGCATCAACACTTGGTTGACTCTGATCTGACCTCTCCCCAAGAATTGGGAAAGAAGGCAGACAAATGGGTCAGAACCAGGGTTAAGCAAAAGAACCAGAACCAGGGCCAAGGGGGTGATCAGAAGAAAACAGACCAAAAGGGTGGAGATCAGAAATCTAAAGACCAGAAGTCTTCAACAGGGCCCCAAACTACTGCTAAGGAGGGTGGGTCCCAACAGTCCAAGAAGAAGAAAGAAGGTCAGAAGAAACCCTGGTGCAATCATTGTAAAAATACAACTCACTGGACTAGTGATTGCAAAAAGGGTGGAGCCCCCAACACTGTTGCCCCTAAGGCACCTGCTCCCAGTACTACTGTTAGCAGTGTTGGTCCCCAGACAAAGGGTGTAGTGGGAATCACTATGGGAACTGAAGGAGATTCTGACTTAGACAGAACCCTTACCCAGGCAGTCTTGATCTGTGATGGGGACATTGATTTGTCCCTGACTGTGAGCCCCAGTAACCTGGGCAAGTACAGACAGACTCCTTTAATTAATGACAAAGTGGCTCAAGCCTACAGGGACACATGTGCCAGTGTCACTATGGTGACACCAGGCTTTGTGGATCCTGGACAGTACATACCAGGTGAGAACTACCTGGTGACCAATGCCAGCAATGCCACTACTTCACATAGTGTGGCAGTTGTTAACTTCTCATGGGGAGGGGTAACTGGCCTCAAAAGGGTTGTGGTTAGTGCAGACCTCCCAGTAGAATGTTTGTTGGGCAATGACCTAGAGAGTTCTCTATGGTCAGAAGTGGAGTACAGGACTCATGCAGAGATGTTAGGTATATCATCACATGTCCTTGCTGTGACCAGGTCACAGGCCAAAAAGTGCCTCACTGAACCACAGGTCTTGGATCCTGGAACAATGGACCAAGCACCTACCAAGAAGAAGAACAGGAGGGTCAAGGCTGTGCCTTCCCCCCTGCCTCAGAGTGATGATCAGCCTTCCCAGGAAGCTGATCTAGAGGACCCTGAAGGAACTGTCCCTGAAGAGCTTGAACCTGATCAGGTTGAGTTTCTGGGGACAGGGGGACCTTCAAGGGCTGACTTGAGGCAGGCTCAGTTATCCTGTCCCTCTCTTGAACCCCTCAGACAGCTGGCTGCTGCTGAGGCTGCTGGGAATGCTCAAGGTACCCATAAAGTGTATTGGGATGAAGGGCTCCTTTATTCAGAGGCTAGAGACCCCAAGCCTGGTGCAACCAGGAGGTTGGTTATACCTCTGCAATTTAGGGGCTTCCTTCTTACCTTGGCCCATGATATTCCTTTAGCAGGACACCTAGGCCAGAACAAGACCTGGGACAGACTTGTCCCTCACTTTCACTGGCCTCATATGAATGAAGATACAAAGGAGTTTTGTCGCTCCTGTGTTACCTGCCAAGCCAGTGGCAAATCAGGTGGCACAACAAAGGCCCCCCTGATACCACTACCTGTGGTGGGGGTTCCCTTTGAAAGAGTGGGAATAGACATAGTGGGTCCCATGGATCCTCCCACTGCATCTGGGCACAGATTTATACTGGTGGTAGTGGATCATGCCACCAGGTATCCAGAGGCAATTCCCCTTAGGACCACTACAGCTCCTGTTGTGGCCAGGGCCCTGCTGGGAGTATTCTCCAGAGTGGGGTTTCCTAAGGAGGTAGTATCTGACAGAGGTACCAACTTTATGTCAGGATACTTGACAGCTATGTGGAAGGAATGTGGTGTCAACTACAAGTTCACCACCCCTTATCACCCACAATGCAATGGGCTTGTTGAGAGATTCAACAAGACCCTAAAGGGTATGATCAAAGGATTACCTGAAAAGCTCAGGCGAAGATGGGATATCCTTCTACCCTGCCTTCTGTTTGCTTACAGAGAGGTCCCACAAAAAGGAGTTGGCTACAGCCCCTTTGAATTGTTGTTTGGGCACCCTGTGAGAGGCCCACTGTGTTTGGTGAAGGAAGGATGGGAGTTACCTCTCAAAAAGCCTAAGCTAGACATAGTGGACTATGTACTTGGTCTCCGCTCCAGGATGGCTGAGTATATGGAGAAGGCATCTAAAAACCTTGAGGCAAGCCAGGCCTTACAGAAAGCTTGGCATGACCAAAAGGCTGTCTTGGTTGAGTATCAGCCAGGACAGAAGGTATGGGTGTTGGAGCCAGTGGCCCCAGCAGCACTCCAAGACAAATGGTCTGGACCCCATACAATCCTGGAAAAGAAGGGAGAGGTCACCTACTTGGTGGACCTAGGAACTCCCAGGAGTCCCCACAGGGTACTCCATGTTAACAGGCTTAAAGCATATGTTGACAGGGCAGACATGGGCTTGCTCATGGCTACAGATGAGGGACAGGAGGAAGAGAGTGACCCTCTCCCAGACCTGTTGTCTCAGAACCCTGAAGATGGCTCAGTTGAAGGAGTGACCCTTGGAGGCAACCTCACTGCCCATCAGCAGACTGAATGTAGACAGGTTCTACAATCATTTTCACATATGTTTTCCTTGATACCTAGTCAAACTGACTGGTGTACCCATGTTGTGGACACTGGTGACAGTCTGCCCGTAAAGAACAAACTTTACAGACAACCTGACCACGTCAGGGACTGTATAAAGGCTGAGGTACATAAAATGCTGGAATTAGGTGTCATTGAACCCTCAGAGAGCCCCTGGGCTAGCCCAGTGGTTCTGGTCCCCAAACCTCACACCAAAGATGGCAAGAGAGAGATGAGGTTCTGTGTGGACTACAGAGGGCTCAATGCTGTCACCAGGACAGATGCACACCCTATTCCAAGGGCAGATGAGCTCATAGACAAACTAGCTTCTGCAAAGTTTTTGAGCACATTTGACTTGACAGCTGGCTATTGGCAAATCAGGTTAGCTGAGGAGTCTAAGGCCAAAACAGCATTCTCAACCCCAGGTGGGCATTATCAGTTTGTGGTGATGCCCTTTGGTCTGAAGAATGCACCTGCCACCTTCCAAAGGCTGGTGAACCAAGTCCTTACTGGGTTGGATGACTTTTGCGCAGCATATCTTGATGACATTGCTGTCTTTAGTTCCACCTGGGAGGATCACCTGATCCACCTGAAGAAGGCTCTTGAGGCTCTGCAAAGGGCAGGCCTCACTATCAAGGCTACTAAGTGCCAGATAGGGCAGAGTAAGGTTGTGTATTTGGGCCACCTTGTAGGTGGGGGCCAAGTTCAACCACTGGAGAGTAAGATACAGTCCATCAAGGATTGGTCCCCTCCAACCACCCAGACTCAAGTTCGAGCTTTCTTGGGCTTGACTGGGTATTACAGGAAGTTTGTTAAGAACTATGGGTCCATTGTGACTCCTCTTAATGATCTGACATCCAAGAAGATGCCCAAAAAGGTTCAGTGGACAGTAAGCTGTCAAAAGGCATTTGATGACCTGAAGGAGGCCATGTGCTCTGCACCTATCCTGAAAAGTCCTGACTACTCCAAAGAGTTTATTGTCCAAACAGATGCTTCTGAGTTGGGTGTGGGAGCTGTGCTGTCACAACTTAATGTAGATGGTCAAGACCAACCCATTGCTTTTATTAGCAGAAGGTTGACCCCCAGAGAGAAGAATTGGTCAGCTATTGAGAGGGAGGCCTTTGCTGTGGTGTGGGCCCTGAAGAAGCTGAGGCCATACTTGTTTGGCACTCACTTCAAGATTCAGACCGACCATAAGCCCCTCTTGTGGCTAAATCAGATGAAGGGTGAAAACCCCAAACTGCTTAGGTGGTCCATTTCCCTACAGGGGATGGACTTTACAGTGGAGCACCGGCCAGGTACTGACCATGGGAATGCAGATGGTCTCTCCAGGTACTTCCACTTAGGACATGAAGACGAGACTGGTCAAGGCTAGTTTAATGTCCCAGCGTTTGGGGGGGGGTTGTGTAGGAGAGTAGGGTCTGCTATCCTATGGTCACCCCAAATTTTTGCTTTTTGCTTCACTGGTTTTTGACATATTGAGGCTGTGGGCCTGCCAATCAGACCCCCAGCCTGCTGTTCTCTCTACTAAATTAAAACTATGCACCCTAGGTGCATAACCAATTGGAAGTGGATCACCCTGTCAGCCCCTGTACCAGTGTACACTAGGTACCCAGGGCATTGGTGTACCCAAGGCCTGCCAGGGGCTGCAGCATGTATTATGCCACCCCAGGCTTGGCCTAACAATCTGACACAACTGGCTGATCACTCAGCTGGGGTAAGTTGGTGTAATCACCTCTTACTTAGGTGTAGTATACCTATACCTAACCTTAAATGGGACACCTGGTAACCTATGAGTCACTCCTATGGCAGGCCTTAACAATCCTGAAGGCAGAGTGCTTGGTTCCATGTGAGATGGTGCTCTGGCATGAGCTGAGCCTGTCTGCAGTGGTCGGAACAACTTCCTTCTACTGTTTCCAGATATCGTCATACCATATACTCTTAAGTGCATTATGAACCTCGCGGTTAAATGCTATCTTTGGTTTGGCTTTATCAAAACATGTCGAGTAAGGTGTCATACGAATTGGAATACTAACCCCTCGCCAATTCTGGCGACGGGGTTAGCATTCCACCCTTCTAGAGGGACACGACATGTACAGTGCCTGAAACCCGGGTAAAATCAGACATAGCCTCAGCTCCACAAAATGGATGCTGCCACCACAGACACAAGTCTGCCCTCCTGCTGCTGGGAGTCCTTCCAGCTTGGGAGGTGTGGACAAAGGGTTTCCTGCCAGGGGAGGTGCGTGCACCACCCCAGACAGGATTTTGTGTATTGGTCAGGTAGGGCTTGAAAGAAACCAGACATGCCTGTGGCTCACAAGGAGCCTCGGTGCATATGCCAGTTCAAGCCGGTCCTGGGACACACCAGTCCCGGGCCTGGGGCGAGCTGGACAAAGGATTGGGGGTGTAACCACCCCCCTTCCTGGTCCCACCCATAGGGAGGGACCTAGCAGGTAGTCCGGCCCCTAGAATCCGAATAAAGGTAGGAGCTGTGTCCTAAGACTTCAGACATCCTGGAATCAACTTGAAACTAAGAAGAAGACGGGAACTTCGACATTCTGCTGCACAGAAGACTGAAGAAAATCTCCCCTGTGGTCAGGGAGTGACCACCTTGCTAACGCAAGCACCATCCAGCGAATCAACGTCTGCTTTGCCGCCGCCTCCCGCCGGAGCCCGAGCCCAGAGACTGACAAGACCTGGACCTCCAGACCTCTCACCGCCCGATCCACAGTCCCTGAAAAGAGGAGACCCGTGGAGGCACCGAGACACGTGGAGCCAGCCATCTTGGAACGACTACGACAAGCTGACCAGTGCAACAACCGAGGCTCCCTCCAAGTTGTGCTTTGGGTCCTGAGAAGCCCAACCCTCGAGCAGCATCTGCACCAAAGGTGAGCCCTCCAGCATCTCCACGATCTGCGTGGGGCCCTTCTGCATTTTGCCACTCGACGCGCCTAACCGGTTGCTGGCCCGCTGGCTAGTGGCCATCTTGGCGACGAAATCTACGACAAACACCGCTGGTCTGGTTGCTCCAGACTGGCCCTTGCTCCCCTCCAAAGGAGCAATCCCTCTGATCTTGCTGGTCAGAACCAACAGCTGATTTCCGAATCCTCCTGCAATTGCTTTTGCCAAGGCTTGTTTGCTTCGATCAAGTCGCCGACACCGCCGACAGCGAGAGCCTGCGTGGGACAGCTCGTGAGCCGACTCCTGGACGTCGTCGACCTTCAGGGACCACGTGGCTGCGGAGACAAGCTACCCCTCATCACCTGTTTGCACCCGACATCGCCTGGTACCCACCTGGTGCCACGCTGGTCACTGGCTAGTGACTGTGAACACTGTCCCCTCTGCTTACAGGTCTTCAACATCTCCGATCCACTCTTGGATCCACTGCATCTCTTCCCGACCGACCGCCTGCAGCATCTTTGTCCCAGGCTCAACGGAACAGATAGAAGAAACCCGACGCACTTTGAGGCCTATGCACCCGCTTCCTGTGGGTGAGGTAAAGCTGGTACTCCGGTGCCCATGTGTAGTAATACATCTCTAGTGCCTGTGTTCCAAATCTTAAGTTCCTAGGTCATCCGGAAGATTCCTTTTGCAGTAACTTTGTACTTTTTACGCACCCATTGAAACCTATGGGAGCACGCGTGTGACTATTTGCTCTGCACACGCCACCCGTGGACCTCCTGGTCACTAACTGACGTTAGCTCCTCGTAGGCCCAGCGATTCTAGAGGCCCTAGGCCTTTTCCCTTTTCTGTTCGTGGTACTTATACCACTATTTTAGTATATGGTTTGAGTGGCCACCAGGGCCTATCCATATAAAGTGCAACTTCTGTGTATTCTGTGATAATCTTGTTTGACGATTTGTGCTCCTGTGCTCATAAAGAGACTAGGGGTTACTTTGAGAAATAAATACATATATATTTTGAATATATATCTGTGTGGTGTCCTTTCATTGGTATAAAAGGGGGTTACTATTGGTAAAACAGCTTGCTTAACACGCATCACGAGTTTAGCCTCAAAGACTGCTTAGCCTACGCTACCACTAGGGCAGCTAGTCCAAAAAGGTTGACTTACAACCACACCATAAGGGTTGCGTGGCATGGTACAAGGTGGTCACTAGAACTAGTGAACAGCATATACCAGGCCAACTTCTCACAGGGGTCCAAATAAATTGGAGTAAATCCTGCATCTTCCCTCTGACGGCTGCCGCGGTCCGCTTCCCACTAGACTATCCCCTGGAGTGGTGCGAGGATGAAGTGCGGTATTTGGGCATTAACGTCATGAGAGATAGGGATGCATTAATGTGCCTTAATTACGGAACAGCTCTGATGCGTATAATGGAATACGTGACCCGCTGGATTACCCTCCCTCTTTCAATGGCAGGGCGGGCATCTCTGATTAAAATGGTGATCTTGCTCCAATTATTGTACCTTTTCTTAAACATACCATTCTATCCCGGAAACTACTTTTTTAAAACACTGAAATCTGAATTGATACGCTTGGTGTGGGGGGGCAAACACCCGCGACTACAGTGGAGTGTCCTTATTAGGCCGTACTCGCAGGGAGGCTTTGGTGTACCCAATTTTGAATTATATTACCTCAGCGCGCCGGCTCACTATGCCTATTTTTGGGTGCGTCAGCCGCGATATATGCCACAAGTGGCAGCGTAACACTGGCTTGCTCATCCCATCCCGATAGACGGAGCACTGTATGATGTGTCTGTTGGCAGGGAGCAGCCGACGACAACTGTTGCTTGCACTGTGGCGGCGTGGCAGCGCATAAGTGTCCTATTGGATGCTCCTATGCTTTATTCTTCGCTATTGCCTCTGGTCTACCACCCTAGTATGCCCTTGCTTCAGGAAACGGTGTTTCACAGATTTGCAAAGCGCGCATTAAAACTTGGGGAGATCTTTACCAGAACGGTCAATTTAGAAAACTAGAGCATGTACTTCAGGGCTTGCAACGCACTCCACTAGATGTGTTTTTATATATTCATCTTCGTCAGGGCGTTCGCTCTCTTACTCCTAGCTTACCGGCTGAGCCCCCCGAACTTGTGCCACTGCAGTTGACTCTTAAAAGTGCGACAGCCAAACAACTGGTATCGTTAATCTATCGTACCGTTCACACGCAGAGGCAGAAGCCATCTGCACTGGCCCGGACACGCTGAGATGCTGAATTGGGTTTTGAGCTGACAGACGAGCAGTGGGAGTACTGCTCGTCCCAGACAGAGCAGGTCTCGGCCAGCAGTAGGCTGCGTATAATGCACTATACATTTCTACACAGGCTATATTACACACCGGCCAGGATGTACAGGTATAAACTGAGGGCAGCGGACAACTGTGACAGGGGTCAAGCGCCGAGTGCGGATGTTTTACATTTAGCCTGGGAGTGCCCGGTAGTATATAATTATTGGAAGAAGGTTTTTGAAGCTTTCGACCTGATTATAAATGAGCACATTGAACCCACACCCCTGCTGGCCCTACTAGGCTTTGTTAAACCATTAAAAGCAATACATCGCAAATATGTCGCGCTGGCGCTCTTATTGGCGAAGAGGCGCGTGGCGTGCCGCTGGGGAAGAGGGAGGGCGCCTAAATTTAAGGTCTGGATGGACGATTTATATATTGTCAGGAACAACTTGCCACATATGCGGAGCTGTTGCCGAGTACCTTCAAGCCCAAGGATCTCTGGGGGCCACTAAAATGTTATTTACTTGCACACCCACGGGGGGCGCCGCTGCAGAGGGAGAGGGGCATGTATTCTGGAGAGGCCCTGGGTGGGGGTTGGTTCCCTTATGGAGATGGAGCGTCATGGGGTTATACAGATTGGAATGCATTCAGTCGGGTTTGGACTGGCCAGGAGTACCAGTGAAGGAGTCTCCCTAGAAGGGATGGATTGGAAACTGTCCGATGTGATATTGTGGTTTGTACAGAAGTTATGATATTATCGGCTGTGGCCCTGTCTAATGCCTCTCACAGCTACAAGGTGTATCTAGGTGCCGGCGTAAATGCCTCATTATTTTTCTCCTGCAGGACAAGAAGGAACTGTGCCATACAATGTATTGATATTGTGCTGAACTGGTGTTCATATACAACTGTTTGTATTGTTTGAAAATAATAAATAAAAATGTAAGGACTTCATCAAGAGTGGGATTTGCATCCAACCTCGCCCCGTAAAGCAATTCAGGACACGGCCCCCGGGCCCTCTCACCCTAAAGCAAACAGAGTGACTTTATGTGAACACAGTCTACACGACTGGGGGAGACACCAAACGATTGCCTCCACCTCAGGCTCACACCACACTGACTGGGAACCCACCATGTTCAGACCAACTACTAGAAGTTGGGTACAAGAAGAAAGCGACTAATAAAAAGGGGTCATCATATCATATCGCATACCCCACTATGAAGTTTCCTGCCCCCTACATCTGTAGACTCTCACATAGAGGGACGTGGTTACACTACCACTGTCCATCAGTATCCTGAGAATCATGCATACACAAGGTACACATATACCATGGCTTCCCGATGAAGGCTGCATTGCCGAAACGCGCATAGAATACAATCTACAAGTCATTTTGTACATACATAAGGCTTAGCCCTCCAAGCTGTTTTGTACAAGAAAATTCAATCTTCACGCATCCTACCTTATTGTTTGCAAGCCACTAGTAATCAGAATGTTCAGTCTCTAAGAATTATTTACCATGATGAAATAAATGTGATTCTATGCAGGTCACAAAAATACAATCGATTACACTGTAACATGTATTTACAATTGTTTATACATACATAAAAGATGATATCTGCTTTACATCTGAACAAGAACATTCAATCTTTCCTATGAATTATTGAATACAATTAATCTCTTAACAGAAGAATGAGTGTGGAAGTATGACTGAGTATACAGGTTTGCTAAATTACATTATAGATGGAAGTATAGATTGTCTTTAAAAAATGAATTTTTGGGACAATGTATCTATTTGTGTATATTAACCATGTCTCAATTTTTAGCTTTTTGATACTAATAAATTGTTTTCATATTAACTTTGATCTGGGTTTCAGTATTTACATTGGTTTGCCCATACTTTCATTAGTTGCCTAAGTGTTCATAGATACAATAGTTATTTACGTCTTGACTTAGGAACGTATCCATTGACAGGGGAACCCCTTTTCTGTACAACGGTTAGGCATGAAGCCATACTGGTCGGGGTGAATAAGAGACAAGAGGATGGACTGTAACCTCAATGCTAAGATCTTGGCATGAATCTTAATGTCCGTGTTGATTAAGGAGATACAGCGATAGGAGACACTACTTGTCGAAGGTTCATCTGATTTAGGGATAACGACGATGGTTGTGAGGTCTAACTCTGGGAGGAAGGATCCCTGCCTCACAGATTCTGTATAGAGTTGAAGAAGAATCGGGGTAACAATGTCATGAAATTTGGAGTAATATTCGAGAGGGTATCCGTCTGGGCCAAGAGTCTTACCAGTTTTCACGTCCCGAACAGCCGTCTGAATTACATCTTCTGTGATTGGTGAATCTAGGGCCATTTGCTGAGGTCATGTCATACAAGAAAAGGGCACAACATGGAGTAGTGGTTCGGCCAGGTCAGACCCATGTGGCCACTGGACGCCTGGTTCCTCTTGGAGGACGGGTTTGTGGACCACTTGTCTAAGAAATTGCGGTTCTATTTTGAGACTAATGAATGAACGGTTCACAGGGTTGGTACACTATGGGCAGCCAGCAAACCCACAATTCGAAGAGTAGCCATGGCATATCTTTTTTTTTTTTTTTTTTTTATTTTATTGATTCAGCGAGGTTACATTCCATCTTTGGCATAAAGAAAAAGGAAAAAATAGACAAAAAATAGACATTAAAAAAAAACAAGAATGTAAACATCTGAGATACCTCCTCAGTATAACAGTAATGCAAATAAACTCGGTCACATTATTGTACCCAGTTTCTTATCGGCTCCCATATCGAGGCCCCCAATTTTTTCTTTGACATGCCTTTCAGTTTATACAATGCCGATTCCATGTTATATATTGAGATAACCCTAGCCCTCCAGTTAGCGAAAGACGGGGGCTCCGAGTCCAGCCACTGAGAAGTTATACATAGCCTCAAAACCGACATACAAATGAACTTAAGGCCTCTGTAAGGTACCGCTAGCCTACCCATCTCTGTACCAAATTCAATACCAAACAAGACCAAAGTTGCTGTCATAGATATCGAGATACCCAAGGATTGCAACATAAAACACTCAATATCTAACAAAAGTGGTTGAAGTACAGGACATGAAAAGAACATGTGTACCGAATCTTGCGCTTGGAGTCCACATCTTGAGCATTTATCCCCCCTCCCCGCCTTCCATTTTGCGATCTTTGCGGGGGTATAATACAGATTGAACATTGCCATATACGATTGACTTTTAAGGCTACCAGAAAGCAATATAGAGTTAGCAGTTTGCGTTACCAGCTGTAAATCAAGATTAGTTACCAACAATTTCTCCTCCCATATTGCTTCCTGTCTAGCCATATCATCAGATTGTGTTAACATAAGTTCAATATATATTTGCCCTATTTTACAATTCCCTTTCAATAAATCCAAGATTCGAATCTGTCGAACCTGACATCTCCCCCCCGTAATTGCACCCTGCAAGAAACTTCTCAACTGTAAGTATTTAAAAAAAATCAGACTTTCTAACCCTGAATCTCTCTTGGAGTACTGAAAAAGAGACCATTTCCCCCTGCTCCAACAGGTCCCCAATTAATTTAATGCCGTACTGTGCCCACCTCCGCATAATCGAGTCCTGGAATACCGCAGGTAATAGGGCAATCGAATCCAATGGGGTATACCATGTAATACTAGGGATATGGAGCTGCTTATATAGCCTCTTCGAAACTAAGTATGCTGCCTGAATAATTTTGAATCTAGTCTTTTTGTAGTAACTTGGCTCCAGTACTTTCAAAAGTAACCCTTGCGACAATTTGCCCAGAGACCATTCATATATTGAGGGCGAGAAAGCGGGATCCAGAACCGCCTTCTCCCCACAGACCAGGACTCCCATTAATTGAAGTAGCGAGGCAGAATAATATAAATAAAAATTTGGAAGTGCCAGGCCTCCACGTTCCCTTGGCAAATAAAGCCATTTGATTGCTCTTCTAGAACGACGATAACCCCAAAGAAATCGTGAGCACATTCGTTCTATTTTAGTGAATATAGAGTTTGGAAAAAAAATTGGGATAGCCCGAAAAAGATAAAGGAACTTCGGAAAAATCGACATTTTCAATACATTGCCCCTTCCATATAAAGAAAGATGCAACCGGTTTAATCGCTCCAGAGTCTTATTCGAAGATGCAAGCATCGGTTCCACATTAATCCTTGGGATATTTTGAATTTGGGGTGAGATGATTATACCCAGATACGTTGCCTCTGAGACTACCTTTATCTCTGGGGGTAATCCAACCTCCGTATGCAACACTTGTGTCTTCCCTAAGTTTAATTTGTAACCGGACACTGCTCCAAACTGCCTAGTAATAACCTCGATTCTCTGCAGCGCCCTAATCATATCAGTGGACACAACCGCAAGATCATCGGCATATGCTAAAACTTTGACTGAATATAACTGCGCCGTTGCGGGTCTAATTTCCATGTCAGTCTCTAGTCTAGAAATGAGAGGGTCTATAAACAAAGCGAAAAGAAGTGGGGAACAGGGGCAGCCCTGCCGGGTGCCCCTGTTAACCATAAACCTCTGTGACTCCTCTCCCCCAGCCGTACTGTTGCGCCCGGGGTGATATACATTGACTGTATTGCCCGTATAAACTCGTTCGGAAAGGACTTCCACCTCATCACTGCCCATAGGAACTCCCAGGAGACCCTGTTGAATGCCTTTTCGGCATCCAACAAGGCCACCCCTACTGACACCCCCATCGCCTGAGCCCAATCAAAAACAGAGATAAGTCTTCTAACATAGTCCGTAGTCCCCCTCCCAGCGATAAAGCCGTGTTGCTGTAATGAGACTAATGGAGTAATAACTCCCTCTAATCTCTTTGCCAGACATTTCGAGTAAATTTTATTATCGGCGTTAATTAGAGAAATTGGTCGGTATGAGGAGAGCTCATGGGGATCCTTTCCTTTTTTTTTAAAAACTACTATTACTGTCTGAGACCAAGAAGCTGGGGGAACCCCATCAAACGCCCCTTGATATACTGAAGTCATTATCCCCTGTAAGACCTTCCTAAACTTAATATAAAACTCTAAGGGAATCATATCTGGGCCCATCGCCTTTCCTGATGCTAACGACAGCATAGCAGTTTCGATCTCCTCCCAAGAAAGCGCTTCAGACAATACATCTTTATCCATCTCGTCTAACCTCAAAACCATCATTTCATCAAGGTAACTCTCGGGTCTTGCAACTGGCTCTGCCGTGTATAATCTTTCGTAATACTTTTTAAAAGAGTCTTGGACCAAAGAAGGGGTCTTTACAAGTTTCCCCTCGATGTCTTTTATCTTGATTATCCTAGAGTGAACCTCCTTTTGCCGTAACCTATTAGCAAGAACACTCCCAACCCTCTCTCCATATTCATAACATTCATTCCTATATACTTGATACTTGGCCGCTGCCTCATCTGCATAACCCTGATATATTTTTGCTCGGCAAACTGCAATTTGCACCTGGACCTCCTTAACCCTACCTCCGCTATTTATTTCTTGGACTAATTTTTGCTCCAGCTGAGAGAGGGATGCTAAATCATTTATAGTCTTTAACCGCTCGGTTTTTCGCTTCCTGGCAACAAATCTAACTGTCTCGCCTCTCACCCCGGCCTTCAGTGCATCCCAGACAATATCTCTCCTGGCTGACCCTATATTCACCTGAATAAATTCGGGAATCCATTCCTTCATCCAGTTACAATAATCTTCATTGAAAAGAAGCCTTCTATCGAAAGACCATTTTGTGGTCCTAGGTGTTAAATCAGTATATTCAAACTCCAACACCACCGGATTATGATCCGATATAATTTTAGGAAGGATCTTAATAGATGCACTCGATAGAATAGCATCGGAGACTAAGAAATAATCCAGCCGTACCATCTTTCCATGGGGGGCACAAAAATATGTATACCCATCTTGGCCTGAGTTAAGTTACGCCCAGGCATCATACAGCCCTTGATCTTGAACCAAAGCTTGCAGGCCCCCAAACCCTCGTGGCTTCCTTCCCATATAAGATTCACCCGTTCTAAAGTTAAACCGTGAATGAAGATGAATATTTAGATCACCACATATTATCGTAGGTTGTGAATACAATGACAGTTCTGAATTAATCACTTGAAAAACCTCCGGGTCATCTAAATTTGGCCCATATACTGAGCACAGTGTAATAACTTGCTGGGAAACCACTACCTCCATAATAACCCACCGTCCCAGCTTATCAGTTTTGTACTTCCTAACCTCCATCAATCCCTTCTTGGCAAGTATCGCAACTCCTTTAGTGTTAACTGACTGGGATGTGCAAGCTCATAATTCCAAACCGAGGGAGTTAAGCCAGGCCCTATTAGACCACGCTATATGCGTTTCTTGCAGAAATAACAGGTCCCATGAGCATGAATATATAATTCCACCTAATACCCGTCTTTTCCTAAAATCATTCAGCCCGCAAATATTCAGAGTACAGCATATTAATTTCCTCATCCGAAGTCCTTGTCAATTTCAAGATTTTGTCTCAGAGATTTAGCGCAATAAGGTTCCTCCCGCCAAATAGCTTTAGACCAACAACTTACTAGACCACTATATGGCTGATATCTTTTAGAGACTAGCTCGGTTAGCCAAGGCATATCTTAAGCATAAAGACAGAGACAGTCACCAACACATCGTGGAGCTGGCGACCTGTATACTTAGAATAGAATCTGAGGTGGCGACCAACGTTACTGAAGCTCTGAGCTGATAGCTTGAGATAGATGGGACATCCCTACACCACTTGTCCTTCCACGAGGCCTTCCAATATTGGCAAGCCTCCATCCAACGAATATATGAGCACAGAGATAAAACTAGCACACGCCTATATAGATTGGCTACTAGGGGTGCTAACATCTGGCTTATCCCTGCCATCCAAGATGCCGCAGGGTCTTTAGTCTTTAGTCAATAGCAGTATTTTTGAATTACTAAGAGCATCCATATGCCCAGCAGTGGCTCCTGGTTGGAGAACAAGGGTTTATTTGTGTTCCCGTTGCTTGGGTAGCCCCGGGGCCCACCGACGCAGGGGTGTCTGATGAAGATAACCTCCTCAGAGACCCAATGTAGTCCTGCAGTGCTTTCTCCCTTGAAATGTCTTGATCCTAGACCCAGTGCACATGATCTATATTCTGATTCTTACCTATTCACCCTGCATAGTAGGAAGTCCACCTCAAATACTCCAACATATTTACTGTTTATGTTGTTGAGGAAAGTTGGGCGACAGATGCTTAATGGGTAGAAGTGTGGGGTGGGGTGGTTGTTGCTGTTGTTGGGGGGTATCAACAGGGAATATGTTTTGTATGCTTTGTTTTTCTTTGTTCTGATGCTCCTGTTTATGTCTTTGTCCCTTGCTCCACTGTGTGTGGCTGCCTCCCTTGCCAACCCTTGACAATCTCACCATAGAGTTTATCCTCATTTCATGCAACGTAAATGGCCTAATAGACCATATCATACGTACTGCAGACCTCAAATTTTTCCAATGCCACCAGCCAGGCTTTGCCCTACTCCAAGAGATACATCTTATATGTACCCTCTGCCCCTTTCTGTGTAGATTCAGTTTACCACTCCGGCTTTGGTCAGGGATCCAGAGGGGTGGCAAATCTCATGCACAAAACATTTCCTTAAGTAGTTACTCCATGACCCTCAGGGATGCCATGTGGGGGTAACTGATTTATATGCATTTATATACCTACTCACTTACCTAGTCAGACCCACCAAGACCTAACTGAGTTGATAGCTGCCTCCAGCTCTTGAAAGGGGGCCCTCTCCACATCGCTGGGTCTTCCAGTGGGACCATGAGCAGAATCTCACAATGAGTTAATCTCCTTGTCAATAAGACTTCCATCATTCACAAAATACCAGATTTGTTTTAATCCATGCAAATCCTGCCAAAATTACCTTTGTGACCTGTTATATCACAAGTTGTATCCATCACCGGGCAGAATTTATCTGAAGCGAAATGTGATAAACTACTACACCTGTAGCATGTTATTTTTTTTGTCTTAATATTTTGCTTGCTCCCTCTACTAGCTTGTTCTCTGCCCTGTGCAGGTACTTTCTTGAACACTGCCCATATTATTTTTGTCTCAAATTTCTCCCATATATTTTTCTAATTGTTCAATCTCGTGCTTATTGTCACATCAAACGTATCATCTGTTCAAACTAATAATTTCCGAGAACAAGACTAAGGAGCAGCCTGAGGTACTGGCGACTTCTATGGCAGAGAGTGGCGGGATGGGGATGAGTTCCGCTTGGCCTTCTTGTGCTTCTGCTGCGACTTCGACTTACCGAAAGGCGTGAAAAAGCCCAAGAGCGGAAAGTGGTCCACGCCGTTGACTTCAACAGGGAGGAGAACTTAAGTGGCTTCTTTTGGTGTTTTGGCAACATACACCTTCGCTTCACGTTCCTAGATCACCTTCTGATTTATAAGGGCACACACAACTTGGATTTGTGCACCGAACCCGAGCCATAGCTGCCAAGGTTTCAGATTGCTATGCGTGACATTTCATTTATCGGTGTAATTATAAGTGACATTCAAAGACTTTAGTGACACTTTCTCGTGAGCAAAATTAAGCAATGAAGACGAGGGAAACATAAATATCAGAAATTGCCGAGTGTCTGTTAAGCTACGGGGTACTACACTTTAATGCGATACTGCGCACCATGCACAATAATGGCCGCCCAGTGCACGCTGTCCATGAATAAAGTGGACAATCTGCATAAATGTAGATTATGTGTGGCAGTGGAGTGTTAGTAGAAGTGTCAGTGAGGCTGAGCACATTTTGGAAGCAGACTGTACTCCTCAGGTAACTGAATGATGTTTAACCTCGCTGAGGTCGTTTAGGAAGTTAGGCACACTAACTCAATTTTGCAGCGAGGGCAGCTAGCGAGAGCAGCTGCCATTCCATATACGGTCCGGCTGGCCTGGGTCGCATCTGTGCCTGCTGGACGGCCGCCGCTGCTGAGGCTCGCTTGGCTCAGCTACAAGCTGCAGTCCTCTGGGCAGCTGAGCTGTGAACGTTTAACCACCACTCTGCCAGCCGCTGCAGTGAGCAGTGTGTTTGGGCATAACGTGGGGGGCAGCACATACCACGACACATTTCTTGGTGTGAAAAAGGCCGCTTTATTGGAAACAAGTGCACCTTACATCAGAATTCCCTTGGCCTGTGCCGTACAAAACTAAACCTCACTAAATAAAGTCTTCCTACCTTACCCCCACCCCCTCCCCTAACATGTTTCCCCCCCCCTGTAACCATTATAAACAACTGGCCATTCCTAACTTCTCTACACCTACCTAACTAAATAACTTCTTATATTATTCTCATAACTGTAACCATCCAACCGTATACCGAATCATCTAGGAAAAAACGCCCCCCGCAGCAGCTATCATCACACCCGCACCTGTTCCAGCGACAACCCCCTACACGTGTTACCCCCGGATGCACCCGTTCCCCCAAAAGTCAACCGAAAAAACTACACAAACCCTCCAAAGTCCCCCGCCAAACAGCCCCCACACACGGATAAAACAAAAATTGATGGGGGGAGGGTGGGACAAAAACCGAAACCACTACCCGCCTCCCTCAACCGGCTGTCGTGTCATGGCCACCGAAATGGTGGCTCGCGACACGAAATGGCCGGTTTTAAACCCTCCCGCCCAAAAAACGCCCAACCCCAGCCCAACGAGCCCAAAAGGAGCCCAAGGCATGCCCCACATGTTACGGCTGCCCCCCGGCCCAAAACTCCCCGGGGGTGGCAGGCCTCCCGCTGGTCGGCCGCCCGCCCCAAAACCCCATTGGGCCTAACCTGGGGGGCAGCACATACCACGACACATTTCTTGGTGTGAAAAAGGCCGCTTTATTGGAAACAGGTGCACCTTACATCAGAATTCCCTTGGCCTGTGCCGTACAAAACTAAACCTCACTAAATTAAGTCTTCCTACCTTACCCCCACCCCCTCCCCTAACATGTTTCCCCCCCCCTGTAACCATTATAAACAACTGGCCATTCCTAACTTCTCTACACCTACCTAACTAAATAACTTCTTATATTATTCTCATAACTGTAACCATCCAACCGTATACCGAATCATCTAGGAAAAAACGCCCCCTGCAGCAGCTATCATCACACCCGCACCTGTTCCAGCGACAACCCCCTACACGTGTTACCCCCGGATGCACCCGTTCCCCCAAAAGTCAACCGAAAAAACTACACAAACCCTCCAAAGTCCCCCGCCAAACAGCCCCCACACACGGATAAAACAAAAATTGATGGGGGGAGGGTGGGACAAAAACCGAAACCACTACCCGCCTCCCTCAACCGGCTGTCGTGTCATGGCCACCGAAATGGTGGCTCGCGACACGAAATGGCCGGTTTTAAACCCTCCCGCCCAAAAAACGCCCAACCCCAGCCCAACGAGCCCAAAAGGAGCCCAAGGCATGCCCCACATGTTACGGCTGCCCCCCGGCCCAAAACTCCCCGGGGGTGGCAGGCCTCCCGCTGGTCGGCCGCCCGCCCCAAAACCCCATTGGGCCTAACCTGGGGGGCAGCACATACCACGACACATTTCTTGGTGTGAAAAAGGCCGCTTTATTGGAAACAGGTGCACCTTACATCAGAATTCCCTTGGCCTGTGCCGTACAAAACTAAACCTCACTAAATTAAGTCTTCCTACCTTACCCCCACCCCCTCCCCTAATATGTTTCTCCCCCCCCCCCCCGTAACCATTATAAACAACTGGCCATTCCTAACTTCTCTACACCTACCTAACTAAATAACTTATTATATTATTCTCATAACTGTAACCATCCAACCATATACCGAATCAACTAGGAAAAAACGCCACTCGAAGGGTGTCCTAGACAGCCTTCGACCCCCCCCTAGGAATCTGAACGCTTCGGGTATCTGCTCACCCCTATTGCTTTATCCAATGCCTCCTTTAGCTGTACAATGTACAGTTCCATGCCGTAGCGGGACAGATGAACTCCATCCTCCCTAATAAAATATACTGCCGCATAGCGCAATTCCGGGTGCTCCATCCTCCCGAAACCCTCCTTATTGCAAAAGACTTGCATATCCCTATTGAACATCCTACGCGCTCTGTCGCTTGCCGCAGGACGCTCTGCCCCCCTCCACCTTCTCCTGGGTATGAACTCAGACCAAATCACATGACACCCGGACCACTGCCTTCGTATCTCCCTCAAGTCCTGCTGCATATGCTTCAACAAGGCCAAGCCCTTACATTGTACCAAGTCATTCTCCCCTAGATGGATGACCAAGACATCTGGACAAACTCCCCCCGTACCACCTGATTCAACATGGCAATTTATTTCATGCCACCTCATGCCCCCCTTCCCCTGCCAACGACAATTGTAAAGCCCAGGATCCAGTCCTAAATTAAGATTCGTGTGCCTATCCCATTCAGAGTGCTCAGCCCGTTTCACAAAAGAATGTCCTACGATGAGGATCGAGAGTCCTTCCACGTCCGGCCCCGCCACTGCACCTGAAAAGAGACACATGTCAAACAACGAAAAACCTCATGACTCCTCCGCCATCCCGTGCCCCCGCAAACTAATGTATGTCTTGAAACAATCTGACTTCCACCTCCACAAGCGCATAAGTTTGTCTCTCCCCCACCCATTTCGCGCTGCATCGGTCGCCGCCCCTATGCGAAAAGAGTGTGTCCCAAAGCGCCTGGGATCCTCCCCCAAGGCCTGCAGAGCGTGGCGTAGCACCCAGAGCAGCTGTGCCGCCGTCACCCATCCTCCGTCCGCCCGGCGAAAAACCTCCCCGTCCCCCGGTTGCCCCCCACCAGCCAGCCGCTTCCCCCACCGCGCGGAGCACACTTCTCGATCCACCATGGGGCCCAGAACCACCCACTGACCCTCGCCCCTCTGGTCGGTCTTCGCGCGCCGCAACCGGACCGCCATCTCCCGCGATCGCAATTCCACTTCCCCCCCACCGCAGTCCTGTCTTACCCCGTGGCCCTACTAGCTCGGACACTCGAAACGCCCCGAAATACATCCACGACATCAGTGTCGAAAACAACAGGACCTCCTCCCGATTGCGGCATATCTGAGGCATGACCCGTATCAAGCCGCCAAGCATACCTCCCGGGATGGGACGGCGCTGAGGTGCCCTGCCTCCCTTCTCGCGCACCCAGCCTTCCAACAACCGCGCCCCCAATTCGCCCGCCACGGTGCATAGCCCCACAACATCTTTCCCATAAATGCTATGGCTGATAATTTGCCGGCAATCGTCACCTTTGACCGTCCCCTGTCCATCAGCGCCAACATAAACTGTACTACCTGCTCACTCCACACCCAAGGATTCTCATGCCAGACCGCCCCGCTCTCCAAAAACTCCCGCCACGCCTGCACGTATGCCTTCCATGTGGACGGGGCCACCGACTGCCTTACCAATTTTGCAACCCTCTCTCTCTCCTACGGACCACAGCCCCGCTGGCACCGGCGTCTTGCACTCGTCCGCGTCCGTGGCTAGCCCATGGAATCTCTGCCACTGTGAACAAGACAAAGCATCCACAATGTCATTGTCCACCCCCGGCACATGACGTGCTTGAAACAGAATGTCATGTTCCAAACATTGCATTACAAACACCCTCAACAGTTTAAGCACCTGTGGATCCCGAGCCGACTGTCGGTTTACGACGTGCACCACTGCCATGTTGTCCACTTTGAACAGCACCTTTTTATGCGCGAGCTCCCACGCCCACACCGACACCGCCACCACCAGCGGAAACAGCTCCAAAAATGCAATGCTCCTCCCACCATTCTGCCAAGCTAGTGGCCAGGTCTCCGCACACCACCTCCCCTGCCAGTACAGCCCGAAACCCCCGTCCCCGGCCGCATCCGAAGAGATGGTCACGTCCCATTCCTCCGGAGGAGCCATGGGACTCCCATTGAAACGCTCCAAAAACGCCCGCCACATGCGCAGATCCTCCTTCGTACCCGCGGACAATCACAAGTGATGGTGCAGTAATGTCAACCCGGACAAGGCGGGCCCAAACGCCGGCAAAAGGTACATCCCGCCCGCACCACTCGGCACGCGAAGGTCAAATGCCCCAACACTGTCACCTTCTGTTTTCCCAACAGTGCATCCACCAGCACCAGCATATGCATCTTTTTGTCCCTCGGCAATCTTGCCTCCATAGCCTCCGAGTCCAGCTCTATCCCCAGAAATGACAGCACCATGCTGGATCCTTGCGTCTTCTCTGATGCCAGGGGCACACCCAGGTAGCCTATGAGCTCTGTAAAACTGTCCAGCTGCTGCTGGCAGTCCACTGGCAGTCCGCCGAACCGGGCCGTCCCACCAGGAAGAAGTCATCCAGGTAGTGTGCCACCGTCTCGTGCCCCGTGCGCCATGAAAAAGCCCACTGCAGAAACGTGCTGAAACGCTCGAACAGCGCGCAGGAGATTGAACACCCCATGGGCAATGTCTTATCCACAAAAATAGAGCCATCAAACTGTATTCCCAGCAGCTGATAGTCTACCGGATGCACCGGCAACAGCCGGAAAGCGGACTTGATGTCGCACTTAGCCATGAAAGCACCGGACCCCACCGACGCCACCAGACGCCACGCCACATCGACCAAAGAATAAGATACCAACACCAGATCAGCCGCTATGTAATCGTTGACCGACGCCCCTTTGGGCCATGACAAATGTTGGATCAGCCGATATTGACCCGGCTCCTTCTTCGGCACCACCCCTATGGGGGAGATGATCAAGTCTGTAATAGGGGGCCCGCAAAAGGGGCCTGCCAACCGCCCCTCCCGGACCTCTTTGCCCAGTTTCTCCCAAACCACCGCCTTATGCGTCTGGGCGGATTTCAAGTTCTGCGCCCACCGAGCAATCCGCGGACCCTCGTACCCCAGCCGAAAACCCTCCCGAAACCCTTGTCGCAACAGCCCTGCGTCCTCAGTCTGTGGATAAGACGCCAATAAGGGTTCCAGCCGGTCCAATTTAAATGGCGTATGAGCCTTTTCCCAAAGCCCCTTGTCCTCCCCTACCTCCCCTGCCCCCGGACGGTTGCCCCTGGCTGCCCCCTGTCCCCCAGCAATGCACCACCGGGTGGCACTTTCCGCATTTTGAAAATTAGTGGCGGAACTTGCAGTATTGCCGCGCGCAAGCTCCCTTGTTGTAGTCCCAACACGCTCCCACATTGGCCCCCCAAGTACTCTCTCCTTGCCCCACCCCCCCCGGGTGGGGCGGGCCGGAAAGGGGCGAGGCACCAACGGTAGGCCGCTGGCTGTATAAATCGTTTTCCCAAACTTAGCCCCGCCCATCGTCTGCTGATACAGGTCCGAGTCAATCTCTCCCCATTTTGCCTCCGGGTCCCAGGCCAAGCGTGCCCGGAACTCCTCGTCATAGTGCGACCAGGCATAACCCCCATACGTCGCCTGCGCTTGACGGATCACGTCCATGTATTTAAACAATGCCACGGACCTTTCCGGGTACTTGTCACAGTACACACTCGCAAAGATCAAAAACCCCGCCGACCAGTTCTCAATATTCAAGGGCACCTTGGGCCGCCGAACCAGCTCCAGCTCCTCCTCCTTAGACCCTTCCTTCGCCATTAGCTCCCTATGCAGGAGCTTCAAGGTGTCCACATACTCTCCCTTCCAAATTTTTTCTTTGGTGGCCAAAGACAGATGCGCCTTCCCCGTCGTCGCGGGCGCCCCCCTAACACCCTTGTCACGGGCGCCCCCCAACACCCTTGTCATGCAAGGCCCCGGTCCCCTCGCGCCATCCGTCCCCACCCCGGTGTCCCGTACATCCGTACCCCTGTTCAAACGCACCCCCCCATCATCTCCCCTCACATCCGTGCCCACCGATACCTCCCCTGGTGCGGTACCACCCGTCCCCACTCCTTGTCTTGCCTTCCCTGGCGTCAAGGTCGGCGTCCTCACCGGATCCCGCCGCCTAACCAGTTGCGCAGGAGGGGCCGACACTCTCTCCGCCTGGAATCGCTGGGGCTGCAATGAACTAGCACAAACATTATTGCGCTCAGCCCCCTCCCCTCCCGAATCTCCCCCTCTTCCACACTCTCTCCATCCTCATCCCAAATGTAAGGGCCGCCCTCCTCGGACTCCAGCCCTGTCGGCCCATGGTCCGGCCACCGACCGCCCTCTACGGGCTCCAGCCGGCTCAACCCCGCCCGCTTCCTACATGTGTGCAGCAAGTCCTCCAGATCTACACTCCCGCTCCTCCGCCCTGTGCGTCGATCCGCGCGGGCCCTATCTGGACTGTGGAAACTCCGGCCCCCTCCCCCGAAGGCCGCATCGACCCTACGGGGTGAGGCTGGCGGGAACCTACCGCCTCGACTCCTGGATGGCACCCTTGACAGGTCCCTCTTGGGAGCGCGACCGCCCGCATGAGGCAGAGCCGGCCCATCCCCTCGGTGGATTGGAGGCGCATGAAGCTCTCCCGAGCCCACCTCCATGCCTACCTGCCGAAAGAAAGAAGTGGCGTCCGACATGCCGGTGGTAAACCTATCCCCCGACCCGCCGCACCCCCCAGCAACCCCCCAGCCCCTCCCGCCCCCTGCCCCCGAGGAATGGCCCCCTCGCCGCGACGGCATAGCCCTCCCCGCCCCACCCCTCCCCCAGCCGCTCCACCCCACCTCCCCCCATCCCCCCCACTCTCCCCCGTCGCTCCACACCAGGGACTCCACCTCCCACTGCACCGCGCCTGCCCCCAACGACCCCCCCACAGCCCCGGCACCAGCCCACACCCCCCTCCCCCCGCCACCTCCCTCCGCACCCCCGTGTCCGACTAAATCTCACCCGAAATCCCCACCCCCCTTCCCAACCCTCCCCCCACCCCAAAACGGCACGAGGATCCCCCCGTGCCAGCTCCCTGCCCCCCCCTTGACACCCCCCCACCCTGCTCCCAGCACTCCGCTCCCCTGGCCCCTGTGAGTACTCCCTCCTCCCCAAGGCTACTGGGCCCGTCCCCCACCGGTGGCCCTCCTGCGAACCCCCGCTCCTGCCCCCTTCCCCCACCCCCCCACACTCTGAGCCTGCGGCCTCCCCACTGTCAAGGTCCCCACCAGGCCTCCCCCTCCCCCGCCCCCTCACCTTCACCGTCTATTAATAATGGTGAAGTCGCCCTGCTGGGCCCTGGTATAGGGGCCTCCCCAGCACCGACCGGCATGTGCCCCGCTGCAGCCCCCCTCCCCCTAGACCCTGCACCACGCCTACCGCCTGTCCCCTTTGCACTCCTGGCCCCTGAAGAGGCGTTGCCAGCTGTGGCAGAGCTTGAAAACCCACCCTGAGAGCCCCGCTGCACCACCGCCCCTCCCGCCCCCTCCTTGAACGGTAATGCCGGCTTCTTCCCTGCCCGCCTCCCCGCCCTCAAGCGCTTCACTGGGGCGGGCACGTGCACCACGCGGCCGCGCTCCCCGCGTCCGCCGGGACGCGTCGGCACCCGCGGCGGGTCGCACGCGAGCACCGCAGCCGCCACTCCACTCGCGGCGCGCCTGGAGGGGCCTTACCTTCACGTCGGGCCACACGAGATCCATGTGGCCCGCGTCTTCTAACGAGCGAAGCGCCTCCACGACGCGCGGATCCTCCCACATGGCCATCGCTGCACGCCGTACACCGCCGGTCACCGCAATACCAGGCTCCAAACACGTCGGCCATCCAACAAGTATCGCCGCCAACACCCTGAGGCAAAAGCAACAACTCCGCGCACAAATTCCGCTACTACAAAAACTGAAACCACTACCCGCCTCCCTCAACCGGCTGTCGTGTCACGGCCACCGAAATGGTGGCTCGCGACGCGAAATGGCCGGTTTTAAACCCTCCCGCCCAAAAACCGCCCAACCCCAGCCCAACGAGCCCAAAAGGAGCCCAAGGCATGCCCCACGTGTTATGGCTGCCCCCCGGCCCAAACCTCCCCGGGGGTGGCAGGCCTCCCGCTGGTCGGCTGCCCCCCTCAAAACCCCATTTAGCTGATACTATGGACCGCCGCACTGCCTGGGCCGGACTGTCTCTTCGGCGTGGGATTCATCATTACTGCGACGAACTGAGGTCATAATTGCAGGAAGCAATGCAGTAAAAAGAAACTATCTGATTTCAACTGCCGCTCCACCCACCCGGCTATAACTGTGAGTCTCAGACAAACTCACACTGATGACTAGT
Source organism: Triturus cristatus (assembly GCF_964204655.1). Classification (NCBI taxonomy): domain Eukaryota; kingdom Metazoa; phylum Chordata; class Amphibia; order Caudata; family Salamandridae; genus Triturus; species Triturus cristatus. Next base: position 623,464,497 of record NC_140590.1, on the reverse strand, counting down.
ATGCCCTGCTATGCTGTGATCAAATTCATACTGTTACATTGCTGCACTTGAGCTGTCAGCCCCTAAGCCTGCCAAGCAGTGTGCACCATGCCCTGCTTGCCACTCCAGCTTTCACCAAATCATGTTTTAACACTAATCAGCCAGCTCTGTGGGCCACTTTACAGCTGAGCTGAGGCACTATCTACAGGGCCGGACTGGTCGTGGCGGGCGCCGGGCAATCCCCCGGTGCGCCGCACGGGTGAGGCCCCTATGGGCCGTTTTTGTTACAGTGCTATTTTTGCAGCATAGCTGCAAAATCGGCCCTCTAACAAAATCGGCCGAAAACAGGCCCTGGCAAAGAGCCGGGGGGGCGAGCACTTTGCCAGGGCTGGTTTTGGTTCCCAGTCCGGCCCTGACTATATATGCGTGACAATGCATTTTAGTGCAGTGATGCGGACCACCTAACTGAAATGCGTTAGTCTAATGCCTGATGATGCATGGTATTTGGCCTGGCTGTCAAGCACCAGAGGCACACCTCATTGAGCTCTGTTGTTTGCAACAGTCCCTAAAGGTTTAACTCCTGTAGTTTTAGGGAGGGATGTTGTTCTCTTGCACACTATTTTGTAGAAAAAGGAGAATTTGGGGGGGGAAAACTCATCAACCGAGAAGAACAAAAAGTGGATGGGAGCTCTGAATCTCCTTACAAAGGCATGGAAAGAAAAGAACTGATATTGACAGACAGGGATGGTGCTTATACGCAGCTCCATCGTCGCTTTCAGAGCGGCGCTAAGGAAGTCAACGCGGTGGCGCACAGCGACACCTACTGGCATGGAAGAGCAATGCGGTTTTATTTCTCCTAGCTCCAGTCCTGGGGATATTCCAAAGGTGAAGAAAAGGGTTGGATGCAGTTCCTGTTGATGTTGAGTAATCCTGATCATGTTGAAACGTCTGCTTCATTGTATACAATCACTGCTGTAACAGCCATCATTACAGCAGCTAGTAGAATGCAGAATCAGCACGGTTAATTTTAGGCTGGGGGCTAACAGACGTGGCAGATCTGATTGGCCTACCTGTGCTACTCACAACACAACTGATGTTGTGTCATATATATGTTTATGGTGAGCATTCTGCCATTTATATGACCTTGCAGCACTATTCCTGTTTGGTTCCTTCTCACTGTGGTTTTGAGGATTACATTGCAAACCCGAGCGTGATGTTATTTGTGACTTCTAATTTGTATGAGACAGCATGAAGATATTGTAATTTCTGTTGCTGATAAGTAGAATTTGTTTGTTGTTGTCTGAGACCTAGCCTAGATACTTACATGCTAACTGGTTGCTGTGGCTTGCACAATACTCAGAAAGGCTATGTGTAGGGAAATGAAGTGGCGATACTGGTTGTTGCAGAGGTGACCTGATATTCATCGTGGTTTATCTTGACTAGCCTGGATGGGTGCTATGAGGTTTTTTTTTTTGGCAAGTTAAATTGTATGATTGTGTCTGGTGAATGTATGTGTGAATGCTTTTGTGGGCAAGCTGATTTCCTCCCACCGATTACTTCTCCTTGCCAATTGTACTGCCTCCACAAACAAGATTTGTAGCCCAGTGCTGGAGTCTAACTTCATCCCTTTTTACGTGTCATTCTAGCTATTATATCTGAATTTAGAGACAGAATTTCTATTCATGGGAATGTATGTCAAGATATTACCCTTAATAATATGGCTAACATGTTATATTCCCATCTACTATCAGACCTGGTGGCCCTGCAGTAGTTTAAGCTCATTTGAGTGCCATATTTCACAAAATCAATCAAGGGTCAAACTGAACCAAATGTAGTTAACAGTTTCTGAAGCACACGCAAATGATATGAATTTGATAATACAATAATAAGAAGGGAGTGGAAGAATTTGCAAAATTAAAAGACTGGACAAGCATAAGAACACAAGAAATCTTTTTGTTCTTCTAAATTATTGTATTATCACATTTATATCATTTGCGTGTGCTTCAGAAACTGTTAACTGGTTATTCAATCTTGGATTGAAATATTGGGAGGGTTAGGGTGATTATTCTCATTTCTTGAATGCACAGCAGGGTACTGGTATTATGTTATATATCATTGTGCGAATCTATATGAGCGCCTGAAGGCTCTATTTTCACCCAATTTTTCGTTAACTGAACCACAAGTAGCTCCACCCAACACAACTTATCACAGCAACACTGCCCTACCTACAGCATCTAAACTTTGTGCTCAATGTTAAAGACAACCTTTGTACTCCACTACCATGAATATGGCTTTTATCTCAACTCAAAAGATGTGCACTCCACCAATACTACTGTGTTTATTATGCTGGCTTTCATTGTTCTGTTGATCATGAAGTTACCATCACAGACTTTACATTAGTCCATAGCAACACACAAAACCACCACCCCCGCACTGCATCACTAGGACAATGTTTTCATCAAACTAATGTTGCAACCACATGCATCTTAACCTTAATGCTTTAACACTCTAAATTATCTAGCTATCTTTACCAAACTATCCATTAAGAAATAGTCATCAACAAGTCCCTCTGCTGACAAAAACCATAAATTACTCACTGGCATTACACATGCACCAACAATGTGCACGCCACTGACTAATCAGTTAGTCGAAAAATTGATTGATATAACTTCTTGTACATTTCTTTTAGTTTGATTTCCACAACAGAAATTGACTGCAAAGATGAGATTGCGAGAATCGTCATCAGGTTAGGACAATATGCGCCCTAGGCTTTGAGATGAAATAAATGCAGGAGTCCTTTAGATTCAATACATTGTATCACGACCATTGGTGAAACAATGGGGATATATTAATGCTCAGAAGTCTACTATCATATTAAATTGTAAGCACCCCCAAAAGATGGAGGCCAATGTCAGATTTCTCAATTTAAAATACAAAGCAGTGTACTTTGCACAAACTAGAATGAACATTCATTTGAAGGCCATATGGCCATTCATTGCATTCACTGAGACCTTGACTCAATACGTGTGGTGATCCCCACCAACATTTGACCAGTTTGGGATGATACACCGGCAGGTATTACAAGTGGAGCAACAGATACCATGGTGCCTGGATGCTGCCGTCACACAGCCCAGTCATGGAGTCATCTGTTTCGCCATCAGGATTATCTGCGCCACTTCAGTCAGCGGCACACAGCAGCGCGCTAGCTGTTACTTAAAGAAGGTAAGTCGTGGCTGCAGCTCTGAACAACACACAATTTGCACCGTAAGTCTGGAAACATGTTGGTGCCAACAACTTAGTGCAGTGAGATATCTATTCTCATTCGACTTTATGCACGGTATACTGATGGAGGTGTAAATAAGTTTACACTGGCTGCTACACAAATTTACTCTTTTGTTTCATGTGCCTTCTTATTGGGAAACAAGCTCAAATTAGGGCCATTATCGAATTGTGTTTGCCATTTATATGACATTTTATCGGATGCTTGGTGGCATGGAGCCTGTGCTGTGGCGGATTCGAGGAAATCACCCGCACTCTGCAAGTTACAATGGGTTCAGGCTTGCACGCTGTAAAATAGGTTTTACTACTAATGTGAATGTCGAGCTTGCATTTCCAGCCATGGAGTGTCTCCAAAGGCTTATGCAGACAGAAGCCCCTCACTGCAATAAGCACCGGCCTCCTTTGGTCTCTTACAGCACCTGAATGTGTTCATCCCTCCAGTAATCCAGGTGGACTGACTTGACCTTGCTGATTTCATGGAGGTCGCGGTGGATTCCCGAGCACTCGAGACAAATAAAAATGCCAAGTTGATATGAAGTCCAAACAGGATCTGTAATGGGATAAAAACAATAGAAAAACCCGTGTCAATAGTCATGTAGAGGTGAGTTAATTAGCCTGCACCGCATGTATCTAAACGTTCTCGTTTTGATTCCTACGCTATGTGAAATCGGAATTTGTAGATCAAGCAAGCTAAGCAGCATAACTTAGTGCTGACGTGGAAACGTCAGGTCGAGTGCAGAAGCGTGTTTTTAATTTAAAAGCATTTGTTTTGGTTTTCAGGGAAGAACGTGTTCCCAGCTGAATTGAAGACCCAGATTTAAAGCAAGAAATAAATTCACCTATAAATTATCCACTAATGTTCACATTTACAACATGATTGAAGTTTGTGAAACTGTTGTAGCAGGGCCATGTCCATCCATTTAAAGTGAAAATGTGCCAGCCACAAAGATTTCTGGGTTGGTGACCCAGAAAGGAAACTAGGAGTAGATTTACTTTTAGATCATAAACCAGTGAGGGCTTATGGCATGCCTAGCAAAACCTATTGCATTACAGAGCGGCTTCGGTTATGACTTTTCTTGGGTCACTAGCAAAACTGGTTGAATTAAATAATAATTAAAAACACATTAAATGGTCATACTGATCATAATGTTGAAAGACATGGACAATATAATGGTAATACCCTGCACAATGTAGTGGTGGTCGATAGAATGGAAACATGGGATGGGATTGTCTGTTATTAAACAAAAGCCTCACGCATTTTGTTGATTTAATTTTTATAATTGATGTCCTGGCTTTGACACTGGGGACACATTGTATTTTTTCCTTTTTAAATTATTGTGTTTTGGGGCACTCGGTCCTTGTGACTAGATGCATGGGGTTTCACTTCTATAGTTAAAAACTATTCTCCCCTTAAAAGTGGTGTTCATTGTGTTTCTTTTATTGTTGGGTTTCATTAATGTGACAGAACCAATTGGTTCTGGTAGGTGTTGTGAATATTCATGAGACTTCTTTGTCCAATTGATTATCAATAGTCTTTCACATAAGATACCTATGCGAAGCATTGTTGTATGATATTATTACTATTCCGACATCCAACATAATTATGCACATATTGTGCACCGAGCCCAATATGTGGATTGTCCGGATGCACAGTGAGCTCTCAAGCTTGCACGATTCTGGGAAGAAGACCACTGCACTCTTTTAACAACTCTGGGCTGACTTCTTCCAAAGCCTCAAAATTCTGAATGGTAGTCTAAGAAAAATAACACCTGTACAGAAGCTCAAGCACAATGGTCTCTCAGGAACACAATTTTACAATCAAGAGCTATTCATGCAGGTGAAGTGTTCTAGTGGCTCACTTACTCAACATGGTGCAAAAACCTCTGAAATACTTAAATGCACGAGGTGGATATAGAAAGATATTGATTAGTAATTACAAGCAGAACTCATCGAGGACCCTATCATTAACTTCTAGACTGCACTGAATCAAATTATCAAACGTGTGCAACATCTGGGGAGGCGGAACAGGCACATCTGCTCCAGTCATGTTCCACAGCATCTAGAAACTCAGATATCCATGTTTCCCTATCATTTGTAAGTCAACATAAGCATGTAAACTGTCTCAGAGTTCGTGGCTCAAGTTTTCAAACCTTGGACATATGCATCACCCAAGGCACTTCAGGCCTGCTCAGAAAACAGCACCGCGGAACAGACATATCTACAGATTGCATTTTCCTTGAATTGATGTGGAGACTTGTCACTCGAAATATTTCATCAGCACTGCAACAGTTTGTGCTCCAATGTGGCAATGGAGTGTTTGTCTATTAACCTGTATGTCATGGAAACATCAATAATCATAACATGGATGCCCCATACCAGAAATGTAATAAAATACACTTTAAAGAACCCATACCTTTAGGGTCAAGCTTTCAAACACATCATAAAGGAATGCGTAGTGCAGAGTAAAATCAATTACCACAGCACAGCAACTCACCTTTTTCTGCGGCCTGTTTCTATAGCATCAGTTGTAAATATTTGCTTCAAATAACAAGAATGACCATTTTAAACCTTACACACACCAAAACAACAGGATGGCTACCCTTATATTTGTCACAACACACGATTAAAGTCAATGTAGAGCAGAGATGGTAAACTATGGTGCAACATAACAGTTTCTCCTGTAATTTCCCACAGACACAGATCTGGCACAAATGCCAATTACAAACAAACTTACATTGCCACAGAATCGAATAGAGACTGAAACACACTGCTGCAAACGGAATTGATGCAAACTCTGCCACTATTTACAGGAATTTATTCAGTTCATGAAAATGTTCAGAAACATCAAGGCCCTGCCTGCAGCCATCATCATGAGAAACAGAATGGGTGCCCCATCAGTCTTAATAGGGTGCCATTGCCAAATACCAAGGCTGCGTAGTCTTGATTCCACCTTATGCCTCTGTCACCCACCTCTAGACACCACCGCCCCTCCAGCTTGAGGTTCTTTTTCATACGTGCTTTGTTTATTATAGTTTTTTCGTCTTTCTCTTCCCCTTTGTGTTTTTCTCTCTATTGCTGTGAGTCAAAGTCTAATGAGGAAAAATAAGTTCCTGTACAAAAAATGAAGCGCAACCACTGGGCCCTACACGTGAACCATCTAACCTGAGCCTAGTCCTTCTATCACAGTAAAAGCTACAGCTGACTAGCAGACCCCCATCAGCCTCCTCAGCATCCAGAGAGTGTGGTTGCCAAGAACATCGGAAGCATTGGGCCTCAAAAAATACCACCACGGTTTCAAAAGTTTACTTAAAAGAGTGATGTTTTCCTTATTTTTTTGGTCTTTCTTTCGAGTCTATCGTAAAACGATCAGACAATTAAAGCATGTGCCCCTGTTTCCTATGATTGCCCCTTCCACAGACAAGCATACTCCAATCTGCTTCTGAGATTCCGGAATCTAAATCTTATACCCAAATCTTGACTTAAGAAGGACGAAGTGACTTGCTCACGTTTCAAAGCCTGAGTCAAACTTCAATTTGTTGGGAGTTTATGGCCAGCTGAGGCTCAGACTCTGGGTTTTAGAGCGCTCTTTATCTTTTTTATTTCACCTCCTTTTCACAGAGCAATATATAAACTGTGCTTGAGTCAGGACCTACTGAGAGGACCTGTGATTATTCTCGTGGTACATCAATGGCACAAATCATGTGTCATTTAGTTGCTGGACAAGAAAGGAGTCTGACCTAGAAATCGAGGAAGAGTGACAACCAAAACATGAAGAAGGAATTTGAGAGCTAAAC